>NC_045651.1:12296102-13046102 GCF_009829145.1 Chiroxiphia lanceolata
AGTACAGCACATCATTACAGCAGTCAACATAAGAGGAAAGTCTTTGTGGTTTCCCCTCCAGCCAGCACTTGAAAGGAAACTGAAAAGCTCTGCTCTCTTTTCAGCTTAGCACATATCTCCTTTGAGGTATTCAGGGGAACAGCAAATACAAATAATTCCTGCAACAGGCCCCTCCTCTAAGACTTGCCTGCTTTTCTGAAACATAACTTCATTATAATATTTGCTTTTTCATTATTGGAAACAGTTCAATGTGGGTAAAAATAAATACACACACTTGGCAGGTTCAAGCAGTGCTGTTAAATGTTGCATTTCCTTATGGAATGTGCAATTTTAATGGGCAACTTTCCTCCCATCCAACCACAACCCACTTCTCTTGGCGACACTGCCATGACAGTGGCAGGTAGCGAAGGGCACCAGTTGATCTCCACAGGTAGATTTAGCAGTTGCAGCTGAAATCACTACTGCCTCACACCGACCTGCTGGAGGGGATGGGCATCTCGGTGCATGGGACCACCACCGCTCACAGCCTGACCCCTCCATGCCAAGGGAAACACTCTCAGTTACAGTGGTTCTCCCTGGTTACGCATGGACGTGATTCTGGATCTCCTCCATCACTGCACTTTCTTGGGTCAGTAACAGCTTGATTAAGTTGGTTATAAGTTTTGCTTAAGCATCCAAGCCTTAAATTTCCTGCAGTTTGGCTTCCTGTGAAGAAGTGAAGTCCCTCACTAACTGTGTGTTAGGACTTAGAAAAGATGAAAGTGGTGTCTGAATCATCGCAAGCACCAAAGAAAGCTCTATCAGTCTCAATCACTTAATGAATTATTTACTGAATTTGTACAGGAAAGTCAGAGGAAATACAGCTATTGAGGCAGCAGCCCACGACCTGTACGTTGCTATTAAGATCTTTCAGGAGCCACAGAAAATCTAGGTGTTTCCACCAAAACAGTACAAAGGGCAAAGGCTGGTGCTGCCTGTGGTGTTTGCTCCTTCAATATCACACGTCTGTGGCCCTTAAAAGGTTACAGACCACTCCATTAAGGAGACATCACCACAAACTATGATGTACCAAACATATTTCTTTTCTTATGATAAGCATTTCTGTTCCTAGAGTTTTTTTTTTTACTCATTTGGAAGCTCCGTCAGTAACTGCACACATAACACTTCCACAGATGCTTACACGAGTTGTTTCAAAACACGGCAAACAAGCTGGTTGTGGCAGGCGCTGCCTTCCAGGCAGGAGGAGGAGGCTTAGAGATACTTCTCCCTGCCAAAATTTTGTGCCACCAAATACATGCCACAGCATCGACTGAGATTCCTGGCTGAAAATGAGCTGCTCCACACAAAACCAAATCTGCCCAGGGACTGCAGTATGAACAAGCCCTAATGGTGCCTGTAGAGATCCTTTGCCAGATCCCGGCTGACAGGCATAGAAACACCAGCACTTCTGAAAGCAAGGAGTGAGAGAGTTCTCTTTTCCCATTTCCTCATTCCACTACATGTAAGGACTCAAGATGCAACCCTAAAATGCTGCAGGTGAATGAGGAATCCTGCCACGGGCCTCTGAAAAGCCCTTGTGTGTTATGGCTTCATTCCCAAGACCCAGCAGATCACCTGCAATGTGAGTGGATCCTACAGGTATTGGGACCTTTTCCAACTGAGAAGGATGCTGAAGACACCTTGGACAATGGACCACTGCTAGAAACAAGTATGGGAGCTTTACTGATTTGAGTTTGGGATTTTTGACCCCCTCAAATTTTAGGCAGTGGTGATAGTGAGCTCAGACCTAACGTTCCAGTGTTCCAATGGGTGATCCCAGGACAGCTCTGAACAGAGCTCAGGTGGGTTAAATCAAGTTCTGGAGATCCCTGCTCCCTCTGCTACCTAAAGAGGAATTCTGGGTGCCTGTGCTCTCACCTAAACCCTCCGGTCAATCTAATCAATGTCGAAAGGTCAGGGAAGGCCAAAGAACATTAGATAAAATGACATAAAGCCTTTATTTTTCAGTTTCCACCTCCACAAAATAGGTATAATCATACTTACTTACTTTCAGAGAGAATTGTAAGGCTTAATTAAATAATTATCATGAAAGTGCCTCTAAAAAGGCTATGTACACACAAAGCACTACTGTATTATTAGTGTAGGCAGGCATGGGGAGCTCTTAGAGATTTTCTAGTAGGTTATTTGTTATTCTGTGAGAAGTCTTTAGCTGCATACAGCAGTGGTATAATTATTATCATCAGATTCACTTCCTAAAGATATTTATGAAACACTGTATGAAAAAAAAAGCATCAATTTAAGTAGCACTGAGCTGAGCTTCTGTTTTGTTACACATGCTGATTAGGAATGCTGTTAAAGTGTTGTTTTGCTGTAGTGAAAATGCTGGTGCCCAAAATAGTTACATGTTTCTTACTAGAATCATCATTATTTAGATATAATTGGTAGGTATCACTGATTTGCACTCCTTTTTGTTTTTATTTGTATTTCTTTGCAGCTGGATTATTTTCTGGAGTTTACTGGATCATTACAAGAACATGTAGAAAGTCATGAACTTGACTTGCACTGTTGCACAGCTGGTTTTGACTGTACCATACATTCAGGAATTTCTCTCTTCTGTGCATTGCATAAGTATGGGACATATATTAAAAATCATTGAATTGTGACCATGAAAGCAAGGATTTCCACCAGGCAATAACTGTACTATTCTGCCTTCATTAAAATATACAAATTGCAAGTACTCCACCTCAACTGTAGTACTAGATATGGGAATAAGCAGGCCAAATTTACTCACTTCTGTCATATAAATACTTCTGAAGTTCATAAAATTTCCCTTAAGAGCCTTGTGAGGAGGATTCCACCCTACAACTCTATGTCTTTGGTTCTATTTCAATCAAATGTCATGGTAAACTGTACTGTGATCAGGTTCACATGAGGGTCATACATCTACCTGAAGTAAAATCAGATATAGTCTTACTGCAGGTATGTCTGCACAGTTCAGGACTGTGACTTCAAACATTTCATCAGATATGCTTTTTCAGAAGTTTCAGGACAGCCCAACTGTTGGACCCATCAAGGATGCTCTTCAGTATCTAAAAATAAGGCAAATCCAAGATTGCTTTTCCATTAAAAAAACCCAAAAATTCTTTAGAGAGTATTTTGTACTGTCCCTTCTGTTATGGCTTAAGGAATGAAGATTTCCTCTCACCCATCAGGGTACAGAGGCTTTCATTTTTACTTTGTATCAGCAAGAAATAGAATTAGCTGAACAAATTCTTTTCAGAGTGATGGAATAATAAAATTGAGAGGAATTGGATTCAGCACCTTACAGCTTCTAATAGTCCATATCATTATTCGTTATTTTGAAGAAATCAATAAAAGCAACATAGTCTCCAAAGACACAAGATCTATAAACCTCATTTGCAATAACAAATTTAATTTTTAAATCTGTTCATTTTGATCATTCTGCAAGATTCTGGTACAAAACTGGGCAGAAAATGTGTTTCCACCCAACTCTAATTGAGTAGAAAACCCTCCACACAAGAACAGGAAAGGAATCTAAACAACATCAAATATTTATATCATGGGAAAACATCAAGAGATCTTTTTTGCAGCTTGTACTGTATATATTTTACATGTAAATGAGGCTGAGTGGTTCCTCTTCATAGCTTCAAGCTGCTGCTAATGCTTCATAGATTTTTCAGGCAGACAAATATTGGTGAAAAGAGTTTTATAACCTTCATACTGAAGATTTATGACTATACATGACCTAGAACCCTAACGCACTGACATGCGGCCTTGGCTCAGTCTCATTATAAAGTAATCTGTATCCCCAGTTTAATTGCTGTTCTTTGATTGTAAATCATCCCTCCTTCCAAGCTCTGCCACTTTGGATGTTAGTGGGACACACCAGATCTGCTGGGGTTAGCACAGCTTACACTAGAATTAGTGTCAGCTTGCTCTAAAACTGTTGCAGCTTGGGAAAAAGTTCAAATCCCCCTGTTTTCTCTCTTTCCCAATGCAAGCTGGCATGGCTTCTTCCTGCTGTGGCTCCACTCATAAAAATATTCTGTTTGCTATTTTTAAATATGTGCTTAGACACATTGCTTCAGTTCAGCCCTCGTACTGCTCCTACAAGAACAGCACAGCCACACGACACGAGGTGAATTGCAGCACTTCCAGCAGCTGGCAAATCTCACGTCAGCAATTCATTGAGATTTCCAAACAGCATTACCCTAAATTAATGCTTGGGATGGAAATCGGCCAATGCAATTAGAACATGGTACTTACACTATGACATTTTCTATTAGCAGAAAATGTACGCCAGTACCGCCAGGTATCGCGCCTGCTACGAGGGGCCATTACTGCAATGGACGGCCATTTACCCAAAACAACAGACTTCAGCATGAGCAGATGGCAAACTCCTGCATTTCTCCTACCTGCTTTCAGCCTCAAATCTCTGGCTGGCTACAAAAGCAGCTGCACCGCTTTAAAATGTTGCAACTACTGTAATTAGCAAAACCATCATCCCAGCGGATATTTTTCAAGCTCATGAACTATTGAAGAGTTTAAATGGTTTTCAAAGGGACTTAAACACATTCTTAGAGGGCAGGTCCATGGTGGTCTAAATACAATTGCTGGCTCAGAAAGTCTTTGCAAACTACAAACTGCCAGAAATGAGGAGCATATGGCCTGGGATGGATCACTTCATCCATCCTGCTTATTGCTGGTATGTTAGCATCCACTACCAGTGATAGATGAAGTAAAAACATTTTGTACTTTATCCAGACTGGCACAATGTTTCTTATGCATTTCATAACTCAGGACCTCCAGGAATAACCCCTCCAGAACACAGCAAGTTAGTGGGTGTTCCATAGAGCCAAAGAGCCAAGGATGGGAGACAGTTCTGCAAGGCAAACCCAGCACATCCACAGTGTCTGAGAAGAGAGATCTGCCTGAGAGACATTTTGTACTAACCTCAGAGGAGAAGAGGGAGAAGGCCCTTTAACCTGGACCCAAAAAGCCACATCTGCTTCATGAGATGTATGCTTAAGGCTCATTAATGTGCCCAATGGCAAAGTCGTGTTTAAGTGCCTTATCAAATTTACATGAATTTATAGAAGTAACACAATAATTTATGGAACTAAAGCCTAAAAGCAAGAGTTTCTCTTGTTTAACCCAAAGGTGTAATTTTTGGCTAGCAGCTGTAGAAGGCTGATTGTCTTTTATAGCTCAGACACCAGGGAAGGCAAAAGACACATTCTCATTGCATTACACCCAATAGGTACATACAATTTCTCTCCCTACAGCTTCAACCAAGTAATGACCTTCACCTGTGTTTGACACAGATAAGCTCGTGAAAAGATATAAATATAGAGAAGATAGCCTTTTCTTTAAGAGCCAGCTATGCTGCCTTCAGCTGGGATTTGTTTCCCTCTTGAGGATTCTTGGTCCAGTTGCATTTTCTCATAGTTCTCTCTGCATAAATCTCTCAAACACACTGATCTTGCTGCCTTTCCTCTGGAAGATGCTGCACTGGGATGGACTGTGCCATTAATGCAGTATAACCTCAAGGAATTTTTGCTGCACATGCGGATTGTACTGTGTTTTCTACAAGGTATCTTCAGAGAAAAAACACCGACACGTTTCTCCAAGGATTTTTGGCAAGTTTATGGCAGAATTCTGAATTGAGGACAGAGGAGCCTCAAAAAAAACCCCAAAAGTAGAACTAGGCTTATTTGAAGCATGGCTGCAATTCTGAGATGATGCTACAGGCGACTGCAGGCACAGGGCATATTTTGGCAGCTCTCTTCCTCCTCAAACTGTGTTAAATGCTAGTTAACTCTGGGCATCCAGCACTAGCTTTCCTGAAATTTTTTGTCATTTTATCCCATGACAAATGCCAGAGAGGGAGACCTGACCTGTTCCCTCTCTGGCTCAGTCATCACATTCACACTGAACTATCGAGTCTAGAATGACAACAATGCAGGGCTACACCAACTTGCACTCTGTGAAGATCAAACCCGTGGTTTTCTTACCCTACTGGAACTCAAACCATTAAAGAAGAAAATCACCTATTATCACAATAGCCTCATTATGGCTATACAAATTGATTTTACTGGAATATATATTTACTGTAGAGAACATATGTATACACGCACTCAGAAAGCTATTATGTATGGAAATACATTTGAGCATCTTTGAACTGTGATAATTTCTTTAGCTATAACATCTATCTCTTAAAAATGAATCATACATTTGCAGGATGCTTTTTATTTTAAAAGCAGGAATACTGTGCTTTTCTTCTGACTAAGAGGAAGCAACAGGGATTGCACCTGATCTGTCCCCAGAGAGTAATCGCTGTTCTGATGTTAAATCCTGCAGATGGGAAAAGCAAAAAAAACCCCCTGATTTCACATCACCTGCAGTGATGGCTTTCCTAGAACTTTCCAGTTAACTAGTAGGTCCAACTTGCTCCATGTTATCTGACAAAACCACAACTCACTCTCCTTGGTTACAGTCTCTAAGGTAACTAAAATATATTGGAAGGTGGCCCTGGACAGCTTTATCCTGCACTGTGCTTTTCCCATACCAATTATTTGTACTGAGCAACTGGAGCACATGGAAGATCCAACACAAGAGGCAGGTGGATGCCAACAGCAGCAGGATGAAGAAAGAAGGGGAGCAAAAGAAAGTTTATTCCACGTGAGTTGGAGGTCCTGGGGGAACTGCATGCTCAGAGATGCCAGGAGCACATATTCAGTGACAGAACATTTTCTT
The DNA here is from genome assembly GCF_009829145.1 of Chiroxiphia lanceolata. Taxonomy (NCBI): domain Eukaryota; kingdom Metazoa; phylum Chordata; class Aves; order Passeriformes; family Pipridae; genus Chiroxiphia; species Chiroxiphia lanceolata. The sequence continues at coordinate 12,302,880 of NC_045651.1, forward strand.
GGTTTTCCAATTTTTTTCCTGCTTCCCTGAAGAAAGAGCTTTGCAGAACACCATGTTTACCCCAGACCACAACTTTGCCACAAGAAACTCCTCCTTCACTCTCCCAGAATGGCAGTTTTTTGACTTTCCTGTTGTTGCATGGGGGATGCCAGTCAGTGAAAGCAGTCTGGAAAATATTCCTGTCTTTTTCCCCCTCCAGTTAGGTCAAAACCCTTCAAAGGAACAAAATCCCCATCAGCTTTGCAGCCTGAGGACTAACAGCATTCTTTCCTTGTGTGCTTGGTCAAGTGGAAAAGGAGAGGAAAACCCCATATGAGAATCAACCCAAACTGCCACAAACTCAAGTTTGGTGGGAAGAGCTGGGAAAAATTATGTGTGATTTTTTAAATACTTAACTACGGATTTTATCTTCCCTTTCCAAAGCTCTGTGTTTCTTCTGTGGTCTAAGCATCTGTGCAAAGAACAGCCTGAGGGAAGGACCACAAGCTGGGAGTCCAGGAAAATACTTCACTCTCTTCCTTTTAGCATCACCATTATCCCTTCAGCAGAGTTTCCACCACTGGGTACATCATCCTGAGTACAATCAATGCTTAAAACATTTGAAAACAGGACTGTCACAGCCCATGAAATGTACAGGATTTAATGTCTGCAGAAGCACAAAAGCACTGTCTCCAGAGCACTTAACATATTGACAAGCTGTGTGAAAAGGGAATGTTTTTCTCCAAGTTGCCAGTTATTTTGGTTCCTCCGAGGAAAGCATCTCTATCACAATATCCCATGCAGACAGAGCCCCTTGCTGCCTCTATAGCCCCAGATGCTGTAAGTTGCCTCTGCACTTTATATCAAAATAATCATAGCAATTAATCTAAACTGTGCAAGGAAATTTAAACTTTAGGCAGGGAAGTCTGTAAAATATGTCAGAATATTTTCCAAGGAAGTGCTTATAAACAACGAAGAATTTCACTTTTAAGATTTGGCTTTAATAATTTGATAATGAAAAAAGCAATCACGCAACCAAGTAGCACTCTCCTTAATTAAGGAAGTCAATTCAGAATCAATAAAAGGGCAATTAATCTGTGGGTGTCACTGGCTCTGAATTATGCTGATAGCCCCAAAGAGGGGACCCTGTGACCTCCAACACTTCTCCCAGGGTCTGAAGGTTTTCACTCCCTGATCTGTTATTTTATGACAGACACACTGTTAGAAAATACACTGATAGATGTCAGGAAATGCTGAAGGAGAAGCGAACTGAAAAGCCTGAGTCTTTTGCAAAATTATTATCATTAAATTTAGTCTTGCTTTGGATCCTTTTAAAGACATAAAAGCTCATTGAAGGGAAAAGGGGGATTCAGTGGAGGGACCCCCACGCAGTTGGCAGCAGGAGTCAGTGTCACTCTGGGCAACCTTCTCTTCCTAAGGGTTTTCTGAAGGGTCACTGGCAGGGTTTGGAGAGGAGGACGACACAATTTAGCACACTCTCTCTGTCCCTTCCTTTCCATTCTCTGGAGAAACAGGGCAGTGCAGGTTTTTCACAGGGAAAAAGCAGAGCACTACACATTATCAATCCCTTGGCTCACTCCCTCCCACATCTGGGCACAGATCACTGTGGCACATGAGGATTTATGTTATCAGTGACACACACAGACTGGCACAAAGAGAGATTACTTGGCTTGTTTAGGGCCAGAGTTTAACAGCTGATGAGACATCTCAGTGCTATGGAAGGGAAATGCAATGAAATCCAACAGAAGAAAAGAGCCAATTGTGTGGAGCGACTCCCTCCTTAAAAGACAATTCCTCTGACTTCACTGGCACTTCGTTACTTATGGAATATGGGGCTACTGGAGCATGCTAAACTATCACACTGAGCCCTTGTAGAAGTATTTTACTAAAGAATATGTAGAAGCCAGATCCAGGGTAAGCAGAGGTGCAACTAAGCTGCCATCCAGAGGTGACTTAAGAAGCTTATCTGCATTATGCTGTACCACTCTCCACTGACAACTTTAACAGTCACTCTAAAAAACATCTTATTTCCTCCACTGTGTCCCATGCATCTCTAGCTAATACCACATCCAGCAGAGACTTCATTACAGGTGTTTTTTCCTAGCCCATACCGCAGGAAGTGCAGCCTTGACTGGAATAGCCCCATATCTGAGAATTCAGACTTGATCTGTCTCTTCATTTCTATTCTTTTCCTGGTTCAGGGCTTAAGCTCATCTTTTGGTGCCTCCCTTTCCCTCTTCTTTATTACCAATCCCCTGTCATCAATTCTGAGTTAGACATTTCACCTCCTCTGGCAGGAGTTCTCCAGTGTGAGATGACTAACAGACATTAAATTGTTAGTCTTATGTTCTCTTTAAAATGTGCTCAGAGCAAATGCTAATAGCAGCACATCTCAAAAGACTCCTACCAGCATTTGTCTTGATCTTTCATTACCCATCTGTCAAAACCCTGGTGACAGTTACAAGTTTAAATCAAAGTTCAGAGGCACCTGTTAGTTTCAAAAAACTTTTGCCTCTAAGGCCTACATTTTAAGAAGCTGGGTGTGCTCGCCAAGTCCCAGCATTTGAAATGTTGGCAGAAGATGAAGTACGTGGGCATTGTACATGGAGGGAAGAGTGAGGCAATTTTCCATTTAATAAACACACAGGGACAAATAAATCACAGCCCCTGGGCAGAGCATCCAACAAGTTTACTCTGCAGCTCCTCAGAGGGGCTCACATAGCTTCAACTTGACAAACCATGCAGGGTAAGGTGACAAAGAACAAAAGAAAAGAGGCACCAGCTAAACAGATGGTATGACCAAAAGTCAGGCAGCTGCCTGTTTTGAGGCACTGGAGAACATTAGCCTGTGCTAATCTGACCAGAGAGGGAGCTACAGATGCACGCCCCTGCTCACGGAGCAGAAAACAGAAGTTGTGTTTAGATGTGAGAGAGGATCATTGAGAAAGACAACCCAAGAAAGCTCTCAATCCTCTTCAGAAACTCCCTCTTCTCTACTGGAGTCCCAGCTCTTTCAATCTGACCTGCAGTTTTAGGCTTTGATGTATGAATTTAGCTCTCCGGACTGTTTTGAACTGAAATCAGGGTGAAAAAAAATTCAGAACCAAGTAAGAAAACCCTCCCCAAAGCTCTGGCAGACTTTGGTGGAAAAGTGACCTTTGTTCAAACAACTGGCAACTGTTAATCACAAAATCATCAGCCACAGTTTATTTTGCCAACTCTTTGTAGTGCCTGCTGCAGACTATTACTCTCATACATTTCCAACAGTTGCAGCACATTTGCCACTTGTTTGAATGGCTTATTTTAATTTGAATGTCACACATCTATTGAAAAACACTTGAAAACAGACTACTGTCAACATCTTCCTGGTAATTTCTGGATGCTGATCAATGCCAGTTCACGCCACAGTGTGTCCTTTAGAAAGGACAGAATCGGACTGATGCTTTACCAGATATCCTAGAAGTTTGTTGGACTAGGCAAAATTTACTTTTACTTATAAGCAGAATTTCTACATAAAGACATTAGCTTTGGATTTCTATTTCTGTTTTCCTATTTTTCAGAAAACTCCTACCTATACCAAACAAAATAATTCATGGTCATCACATCCCAGCTGTATATTGAAACAGGTGTGGAAAATAGTTTGCAACACAGCCAAGCAGTATGTTCCTGTGCAGAAATCATTTTGCAGCTCCATTATTTGCAATCAACTTGCAATACTATGCTTCAAGGGTTGATTTTGTTACTCTGAGTAGAAATGCTGTTTCCACTTCTCTGTCTTGTTACAGGAGACTTGGCAGCTCAGCTTGTGCCTTGTTACTAATCCCGTGGTTTCATTCACAGCACTTGGAGGTCACATCAGAGTTGAAGCTCCCAGCTTCAGTGCACTGTGCATATCTATATCCCAGTCAACCCTTCCTTGGCTTAACCTTCCTCTTGCCTGCACACTCCAAGCAGCTTTAAAAAACAACCTGGAAGTTTGTTCCGAACAAGAAGAAGAACACAAAAAAAAGCACATGCAGCTTAAAGGTACCACTGCCTCTGCAACAGGTCCTGCAGGAATCTGACTCACTTTCTGTACCAGTCTCTGAAATTAGACCTAATAAATCAAGATCAGGCTATAAGCCAAGCAATGTGTCTTTTTCAGTGGATGGCAGAATACAAATGCAATAATTCGTTCTGATTATAGTGTTTGATTACTGAGTGTGAGAAAAGGCTCAAATAGAATGTAACTTTTAATTACACCATTTTATGGCAGTTCATTGCAAAGCCAGGAGCTCTTTCAGGGCCGTGCAAATGTTTCCTCATCCCTGATAAAGCCTGAAATATGTCTCAGTGCCTTCCACAGCCTCTGGGCATAGTCTGTATTCGTTCTTGCAGATCTCACTGTTGATTTGCTATATTTTGCTACTGCTACCCTGGCAACCCTATGAAACAGAAAAAGCTGATTCTGTGTCTCTCATTAATATAAAAAAAATGTGTTTAGATACTTCTAAGTAAACAAAACCTGCTATCTAATGCAAAACCATGCAAGAGTGTAATATGGTTGTCATTATGCAAATTATGGTTGACCAAAAGTCGCAAATAAATGCACCCCAAAAGCTCTGCATTTCCTCTGCAGGCATTACACTGAGCATGGTGCATATTTCTCTCTGGGAAATCCTTTACATAAAAATGGTCGCCTAAGGCTGTAGGAATAAGGTGGGATTTGAATTGAATGTACTATGGTTATTTGAATATGTCTTATGTGTGTAATTGAAGGCAGAAATACTCCCAGCTGAATTTTTTTTTTACTTAAATATCTCAAAGATTAATTGATTCATTTACACAAACCTTTCAAGCACCCCCAGCAATATCTATTCGTGAATTTCAGACAAACTAAGAGCAACTCACTTTCCCTAATCTCCTATATTCTGTTAAAAAACCAACCAACTTAGCAGTGTCTATCACTGAAGTGAAACAAAAGCATGAAGAACTCAAGAAATCTCATGTTTGTATTAACACAAAAGCCTGTGCTCCTCTGGGCATAACAAGGAAAGCACTTTTGTCTTCTGAAATTAAAATAATTTCCCTTTTTCCTTACTGGTTGTTTGTCCCCTCACCCAGCACCAGTTCACGGTGTGGGGAAGTGTGGAAAGGGAAGGGAAACGCAGGTTGTAGTAGATCCTCCCAAATTTACATATGGAGAGACAGTACAAAGAGTTCAAAAAGCCCCAGAGGTGGATGCTATAGTTAGTGCCAGTTGCAGAAGCAAAGGAGAGAAAATACATCCAAGAGATGCTGCACAGAAAGCAGAAGCATTTCACAAAACCTCGGAGATGGGAAAGAGTGAGAAGTGACACCACTGCTGTGAGCCTGTGGGACACGGCATGGTGTGGAGCTGTCAGCATCAATGAAAAAAGGAGGAGGGTGGGAGGATTTTGAAGGATAGATAAAGAGCTTGGGGCTGTTGGGCTTCAGTTGTCAACAGGACATCCTGGATCTGCCAAAGGAAAAGGGAATGGAAAGAGAGAAGCCTATGAATCATCAGCTCTGGGTGGCAATTAAAACTTTCATGTCATGAGCTGCTCTGTTAGCAAGCCCCGCTCCTGCAGCATGGGTGGAAGCTGCTCAACACCTGGCATTCTACCCAATCTCCTAGAGGAATACATGCAATCCATTATTCAGGGCCACCTCCTAATTATGCTCACATGAAAATTAAGCATATACAGGTTAGAGGTTGACCTGTGCTATCCCAACAAGCCAACATTGTCTCCTGATTTTGGTTCACCACACACTAGAGAGCAGCTGCCAAAAGAGATAGATACAAACTTAAGAAGCAGTTTTTAGACAGTCACTCCTTGCATGGTAATTAGAAAGAGCTCATTGATTAGGCTCATGGTTAAATTAGCCAGCCTGCCTTTGAGGCTTGCTGGGGCAGCTCTCCTCCCAGAGCAGTCTGAAGCTTATCACTCTATTTAGCTCTGATTTGTTAGGACCATACCATGTTATTACATTTCCAACATCTGCTTTGATCATTTTCTTGCTTTTTCATCTCCGAATGGCCATAGACTTGGAACTTCAACACCCATGTCAAAAGAGGAAAATTCAGGATAGGGGGGGTGTGTCTCTGTACGTGTGCACGTGTCTGTGTGTAACTTCCCACCTGAGATGCTTCACGTGATCACTCACAGTGAACATCCGTTCAACTGAACCCCCTCACCAGGTTCAGGCTGCCCTCACAGCTTTGTTCAAGGCAGACATATTTGTTACAGGGGCTTGAAGCAGGTGTTGTCCCCACCTCTCTGCCTTTCTGACTGCCAGAAGCCCCAAGGCAACCACTCTCCACTGCCCCTACCAAGTCCTGAACCTGCCTGTGCTCCATGTTTTCTAGGGGCCTCTGCCATACAGCAGGACCATGTCCAGTCTTTATCAGAGCTGCCAGTAAATATATTACTTTGGACTGGTTTTGCATTGCACAGCAGGGTCAGAAGAAAGCCTCAGTGCCCTGAATAGAACATTGAGTCACCATGTCAGCAACTGCAGGACACTTTATTTTAGTGTATGATTCACTCTTACATCTTAAGGGATTCTTGTGCCATTTTACTTATCTTTAATTTCAAATTTTGTTAAAAGATTTAAATGCAAACATTTTATTCTCAAATGTCAATCAAAGCACCTCTAATGAGGTAATAAATTAGGCATTTATGTCCCTTCCCACTAGACAAATGGCATCACCTTAAAGTATAACAGAACGTGCAGTCCACATCCCCTGCCCAGGGAAGTCTCTCTGTCCCACTTTCCAGTACCCAGGTAAGAAGGATACACAAAGTTTCCCCCATAATTGCCCTGCTTAGGCCCAGTTGAGCAGCCTGGCCTGGATGGGGATGAGCATAATCTATCCCCAAAACATCTTTGTACCTGCCAAGGTGGTAGAGATTCTGAGAGAGACCTCCAGAAAGAAATCAGAACTATACACAGGGCTTCCAAAATCCCTGAGAAAGCCCCACTCCTAAGCTTTCCTCCAGAAATCCTCACTGTAATCACTTCACACTCACAGCTGTCCATGTAAGATGGGCTTGAGAAGCAGCTCAGGCTGCATCAAGCTTTCCTGCTTGTAAAAGCACTCTCCTGTTTGCAGTCATACAAAGTGGGTCATCCTCCCTCCCCAGTCACAGCTTTTCTCACAGGGAGAGGAATGCCCCTGAGGCAGTGTTGGCCAATTTTTCAACTTTATTTATTTTTTTTTTGGGTTCTCAGAAACATCTTCCTACAGCCTAGCCAAGGAATACCCTCAGGGAGAGCCACATCTGGGCTAGTACATAAAGTTAAGTCAGCTCCTCTGAAGTATAAAACAAGCAAACAGCCCCTCAATGTGCAACTGTGCATTGTGGGTGCAGATTTTAGATGGAAGTCAGAATTCAAAGCAAAGTTTAATGGTATTTACTGTTCAGAAACAAGCCTGTCTTATTATTATTTTCAATACATTTCTCAGACTTGTCATTATGTACTTCTGATTTACAGTTTTAATGCCAGGCAACTGTGTTACCTTTATTCTTCCCTGCAGGATTACGTGAGAATATTCTTTAGAGAGAACATCACAGTGGGCTAAGGTTAAAAAACAATCAAGACATGCAGCAAGCTCCAAGGTGCCTTCCCGTATCTCTGAAATATAAACGATTCCCTGGCATAAAAGATTCTGAAATACATACCCATAAAGTCAAAGCTCTGCTAAGCAAATAACAAATACAAGAAGCAGCTCTGCTTCCAAAGGCTCTGAATCACACTGACAGCTACTGTATGTGTGAACCTAAAATATTTCCAAAAAAGCCAAAAGCTGTCACCAGAAGGTAGCAAAATACTGGCCAGTTCCTAGACTTTGATTATAATTCACACAGAAATACACACTGGGGGGATGGACCTACAGCCCAGGCAAAGTGCAGCCAGTGTTTCTTTGAGACTTTTATATCCAGGTAAAGACTGAGGGTCTTGCACTCTTCTGCAATGACACTCAGTAACTAACTGGTAACAGCTAAATACTAACCCATACCAGAATGCCAACTGGCTTGGGAATTTCTTCCTGCCTCCTGAGAGCAAATACCACTACTGGATACAATCAATCAAAACACACAATCTCACTTTGCTTTAAAAAAAATTCCGTCCATTAACAACTGAAGAGTAAAATCAATGTACATTGAAGAAGTTACAGAAGCTGGTCACTGTCTGTATTCATGACATCATCACTTGTGTTTTAGGAGTCAGAATGAGACCATGAGCCTTTTTTTTTTTTTTTGACAAAAAACATTTTTTTTTAAAAACCCAGTTGGACAAACCATCTCCTGAAGATTCCACAAAGCTTCTCCCACTGACACACAGCACCTAAACATAACAGGTTCTGGTGTTCAGGATGAGTCTTTCAAATACACCTCCAGCCACAGTTCAAACCCAGCAATTTGTATTTCTCAGTGTAGATGTGAATTCCTTCATCCCCAAACAAGACCCACAGTGGGCAGTTACCAGCTCAAGGAGAGTGGATAAATTCAGTGTCTTTGGTCCAAGGTAGCACATTTCCCTGGCTGCTGTAAAGGAAAATTAGGGAGCGCAGAAAATTACTCCAGCAGATAACAAAATAAAAGCCCCAGAGTTAAAAAAACAACAAAAAAACCCAAACCAAACCAACAAACAAACAAACAAACAAAACCCAAACAAACAAACAAAAACCCCACAACAAACCCCCCCCCCCAAACCAAACAGTAAGATCAGGGGCAAGGCTCAAGTTCTTTGCGGGCAAATTCATGCTGGTTTTTTGCCCATCTCAGCTGCATCTCTACCCAAAGCTGCAGGAAGGAGCAGTCTCTCAACCAGGTTTATTGTAAATACACTTCCACACCTTCTCTAAACCATAGCCTCTATTAGTTTAACCTGTGTCACTGCAATTATCTTTTTTTCTTGTTCTTTCTCTTTTTTTTCCCCCTAGGCATATAAGCCTTCTTGAATGTGAATTACTTGCCAGGAGACATAAAGGATTAATGTCAGAGGCCTGACATACAGCATGAAAGACAATGAGCCAGACTTTTCCTAAATTCTGAAACACAGCCTGCAAGGTATGTCCAACAATTTTTCTTCTTATTCCAGATTCCAGAAGGAGTCATTAAATTTTTTATCACAGTGAATTTTTATTTTTTTTTAATGACTGAGAATACAGAGAATTATGTGTTGAGTAATTCAAGCTAAAGGTGCATGGCTGTATCTCTGCTAAGGCGTATATATAAGATTATGCAGATCATTAGTCAGCTAACTTCAAGCACTGTAACATGCTACACGCTGAAATACCCTGTAATCTGTTCTACAAAAGAAGTCACAGTCAGTAGCGATCAACCTGATTTGCCTGACAAAACCCTAGAATATTTCCAAAGAAAGTGCAGACCAAAGGACTGTATTCAAAAATCCTGTCAGAAGCCCTGTTTTTGCTACTTACTTTCTGTAATCTCCTTTAAGTGAACATAAGCTGCTGGAGGTCCAGGTGCACAAGGCTGAAAGGCACTTCCACCACCCCAGCCCAGATCCATGGCACACTGGCTGCTCACATCCCATAGGTAATCATCCATCAAAGCCCAGGATAAAAATCTGGCAAGTTTCATATTAAAAATGCCAGAACGAAATAAGTAATATCCTGAATGCACATGCAAGTGTTTCAGTGCAAAGCAAGTGAAAAACCTGAAAAACAAAAGGAACCCTGTCTGCAGGACTAACCCTTATAATCATGCAGCCTCAAAAGATTAAGTAAGAACACACAGGCACCAGGTTCATTTATCACCAGCAAGTCTAGTAGCTCATGGTTATATTGCACAGAAAATTAATGTTATATATAACTCTAAATTCAAGTTTGCTTTCCTATCTCCTATTTATGACAAAGACAGAGCAGTGGGAAACAAAGATGAAAATATCCTTCTTAAGTAAGATCCCTGTTCAGCAGAGTGCTGGAGCACTGAGGCACTTCAAATTTGCCTGGTATTGTTCAGGCACACAAACTGCAAGCAAAACCCACCAAAATCTTCAGAATGCAAGACCAGCTTTCCCTAAACAAGTAATCCTAGTGTAGATGTATCTTTTCAATTCAATTTCCAAGCAAAGCAATGTTTTGTGATTTAGTCCCACTAAACCTTAACAAAACAGCACAAGGAATGCATCTTCATCTCAACTGTTGATACGGTCTATCAATATTAAAATAATCTGGCATGGACTGGCTTGCTAATAAGCCAGCTTTTCAGAGATATTGCAAAACAAAACTGTCTTAAATGTGTGATTTGTGGAGGATAAAAACCATAAAAAATACGAAGAAAAAAAATGCTGTCATTGGCACAGCAAGATTAAAAAAAACAATTACAAGGCTGAGTACATTAAATTAAACTTGGTGCAGTCATTCCTGACAGAAGTCCTACTGTCAGTAATTGCACATATTTGGACTTGTAATTGTTAACAATATCACACTGCAAGTGTTTGATGCATCTGAGATTCTGCTGCTGAAAAGCCATACAAAATTCCCAACAGAAATCTCAGGTTTTGTTTTAACAGGCGCTTCTGTAATATTTGATTCTTTGCTGCTTGCTCTTTTACTGTTTATTGCCTTGGGATCAAGGATCTGTTTTGTAGCGGAAATAAATTCCAAATCATTGTTTGCGTGCTCCTTTACCACAAGGGACATAAGAGCTAGTGCCAGAGTGATTGAATCCCATCCGTCTCCCCAGACTCCTGGTCCTCCAGGGATTCCAGAGCCACAATGTCAGATTGCAATGGTTTAATAGGGCTGCTGTTGTCTAACTGCCACGGCCTTTGTTTCTAGTCACCAAAACCCAAACTCAACAAATTTGCCCAGCGAAGGCCAGCAGACAGATCCCAGGTGAGGCCTGAATTCTCTCCCAGCAGATTCTATGTTAAATTACACCTGTAAAGGGATGTGGTGTTGAAGTGCTCCAAAGCAACTGTCACGAAATTCCGAAACAAAGCCATGCACCACCATTGAGTTAATCAACCTGCAAGAAACTCTGTTTTACACAATAAAACAGAATCTAGTCATACTTGTGTACTTCAGATCATGCTAACTTCCCTGAAGTAAGACAGCACAGATCAAGCAGGGGGGCACAAAGAGAGGGGGGTGCCCAACTATTTAGTTAGTAAAAATATTCTCACTGTTTTATGTGCAGTTCACTGGTATTTACATATTTTTGTCTTACAGTGCAATCTCCAGACATTTTAATACATCTAGCAAGAGTTACTTGACCACTGTCATGTTTCCCAAGCTCATGTTTGTGAGACATAAACCCATTTGCTTTGCTGTTTCCCAGAGCAAATCTCCTGTCTAAAACACACCTATGCCTTCCACAGCAAGCGCTCAGGGAAGTCCTGCTTTCTCTTGGGGAAAATACAGTTTAGTAACAGAGTTTGACACCTGCCATTTCCAAAATCACTGAAGAACATGAGCACTCAATTTCTAGGCAGGTTAAAGTGGCATTCTGGATCGATAGAAAAATCATTTCCTAGTCTGTACATCTGAATTGCATTATTGTAGAGGACCCTTTACTCTTCGTTCAAACACAGGCTTCTTCTTCTGAGCTTCTCTAGATCAGTAGAGACAGATGTTGGCAGAGGTTCAGGCAGTATCATGTCTGCAGGACATTGGTGTCCTCACTGACCACAATTCAGCCCCAAATCCTTTAAGCAGATAAATTAAAGCACATGTGAAGTTTTCTTGAACTCGAGGGAATTATATGTATGCCAAGTTAAGACTTGGGTTTCTGTATGCTGTTGAACCAGGAAACTGCTTGGCCCTTTCACAGCTGTAGGGTGGAGGAAAGAAACTAGTCATCAATATATGCCTATGGTATACCAGGAAAAACTTACTATCTTTGTTCAATACCTTCAACAAAATAGTTTTGCCAGACTCCAATGCAAATCAGTTATCCAGGCATGTGAATGGCAGCTGGTGGGATCTCCTGTAACAACTCTCCTGTTTCTCTTAAACAGACTGTGGAAATTTTTTATCACGGCTCTTAAAAAAGCACATTCCTTAGTGAGCATTAAAAGAGTTGCATGCTTATGAAATTTCAAAAGAAGTTGTCCAGAACAACGTACCAAATCTCATCTGACTTCAGACACTTCACTTTTTTGGTGTCTGCTGATGTGGGATGTTCCCCACGCCGCATCGCTTATGTGGCTAAACATGGATTAAAACCTCCACAAGGCTAACAAAGCTATTGGCACAGCTGCCAATCCCTACATGGCCCCTCCAGACGCCTTTCTCTGGTTATCTCACCCTGCTCTGATGAAGTCTGGATGCAGTAGACAGGTCGTACCACCAACACATGGGCTTAGTCCAACAAGACCTCAAGACATCACCTGAGAGTCAGGACAGAAAGGGGTAACCACAACTCTGCTACACACCAAAAAAAACCTCCACCTGCGCAAACGTTGCCAAGAGCGATGGGAATACAAAACATTATTATTATTAATTATGGTTGGCAGTTGTTTTGCCATCACATGTCAGGCTCCTTCTCCCTCCCCAGCAGGCGTGGTGAGCGCAGGGCTCAGCACGGCAGGGCCACCACGCCGGGGCTGCTCGGCAGCCGCTCTCCGGTGGCCTCATTAGCCGAGCTCTTGCAAGTGCAGCAGCCAAGAGCCGTCCCAGATTTTCACTCACCAGCTCTGACATTTTATAAAGTACTTTCAGTCGTGGCAAGATCAAAACCTCAGCATTCTTTCAAATCTCACAATAACTCTCAAACACCCTCAGCACAAGGATGGGGGAAAGAAAAAAAAAACAACCAACAACCCACAGCTGAAAGTGATAAAGCTCTTATGAGATAAAACTGGAGGAATTATGGGATTTGTCCCCCACCTCCACCTCACTCCAGGCTTCATTTAATTTCTGCAACATACTTTACTCTTAGAGAACACTAATCACATTACCTCCTGGTCAGGCCTCATTTGCAATCACTTCAAGTCCTTCCCATCATCTCTTCTGCCAGCAACTTACTCAGTCGCTTGTGGCTCTTGTTGGACTCTCAACCATCTATTCCTATGATTATATTTAAATTTCAATGTGATACAACTCCACTTGTTTAGAGCCTCATCCTCCAGCCAAGCTTAAACAGAAGCTGTGTCAGTGCTATAGTCTAAATTATTTGTTCTGAGTTGTATAAAGGGACTGTTTTCTTTTATAGATTTTGCCATAAAAACTATTGATCAAAACTAGGTTTTTCATGCGCTTGCACTTAAGAATTGCTAAAAGTGACTGGGGTGGAAGGGAGTGTAAAAGGTTGGGAGTACAGTAGAAAGGATATCTCTTGGACACAGCACATTGTCTAAAAGGTACCTGTACAGAAAGACACATCAGAAATTGTGTACGTGTTTACTTAGAATTCTTAAGCTGTTCTTCATTAATAATTCTCTATAAGCAACATAATGACCTATGGCACTCTCCCTTCCCTGTAACCACACATTCCTGTTCCTATGGCGTGTTTGGACTCTCCTTGCACCACCAGCATCAGCAATAATTGAGGACACCTTGTGCTCTCATAACATTATTAATCCAGAAGGACAGCACAGAGTTCAATCTACCTTTTCTCCTACTTCAAAGTCAAGAGCTTGGCCAACACACATGTTTCAGCAAAAGCATGTTGTACACTGAAGGCTGCAGTTGTGCTTGACAAAGCAAGGGCACTCAGCTAACATCTCAGCTAACAGTGTAAGTCATGTGGTGCAGAAGGGAGGAAATGCTGAAGGCATCAGGTCCCTGGGAAAGCCTCTTCCTAACTTACAGTGTTAAAGTAATTCTCTAAAAGTGAAATATTCCTATCTTTTTTAATTTTCGTTGCTGTAAGTATTGCTTTTGCAACCCAAGATGTTCCTTAATCTATACTAATACTCATCTTTATTAAATCTGGGTAACTTTATGCCCAAGTAACATGCTGCAGCTTATCTATTGGCAATATTTTAGAAAAAAACAAACCGCCATCGAATACTTCAGACAGACTGTGTTTCTTCTGTCTTGTTGTAATAGCTCTACTGATAGTTCCACCTAGAGTAAGCATGAGAGTCCCTGAAGGACACATGAATCAAAGCAAAATAATAACATGAGTGTACACATGGACAAAAGGATTGATGAATTTTCTGGGTTAGAAGGTATACAGTTTTGTTACTTATTTCTCTAAAGACTTTGTTTTTATTTTCCTTTTGTTGATTCATGGCCCTTAACTTTTCTTTTCACTTGTTTATTCCAAACACAAACCAGCTATTAAATTCAAGCTGTTCAAAAAATATACAATTGAGAACATTTCAACTATAAACAATACTTGCAGATTTACTCTATGAAAACCATAAATGAAAAGCAAAGAGTGACTCTTCAACACAGTGAAATCAGAGACAAAATAGGCAGGAAAAAATTTTAAGGAAAAACAATAAACCACACACCACCATTCCAGACCTGCTTAATAGCATTCCAGGGCTTCATAAAAAGAAATGAGCATCAACCATAAGAGTAGACTTTTAATTAGTAAACTGATGTATTCTATAGAACAGAGAGTCATGTTACATTGTTTTCAGAGTCTCAGGTGTGTTTATATGACTTACTATAATGAAATCTTTCATTCAACCTCAGCTGGGCAACTGTATGCAGCATAAAATACAAGTTTGTGTTTACATCGCTAAATTATGATTAATGTGCTCCATATGGAAGCAGGGGCCAGTCCCAGTGAACAGTTGTGTCCACACAGAAACTTGGAATGGGTTTGTAAAAGAGGCGACCTGGAGCTTGCTAGGGAATGGCAAAAAGGATTAAAACAGGATATCCACCAATGGGTTAGCAACTTCTAAAATAGCAACACTAGCAATTAGAATAAATATGAAATCAAACATTAACCAGGCAAAAATAATTCTGCAAGCAGCACTTATGAATGCAGTAGATAATCGGGACAGGTACTTAGGGCATGGGGATTATTCGTGGGTTTTCATTAATAGAGAGAATGCAACTGATATTTCATGGAGCAAATTGCATAACCAATCTGAAGGATTAAGCTCGTAAATTAATCTGAGCCAGGAATGCACAGGAATGTATAGTTAACGACTTGTTCAGGCAGCTCCTGGCATGACACAGAATTCCGGTAAGCAGATCCCCAGGAGGTGTCTATAACCCAGCACAGCTCCAGGCAGCTACAACAACCCACAGGGCTGAAAGTATTCTCCCTACTGCCCCAAATTAAGGCAGCTGGCATGTAAGCACACTCCTACTGGCCACATAGTTGGTACAGGTAACAGGGGAGTGGAAATAAAGGTATTCCCTGAACACAGTAAGGTCATTTAACCAACACTATCCAGACTCTTGGTAGCCCTTGTGTTTCTGATCCATTTTCGACTATGTTAGCCCTGATGCTGGAGCAGATGAAAATTTCTGGATTCCTGCTAAGTCTCTCTAATTTGAAATAAATGATGTATGAACAGGATTGAAACAACAGAGCCACAGACCACAGAATCTCTCTCTGTGGTGTGCATCACAGAAAGGAGAACAACTCCAGTTTAATATCTCAAAAATACTCTTTTTTTTTTTTTTAATTAGAGTTGTTAGACAGAGAAGAGACCATAAAGTTGTCACTTGCCAGAAAAATGGAAGCTCTCCTGCATAACACCACCACACAGGTCTTCCCTGAACCCTTCTATACAATGCTATCATAATTTGCAGTTGCTTACTTCAAGACTGAATATATCCTACTGTATGTGCCCAAAGCAACTGTTTTTGGTAGGTTTTTTTGTGCATTTGGGGTGTTGGGGTTTTCTGTGGGGGTTTTTTTGTTATTTTTTAATAAGATAGGCAGAATAAAAGATAACTACGAAGAACTAAATATTAAATAACTTTTCTAGCACTTCACATGAAAAAATCATAAGTATATTAATCCCAAAAGAAGAGGAAAGTCCATGGCTTGCAGTTCTGAAAAGTTTATGTTTGTAAGATCCCAGCCCCAAGGGCTGTAAGTGAATCCTGTTCTGTGGGGCCAAGTTTGGATTTTTGTAAAACTACAAGAATTTTAACTTTCCTGTCTCTTTCATAGCACTAATCACAGGTGCAGAGCTGCAAGAATCTGGATCAAAACCACAGTATCTGACACAAGATCACTCAGCTTTTGGAGCTTGAAAACCTCCTTGACCTGAGACTGAACAGCTCCTTGTCCTGCAGAGCATTCAATTTGTGCCAAACTTGGCCACTTGAAAGGGTGTTACACACAAATGTTGCACACATTAAATGTTTATTCATACAACACTTAAAAAACCACCACAAAACCACCAAGAACAAGATGCAAGCTTTAGCAGATATGCTTAAACAGCTGACATTAATCTTGAAGGAATTTGCTTCTGCTTATAAATCTCAACATAATCTTCAAAACCGGCTAAATTTCTAGAAGCTCAAACAGCCTGATGGGTGATGCCCCAGCCTGATTTTCTGTGCAGTAGCTAAAGACTTATTTTCAAGTACTGGTACCTGTGAAGGACTGGGTACCTGAAGCATAAGTGCACACCTGGGGAGCACTGATGTCCCCCGTCCCTGTTTGTGGCACACAGAGCTTCCCCATGATGCCCCAGTACCTGTGTCAGGTTTGATCATCAGTCAGTTCCTCTTCCAAGGGAGCTGCACCGAGCTGAAACACGGGCCTGGCTGACACATCCTGCCCACCCTGGATCTGAATTACTCTTCCTGGACAAAACAGGAGCTCTGTGCAAAGGGATTGCTGGAAGTTTCTGCTGTGGGCTACTCTTTGCCACCTAGACATAGAGAATTGGGGCCAGAAGGGCTCTGGAAATGGAAGAGACCTGGCAGTTAAAGCCCATGGGAAGGTGGGGCTTGTAAAAGCCCTTTGATGACAGAAGCCATGAAGACCACCTGAATTGCATCAACAACAGAAAACTCACTCATTTTGTCAGCACTTCTGTTTCAAACCAGCCTGGCAATTTCTTATGCCCCTGTAAACTCTCAGAGCAAAAATATAAAGCTCTCTTTTCTCTAAACGTCAGTTTTGGGCCAGAAGCTAAATTATGGCAAATAATGCCTTGAGACTCCCTTGGAAACAACACCCGTGGGGAGTGGGGCAGGTCTTGTATTACTCAAGCACATTATTCCAGTGTAGAGAGGAAATAACTGGGAAAGAGGAATTGCCCCCAGCAGAAACAGTATTTTCTCATCTTCATTCAGGTCTTCACAGAAGGAAACAGAGCCCATTTTTAGGGCAAGTCATGGTGAATGTGTTGAGTGGAGTTTTGGGACAGACCACAGCGTTCTTGAGCCTGTGCAAATGGTTTCACTCTGCAGACCATGGATTTGAGCTCGGAGCTGAGCACATCGCTCGCTTGGCTGCTGCTGCCTCCTCCACAGCCCTTTGGAAAGCGGGCAGGGAACAAGGCATCCAACACGGTTCCCCTTTCAGGTCCTGAACCACCTTCTGCTCAGTCCCACAGCTCCTTTCAGGTCCTGCTGCCAAGCAGATTCACCCGACACGGTGCTCACAGGACTGTACAGTAATGAGAGCAAAACAGGCTCTTCATTTCAGGGATGTTTGTATGCTAAGAAGGGTGTAAAAGCATAAATCAGGCCAACAGACCTGCAAAAGCCTGCTCTGTATTCCTTCAATTCTCCTCGCCTCATTTTCTTCTCTTGCATATTTTTACCTTCTTTTCCCTGCTCTGTTTGGAGCTCATCTAATTGTCACTTGAGATGACAAATGTCCTTTGCCTCAATGCCCCTTCCTCAGTAACGGATGTTTCCTTTCTGTATCACTCTGCTTGTAGAATTAATTTTCTTCATTAAATGATGTCTGCATTTATCACTTCCTAATTTTTTATTCTGCATTTTTCTGCTTCTCTTTCCTTGGCAAATGTGTTTAAAAACCACTGCTCGTGCTCTTTTTTTAATATAAATCAAGGTTTAAACCTCATAAATCCTCCCCTTAAAAAAGCACCAAATACTGGTGCTGTTGCTAGCTTCTACTTTAACTTGCTGGTTTTGCTACTTCCCATAAAATATAAACATCCATCCAGTTCAGTTCTGGAAGAAAAATGAAGCATCTGTATTGATCAAAAAGGTCTGAGGCCAAAAAATGCTATTCTGATCATTAGTTTGACAGCCCATGCAACACAAAACAAACATTTGTCCCTGGGATTCCTGGCACATGCTAAATTCCATTTAAGAGCCAGTTGGTTGCTTTTACGTATGGATTTTCAGTCTGTTGACCTGAAGTTGCCCAAGTTAGAACTAAAAGAAACCAGCAAATATTACATTCTTCACTGTCTTTTGATCTGTTCTTTTTGTTCTCACTGCACCACTGTACTACTTCAGTCAACCAAGAAAAACACCTAGTTCTCAGCAATGATTGTGATTTATTCTTTTACTTTTGTTATCAAAACTGTAACCAAACATTTCATCCGCAATTTGATTTTAAAAGAGGCCAAAGGCAACAAGCTGCCTCCTACAGCAAAAAGTGGTGAAGGTGAAGTCTTTTTATCTGAATTGGGAAAAAACAATATTCTAGGGTTCAATAGTATCCACCAAAGGTTTTACACCACTACCTCCTATGACCTCTAAATATGACTTTCTTCTGAAGCAAGAAAACATTTACCTAAGATATGAAAATAATTTGCTTTTTTAATTGTTTTAAGTATCTTCCTCTCTTTCCTTCCTTTCCTTCTCCAGTTTTCATCCATCCAAACAGCAATGGCAGCAAAGCAGGAGAAAGCAAACACATTTCAGTGGCATGATATTTGATGTGGAGTGAGCAAATTGCCATTTGCATTGATGGTATTTGGGATTTCTTGGCAACCTCCCATATAAAAAGCTATCCAGGGTCAACACTACTTAACCTACAGATTCAAATGAAATGAAATACATTCAATCCATTCGATCTACAGACCTTATAATATCTGACATCATCCCTGTTACAAAAGGTGTCTAATAAAATTAAGATGGTGATTGTTTTGACTTAAGTCTGAACAATTAGCAACACATACTCTGGGAAAATGGCAAAAAATGGAGACAGAGCACTTTCTCTGCAGAGAGCAGACCCCTCAGGTTCACCCCCTACATGTTTCACAGCACTCAGCTGGGAGAGTTCCCTGGAGCTCCTCCAAGTCCAGGAGGGTGGGACCATGGACAGCTCCCTTGTTGGTCTCCCACCCCACCCCATGGTGGGACAGAAATGGACAGACCTGTGACAGTGGAAATTATTTAAGACTCATCTTGCAACTCATCTCACTCTACATGTATAATGAAAACATCTCTATTTGGACAAGTTATATAAATATCTGTTACAGTTAATGGAGACAGAGAAGCCCTTCTAGGAGATGAGTCATGTATCCACTGAGATTTATACTTTGAAATAGAAGGATTGTGCCTAAGGGAAGGATCTGTTTTCATCCCCTGATTACGACAGGGATCTCTGTGATTACGTCAAATACCGATATCCATAACTTCATGAGATACCTAAATTAATAAAATGAATCCAGGTCAGTGTCCAAGCTGGCCACGTATATGCAAACCAAACTGCTGAATAGCCCCAGAGTAACAGTAAAATATGATTCCATACATACTCCTATAGCCTCAGTGTCTGGTGGGCCCCTCTGCTAACAGGGTAGGTCATGGTACACCCAAAATGTCACAGCAATGAGGGAATTACATGGGTCACAGAAGAAAAAAGCCAAGAAAGGAATTTTATACCTGTCACTCCCTGTATAAAAACTTCAGACAGTCAGAGCAGACACTGTGCTACACACTCAGAAAAGACAAGGAAATGAAAGGGAAAGGAGGGAAGAGGAAGCAAAGGGAGATTGTTAGTCTTCTATGAAATACAAGATGATTAAATACTGCCAGGCTTTAATCCCTGCTGACAAGCAGAGCAGGATGAGAGATATGGGTTGATTAATTATATGGAAAAAAGGCTGTGACACAGGCATATGAAGCAAAAAGACCAAAAAGGAGGGATTTGTTATTTATTTATTTATTGCTAAATAAAAGGCATTAGCTAATGAAAGGAGAGCTGCTCGTCTGGATCTAAAACTTTCCACCCTGCTTCTAAATCCTAATGCACACTCCCAGCACACACCAGGGAAAAAAGGATCTCACGGTTGAATTTGCTTTTCATACCAGAACTGAAAGTAGGCCCTGTGTAAACCTTTCTAGTTTGTACACTGGGATTTATTGCCAGCAAAGAACAACTCTGGAAAGGTTGGATCAATGCAGTGCAATGGCAAGCGGACAGATGGCCAAAGGGACTGATGTAGGACAGCCCTCAGAGCCTGGAGATGAAAGAATTCAGGGAGATGCAAGTGGAGACTTTGACAAGCCAAAGTGTCAGGTGGGATGCAGCTCAGCGAGTATCATCAAGGAACAAACAACTACGGTTGTTTTCTCCTTTTTACATGACTATTCAGTATTCAGGGCTTTTATGGATTATTTGCTGTATGAAGAGAATTTGATCACAGTATTATTTTTCTTTTTTTTTTTGGTGTAGCCACCTTCCCTCCACATATAAAGCATAGCTTTTTTTTTTTTCTAAAAATAGAAAAAGTATTAATCAGAAACCTGTTGCTTTGCTTGCAATCCTAAGCCATGTGCTCTGGCCACAGCTCCCCCAACAATCCTCTCCAGAGGGCTTTCTCACTGGGCTCTGCTCTGTTTGAGGCACTAGGTTGTCTGAGATGTGACTGTTATTTCACCCAGACAAATCCTTGTCCCAACATCCATAACTGATCTGCTGTTTGGAAAGCAGTTTCTGTTGGTTTAGCAGTTGCTAAATAAATGGGGATTTAATTCTGGGCTTCCTGGAAATCAGTCAGCCTAGGTCTTTTATGGCACTGCTAAGGTAAGCTTTTGGGTTGTGACTTTGGAAAGACATGAGAGAACAGACAAAAGAAAAAGGAACAAACAACCAAAATAAAAAGGAAAACACAGTTTTGTTCAATGGTACATTTCCCAGATATTCTAGCAAGGGGAATAACTCATTTGAAGTAATTTGAAGTTATAGCTGAAAAGATGTAGGACACATTCCCACACTTTGGAGTGAAGAAAAACCGACTGAGACAGGTTACTTCATCCTAATTTAGCCAGCAGAGATGACCAGGGCACCAAGATGTAAAAAATTCAAAATAGATTAAAAGTCCAGATTCTCCTTGATCACAATTTCAGTTTTCCTCACTAAACCACTCTACGTTTTCAGATACCGATTCCAACACCAAGAAATAAAAGAAGGAAAAGAAAAGAGGAAAAAGACACAAGAGAGGGAAGAGAAAGGAAAACAGAGACAATCTATTATAGTTCCATAATTTCATCCTGCAGAATTTCAGTCTGCATGCACCACTGATTCAATTACTGTACACAGCTCTACCCTTCAGGAGAACTAGAGTTACAGAAAAAACCATTTTTGAAGGTTAGTGAGAGAGTTTTTCATTGGAAGTGACCTGCCTCAGTAGGGGCACACAACGTAAGGTAGGAATTGCATTTGCCTTTCTCCTCCAAAACAGATATTTAAACTTGTTTTGGGCTTCGACTGAAATACGTCTGATGATCTTAATCTACTCCCCATAGAGAGCAAAGCCAAGGAACAAACTCACTTGATCACCAGGTTCTGTGCAAAATACTGAAACGGGTATTAAAAAGCACATTTTCCTGTACAGAGAAGCTGATCCCTATGGCATGTTTAGGAGTAGATAAAAAATACGAGTCACAGCTACAGGGTTGGCAGATCAGAAGGGGCAAGGTTTAAAGCTCCCAGCATCGGGAACTCAGCTCCTCATCTCACGATGACCTCACAAACCATTTCTCCCAGTACACCTTCATTGTTATTTTGGCAAATTGTATTTACTTAGAAGGTAAGCATTCCAGGCTATGTGGGACAACCCTGGTGCTGGATGCAAGAGGAGACTTGACATCAAAGCTGCAGCTCCTCAGTGTTTTCACAAGTGCAATTTAAAGCATTTCCCTAATGTTGTTCTAACGTGCTCAAAAGCATAAGGGCAAAAGGGCTATTTTGATGAGAAATAAGTGGGGTTATTGCTTCAGTATAATTTTTAATTACCTAAACAATGGTAAGTGTGTTGCCAGCACTTGTCAGACAAGGTAGAAACATGATTTTCTCTTTTTTTTCTCTCAAAACATTGTATTTCTCCAGCATGCTTCATTTACGAAGGCTATAACCACAAGCACACAGACCTTTCTCTACAGTTTAGACTCTCAAAAACCAACCAATAAATAATGTCTCTTTGCAATCCAGGAAGAGCATGCCTACACCTTGGAATCATAGAATCTTTTGGGTTGAAAAAGACCTTTAAGATCATCAAGTCCAACTGTCTACCCAGCACTGCCAAGTGCACCGTTAAACCATGTCCCCAAGTGCCACACCTACACATCTTTTAGATACCCCCAGGGATGGTGACTGGGCAGCCTGTTCCAGTGCTTGACAACGCTTCTGGTGAACAAATTCTTCCAAATTTCCATCCTGAATCTCCCCTCATGCAACTTGAGGCCCTTTCCTCTCATCCTATCACTTGTTATCTAGAACGGACCGACCCTCCAACCTCAGCCTCCTTTTCTCCAGGATAAATATCCCCAGTTCCCCCAGCTGCTCCTCGGCAGACTTGTGCTCTAGTAAATACATTCAAGTCTCTGTTAGTTATGGAAACAGTTCTGAAAGACTGAAATGCTAGAGAAGAGCTCTCCAAAGGGAGCAGCAAAAGCATGTATGGTAAAATAGCAGCCATGTGGCTTCACTGAACCTGGAGAAGGACTGAGCTCATGGGATGCCAGTGATGCTAAGATAGAATTATTATAACCATTTATATAATCAGCCACATTAAGACAAGATACAGTAAAGGCAGCAAAAGCACTACTAATTACATTATTCTTAACTTGGTGTTCTCAACCCAACATGGAGGTCTCCAGGGTAATTTTCTTGATTATTTGTCTTAAATCAGCTAAATTATAGCCTTCCAAAAAACTGGGCAAATGAAAGTTTATTCTTCAAGAAGACTACTGTACAATTGGATGGGTGAAATATCAAGATCATTTCCATGGAATATATTCCCATTTCCCATCCTAATTACTGGTGCATTAGTTAGTGTCACTGGAATTATAATAATTTGCCTAAGTAGCCGGTTTTTAAATAATGATGGAAATTGTATTCAGAAGCTGCTCTTCCACACATTATTTATACATACTGTGTGTCTGTTTACTCTCCATGCATGAGTGGCTATTTTGTCCCTAAAGACCCAAGATAACACGATAACAAGGATCCTACAAGCACATACACACATTCATCTTTTCTCACTTGCAAACATTTCCATTTACAGGACTATCACCACGTCTGCCAGCTGGCGCCCTGCTGCATTTCACACTCCCTCTCCCCCTGCATATGCACCTGTAAGACTCATGCAGGGGGTTGCTCATTCCAACAGTGACCAATTCCCTCTTCCTCTTCAGAAAAGATAGGAAAATTTCCTTTCAACCTTCCAGCTTCAATGAAGGTGGGCTAGTTGGTTGAAGACCAATTCTGATCCCCAAGTAAACCCCTCTTCTGACTCCCTGCAAGTGACTGAGTCCCCCTGGGGTGACACCATGCACCATTTCAGCCATTTTGGGGTATTTTCCTCCTTCCCTCTTTGGTTTTTTCAGTCTCAGCATGGCTTCCAAAAGACTATGAGCTGTTTTCTTTTTTAGTAATTCATTTGCACAAACAGAAACACTTTGTACTACACACAAGGAAGCCTTCTGGAATAGGCTAGGCATCACCAACTTGTCATCACTACGCTGTTTTTAGCTTGTTGATTGCTTTTTCCCCTTCAAAAATAAACATAAATTATTTGGAGGAGAGAGGAAGCTTTGTTTTCAAACTAAACCAATCTCTACAAATCTTTGCCATCTGCAATCTCCCACTGCACCAGGGTAAGAAAGCAATGCTCAGGC
The DNA here is from genome assembly GCF_009829145.1 of Chiroxiphia lanceolata. Taxonomy (NCBI): domain Eukaryota; kingdom Metazoa; phylum Chordata; class Aves; order Passeriformes; family Pipridae; genus Chiroxiphia; species Chiroxiphia lanceolata. The sequence goes on from NC_045651.1 coordinate 12,326,845, forward strand.
TGCGCCCAGCAGGCTCCAAAAGCTGGGTGAGTACAGATCCAGATGAGACCTTGTGCTTTCTGCACATCCCCTCATGTCCACCAACCCTGGACCAGACTGTGAGGCCAAAGTCCTGCAACAACACTAACTCTCATCCTGCCCTCAACTGACCCCTGCCAGCCATATCTTCTATATGCTAAGCAGCAAGATGATCCAGAAAGTATTTGACCAAATACTTGGCCTTTTGAAGCTTTTCCAAAGTTCTGAAGTGTTCACTTTTACATCCGTTTTGCTCATCGTAAAAATCTCATTTCAACTCTGTTGTGTAGAATGACAACTGAACCTAAAATTGAGCCATTTCCCCCCCTCGTCCACTAAAAAACCTCAAGTGTAACAGTCCTGATCAGCCCAGAATGGTTCACTGAGCTTTAATACCACAGGGGTACCATAGCTGGGGCTATCCACAGCCACCACGCTCAGGCTGCATGTGTAGCACATGTGTCTGCTTGGGAGATGAAGTCAAGGAAAGGTTAATAGTAAAGCCACAAAGAGAAATCAGCTGCTGAACTCTTACCAAAAGCCACAGGGAACTGGGTGATTAATGTCCTGAAAATCCTCCTTATCAATCAGTGGCTATTCTGAGGACCAAGATAAGTTCAAAACATCTCCCATTAAAGGGAGAACTATATTCGGTTATTTGGAAAGTGAGTCTGTACTTGTTAAAAGCTCAGAAAATAATCTATTTTTACTATTCTTGTACTACTTTCTTTCTTTTCTTGGAAAATGGGCCCATTTTGAACAGCAGCAACACAGTGTTCCAGGATGCAGAACTCAGCACATATAATATGAAAGAACACCACCACTGCTCCCATTTACAGGGGGCACAACAGGAGGCAGTGAGGGCTCCAAGGACACCTTTTCTGCATTGAGAGGGAGAATTACATCCTGGGAACACAGAATCCCTTCTCCAGCCACACTAATAAATGATACTTTTACATATGAAGGCAGCAAGTACAAAATACTGGCAGGAGTCCTGATGTGGTAATGCCCAAGTCTGACAGGAAACCTGAATAATCACTTAACTTGGGATATAGAAACAACAGGTCCCCAGTTCAGTGCAATATTCCAACAAGTTTGGAAAACACACTAGAAACTGCTTGAAAATAATTTTGTCTCTTCCCAGAAAAAAAATCCCAACAACCAGACCTTTTGAAGTTTGTGCATGTGATATCAGTTCATTTTTTCAAAGGGGCAACATGACAGCTGTGTTGGAGATAATCAAGAAACCCAGAGGCAATTAGGTTTTAATGCTGCAACAGTAAGGACATTCATCAACTCCCCTCTTACAGCCACAAGTTTCTTGTGTTCTATAGTAACATACATGGGACATCATCACTTCTTTGGAGAATATTATTGTGATTTTTTTTCCTGTTCTTTGAACCCATTTGTGATGTTTTTTGTGTTCTTTGATTATTGGCAGATGCCAATCATAGCTACAGCACCCTATTTCACTTGAAGTAAATGTTATTGCAATTATAATCTACATTAGGTAGAGAAAAGGAAGTTTTGCAGACATTGTTGTCTTATAAAAACTGAAGAAAAAATATGACAGCAGGCAGTGCTACAGAGGGCACTAGTCTTCCCCAAATCCCAGGTAAGACTGAGGGAGTACCCCTGGAAAGATGGAAAATCTGAAGCAGAGAAGCCAGTGAATTTTTCACAGAAAAATATGTTCCATAACAGATACTCAACCTGGGATTAGTTTTTTCTACTCTGTTACTTTCTTTTGTTGGCACACTGCAACTCTCTGTTTGCTCACAAACACTTATGAGCATGTCCTCTGTGAAAAATGAACATTCAAGGTCTGTTTGGAGTACAGTCTTTTCCTGATGCAACAGTGTACCTTGGGCTGCTATATCATCAAGAATGAAATGGACTTCACTATGTCACAGCAATCTCACCTGTAAACTACTCTCTGAGCCTAAAAGCCCATCTAATATTCATTAAAGAAAGTCGTAAAAAAATACTTATTTTCATTATTTCCCAGAGTAGTTCAGCAGAGGAAAGGTTTGGGGACTCCCAACCTGCCACAGGCTCCTGACGTGCTGCTCATGGGAACAATGCAGCTGAGGGCAGAACTGCCATCCATCCTCTCCCTGCACACTTCTGCTCCTGGTGCAAAACGTGGCTGATCTTACCCTCCTCCTTGCATTTTCCCTTCTCCAGTTCTATGCAAGCTATTTGAATCATTTCATCTCTTATCGTGTTCTTGCAGAGAGAGGAAAGGGAAGAAACGTGAGTTAGAGGTCAGGGGGATCGTGCTTAAGTGATGTGCTGGGAAACTAGGAGGGGAGAGGACCCAGCCCTGCCCCACTGTAACCCCCTTTCCTCCCCACCCCTCTCAGCTGTTTGAGTTCAAAATCAGCTTCAGCAAGTCTGCGCTGTGGAATATAAAGCAGAGCAGCATCAGCTTCAGCAAAAGGTCTACAGAACCCAGCAAAGCACCAAATATACAGAATCCTACCAGCGCACCTCACCTGCCAGGGCAGAGCACCCTGGTGGGACATGATGTTCAAATGGCCTCTGACTTCCAGATCTAGAGGCCCAGCCAGCTCTCTCCCCTTCTCCCTGAAGGGCCCCCCCAGCAGCATCAAATGCAAGCTCTCAGTCAGTGTTGTTTTACATTCAATTTGCACAGGTGTAAATTGACTACTCAAGGCAGAGGAGAATCAGCTTTCTTTGGCAGCCAAAGGTGAAGTGATGCTGTTTTCAGGTGTGCAGTCTCCTTCTCTCAAAGCTCCCCATGCCATACAAGCCTGCTGCTGTTTGTCTTCCCTTCCCATGAAGGAGATTATACATTCCCACACCACAACCTGCGCTGCTGCCACACAGAAAGCATCAGATCGCCACCAACAGAGAGAAGGGGAGCAAAATAAGGACCTCATGGTGAAAAGCTCATGTTCTCAGTCTTCTCTCCTGGTTCTGTGCTCAGACTTTGTGCCTGACAGAGTTTGGTTTTATATGCAGGTCACTCAGTCATTCTTCTCACATATCCATGAGGCGCTGCTGGAAAATGTGGCCATTATCCATCAAGTCCTTAGCTTTAGTCAGCTTCCAGCAGAAGAGTAATAGATGCACTTGTGTTGTCACATCATTGTCCAAAATGTCAGGGTAAGAAGCCCTGAACATTAACAACTCCCTAAGGAAATCAGTTCTTAAAAAAATAGAATAGGGAAAATCAGAGTGAGAGGGACAGAAAGATGCAGAGCTTCCCTTTTCATCAGGGATAAGTTATGCAGGTGCCCTGACCTGTTCTACGTACCCACACTGTGGTCTGATTTCCACTGAAGTTTACATTTTTTGTGGATAAAATAACATATGCACATGTTGGTTTTAATTTCCATGATCCAGAAACAGTCTTCTCTTTGGACAGCATACACTAAAAGAGACGTATCAGTTTGAAGGGTGAGTGTCATCTCGTCTCAGGGCACTTGCATTAAGATTCAAACAGCATGGTGAGGTGATAATATCGGGCAGTGCAAATCTTCATAGACAGTACAGGGAAAGGGAGGAAAACAGAAAAGAAAAAGATGAGATCAAAGGTTACAAGAAGCAGTAGTCAAAGTCAGGAGGAAGAGGAGGTCGAGCACACAAACTAATCAAGGTGAGACAGTGATATTTTCCTGGTGTGGTCAGCCTTTATGATCTGCTTTTAAAAGATTTGTTCAAGTTAAGGGAGAACTACACAGAGCTTTGAAGCTTTTAAAGCCAGGTAAAATGTAGGCATGAACAAAGATATTTCTTTGCTGAGATGGGAGGAAGAACAGGAAAGTGAAATGGGAGGGAAAGCATACCCTGTCCTGAAGAGCCTGAAGGTGAATTTTGGAGATCTCTACTAACGAATTCCTAAAAAAACCTGGCCTGGGACTACAAACCCTGTAGAGGAGCTGCTGCCAGTGCTGGAAGGCTTATGAAACCAGAACATACTTTTCCACTTGCAGGTGCAAGTACACAATATCAGAACCTCAAATGAGAAAGACAAGATGCAGTACATCCAAGAGCACTTTGCCCACTCTGTTTTCATTGAGTGTCCCTTTAACACAACCTCTCACTGCAGCATAGTCAACACGTCCAAGAAAAAATGCTCATAAAAAATAGGAAATTAGGCCAAAGTTAGACCAGACTGCAGGAATCTGTCTCAGAGATAAGTGACACCACCAGTTCGGTCACCTGCACCAGATACATCCCTTCCCTCCCCAAACTGAGAGAAGCACAGCCACACTCTCAGCATTACATCCCACCTCCAGTTCCTTAATTGGGCTTGTGGATTACTAATAAGTAATTGATACACAGGAAATGAATGCGAAGCCACCACCGCCTCTGCTCCTGCATACAAATACCGGCAGCTGAAAGCGCATCAGCAGCAAACACTGCAGCCCTGCCAGTCCTGTGGCATTTCCCGTATGAACGTGCTTAAAATATCTCAACATAAAAGTGTTTCACTTTGTACAAATGATGCTGGTGTGACTGCTCAATGCCTTTTCAGAGGGGAAACTGTGGAGGGCTGAGAGGGGTCAGATAAAAACCAAAGATAATGTGTTATGCAGACACTACTCCCGATGAGTATCGGGAGGAGAGAGACTTTAAGGGGCAACACAATAAGAAATCAAGATAAAGATATACTTTGTGGCGCACAAAGGTGGATATATGGTTCTCCACACATTCAGCCTTTAGGGACAATCTTCCTATTTTTCCCCTGGGAGCCAAATAAAGCCCCAAAATTAATCTCTGTGCACAGCCTAAATTTGTACTTAGTGCCAACTTTGCATCTGTATCAAATTTCTCCACAGCGTAAGGCGCAACACTGTAAATAGGCTCATTTTTGTTATTTTATCAAATTACATTAACTTTCTCTCTGCAGCGTTCTCCGAGGCTGGCAACACAGAGACGTGCAGGAAATGTAAATCACTCCCCTTTTGATATGATAACCGGAGCAGTGAATTGCATCCCAGAAATCAGCTCAGGATTATAGCCGAGAACTCGCTGAAAGGCACTTAGCTGTGGCGTGGTGCCAGGAGGGGAAACTTCAGCTGGCAGGTCAGTGTGAAGCAGGCTCAGGTCTTAGGAAAGAAGAACAATATGGAACATGCAGCTACCTGCGGCTGCACAAACCCTAAAGCCAACAGCCTCAGGGTCAATCTATAATTAAAAGATGCAAACAGGTGTTAAAAAGAAAAAGTGTGTATTTATGTATGCAAATACATGGGAGGGCTATATTAAACATGAATAAGCACCTAGGAAAGCAACAGCCAGAGGCTGTAGGATAAAATCTATCTGCCAGACAAATGCAGACGTTTATATAAGCAACCACACACCAAAAACAAATTGCATTTCCTGAATGGAACTATTTGTGGTATAGAACATTATCATCATCATTTTAATCATGTATTTTAATTTAAATAATTTTTTCAGTTTCAAAGATTCAGAGGATGTTGCAATACAAATAAAGATAATCAGAACGTGAAAATAATTGTTTTCCTAATGCCCTATTTTCATGTGTAAATGCCACTGCTAACAGCTACCAGCATTAACTCTGGGCCAGAACTCCACTGAATTCGGTACTGCACAAACAGTAAAAGAAAAAGCTGTCTGAACCCTAAGGAATTTGCAGCTCTAACAGCAAAGAGGCAGCAGATGGATATAGACAGAAATAATCAAGAAGTAGTAGTTAACAAGGCAGGAGTTAGTCTCAGCAAACCAAATCCCTGATTGCTGTGAGCCTTGTACAGGCACCACAACAAAGAGGAGTTTTGATCATCAATGCCCCAAAACACATGAAGCTCTGCACATCCTTCATCTCCACTGCTGTGCTCCATCTGTTGCCTCCACACTTGCTGGCAATCGTGTCTCATTCTCCCACTATACTTATATTTTTAACACAAAAGCTCTTTGGGCCAAGGACTGTCATGTATGACCTCGCTCTCCAGCACTGAGCATAGCAGGTTCTCAAACTAGGGTCATTAAGGCAGATAAAACCATTTATGAACAAAATGGCTCATTAGTAATAACGTTTATTAATAACTAGTCCAACAGAGGATGAGCATGCATGCACACAAGCTTAGTCAAAATTAACACACACAAACTCCATCAATATCTGAGCAACAGTGCCTTCTGATGGCTTTTATCGAGTCCACACACCTCTTGCTCTAAATATGAACCATGTAGAGGAGAGGAAGAGCAGCTGGTACATAATCATCTTGTGAAACATGGACATGTCATCTGTAAATGCACATACGGTGCCCAATCTCTGCTGGAATCTCCAGAGCTACCACACTACATACCTAGTACAGGAATCAAAACCAGCCCAACAGATAGATAGCTGGACAAATGAATCCCATAAAAATATTTAAAATGTCCTAAACAAGTTTTTTGTAACAGAGATACCATCTGCAGGATAGAGCATTCCTGCCAGAAGGTTTATTTCATTACATTTGACTCAGTGATCTACTTATTACAAGACCTCTCAGACTAACTTTAAGGCAATCATAGAACATAGAATTAGCTGGGTTGGAAGGGACCTCTGAGATCATCAAGTCCAACCCTTGATCCACTACCACCGTGGTTCCCAGACCATGGCACTGATCCAGTCTCATCTTAAAATCCTCCAGGGGCAGAGAATCCACCACTTCCCTGGGCAGCCCATTCCTATGCCTGATTACCCTTTCTGTAAAGAATTTCTTCCTAATATCTAACCTAAACCTCCCCTGGCAGAGCTTAAGACCATGACTTCTTGATTTACTGATAGCTGCCTGGGAGAAGAGACCAACCCCCACCTGGCTACAACCTCCTTTCAGGTAGTTGTATAACCAAACCTGCCTTTCTTGATGCAAGACTATTCCACATCGTTTTCAGGTTCTTAAATTGAATGCTTAGAAGCGATTAGATGGGGAAATAAAAGACTACTCTACAGCATCAATCTGGCCCTTCCTTGCACCCAGACAGACCTGCATTGAGGGGAAGTGTTGCTCTTCCAGCCTCCACTTCCACACCATCCTCAAAGGGTTAAACAACAGATATATTTTTAAATTATTCTTCAGTGTCTCTTTGTTTCTTTTTTTATTGTACGTTCCTTTTTTTCCCCTAAAGACCAAAAGTAACAAATAGAAAATACTGTTTAGAGTCCAAGTTCACGGACGTTTCACTCTGCACAGTTAGACTTGTTCCACATCTATTAATTACATTATGTTTCCAGTAAGGTATAGTGAAATGCAGGGTACGAAGGCAACTCCTTCACAAAGACATGTTCAATAAAGTGTTAGCTGCCATGCTTCAACATGCAATATGACAGATTTTCCGATGCAATTCAAACGTCAAAAGTGGAAAAGAAGTGGCATGTAAATGGATCTCACTTGCCCTTAAATCACTGTTAGCAAATCTTAGTCTCTTTAAGGCCGGTAGTTTCAAATCAGGCCTATTTAGCTTGCAAAGGTAGGTCAGGTTTTATTGATCACTCCTAATGCTTATAAATGCACTCTTAAAAAAAATGAGAGCAGTCAGATACACAGCTGGGTTGATAAAGGCTTGCTGGAAAACTATCTGATAATATTCCCAGCCTTCAAGCTATGCTGTTGTAAGTGCAATTTCTATATGAACCAGAATGCAGATTACAGGCTTGCCAGTTCACACTGGAAAGGGAAAAGAAGAGCCCTACCACAGTAGAGGTGGATTACTCTTTGCATTTACTAAAAGCACAACTATAAATTTCTAGAATACAGTCACAGCAGCCCGAGCCCATTTACTTCTCAGTTATCCCTCAACCTTTTTTCAGTGCAATATTTGGTGCCTGGATTTCCTACTCAGAGTCCGTGCTATGCCCTGAATTTTGAACTGTGAACAACTGATGACATTATTCCAGTTGTTATAGAAATAAGGTGGGTTATTGTTATTTACATTATGGTATCATCTAGAGGTGCTCATAATTAATCAGAGTTCCTTCTACAGTTGTCAGATAGGGACCAGAGGAGAAGCAAGTTTGTAATATTGATGAGGTTTTTAAATACACAAGGGCTGATCACTTGAAGAACCTATTTCTAAAGAAAGAGATGACAAATAAAGGAAACAAATATATGTGACCTGACTGAAGCCCAGTGATCCAGGGAACATCTAAATAAAAAGTGCAGTGTTTTCCACCCACATAGGTAAGCTCAGATCAAACACATTGCAGAATCTCAATAGTCTAACTTGGTACAGCTTTTTTGCTCCTCACTCAGAAAAATAAAAAGTATTTTTCCATGCAAAGCTAAACATGATTTTCACTTTGTTATTTTTCATGCCATGCCAAAATAAAGCCCCAGTGGTTTTCCAGTTGATACCTGATTTATCACTCCCATTCCAACTATTAAATACTCATTTTTTGGCCTGAAAGAGATTCTAAATGGAGTATTTAGAGACACATAAACACATAAAAAACCCCACTGCAGTATATATACAAGATCAAACACAGGGTTTCTGGGTTTTATTCTACTGAAGACTTCTTGTGCATTTCAGACAAGTTCCTTAATCAACATTTACACAAGGCTTCCTCCTCCACCTAATGAACAGGTGAGCTGCAGAAATGGATCACTGCCTAGGACATGCTCTGGAGCTATTCTGTCAAACAGAGAAGAGCTTAATAGTATAAATCCCCATCAACGACTTCTGGCAATTATCAAATGTTTATTAGCCTCCAAAGTGAAGGCTAATAAACCTGCTTATTTTAGCGGATAAAGTCAAATTACCTTGACTGAAGTTGGTAAGTGTTCGAAGATTAACAGCTCTGGCCTCATATGCTTTTAGTCATTGGTGATGAAATGTCAGCTCAAAAAACTGAAAGATACTTCCTAGTTATTTAGGCAATGTGAAAACTGGGCAGTTATTTTCCAGGAAACATCCCTGTTTGACAGGTTTTAAATGAAGAAAAGTGATATTATTACAATTATCATTAGAAGAAGATGTCCCTCATCAAAATGTGTCTGGATTTTAATTGACAAGGTGCAGGTTAATGCTGTGAAAATGCCAATGAAAGCAAAGCCTGTGGCTCAAACTAATTGTCAGCACTGAGCAACCTCCACCTCTAACCCACCACAGATTTATCACTCTGTGCACACTGTACTCATGACAAGAAACATTTGAATTAACCATTAACAACTAGAAATTCCTCCCAGAGAGAAAGCAAGCAGAGTGCAGGGCTGCCCAACCCCCTTTCCCGTGCTCCCAAGCCAATGAGAGGTTGCGGACAAGGAGAAAGACTTTTTTTATTGTTGTTTTGCCACATTTTTCTTTAAAGAGCATTCTGGGGAAGCTTTCAGTGATCCTCTGTGTTTTGTTGTCACCCCTAGGGGTAGGACAAAAGTGAAGAGAAAGACTTACAACCCCCCTACTGGAGTCATAAACTCGGTAACACTTTGGAAGTTGTTACCCATCAGCTGCAGTGGCAGTCAGCACCCAATTTGATATATAAAATCCAAAGAGTCTGCAAAAAACTTCCTGAATTCTCTTTATTTATATTTCCTCTACCCCAGCATGCTGGCACAGACCCACCAGAGTATCACTGGGCAGAAGGAGAGAAGCTGAGAACCTCCAGTACCTGACAGAGGCATGAGATCTGCCAGGGAAACGGCACAGTCCCAGGCCTCACGTTGCCTTTTACAGTTTTTACTGAGAATGCTTTGGTTCTGTGCAGGTGATGGCATCATCACAACACAGACTGAGCACACATCAGCTTGGGGGTTCCCCCAGTCCAAGTCTTTATATCACATCAAATGCAAAACCGAAGTGTTCCTTCCCTCACAGCATTGAGATTGGAAAGCACAACAGCACTGTGAAGAAAGGAAGAGGGGAATCTCTACAAAGGTAAGGGGCCACTTCCACAAGTGGATGAAAACGCATCTGGCCACTAATGCCAAAAGCACCAAGCTTGTCTGGCAAGATATAACTGGAGCTCTACTTACACCATATAGTAGAGAGAGAAAAAATTAAAAATTCTCCATGTTATCAACTGGCCAGTCAGGAGAAAACACCGGATGGCATTTGCTGTAGTGAAGGAATAAGACCTTCCTTAGAGGAGGCCAGTGCCAGCAGGGTCTCTGCCAGCTCCTTCCCACCAACCTGGAGGCAAAGACTGAGGGGGGTGTCAGCCCATCATCAGAACTGGGCTCACTTCATCAGAAATGCTGCTCACTTCACTGTCCCTTTTGTCCCAGAGGTGAAAGGCAGCCATTTCCCTGCCCATTCACCTCCAGTGACCCTGCCTTTCTAGTTCTTGCTGTTTTCTATATATTCACCACAGAAACTACAGGCTGGAGAGTTCCCATTAAACGACGCCAACAAGAACTCTCCATTCACAGCTAACACTTGGCTGCACACATTCTCTCTTATTTCCAAACACTTTCAGTATGTTTTAATTTCCCTTCATCAGACATGCATAATTATTTGCATCACATCTAAACACGTACAACAGGTTTATGCTTCCAAATACAGTCCCCTAGCTGCAAAAAATCAGCATGACAGCATTAGAAAGAAAGTAGCATTTGTGTCGATCAGGAGGTAGAGCTCAGGAAGAGGAAAACAAAAGCCACACCATCATGATTTGAGTCCATGACTTTCACCAGGCACAAGTTTGGACCTTTACAAAATCCTAGGTATTTCTTAGAGCATCACCCCTCAGTTAACCACCAAATTAGTCAGCAACTGTGACAATAAATTTCATAACAAAAATCTATGAAGTGGAGACTTTTGATACCTTAACTGGAAACTTGTAGAGTCAAAAGGATTTTTTTGGTCTCAAGAGACACCATTACAGAGCAAAGTATCTCTGCAACACTTCACACCTGTTACTGTTGTGGCTTTACAAGGTTCTTTCCATCGCACCCTTCAATACCCTTTGGACTAAGAAAAGGCTTCAATCAGAAAAGTCACAGCAAATGCTCACTTCTTTAGCTCAGCCCCGAATAGTCACTTAGAAATTTGTCAGGGCTTTCCAAAACCCTACCTCTTTCAGGCTCTTTTATGCATCCTACAGAGCTCCCTAAGGAAGGGCCTCTTTGGGACTTAGATTGGTCTGTGCTGGCTCCGCAGTGCTCAGCTCAAGTTAGTAGTTCCCAGTCTTCAATTATCACACCAGAACAGCTCCTGAAGTACACACAGTGCTGGGACTTCCAGCAATTACTTCTGTGATCCTTAAGACAGGGGCTGTCCAGGGACAGAACTGCTCCTTTAGGTAATTATATTCCCAGTGCTACCCAGTGCCTGTCAAACTCTCCCCCCACCACACAAGAGGCCAGTTTTTGAAGATCATTATGAAATAAATATGTCATCCTGAAGGATGAAAATATAACCAGCTGCAGCTCATCTGAACCTGAACATTACCGAGTCACCACTATTTCCACATTTTGAAACACAAAATGTTGCTCTCTGACTGCATGTGGGACACGGGTGATTTCCCCATCACACACACAAGTCTTTATCAGCTTGGATGCGCAATTAAGCTAATATTTGTCCAACAAAAGGTAAAAACTACTCTCTGGGTGGTGTCACAGCTGCAGGCAGAGCAGTAAAAGCTCTAGAGCATCCTGAGTGATCAGTCTCATATGAGACATTCTCCACTAAGCTCTGTTCTGGCAACATTCCCGCTATTTGAGGAAGGAAATGCAGTATTCTCCTTTATTTTCTGCACAGCTGGATGTAAAGCTTGGAATGCAGAACTGCCTTAACTACATGGCAGGAGGATGGCAGTTCATAATTAATTTTCCACATCAACTGTTGGCCACCCTTCTCTTCCTCTCTGCGAGGCCGTAAACTGTCAGTGGATACTTATCCAAAGAGCAGACATGCCACAGAGCAAAAAGCAAGATTATTATTAGCTAGTATTTTACAGTGTGTGCTAGCCAAAAATCAGAGGTAAGCAAGCCTGGGCATAGTGAGAGTAGCACCAGTGCAAAGGCAGCCCTGCCTGAAGCTGCTTGTCATCCAGGAGATGCAAACCCAAAGGGGATAGAAAAACAGGATGAGGAGAGTAAGACAGATAGGAGAAGGTTGCAAGGAGACAGAAAAAATGTGTTCTCAGACAAAGGTTTTGAGCCAACTAATTTCAAAACATCTGCAGCCCAGAGAAACACGTGCCCTCTTCCACCCCAACTGGACTCTGCCCAACACGTGGTCCATGGGCTGCCAAGCAGCAGCTCGGCACAGGACAAGGGGTTTCAAACTGCTTTCTCTTCCAAGAGAAAGAAGGTGTGCTCCACTCAGAGCCAGCATTTTCCACTCCTCAGTCTCCAAATCTCTCAAAGACCAGAGTGCAAAGTAATTACAAGGAGGTTGTTGGTCCTCACAGGCAAAAGGTCTCCAGAAGAAAATAAATGATGTTACTTCATCAAGCTCTCTGAAGCACCACTACAAACATCAGAGTCCAAAAGGCAGAGCCACAGGCTGACAGCCCAGGGGCAAGGCCATTTGTACAACTTCAGGCAAACCCATTGACTTCTCAGTACTTCAAGAGCACAGGTAAAGGACTATTATATTACTGGTCTGTGATTGATATCTTAAGAATTTCATTATAGTTTTGGAGTTTCTTATTTCCCTTCAGAAATTCAACTCAGTTCTGCCACTGCTATCACCTTTTTAATTCATTTTACAACAAGATATTTGTTATCAGAAATTGTGCTTTGATATGTGTCAGGTTGATGGATTCAATAAAAGCCCTGTCAGGAGAAGCTGAGTGAATAGGGTTGCAGAAGTGGTGTCATCAAGGGAATTGATACGTTAACAGTCAGTCTGCTGATCTTGCAACAAGACATGCAAACATAATGGGTGTTTATTTCATCACCCTGGCAAAATAGTCCAGAGAAACACTAGAAAACATTTGCATAAATGTTAATCAGCCAAACAAGCTCAGCGTGCTCACTGATCAAAGAACATCTGTAAAACGTGACCCTGCACACTGTCCTGTTTCCCTGTTTGGTGTGCAAAATTCAATCAAGAAGAATAAAGGCTTTATTCAAAATAAAGCTTTGATTTTAACTTTTGGAATTCAAGCAGACATCCTGTGATGCTCCAACTGAGCTTCTCCCTCAGTAATGTTGGAGGGCAATTCTACTGACACATTTTCAGGTACAACCAGTAGACCTGCACCCCTCAGCAAGTCATTGAAAAGTTGCACCAGGGTCTTACTTTGGACAGCCTAACCCACAGGCATATAAAATCAGTATTTGTTTCTGATTTAATAAACGAAATCACACAAGAAACAAGAAAAAGGTGAAGAGAGAAATAATAACTTTTTATCAGATCACATAATACAGGAAGTGAGACAAGGACACCCGTCCACTGCTCTGCTATAGGTCAAGCAGAAAAACAGTCTCTGCTTCACCTGATTAGAGCACCACATCTGCAACATCACCTCTGCACTGTCCTGTAACGCAAAGAGATTTTGTTAACTGGAACTGACTTATAGAACATCTGGAAAAAATGTGATGCTGAGATCCAACATTTAGAAAAAAGAAATAATACTACAGTCTAAACAAAGCAAAGGGAAAATTTCCACAGCAATTAATTGGAAAAAGGTGAATTACATTGAGGATTTATGTTCATGTAATGAAGACAATTAATTGCTACGAGAGCCATAAAACACATTAAATGAACAGGGGTTTTTCCAATTCTACTTGCAAGATAAATTTTATTAACTATGTTTAATGGCTACTTAAAATTTTTCCCTTACATATTTATTAAATGTGTCTTTTCAGCAGAACAGAGCATTTTACTAACCTGATTCTGCTAATCTAAAAATGAGCAATTTCAGAAAAAAATATTATTCTGCATGTTATCTGAAGATCCATTTAAAATAATTCCTCATACAATAAGACTGCCATCACCACAAATGTGTAAGTGCTGCTAAAAGGGAATCTGCTTGTCTCACATGAGCAAACACTCTGCTGCAACTGAGTTCAGTTCACATTATTTGAACAGATGTTTCAGTTTCCAGTAGAGATATGGAGCAAACGTTGAGTCCTGATGTCATTTGATGTTACTGTAATCACTTCATTAAAAATCCCTCTACTTGGGAGAGCAGGACACATGGAAAACACTGGCTTAGATTGGGGCAGTGACCTCAAACAGATCCACATCAAATCTTGTGCTTTGCACTATAGACTCAGCTGTTCAGCCAAGGCTATCTGTGTGCCTCCAGCTGTGGGTACTGGATGCACCTTCTGCACTTGGATTGCATGCAAATCAGAGACAGATGATTACCACCTAAAAGTGACCTAGAACTGACTCTGTTTCTAATTCACCATTTATAAAATGGGGATAAGTAGCACTTCTGTCTAACAAGGGTGCCATGGGAACAGATAAAAGTTGATGGTAGTCAAATATTCTGGTAATCATGAGTCCTCAAGATGAAGAGAATCGATAAAGAAGGGTCGCAGTTACTTCAGTGAACAACGGTTGGCCAAATCTTTACACTTAAGCACAACCTTCTCAATCTGTAATGATCTTCCTTAAAGATGAAGTTGCTACAAATGTGAGCTTCCCTTAAATAAAAAACAAGTTTTTAGATCTGATGGTCACAAAGTAAAATGCAAAACTATGACCGAAGTCCAACCTAGCGTTTAATGCCTAAATAATAGTAAATCAATTGTATAGAAAATGCTCTTTGTCCTCTGAAACTGTGAGGTTCTGCAAAGTTCTGCACAACCTCATGCTGCAGACTGACATGTGAATCTTAGACTGAGAGCTAGACTGACTCTGATGGAAAGGATGTGGTGAGCTCATCTAACCACCATCCTGTCCAAAGTAAGGGCACCACCACAATCACACCACAACCAACATCTCTGGAGCAGATCCTCACCTGCCCTGGCACTCCTTGAGTACCCAGTAGAACACACATCCTCATTACCAGGAAGATTTACATGTTTCAACTTAAAAATCTCAAATCTGAACAAAGAATAAACAAAACTGCTGTGATTTCTACATTAGTGCAGTGAAAATTTTTCTCTGAAAGAGTCAAGTAGCTCTCTTAATTATGAAATACCTCTTCTACAACCTTCCCTTTTAAGTGTTTTAATCACAGGAACAGCAGCTTGGAAATAAACAAAAGTGAAGAGGATAATGAAGGCAAGAGCAACGTTTAACAGCCTCCTCTTCTAGAAACCAGGTGCTGCTGGAACAGAGAGACAACTGGAGCCAGCAGTGCCATGGGTTAATGATGGGAATCTCTCCCTGACAACTGTGTTGTTTTCCTGAAATGCCTGTACAAATTAACAGCATATGCTGTGGTTGGAACAGACCTTTCTTGACCCTCAACATTTAAAAGTTAAGCACCTAATTTAAGCTATTCCCTCCAACTTTTCCTTGCAATCACTGGAGACAGTCAGAGCTCTGCTGAAGCGTGAGAGTTTGAGCCTACAATTTTCAGAGGTAACATGACTGGTGCAACCAGATGAAAAGCAGGAGAACTAACGCACACTCACTTGGATGCATCATGTTTTCATAGAGGCTTTTAAGAAAGTCTTGACTTGTTCTCCCTCCTACTCCACTGACACCAAGTGCAGGTGTTACATTGCTGCTGTACTTTTCTCAACAAGATTATACTGCTGGATCAGTCATATAAGAGAAGTCAATACCCATGTGTTAAATGAAAAAGGATAGTATCATCTGATACCATTCTTTTAAGATCTAGGAGTCATTGCTTTAAATTTGTTTTTTTTTTTTTAAATCAGGAAACTTTGCCTTCACAGAAATAACTTGATCTAGAAAAAAAGAAGCTGTAGAACCAGAGACTACATTACCGTAAGAGCTTATATAGCACCATCTTCATCAGCAATACATTCCCAAAGTCCTGGTCTTCAATTTATTGTTAAGACAGTTGCTTATTGTCTTGCTACAGTTCCAGCACAGCCAAGGCAATTTTTGTGTGAGTATGAGAACCTCCACACTGGCAAAACTCTTGAGTGCCCCACGAAAAAGGGGGCATACAATTATACAAGAAGTTGGTAGTGGTATTTCACTACAACTGTGTGAAACACAACCAGTAGGACTTTCAAAACATGGATGCCTATCACCAAGTATACTCCACCAACAGTAACACACATCCATCAGCAAGCATTTTGTTCCATAGGGCACTTAATATAAACATGCACGCCCCCAAGCCCAAGATTATAAAAACACTTCAATCCTGATGAACACTTTCCAAATTCAGGGAGAGCAAAGGTTATTTACAGATGCAGTGCAAGCATGGCATGTGTACAGCAATACACACAAAGGCTGCTAATGTTCTGTTTTCCGCATATGTAGTCATTCAGAAAAGAGCAAAAATAAAAAAGTAGGGGAAAAAATACATACCTTACCAAACCTGAATGTTGGACACAACTTGTTTCAGAGCAACATTGGTGTGAAGGTAAGCTCCTCAGGCGACCACCAACTGCAATTCCTTTTCGAGCCCCCCAGAGGCTCCAGCTCTCCCTCGTCTGTGTCCCTGAGGAAGATGCGGTGTCCTCCAGTATTTCAGAGCCTCAGCTGCAGAAGACGCTGCTCAGAAAAAGGGGAAGAGAAGAAGGTGTGGCATTTAATTCTAGGGTCAGTTGTTTGGCAGATTCAGAGCAGAACACAAGACAACACTGGATAGGAATGAAATGTCAAGGCAGCACAGAAAGCCTGTGACAATCCATCATGTGTGGCACCTTCAGAGGGCAATCGTTGAATTCAAGAACTGTGGTGCAAAGTTATTCTTGCTTTACAGTACTTTTACAGTGTCCCTTGACCAGGAAATGAATGACAGCCTGACTGCTTTTTATTCCAGTCCAATATCATAATACAAAAGTAAGTAATGTACTTCTCCCATAGGGAATATTTTAATTCATAATAGCATTTCTGAAGAATAACAGGACTTTCATATTAAAAGCAGAGACATCACCTCAGTCTTAATACTTTGCACATTAAAACGGTTCTCAGTCAAGGAATTCAAAGTTTAGGAGTTTACAGCAGATGGGAAGTGGGGAGTGTCCACCCAACACACAGCAGTTCCCAGTGTTCTGCCTCCAGTGCAATTGTCAAGACAGGTGAATGTCCTGGGGTTTTCTGGGCCCAGGGGGCTCAGCATCACCATGTTTTCTAGCTCACTGTCACTGCTAGATGTGCTCAGTGTTTTCAAGAGGTCAGATCCTGGCACTGAACACAGATGTGGGGGCCTCATTGCAGACACCCAGGTGAGAAGAAAGCAATGGAGATGATCACCTGGCAGCAGTGCTGCCCCAGAGAGGCACTGAGAAGTTCGAATGTTCATCCCTAATCCTTGGCATATTGGAAAACAGTCAAAGGAGAATCCTTTCCCCAGCCAGATAACACAGCCTGTGAAGCAAAACCAGGCACAGCACCACAAAACAGGTGAGGATTGAAGGAAGAACAGGATCTGACCACCCTCGGTCAGGTACACCCGGACTATGTGGTTTGTGCCCTTAAATCGAGCTCAGAGATGCCTTCCTAAGATTAACTCAGCAGCCATGAACACACTCATGAACTTTGCCTAGGAATGCAAAAAAAAAGCACAGGGAATAAAAGAAGAGATATACAGGAAAAAGCCCGTGGTAGCTCAAAATACCACAAAATCCCATTCCATCTCCACAAAAAATCCTGAACCCATGAACAGGTTATACCTATCTGGAAAAGACATTAGCTTTTGGGCTTGCAAGAAGGAAGACTTCAATAATCAGCACGTGAAACTGTGCATACCGAAAGTTATCATCATATAAATCGTACTATATAAAGTTGCCTTTATATACATACACACAAACACACATTTTTTTTTTCTTTTTTTTTTACCAAAAATCCACATAGCAAGTATGGTCACACAGATCAGAACCATCAAATATATTCGCTTTAATTACCACTAATTACTTTAATGGACCTCATATAAGTGGTTTATGTTACATACACACCCAAAGGCTCTACAAGTGGAACAGCTTGTGAGACACCCACAACAGCAGTCAGGGTGGCAGACCCCAGTCCTGCATTTCTTGGTACACATTTGCAGACTTTCTGCCTCTCCTGAATTCAGATATGAAGGACAAAAGTGGACCTTCACAGTTCCTGTCCTCTTCTAGGCTAACCATGAAAAATCAGACTGCCAACTGAAAAGGCTGCTGAATGACTTATGGGTACAGAAATGGCTGATGCTGCAGTAGTTTGATCTGCAGGCAGCAGCAAGACCTAATTCTACTGCTTTTAAGGGATTTTATCTCTGGAGACGACAGCTACAATTACTTTTTCATTTCAACTCATAAATTGTAACGCAGAATAGTCACAAAGAAAATCAGTACTACATTTTTGTGCATTAACCACAGCATCAGCTGAGCTGAGTAGTAGAAGTAACAGTAATAGGACTACATCATTACAGTAAGCTGAGTGCAGGAGCCTGGTCTCAGGTTGGAAAAGACATGGTCTTGGAAGTACAGCTGGCCAATGCTCACTGGAGGCAAATCTCTATGGTAAGAGTTGGCAAGTTGCCTTAAAATGCTGCTATCTATGCACATAGATTTCCTGTACCTTCCCTACTCCTGCACTGCTGAGTGCACCATAAATTCCAGCACAGGCAGGAGCACGCACTTCCAGCTCTTGGAGAAGACAAAAACAAAGCTACCCTCTTCCTTGGTGCTGTCAAGCGGTTGCCTGATCCAGACTGAAAGCTCAGAGTGCTACGAACATGCAGTAATGTGAAGGATGAGAAGTAATGGGAGCTGTGGACATGGAGGGGAAAACAACTTTAATCATGACAAAACGCACCATTCCCATCTTTCATGGTACAACGGAGATGGGGGTAACATAATAAAATTAAATTATCGGCCAGGTTTCCAGCGAGCAGTGCAGATGCTCCAGCCTGAATGCAACGTGCTTCCTGTACGTTGATGGTGTGCATCACAGAAATACAGAGGAAGGGAGGCAGGCCAGGGACCATCCTAGTCAGCTACAGAGTAAAGTAAAAGGCCACAAAATATTAATGCAAGAAAACCCTCATGAGCTATAATTTGTGTTGGCTCAGAATTTTCCAATGGAAAAAATGAGACCAAAAAAAAAAAAAGTATACCAGTTCTGTTGCCCAAACTTGCATGATTTTGCAGAAAAAACCCTTCACACTCAGTGAGCCACTACTGAATTGGTGGTTACTGTCCAACTGGTTTTCCTCTCACAGGCAAGGAACCTGGAGAACCCTTCACAGAGCCCCTGAGATGCTTCTCAGACCTCCTTGACTCTGGGCAGCTCTAGCGAGCAGCCATCCTGAAAGGTGAAAAAGGCCCAGGTCATGGTGGGCTGATGAAGCAGCTCCCCATGCTCAGAGCCCCAGGACTGCCCCAGAACTGCAGTGAGAACAGGCAGCCTGGAGAGCTTGTGGATGCCCCATTCCTGGAAGTGTTCAAGGCCAGGTTGGATGGGTCTAGTGAAAGGTGCCGGGAGGTTGGAACTACATGATCTTTAAGGTCACTTCCAACTCAAACCAGTCTATGATTCTATGATCCCTGATAAAACCCCATCCATTTCAGTTGGCAGCTGCTATAGGAGCCAGCACTGTTTTTATCTGAAACAAAACCAAGTCTGAACTTACAGAAATGCCCCATTCATGAGAAAATCCACAATTTTGTTGTGATGTTTCTGAGTTGTGCTCCCACTAGTCTTCGATCAGACACATGGAGGGAATCGATGACAAACTGCAAATTACTTTCATTATCCCACTTCAGATTTTTACGTTCAGTTAACATAGTTAAGTAGTATCAGATCAGTCTTCCGGTCACAAAAGCTGGCATATGAACGTTCTCATTAATCAGAAAAGGCAGGCAAGATATTTTTCCAGTAAAAAGAGGGTATTTCCCTTGGAGGAGTCTCAGTCCTTTACTGATGGAAAGCATGAATTATACAAAATAACTATATACTTTTGATGTAACAAATAAGATCAAATATTAAATCTGAAGACACCATCTCTATCTTGAGATGTTTCCAGACCACAAATCAATGAAGTCTGGGAGGCTCTCTCCCAGGAAGCCTTGCTATATCTTTGTTTTCATACTTGTCTTTAGGCATCAGCCATTAATCACTGTTGGGGTGAGGACAGGAGCCATCTGGACCTGGTCCTCTCTGACCCAACACACTCATCCTCATATTGGTGTGTCACACAGCTTGAGGGGCAGCTTGGACCTTGTGACTACATATGACAATATTGGTGAGCACATGCAACTTCATCAAGGGCAAAAAGAGGTATCTAGAAGCTAAACAACATATTTGCAAGCAAATATTGCAGTGTAGTAGATATTCAAATTAGTATTAACTTGTCTCATCAAAAATTAATTACAACGTACCTAACTGCAATTGAATAAATTAGTTGGGCACAGAAAAGATTAAATATTTAAAGAGGCTGATGACTTAAAAATAATTGAAACCGTAACTCCTTGCCTAAATATTAAATTTCTTTTATTTTTACTCCCAGTGTGGCCCTTAAGAAATCAGAATTCCACATGTGTGTGCATTCATGTAGATGTGTATGACACATTCAGGTATATGGAACATGTTCATGTCTCCTAAGTTCCCTCTTTCCCTAAAACTAAACTTGGGTAAGTATTTTCAGCTAATAGAGAGGAGGTCCATTGGTAGAGCCAGAAGAAAGGCTGTGAAACAGGCACGGGAAAACACATTTTTCTGCTAAGTATTTAACAAGGTCACCCGCCTCTGCAAGTGCAGGAAAAGATTCCACAGCAGGCTCTGAACACAGCAAGGGATTATACCAATTCATTAGCAGGTATATTTTCTAATTACAGTCTCGGACACGGGTCCCCTTACAGCTGAGAAGGGAACAACTGCTGCTTTTTGCCATATCCTCTGGGTCAAGCTCGCTGTTTCCTACTGAGCTCGGGGACAGGATGGCTTAGCACAGTCCCACCACAAAAAGCAGGGGTACTCTGTTACCTCAGAGGATGCCCCTGGCTCCTCACAGCCCTGTTCCCGAGGGAAGCCAGCTTCTGCAGTTCATACAATCTGTTCCTCTGCTCCTGCCACATCAAGAATGCTGTGGGATCAACAGCTCATCCTGTCAGCTCCATCTCTGGTAAACATCTCACATTAATTTAGTGTAAAGGTGACACTGGTGAAGAAGGGAACAAAATGAGACTTCGAATCCCTTCTTCCGAAAGGCTAATGGTAAAAAATTGGAAGCAATGCAACTTTGGCACCTTTCCAACTATAACACTTAGAGTGTTGCCCACAGCCGTGTCCCAGACATGCTTCATCATTCACGATGGCTCAGTACAAAACATAAATAAAACAGAAATCTCCAGCACTACTGACACTCAGCTGTTTCGAGGCTTTTTTTTTTTTCCCCTTCCCTGCCAACAAAACAAATAGTGAAACAGAACTACAATTCAAATTATAACATCCACGATCAGACACTTGGTGGGGGCTTGTGGTGGGATGGGAAATTAACTCAGGCAATAATAAAATAAAGAATACATTGACTGAAATTAATAGAATGGAATACTGTGATGTCGCTGAAGATCAGCGCTGTTTTTTGTCATCCAAGTACAAACTAACAGTATCCAGGAGAAAGGAAATAAGTGGTTAATCATGCTTGTTGTAGGAAATATTCCCATCATAATAGTATCAATGTTACATTATGAGGTTCAAGAGTGTAATTAATGTCTTGGTGGGTTAGAAAATGCTGCACAGGTTTTGCTGCTGTTGCACACGAGTAAATACTTTCTGAAAATGAATCCAAGAAGTGCAGTGGAAATACACCCAATTTCAAATAACATAAGCTCCTTTCTTCAGCAGGCATGTTTTAACCAAAGCTGCTTCTCAAGTTCAAAAGCATTAAGTTGCAGGCTACTGTCTAACTCTCCAGCTGCCAAGACTGCATTATACTATTAAGTGTTTTTATTATTATTACTCTTACTACTACAGTCTGGTTAGACTATAAAATAAGATCTCTTGGGCTCCTTAGACTCAGACGTTTACATCTGCCCTTGTACTGAAGCTCTTTCATGAGATTATTGTTTCTTCTGCCAGTTCAATTGAAAGCAATGATGAAGTTATTGCAATGCATATGTCCTTGTCAAATAATGCTTTCAAAGGGTTGGAAGCACATTTCGGGGTGGGGGGGTGGGGGAAGGCAATGCTCAACTCACTTCCCAGATTTAGGAGAGAGTGAATAGCAAACAGCTTGCACGTAACTGGTCAGATCATCAAAACAATCAAGTAAAGAAATTAACACATTTCTCCCAACAAGAGCTGACAGGTTTGTACCAGAGGCAGCTGTGTGATACAACCTTTGCTGATAGAACAATATCTAACTGGATTTCCTCTTACTCGAACTCAAAATAGGAATCTAACTAGAAAACAATCCCATCACTCATCTTAGTACCACAGTCAGGCTACAAGCCTTACTTTCACACTGAGTGGGGAATAACTGGCTCTGTCAGGTTTCTTCTTTGCAAATTTGAAGCGTGTTCCTCCGGCCCCAAGTGCATTGCATCAGCAGTAACTTGTTTCCCAGCTCATTAAAAAGCTTCATTTCCAAATTTAGGATGGCAGAGTCCTTAACTCAGGGGTAAGGCAAAGTCCGTGCCTTTCTTTTCCCTTATCTTGTTATCCCCTTTTCACTGAGCCAGGGTCAGCTGTTTTGCAGAAGTTGGGACAGATTATCTCTTTTCCAGCCTCACTTCTACTCCTGTGATTCACACATTTTTACACCTCTGCCAGGGTGTTCCCAAGGCTAGGGCTCCACTCTGCAACCACAGCATCACAGAGGTGGAATGTGCTATGAAAATCCCAGCACAAGGAAAAGAAAATTTATCAGTATGTGTAACAATGCATAATAAATTATACTAACTAGAGAAAAAACATTTTTTGAGCCATCCCACAATAAACTTCTACTCATGCAAAGCAAGCGCACTTAGACTATTCTGGGATGTATTTTCTATATGCTATAACTCAGATACATTCCAGGATGAAGAACACTATTACTGGAAGGTTCAAATACCTTTGGATCTCTTTACCATAGCTGATAGCACATAAATGGATCCTATTACAGGATCAGGACATTAGAGCATAAGTTTTTTATACATATACTGTACTTCTCTTTCTCTGTATAAAAGGTATTAACTTGACCACTATTAACTGTAATCTCATTTGAACTCAGTGCATTTTTATTTTGTCACCCAAAACTGGCTTCTCCGAATCTTCTTCAGATATGCTTTTACCTTCCTTTTGCCCTTCTCTTTTTTTTTAATTTAACTTTCTGTTAGTTTGTTTATTTTGGTTCAGTGACTCTCTCTTTTGAACACTTCAGCTAAAACTTCCCAATATTTCTTGCACTGGCTGCACTCTACTCTCACTGGAATCAGTGAGCTTTATGACTGGCCTGCATTAAGACAGGTCAAAATGCCTTTCCTGCCCTTATCTGCCACTGTTCACAGATACTCTGCTTTGTGTTACTGCCACTTGTAACTTATTTTCTGTTGGAAAATTAATAACTAAATGCATATACACCTCCATCTATTGTTAAATGTCATTGCTAAGCAAGCCTTTTGTCCTTTGCTTAAGTTACTTATCTCTAAAGTTATTTAACTATGTAATGTTATTGTTTATCTTTGTGGAACATATTGGGATAAGCTGGTATACCCAATGCTAGAGAAAATACAAGTATATTGGATTCTCTGGCACCAGGAGGACACACAGCTGTCAGTCAACTGTCAAGCCAGAATCTTAGCAGGGTTTTCCATTATAAATTCAGGTTATTATTTTCAAACTTTTGATTTTAAAAGCCATGCATAGCTTCAATCTCTGTTGCGTTTCCTAAGAGTCTAAAACATGATTCTCCTATGATGCTTTAACCCAGCTTTAGTTGTATTTGGAAAAACAATTGGGTTTAGTAATTTTGCAAGCTTCAAAAAGTTTGGATAAATTATATACATTGTGCTGTCACTCTGGAATTCACACCCACATCTCTACTTTTACACTCTTACAACCCAGGGGAAAAGTAGGAGTCAACAAAGCCCGTGAATGACACAGAAAGGCATCGCTCTCGGTGCAGACACCTGATACATTAGCCTGGAAAGTATATCAAATTCAATGACATCTGAAAAACACCAACCTCTGAAATGTCATTTTTCCTACATGGATCATATATTTGAAGAAAAATAAACTGAACTTGAGCTGGTAACCAGCATAAAAGTCTGGTAAAACTCTAGAGCCATTAAGTGCTTTAATTTCAGTCACCAGTACACAAAGGACAGAGCAGGAGAACACAGAAGAGATCATGCTGGGGCCTGGCATAGCATCAGGGAGGAGCTTCCTAGGAGAAGTGTCAGGAGTTTGGAGGAAGCTGAAACAAATTAAAAAGGACCATAATAATAATAAAAAGCCCCAGAAGTTTGCCTTTTGGTCCACAGCCACCAATGCATTTGCAAATCACAAATCAGGACTTCCCTAATGTCTTCTCCCCTTTCCGAGCACACACACACACATCCCTTTTCAGATTCCACATGAGCAAGATCTTGAGTTCACCCACGCAAAACACCTCCTGCTGTCTGCTCTCGGAGAGAGCAGGTTTGCTGGACTTTTACAGAAAGTCAGCAAACTATCTGAAATACTCCACCCATAAAATAAAGCAGCGTCACACTGTTCCTGTCAGCAAAGGCTGCTTTCCTTGGTGTGCTGTAAATCCTAAGGAACAGAGCAGAAATACAGCACCCAGCAGAGCCAGCCTGAACAACAAGTGTCTGAACTGCCTTCAGTCTCGGGTGCTCAGAGCAATCTTTCGACTTGTGCTGAAAAGCAAAGCAGCTAAAAGGGGACCATCAAATGCAAGGGAGTTTAGAATAACCCTGTTACAAGACAAGCTGATTCTTGTCAGACACGGCTCAAGACTGCCAACTCCACTTGGAGCCCATGATTAGTAGACCCCAGCCAGAAATATGTCACTAAGCCCAGGTAGAGCTTGGCATGAGATGAAAAGGCTCATTTAGCCATCATGGGCAAAGAAAACACAAGGTTCACGGACCCCACCTAAATCTAGACACGGCCAAAGTGCAATAATGAAATACAGATTAAAACTATTCCTAAAAGGGCAGCATTTGAAATAGAAATTTGCCTTATCACTGATCTTTTACAGATGCACACTGACACACAGAGCAGTGCTCATATGACAACTGCCTGTGCCACCAGGTGGTTGGATCCCCCCTCTCCCACTCACAGTTCATCATGACAGCAAGCAATTGTGTTCAATTAAAATCTTTTTGGAAATATGAACCCACAAATACCATGCATAAAAGTTTAGAGTGCTTTGACTCTTTCTAAAGTCCTTCTAAAACTCAAAATAATATCTTTGGCAAAACTGTACTGCAGTTCCGCATGTATTTGGCCAACTAGCAAAAATTCAGCTCAAAGGTTGGTTGGTTGTTGCTTTTTTTTTAACCACTAAACCTTAAACAATTGGATACTGGAAAAAAAGCCTATAGCTATCTATCTGCATTGAACACCACCAAAATAAAATTCATTAACCTGAATTTATTTCTGGTGTAACTTCACTGATTTCAGCAGGCTTTTACCAGGGATAAATTTGCCCATGGGTTTCAGGGACATGAAAGGACTGTGAAATCACAGCTTGTAGAAATGTCAATGAGCAGGTTTGGATGTGTGCATCGAGGAACTCTTCTCATTCCAAATCTGTAAACCTTTGGCAGTTTGTAAAACACTGCTCTTAGAAACATTTTGAAGAGCTATAAATAGACTGCTCAGCCCATGATAAATTATAATCTGTGAAGGCTGCAAGACTAGAAATGTCTACAGCTCTGCGTTTTCAGTAGGAGCTTTCAGGACTTCTCTGACCAGACCCAAATTTTCACACTTTGAGTTTCTATCTGTGTGTCTGTACATGAACATTTAGAGTCATGTACAGAGTTCTTCTGAGTTCTTCCCATTTCTAATGAAGAGTAGTCTTTTTAAGAGTCACAAACTGACAACACTCGTACAAACTGAAATGCTCTTGTGAAATTCCCAGTTAAAAAATAATAGAGAAAGGTCCAAGTTTATATAGCCTGGTGTTCCTGAAGCTTCTGAGCTTCAGAAGTCATATGGTTTCAGACACCCCTTAACTGTCTCTCACAAGCAAATCAAGAAATTTTGATGCAACCTCCTGAAGTCTTGATCCAACCTCAAGTTACAGCCACATGCTCTGCTCTTCAGGAACACCTACTGAAAGGGCTGAATTTCACCAGCTCTGACCTGCATTCAGAGTGCAAATAGCTACATGTTTCCACTAAGTCATCTGTTTTTATGAAGAAAAGCACTACTGCTCTGATTGCTCACTAAGCTTGAAGGTTGACATGGGAGGATGGCATATGCCCATCACAAAAAATCTGAAACGGTAAGTAGAAAAGGAAAGCGGATGATCAAATTCTCAGCTTGTGTAAGTCAGACTGGAGTCTGCAAAAGTTAATGACTACAGAGTAATTTTTACCTTTTCAGATCCATACTGTGCATTGTGGTTATCCAATCAATACAACAAAGAGATGTCACAACCATTTTACAGTGGCCATTACAATTATACACAGGCAATTACTGCAGCGTCAGAGACTGATGCTTTTCCCTTCCTAATTCACTGTGGAAGTACAACAAAAAGTAGTTAAAGTATATATTAATGGTTGTTCAAATAATACACTTGATTACATCCACTACAGAATATTTTCCTTCATGTTTTTATAATGAATCTGACCATGAAAAACAAATTTATGCCCACAGTTTGTATCATTATAAACTCAACTCATTTGATGTGAAAAACCTACAGTTTAATTGCTTGATTTAGATTTGGTTGGTTAAATGCGTACTGAAACATTACTATTTTAATTATGTTAATTTATAACTGAAAAGCTAAATTTACAAAGGCAATAACATTAATTATTTACTTGCCCATTAAAGTTGAATATTTATTACCAGGGTAATTGGCTTCGTAAGTCTGCCAAAAAATTAAAAACGAGTTTATGAACTGATTTATACAGAAGTGATACTGAAGTATCTCCCAGCAGGTTGCGTGTGTTTAATGGATTCCTCTGATATACAACTAAATTTCTGCCATTTATAGTCTGTTACATATAATACTTTCAAAAGATTTTATTTTTTCCTTTATAAATACGCCAGTTGTGACTCAGAGCAAGTTCCTTTACTGTTCTGCACCCAAAATCCTTTATGCAGAATAATGAACTTTCACTGGTCTGTAATAATTTATGAAGATTGCATCTTGCCTGGTCATCCAAACTCTCCCTGAATGTAGGATTACACTGGGTTAAATCAATTGAAAAGGGAAACAGTAACTCAAAATAATCCAGCTCACAGCCACAGTAGCAGAGCTGTTATGAAACACATATTAGTGAGGAATCTCCACCCTCGCTAATATTTTAGCTTCATTTCCATTTGCAAGATAACAAATATATTCAGTGTTTATTTATGCATGCATCCTCAAAGTAATACAATTAAGTTACTAATGCTTACAGAACAATTTGTGTATTACCTTGATGTATGATGAAGGGCTAATTTTCACTGCTGTCTAGACACAAATTATAATTCCATTTGGCAATGTCTTTCAACCCCAGCACCAAGCAGATACCATCCTTTCCTGCTTATGTTCCTTAAATACGTGACTTTCCCAGCAGGTGACAGGATTACTAAAGAGCTGCAGCAACATGGCCATTAGCAGGAGACAGGAAGCACTGCTGTCACCTTCAGTTTTCCTCAGGCTTGGGTGAAAGTCCTCTTCAACTGAGGTCTACTACTAACTGGTCTGCAGAGTGCACAAGATAATCCAAATAAAAGAGCCAGCCCTGAGACAGTGCTCACAGAGACACTAACTAGGATGTTCAGTATTTATTTACGTGGGTGTCCTCAAAACAGGATGGTTAGGTACAGATTACAGTCTAAAAATCCAATCATGCTGTAATAATACTGCAAAGGAAGGACAGAGGCATCCATGAAAGAGAGGTAGTAGGTCAGTGGATTTTGTATCTCATCTTATGTGAGAAGGAAGGGGTTGAACCACAGTTTAAAACTTTGCTGTCCTTAATTTTTTTCCTGCAAATCCTCTGCTCCTGTCTGAAGCCCAGCAACGTGGAAGGTGTGAACCTCTGTCTTGGGGAAAAAATCATCTGGCTTTAAATATCAACATCTCAGAAGATGAGATGCAGAAGGCTGCATGCAGGACATACAGTTGTTTTAATTATTATTGCTGTTGTTCTTGATATTATTATTATAAAATTGATGAAGAGGAAGGGGAAAAAAAACAAACCCCAAAACTTCTAATTGAAAACCTGGGATTTCTTTGTCCACGTGCAGCTCCCATCACAATACAGCAGACCTTTGCCTTTTCTAAAATTATGCAGGACATTGATCCTTTTGCTAACAGAGCAGACATACCAGTATCTCTCAGTGCCACTTTTCTCTAAATACAAAAGAAACACAGCACAGTATAGGTACAAGAAACAGAAGTGGCAAGAGCCAGAAGAATTTACTAACACCCACATTCAACCTGTGATGTTGAAGACAGATTTTTCGACAGTTTAATTCAATGCCCCCAAAATGACATGGGCTGATATTTCATGTGAGATGGTTAAATCAGGTTGAAGCTGGAGCTATTCCATATACACATGCAAAACACCATGGAGGCTGCATGGCAGGTTGCTGCAGGCTGGACATGAAGGCTGGCTCCATGTCCAGACTTCCACAGGGGCACCTGCACAGAGGGCAAGACTCCCCATTAATTTTTGGATCTAAATTAGAATTGGAGTTTGCCCTGCTGCCTGTTGTGCTCAGGGCTGCAACCACCTTACACACATTAAACAGTCATGGAAGGAATCACATCCCATGCTTTGGGTTATCATGTATCCAGGAGTTTGGTGCAATACACTTCTCTGTGGGCTGTCACTGACACCCTGAACAGATCAGAAAGGGATCCGTACACAGCGACATTCACTGAGACACAATGACACCACTTTCAAGGCTTCGTCTCAGAAATATCTGACTTCCCTAAATTGCATCTTCCTTTCAACAAAGCACAGCCCAATGAGATAATAGCAAAGATTCACTAAGCAGGGCAGAGGAGGAAGTTTTTCTAACTTTAAAAATTTGTTACTTAGTCCGAAGGTCAAACTGTCAGAAATATTAATAATTCAGAAAGCTATTATGAGTTCAAGTCTATATAAAACTCATTTATTTGTACAATGCTTCACCCAAAGTTAAAATTTTTTAGAACTTTATTAACTCCAATGCATGAAATATTTCAAACTGAAACCACAGTCTTTTTATTTAAAATGCTACAGAATAAGCTAATTTTAACTCCAGAAGTTTTGTGCTGTTCCATTTTGCTTTCAGCCCAGTGTATGCTGAACCTGGCCTCTCCCTTGCTATTATCAAGGTATTTATGGTTTGGCACCAACCAGTGCCAACACATCAGACTGCAAATTCCAGATGAGGTCTGGCACGAAGCAGCAAACCTCACCCTGGTATGAGGCAGGGGTGGTAAACAAGGATAATACTGTGTGACAGACAACTAGCAGGAGAGAGGAGGGCAAACAGAAGATAATTGTCAAGCATGTGGTATTTTTAGCAACAATCAACCAAAATGCCTTAGACATCAATTTCAAGCCACTTAATCCTCTTAATGACATGCTATGGCATTTGTTTGTGATTAGGGTTTCTCTTTGTTTTCTATAGAAGATTCCCCTTAGACTCTCACATTCAATGTGCTTCATAAATAGTTCTGCCAGGATGCTGAGTATTAGGTTAGAGTTTAGTTATCACAGTGCTAAATTATTCCAGCTGGGTTATTATTAATTCTCCTAATTTTACTGTCATTCACTATGATTACAACAATGCAGCACCCTATGGATACATTTATTACAGAGCATAAATCCCGTGCTTGCCTAAAGTGCTGGAATGCCTACTCTGCAATCCCTATGCAAAAGCCTGAGGAATGTTTAAAAAGAATTATTTTTAAGAAAACTTTTTAAAGGTTTACCTCTACCTTCCCACCCTCCACCCACCTATCACACTTTTGCATGATGTTAGATAAGGTTTCCATATGTGATACTCCACTGCAGTACAGGCTATTGCCCACGGCAAAGCTCTTTCATAGTAAATACACTGGGGAAAGGGATGGTGGAGAGAGAGCAAAGAGGAGTATGCTGCCATATACACATTTTTTATTCAGAGAAAGCATTTATAAAAATAGGCATTTAAAAATATCCTAATGTATATTCCCCACCCCCTTCAGAGAATTTATGCACTGCATATATCCTTTTCCTAACACAAGCATATGCTTGATTGGGTCTTGATTCAGCAAAGCAATTCATTCAGGGAAGAGCTTTTAGCACCTGTAAAACCTGTCAGAAAAAGTTAAGCAGATGCTTCACTGTTTTTCTAAATCAGGACCATAACTGGATTTACCAGTGCACAAATCCCTCCACATCATACAGATTTTGAAATTTTGCTTCTGTTATCAATGCAACTCTCTCCCTGCTTGCACACCTTTGAGTCTGGTAGCAAGAAGCCATAACTCAGTTTTAAGCAGCTGCTCTGAAATAGTCCCCAACGTGCCAGTACTGTCTGTCTGACCTTCCCAGGTTACTTCCAAGCTGCAGCATTTTCTCAGCACAGTAAACCCCAGACTAACATTAGTGGTACTAGTCCTGGGTTTGTTGCTTCCCTCCAGTGTCTCTGTGGGAACACCAGGTCACTGCAGCTTCTGTTTGACACCTCCCAGTTCAGGGTCCACAGCAACATCCCCTGAGCTCTCCTGAATCAGTGGTCCCCATACAGCAATTCTGTATGTACAGCTGGTTTTGGTTTTTAATGACTGTGGCTCATCCACACTTGGGAAATGTACTTTCTGGTCCACCATTCAAACAACTAATCAAATTCATTAATGCAGATATTTCCCACACCCCATGGCTAAAATGTCCAATAACATTTGAGTTAAATATTAATAAACTGCTCTCAGATTTCATTAAAGCCAGGTGTATAGCCAGTGCTAGTAGTTGGGCAGTGAAATCCTTGCTACCTGGGAATATGCAGGTCTGCTAAAACAGATCTACTGATCCACTGATCAAAGATTTTGACAGCCACAAGTCTGAGCTCAGCTTTCTCTCAGATGTGAGAACATGGTGCTTACACAAGCATCAGACTCCTGGCTCCAGACAAAGTGCTTCTGTTTTCCTCCTCTCTTTTGTATTAGTCAAACAGAGAAGGAAATTAGGTTAGTTTGGGCTTAAAGCATGTCAGTTATTATGTGCTGCTCATAGGTATGTGCTCAGAGGTCAGTTCAATAATTTGCTCTCTATCTTTCTGGGTAACTAAAAACCTCTGTTTCCCTTGTAGTGTTCTCTTCGATGACAGGCGCTGTGTTTGCCTTCTTCCGGAATTCTGACAATTGCCCTATTCTCCATAAGCTTCTGAGAGTTGTAAATACTTTGGTGGCTACGTTTTATAAGGCCATGCTGACCCAAATATATCACACTTACCTAAATACTCCTTATCTTGTTCTTGCTTTTGCTCGTAACCCCTTGTTAAAGGGAATGCTGTTACAGATCTGACACAGTTATTAACCTTTCTGTGAAGTGCAGCACAAAATAATGGCATTTGGTATTTCTGTCTTCTCTGTCTAGTCCATTTATTTGCTTCCCTTTCTTCCTGATGGACTTTTCCCTTCCTCTTACTTTCAGTCCTTTTGTAAGTCATCTCAAAACACTTTATAGCTCTAACTGACTTTGCCTCTAGGTCCTTCTGATTTTAGCCTGTGTAGCTGCACAACTGGTGGTGTTCTTGGCCACACATCTTTGTTTTGTCAGGTTTGTACTATTACACATTACTGAAAAGCTCCTGGTGCTGTCCTGGTAGTGGGAAACGGGCACACAGAATAAAGAACTAATCAGAGGTCTTGTTCCTTTGCTGTGCTACTGCCCCAAAATTATCTCGTCTTTGTGCAGTACAGTCCCCAAAAGCCTCAGCTCTGCAGCACTGTTTTTTAAATAATAAGTTCGCACAAAGCATCTTCGATATGAAAGTGTGGGGCTTTTCGTCTCCCAACATTTTGCACTCCAGCTTATATCCCAAAAAAGCTCAAAAGGTCAATCTTTCTGTTAATCCAGTACCCTCTGCCCAAACCCAACCTGCTCAGACACTTAAAAAAGAAGATACATGATGTATCCTATACTTCTGACCATCAGTGTATCTGTGTCCTAAGTTGTCTCCCTATAGCCCACTGATAAGCATGAGTTATTTTCCTCACCAAGAGCAATACCCTTGCAAAAATGTCCCACAACCAATTCCAATCAAAATTTCAGCTGCTCTCCACTTACCCCATCTTCACAGTTTCTCTCTTGAATATTCTGGTGGCATCATGTTGCCTTCAATACCTTTTGGATTTTGTACACCTTAGTCATGACCCCTCTTAATCTCTTCTATTCTAACGAATATAAAAATAATTTTCTTAACCTCACCTCCTGTTTTATAACCCCTGAGGCCCTTTATCATCCTTGTCAAGACTGTATTCATAATTAGGGTATCTAAAAAGATCAAAAGGAAGGAACAAGAAAGTGCTTACTTAACACAAACTGTTACATGAATAACCAACATCTCCCCCCCAGACTCACCCTTCCCATCACAACCCAGCTCTCAGTGTCGGAGGGCAAGTGGTTGATGATTTCTGCACATCAGGTGGTGTAGCCAGGACAGGTTTTGTCACTGCAGGATGCACCACTCCCCCAAAGGGCATTCTGTAATATCACCTTTCTGCAGTTTGTGCTAACTCATTACAGCTACACACACAAGACTCATGCATTGATATTCCCCACAGATAACTGAAAATTCACACTTGCCCATGTCACATATCAAACTGGCCTCCATCTGTGCACACAGACAGCAGACTGTTCCCTGCATGTACACACCTGTACACGTTCACACAGATCTAGGGACATGTTTAATATTGCTGCTACCAAGAGAACACAGACTGTGACCACTTTTAATACAAGAATTATGGATGAAGATAACACACTGACTGGTTTCAGTGCTCACTGTAGCCAGTATTCCTTAGTTGCACAGATCCTTGAATACTCCACTGACAAGCAGTACAGAAGTCTCAAAGGGATGCAAGTAAAACTACAAAAATGCCCAGGGCCTGGAAGTCAAACACCTTAAAGGGGATATCACCGTGTCCTCATGGATTATGCTATATGATATTTAGAATTTGTAATTTGCCATAGCAGATCAGACAAGTGCTCTGTTTAGACCATAAACTGGAATCAGACAGTAGCAAAAGCAGATGCTTCAGGGAAGGGTTTGACAAACCTTTGCAAACAGTTGCACAACTACTAAACCACCTGGGGTATTTTCTTCCTCATCTTGATTCACCAGATAACCTGAAAGGGAAGAATTTCTGTACCTCTCTCAAGCATCTCCCTTTCAGTCCTTACCATTGCATGTTGAATGGACTCAGTGCTGTGAAATCAGGTCCAGCCCTTTGGACTTCAGCTCTTGAGTTTTCGTCCCTAGTGGCACCTTGTCACAGTTTGTCCCCCTGCCTTGGCAACTCCACAGCTTCTCCCACACCCACAAAATATCACAAGATTACGACCAGCGTGCTGCTCTTCTAAAAGGTTCCTTGCAAAATTTGCTGGCACATTAGTGAATCACTTCCAATCTGTTTTGCATAAGCAAATTTAAGGTGTTTCATTATGGAAATGTATGCCAAAACATCTTCCCACAGAGCTTCATCCTGTCATGGTGTGACGCAGTTACGTAGGGTCGACACTGCAGTGTGTTTTACAGAACATAAGGCTGCAACCTGTTTGTAAGGGGGTAACAATCTATGCAAGCATAAAAGGTGAAAATGCATTTATTTGTCCTTGGCATGCTTTGTAATTATCTATCTTCTACTCAGCAGGTATAGCCAGTAGTAACAACCTGCAGAAGGAAACAGTACTAAAACTGCAGCCCGCACCAAACTTACGACTCTGTTTTTCTTTGCCATTATTAGATATCAGATGGTTACTATGAAACATTATCTGCATATTTTATCATGCCTACATTTATGCTACAGGAGCAAATCAGCAGCTGAAAATAGCTTTGCACTCCACCAAGAAATCTCACTGCCTTTACGAGATCTTAAGTTGGTAGTTCTTTATCACCATCTTATTTATCGAGGCAATTTCCGCGCTGCTGGGCTCCATCGTTACCAAGGGTGGGAGACATGCACTGCTGTTAATGCTACTGGCCTTTGCAATGAAAATGCAGCTCCAGCTTTGAAGAGCAAGGGCACTCAGCTGCTTGACTGGGTTGGGGCTGCAGGATGCAACAAACATTTACAATGCTCTATTTAGTGCCACAGTATCGTCCATCAGCTTTGATACAGTAACAGAATTATTCAATAGCATTTTCTTTGTGCATTTCTTTGTTTTATTTGATTTTCAAAAAGGGTTTTAAGTCCCCTCGGAAAAGGAACAACTTGATCTTTCCTTCCTACCAACTAACTGCAAATTTTGATTTTAAATCAACTCTTTGTGAACAACTTCGAGCAGCTGTCACATACATACTTCCCATTACAGTACTC
This sequence comes from Chiroxiphia lanceolata, assembly GCF_009829145.1. Classification (NCBI taxonomy): domain Eukaryota; kingdom Metazoa; phylum Chordata; class Aves; order Passeriformes; family Pipridae; genus Chiroxiphia; species Chiroxiphia lanceolata. Next base: position 12,361,481 of record NC_045651.1, read on the forward strand.
TGGATGAGATTTTCATATTGGTAGGAGCTTAAAATAATGATGAAGTTTGTATTTCTTCACCGGGTACATGTTTGTATGCGAGTTTAGGAGTTCTGCTGGTAATTTTACTCTCCTCCTGTAGATGCAAGGTACAGGAGCTCATACCTAGTTCTCATCTACTATCTGGGCAACTGTGGTGATAGAGCTCAGACTACAGAAGACTATTACTAAGCTAAAGCATATCCACCATGTTCTGGCCTTTAAACTAAGCAAATAATTCCATAAGCTGTCCTCTAGCTCTTGAGCCACAAGTAATAGGTGGGGGAAAGAAGCAGTTCACAGAGTTCCTGTCAGAAACATGGCAAACATTGAGTAAAGATCAACATGTGCTCTAATTCTTGCCTTTAGGATATAAGTGGTTAGGGAAAGTCTACATACAGGTGTAACTGGGCAATTAAATAATTATGAAAAGTATGAATGTTATTAAAAGTCCAGCTTATAAAAGAGAACTGCAAAGTACAGGTCTGTGAAAAGAAAAACACACACACACAAAAAAAAAGGTAAGAGCTTTTTTTTAGACTTGGTTGTTGGTTAAAAAAAGAAAAAGAAGAAATATGTTATTACTTCTTACTGGCAAAGGTGCTGGTTTGACAGCCCTGAAGAGAGATCTATTTATTCAAAGTAATGCTGGCAGCAGTGGCACATTTCTTCCAATGTGCCCAACCCTGTATCTATTTTCAGCTCCATCAGTAAGCTAAAGGTTAAAGCTATTTATTTAAACCCACACCCACATGCCATTTAAATTGACCCAAATTATTGTCTGAGTTGTAACCTCTCTGTATTAAAGTCCCCTTAGGGGTTGCTGCTTCATTTCAGGCTCAAAAAATTCCTCCCTCGCAGGATAAAAGTGGGTAAGGAGCAACTCCAAATAGAAATGGAGAAGGAAATGGAGAGGAGTTCAACTTCAAAGAATGCCTCTTGCTGTTGTGGACACCTCAGAAAGCTTCAGTTTTATTAGATAAATAACTAGAGAGGTTAGCTCCAGTCTCAGTAAATAATGACAAAAGATATTGCCATTCCTGTTTTAAGGATTTCTTATAAAATATTATTAAAAAAAGGAAAATAAAAGAAAAAATACTATATATATTCTGCCTGCCTTTGTAATGTAACTGGAATGAAGTTCACCAAAAGATATCCAAATTAAAAAGGAAAGGTGGTCCCACACAGTCAGCACACAGAGGAAACAATCCTCTGCAACAGTCCTCCCTGTGCCAGAGGACCAGGAGGACCAAGGAGGAGTAGGAGCCTCTTGCAGTCATGCACCAGTTAACACGAGCAAAGAGCCATCCCAGGAGTGAAATTACTCTCTAGGCTGATAAAAGGCAAAGGGAAAGCAGCATCTGGCCTACAATATTTAGCCTTTTCTACACAGTTTAATGCTGTGTGAAGCATGGTAAAGGCAAAGCTTCCTCAGCCCCGGGAAGACAGCTGGCGATGAAACGCAGCAGGGACACCATATGATGGAAGGCTCCTAATTACAAAATCTCTGTCTTGCCTGTCAGAGCAACTGCACAGTAGTACAGCATAGCTTATGGAGGAGTTGGGAAAAAAAATCAAGCATAGATAAGACTTGAAATCCACCTCCAGATGCAAACTTTCCCTGCCTTTGAATACAGCTGGCTCCTGGAGCTTGCTCCAGCCAAAAAGATGTGGTTCAGCAAGGGCAAGATATTCCCAAAGCTCAGGGATTGTCCAACTTTGGCTTCTGATGGTAAGCCAGCTTTACAAAGAGATATTCAGTGGAGAATTTCTGCACTGACGCATCACAGACACCCAATTCCATCAGCATGAGTGATAACCCCTGGACACCAAGATTCACTCACTCCAAGACAAAGTACAAGAGTGGGGGGGAAAAACAGTAACCCAAGAGGTTTGAATTTTATTTGATGTTATTTAGACACATAACTGGAAAAGACGGACTTTCAACCAATATAGAGTACCTCATTACATACTGATACTGTTAATTGCTATTCAAGTGCCCAGAGGCAAAGACACAGTACAGTTCTAACAAGCTGGAAAGTATTGTTAAATACATCAGTATTATAGAACCATAGAATCCGAGAATGGTTTGAGTTGGAAAGGACCAACCTTAAAGATCACCTAGTTCCAAGTCCCCTGCTGTGGGTAGGGACATCTAACACTAGACCAGGTTGCTCAAGCCCCATTCAACCTGGCCTTGCACACTTCCAGGGATGGGGCAGCCACAGCTTCTCTGGGCAACCTGTGCCAGAGCCTCACCACCCTAACAGTAAAGATCAAAATCAGTAAAATAATACAGAGCAAGGTAAATGCCACCAACACCATGAAAACAAACCTGCAGAGAGCCAAGGGAGGTGACTCCACGCTGATGGACAGACTGGCACTGGTATCCACTAAAGCTGATTTAACGTGCTACACTTCAGTCACCATTGTGACTACACAAACCCTCCAAGTCCCCAGCCAGCAGTACCTCACCGAGATCACTGCAGTGACACGAAAGGCCACAGGTCAGTGAACTCCTAAACTTGGGCTTTCCCTCCTCCCCTCTTCTTTGGTCACTAAAGCTTTATTATATTAGTGCATTGGCACCATCGTAATTATAAGGGCACATTGTCTGCTAGGAAGGAACTGAGCAGTGATATTTTCAGCTGCACTGCCACCATGTTTCTGCAGTGCCATGAGGGGAAAAAAGCACTGGAAGAGCTGACTGAACTTGTCAATAAATATAATTAAGCTCCTGCTAAAACATATGACTTTTGCTAAATTTGAAGCACAAAAAAACCCAAATCTGTTTTAACAGCCTTCTGCTGAGTAAGAAAGGGATAAAGAATTAGATTTTTACAATTCAGTATGAGGCAACCACAGCCCTGCAGAATCTGCATCATCCGGACTGCGCGCGGGTGGCAGAGCTGCGTGCTTAATTTTTGAGACAACAGTAGATGGATATTTAAAGCTATTGCTCAAAGGGCTTAAATAATGAGTTGTAAATGAATTCATTACCATTTGCTGTATAGTTGATGAAAAACAAGTCAGATCTCATATGCTGCACAAGTTTTGGTGAAATCTGACAGGTGATGCATTTGGCTAAGAAGCAGAAGCACCTAATGCTAAAGGCTTAATTTATGACCATGCTTCAAATTCAACAAGCATTTGTTTCCCACAGGAGTCAAGTTTTCATGAACTGGGGGTAAATTTGACTAATCTTAGTTAAAGTTTCAAAGTTAGTAAGTATGTGCCTAGAAGAGAGCCTGTCAAAGCCTTCTGGGATCAGGAGATCCTTAATTATGCTGAAGCATCATAAGATCCAAACAGCTCAAACTCAAAACAAGTAAAAACCAGTGCTGCTGTTTCAAAAAGAGCAAAGAGAAACTGTTAAGAAATGGTAACATAATGGACTAGCAAACACAAAGTCAGTCAGAACAGTATGTATACTTTCATTTCAAAGAATAAAAATGGTCACTGAAATTGTCAAATAGCAAAACAAGACTGATAAGCATTAACTCTCCAAAAAATTAAATTACAGCAAAAAAAAAAAAAAAGGAAAAAAAAAAAGAGGAGCAGTGAGCTCTGGTAGGAAAAATGACTGGATTAACATATCAAAGGAAGGAGATAGGAGAGTAATCCAGAGGGTAACACAAAAGAAAAGTTTAAGGGACACCTTGGGATAAGTTTTCTTTGAAGTACTGCACTTCCTAAAATAATAGGAGGGTTATCTAAACACGCCCATCATGCATCACAATTATTGTACTACACTTTTACTTACAGAAAATTCATTGCCTAAGTAGAGAGTAAGCGCTCCTGTGGAACAGGCCTAATTAAGAAGTTTTCATTATGTGTGGAATTAGTATCAGGGACACAGAAGCCAAATCTGTATTTCAGACCCTGGGAGCGCATCCCAGGCACACAGGATCCTCCAAAAGCAGAGCAGCCTGGCAGTGACTGAAATCTTTACAGTCAGTGTGTTTTATTAAGCTAAAAATGATGTCATTATCCTGTATCTCACCTCTTTCCCCCCCATCTTCCACCTCCACAGATTGTGCCGGGCTCCAACGCCAGACACAACAGCTGCAAGTTCATCAACAATTGTTACATCACATGCAACTGGCAATGTTTCATTTTCCATTTTTTGTGGAACAAAAAGTCTTTTATCATTAAAACAGCATAAACCAACGTAGAATGTGAAGATAATTAATCAACCATCACACTGCAGCAGATGCTGCAGGGGCAACTCCTTTGTGGAGACATCCCATTTGTCTGCCACGTGAAGAACTGGACTTCTTGAGTCATTTACATCACACCTAGTTTTCAAGGAATAATTTATTTATTGGGAAGACTAGAAGTGGCACCACCTGAAGAGATGTCCACTTTCTACAGAGCAAGAGACTACTCGTGGCTGTACAAGGCCAAAGGGTTGACCACAGCAAAACCCTACCAAAGAGGTTCCTTTGTTGTTTTTTTGAATTGTGGGAAATGTAGGGATTGTACAGTTTACAGAGAAACACAGAGAGAGTGTATTGCCTGAGGAACTCCTTGGGCAAGGCCTTTAGAAAGGATAATCCTTCTTGCTTTCCTAAGACCATCCATGTCTTATCACAATGAAGTATGACTTAGGCACATGCTTTTATTTTTGGAGATTTAAGATCTAGAAATACTTTATCCTTTATCCTACGTAATTGTCTTTAACTTTAATGGAATTAATTTTGCCTAAAACCACTACCCCTTCCCAGTCCAGCTCCATGATCACAGAGCAGTGGGACATACAGGGAGGATTTGCTCACCTGAGTTGTATTGCATCCAAATGGGATAACTCCAAATGAGGAGTAGCAGATACTAATTTCTGAATGTCATTTTCCAACATATGAGACAGATGATACAAATATCTCCATATGATTGATCTACATCCAATAATCAAATGCATGGTAGATACGATCTTTAGATGAAAATCAGTCTGGAAGTTTAAAAGGAAAAGGAAATCAGATAATTAAAACCCTGCCCTTAGTAGTACATTTTTTAAAGTGACAAAATCTATAAAAACCTAAGGCAGAAACATAAAGTGCAGCTGAAAGAGAATAATTGAAAACCAAATTAATATTTTAATTCTGTCAACATGGAAAAAGGCCTCTAAATGAGATGAAGTTCAGATTGAGTACCAAACACAGTGATTTATTACCTTTCTTCCATAATTTAAATTACGGTTTCTTTAATGTTCACTAAATTCCTCCCATAGAGTTTCAGCCATAAGTTTCTCACAAAAGAAAAAAAAAAAGTTGAAGGAATAGTGAATTAAGAAAAAGCCAGTGGTTTTCCAGCAGCCATGTCAAAAATCAATGAGGCTGAAGGGCCAGAGGTGAGATTAATAAAGCTTTCTTCAATTCTGTAGCTCTGCACTTACTCCCTAAGCAGTAGGAATGGGTTTGTTTACCATACAGTCTCTGGGAACAAGAAGTTTCAGAGAATAAAACTAAAGACACTCGTGTACTTGTAATGCAGCACGATGCTTTCAGAGCCAGATCAGTTGGCTGGGGCAATATTTAATTACACACAGACTTTAAATGATTTATCCAGCTTTTGCCTTATAAGGTGCTTCCTTGAAACATATCCTCTTGAAAAGCAGTGAAAATAAATTAATTAATTAATCACAAGCATTTGGTTTGCTTCAAAGAGTCTACAGCAATCACTAAACGAAAGGTTGTCAAAACTGCAGTCTTAATTAAATGAAGATTAATTGTTAAATATACTAAAATTTAATACAATTACGTGATGTATCATGTTTATATAAATTAATAAAAAGCAGTTAGCAGCTTGCACTGATCCATATTTAATAATATGATTTTAATGTTCAGTTGACACCACACAACCACTTTTATTAAATATATACAGTGATTAGCATGGCACTGTCAGGCCTTTCCAACATTCTGTCATCAAACAAATGAGAATTTACAGATGCTATTCCCTACCATCAAATATCCATACTTTGATATAATTACACCAGTACATAAAGCATCCTGGCAAGGGGATAAGGGAGAGTCATGCTTCTAAAATAACACAGCTGTCAGCTGTGAGCTCCCTTGAGTTGAGGGGTAATGGCTGGAATGCAAAGCTCCAGTGGGCTGAGCCTGCAACCAGCAGTCCTGGCCCCTGTGGAGCAGGGATGCTCACTGTGCCATCCCACAACAGCCACCAGCAGCTCCACCATTTCCCAACTACACAATGCTCCCAGTGGCACATTGAAAATGAGCACCCAGGACCCCTGACTGAACTAGAAAGGGCCCCATGAAGGAGACAGACAGCAGCAGAAGGACAAAGTCAGATGAAAATGCCCAAATGATCCCAGAAGACAGCAGGTCCTATGCAGAAAAGGAAAACAAAAGGAAACCTGAAAACAGCTCTTGCCTTTGATCTAAAGAAAAACTTCTTCTTCACCTTAAGCCTTGCAAGTAAATTAATTCTGGTTAATCTCCTGTATGTTTTTTTTACAGCAGTGCCTCTGCCAGGCAGCTGAGATTCCCAGTAGAACCAGAAGCAGTTCCAAACACCACGTACCATCTTGCCAGGCAATCTCATTAACAATGTGATGTTTCTAAATAAGGCTAAAGGATAAGCAGAATGGAAATTGTGCACTAATGTGAGCAAATGAGTAACAGTCCCGAGGCACCACAGAATATATGACCAACAAAATGGCAATTCCAGTAGGCACTAAAAGGCATCCAGAGTCTTAATGGCCAGTGACAAGCTTGATTTTGCTCATTAGAGCCAGATATCTTATGATGAAACCCTCCACTCCCAATATCATCTGTAGCCTCTAACACAATGCCTTTTATCAAAGATTATTTGTCACCATCTTTAAAATAATATACAAAAATAAAATAGTCTTTCATAGGTTTGTCTTCACAAATAAGAAAATGTTTCTGAACATCATGCTTTAGATAAAATTTAGGTTCTTTCTGCTGAAAAAACTCAGTGCAAGGTAACAAAGCATTCCCATACAATGGAAAACCAATTCTGGCGACTTCAGCAAGGGTTTTATTAAACAGAAACATTTCATAGACTCATGCTGTTGTTCCACGTAAAAGTAATTTCTATTCCATCCACAAATCTCAGGTCTTAGCCTCAGTGTAACAATTGCATCCCATTAATTTTATTCTGACAGGCAACATATTTAGAAAACTACTTAATAATTCAGTATTTTCTCTTAGTCAACATACAGCATCCCTTTCCAGAAACAATCAACATTGTGGGATTCATTCTGATGTGCCAACTCATGCACAACTGGATTACAAGAATATGGGAATAAGATGAACAAAAAGAGCCACTCCATATTCCTAAAGCAGGAATTTAATTTTATCTGTCACTGGCTTGAAAGTTATACTGAAATTAGCTTAAAATTTTAAGAATCCCTTAAGGGCTGGATCTCAGCTCCTGTTAATTACATCACACCACTGAAGGTAACAAATCCATGAGGATTTCTACTACCTCAAAACTGCAGAAGCAGAACTTCAGCAAGAAGCCACAAGTATATCTGAAGGCAGCATTTAAATCTTGTAAGGAAATGAAGTAGCTTTCATGTCAAATCCCCAGAAGAGCAGCACTGGAGCCTTTCAAACTGTATGAGGAGAACTGACTGCACGTACGTGTTTCTGCCCCTCCCAGACAGGTGAATCACTGAGTGCAAATAACTGTGGGCTCCAATTACCTAAAAGTGAGCTCTTAACTGGTCAAAATTGGGGTCTTTGAGTAATAGCAAAAAAAAAAAAAAAATAATTTAGGGCTTTATTGAAATATTTATGTGTCACATCTCACAGCTCCTCAATAATCTTTTGTCCCTTCCTTACTAGCTTTCAGTCATGTCCTAATCCACATACTCTTCATTTTTTCTCATTTAAATGCTCTCCAAAGAGTTGTTTTGTTTGGATATTCATGTAAATTCTTTCTACACCTCAAACAGATGCATTATTATGCCAGGCACCAGGATTTGAGAAGAAGCACCACAGCAGTGCCGTGGGACTCACTAACTAAACAATAACCCACTTCATTTGCAACCAGTCGACGAGAGCTGTGTTTGTCTCTGTGTGTGTCCTGCTGGCTCTGCCGTTGGCTTCTCTGCCTCTCACCAGCCCAGACACTGCTGGGCTTTGATCTACCAACCAGCTCCAGCTCACACTTCATTTTCAGGATGTGAATTGTTCCAAAGATCACATTACGGATCTGATTTTCGGTATTAACAGTCACTCTTTAGCACCAGTAAAAACAGATCAATAAATTTAAGAAATCAGCTTGGTTTAGAATAGAAGAAACATTCTGACAGCTGGATTTTGCCTTTGGGATATGCTCCACTGTGCCTCTCTCAAGCAGCGCTCGGTGTTTGCCCGGCAGTCATCCCACCACCTGTATCTCACAGCAGCAGCAAAAGCTATTGGTATTCAAAGCACACCCCAAGCTAAGACTACCACCATATGCTGACAAAATATCTCATATTAGATCCCAGGACAGCTGTTTTGCTACCACCTCATATGACATAAGGTGAGAGCAAGAGGAAATTATAGGGAGGAGGAGAATTAAAAAACCCGAACAACTCAGCTCAGACATCAATCACTTGTATTATCCTGCTCAGGCGTAGGGAAACTTTGTGCAGAAAACTGGATCCTGCTCTCAAAAAGTGCCTCTGTTGCACAGATTTACTTCCACAGACGTTTAGGAAAAATTGTTTCTAATTTAAGTCATTAACAATGGTGATTCAGAACTGCCAGGGGAAATACGAGGCACCCTCTCATCTTGTAAGAATAATGCAGCAATCTGGAAATATTACAGCAATGTGGCACTTTCACTTGTTCTAAATAAAAAGAGAGAAATAAAAATCAACTATCATTAAGCACAAATGCAATTTCATTCTAGATTTCTGAAGGGCATCAATTTTAGAGTGTAGTGCATCTAGACATCTCATTATTTAAAAAAATTAATTTAGCTGTGCATTAATATTAATTTCCTTAGTGAAATTTGATCTCACAGCTTTTCTAACTTCATTAGAAACCTCTTAGTGAAATGTGAACTGCCACACGCTGTCCTTCTGCAAACTGGGCAACAATATCCATCAGGGATCCACTAGAAAGAGAAAGGGAAGACAGGGAAAGTGTCACTAGCAAAATACCTGAGAGTGTTTAAACTGTTGTTTTCATGTAGTGAGCAGTGCTGGCTGCTTCCTCTTCCATTGTTCCTTATACAATACAGTGCCTTGCAAATAAAATTACAATCTGAATGCACTGCTAAACTGGTAGGTGAAAACTATTACATGCATAATCTTTGCACAAAGAAAATCTAGACTCCCCAATTATTTGTTTAAAAGGATTATTCTATTTATATACAAATATTTACACAGAGTTAAACAGCACTATGTTGATCTGTTTTTGCAAAGAATATGTTATATTTTAAAAACAGAACTATTTCACTGCTTTCAATGACTTTCACGAGTATCTATCACAAAAATATCCTTTGCATTAGGAACATAAAGACTAAAAGACACTTAATTTGGTGTTTATATCCTACTGACACAACGCAATGGAGATCTAAAACAGTTCCATAAACATGAAGCTAGTTGGCCTAGAAAAACTTGATATTAAAAATATATTTGTGATTACAAATATTTTCATTAACCGAAGTTAAGCAGCCTTGAGGTACCTCATATTTACCCTTGTGCATCTACTGTGGATTAAGTGGGATACAGCAGCTTGTTATGCCAGAGCCCACACATACATGCTGACCCCAGAGTAGCTTAGCCTTAAGATGTGAATCAATAGGGTAGATCTCTAAGATGTCATCCCTAAAGAATATAGAAAGGTCTTCCTAGATTCAAGCAGCAGAGTTAATGATATTCTCATGGCACAGGTACTAATTTCTCACACATCTCGTGTCTGTCAGGTAAGAGAGATCCTCATGTGGCATGGACAACCATACTCAAGAAATCCTCCTGGGAGTCAGGCAAGCACCAGGAATTCCAAGTGAGACTTAGTAATAAAACCACTCATTTTTTCTAAAGTGGAAAATATCACAAGAAAATGATGGAATTTTTAGCCCACCTTACTTTTCTTCTCCCCAATGACTTAAACAGAAAAGAATACTGAAAGCACAGTCAGCAGTCTTCCCTTACCATGAAGTCACTTTTTTTCCAGTCAATCCAATTTCTAACACCCATTTGCAAAACAGTTTAGAAACGTTTTGGAGAAAAACAACAGTCAGAAATACTGGGGGCAGGGGGGAAGAGGAGGTCTAATTTCAAATAAAAGAAATAAAAAATTACTAACCAGGTTTACATTTAGCAAACAAACATGTTCAATACACCCAGTCAATACCTGACCCACACTTCCCATCAACCCACTGATATTAAGGGACCAGACACACCATCACGAGGCAAGATTATCAGCTTTACAAAAGGGGGGGAAATAAAGAAAAAATAAAGTGCCAACCCAGGGGGTATTGTCACAGAAACAGGCAGCCACCATTGCATGTCAGACCATCACTGGAGGCATCTGCAGGGGAAAGCAGCCGTGTGAAATGGATCTGCCCTGGCTCACACCTCTGCCCCGGGAGGCTGCGGAGAGGCAAGGAATTCAAACATGAATGAAGTGTTTTCCTTGCACTGTCCAGTGTAACTCCCCAGCATGCCTGACTGGCGTTACGAAATTGTCTGCTTCAGCACAACACTTGCCAGAAATTATTAACACTCAGATTTCTCACAGAGAAAGATTGGCTCCTCTGCTCGGGCGAGGCGGCGGGTGGAGGAGTGAGCGGCAGCACGAGGCAGGGGGCAAACTTCAACACTTGATTTTACCATGAGACACAGGGGAGTGCTGAAGAAGCTGTTTGATTCTGCTTCACTTGCCATATGCAGGCAAAATTTAGGCAGGTGAGATGGGCAGTGATTTTGGACTCATTGTGTGGGTACAAACTTCCTCAATGCAAATTTCAGCTCCTTAAGAAAAAAGTCACTTTCCAGGCCCTGCTCCCAACCCCTTCTCGCTTCACTGGCTGAAGAGCCTTGTTTGGCCCTGTATCCATAAGCATCTCATCAGCAACAGATGTATTCTCACAAATCCCTGGGAGGCAGAGAATCCCAGTTGTGCCATTCTTGCAGTTTGCTGTTATGTGCCACTTTCCCAGGCATTGGATCCAAGTCACACAGCAATGCTGGCAGGGCAAGGGAAGGACTGGTACCCACCCCACTTGGATGCAGCTGCATCCCCTCACCAATCACTCTGTCCTCAACAAAAATAACCTGTCCTTTCCCTTAATTCCTCCTGCCGCTTTTCAGCATCTTGAGTATTATCTAAAATACCAGATTATATCACCTACTTACATCTCATTAAACATTTGGGACTTGAACTGCAGTGAACTCCTGACTATGGCAGGTTCAGAACAGCCCATACACAACTGGCACATCAGTCTGCAGGCTGAAGTCCCAGTTGCTGTTGCCTTATACTGATAACAAGCTGGTAAAACAGAATTAAATGGCAGATCTACAGCCAACACATCAGCCAGCCAATGCCAAGCCCAGAGCAAGAGTTTCCAAGAGCCACCTTTGCTCCCTACCCAGCTCCGGATGAGTGTACAGGGAAAGGATGATTGTTGCCTCTCCAGATACAAATGAATTCCCCTTCTATGCCCATTCAGCTACAAGGTATGATATTATAAGCACCATGATTCACTTGTCTCCAGTTTTCCAATTAAAGAACTACTGTGTTATTGACAAGGTTTACTAAGATATTACCTACTACTCTTAACAAAGACACTGTTGAAATCCACAATTTTAAATCCAGAATACATCTTTTTAAAAAACTCTTGTACTAAAAGTGTGCTTTTCTTTCTCTCCAAAACTGTCATAACTATTGTTCTCCAGGTAAATACAACTGCACAGATCATTCAGAAGAGGATCTGAAATCCATACAGGGCCTTTAGAGACCATCATGTTAATTTGGCTGCCAGTCATTCACCCTCAGGGTTGAATTCAGCTAAAAAATAAAGACAAGCTCCAAACTGCATCAAGCTGCATGAGATGCCTCTCAAGTCTCTGGTGGAAACAAGTTTCTCTTTGCTTTAGTTCATTTCAGTTACAACACCAGACCTCAATGTCCCATGTTTACAGAATCAGACAATATTTTAATGTACATGGACAAATGTTTATCTGCCCACATGTGGCTCTACCCTGTGTTAGCTGGAACCCACCTGTGCACCTCAGTATGCTCAAAGAAGGAAAACAGGTTATACTAATTTATTTAATCGTTAAATACATTGAAATAAGTGCTTTATGGAGAACATCAGAATACTCTGGACCAAAAGGTTTGCCAAAGGACAAACCAGGAAAAAAAAAAAATTAAGAAAAAGCACATTAAACAAAGCTTTGAATAAAGACACAGGAATATATTTAACTTTCTTTTGAGTCTACTGAAAGGCATAGTCAGCTTGGGCCAAAACTGGAGGAAAACTAAGAGTGTTTTGCTGAATTGGTCCTAAAAAGGACTAAAAAGGAAAATAAGTATTTCAGACGTGGAGATGTGCTGCTGCTTTTTTCGTTTCACACTTTTGATGAGGAACTGAACACAATCACTTACTTTTTTTTCCAAATTTACAATTTTTAAATCACTTTTCTAACTCGACAAAACACTTTTAACCTAATCTTCAGATTTCACAGGTTATTTTTCAGTAAAGCAGAGAAACACACAGATTTTCTAATCCTCTGGGAGTCCCAGTGTAGGCTGCAAAATCCCCCACAGGTTATAAACCCCTCCCTCTCCTCTCTAGTTCTGTTCCCAGCTCCTGCCCAGCCTCCCACTGGCATCTTAGTGGATACTGGAATCATCAACTCACTGTCAAAGCTACCTTGAAACAGTACAGCTAAATATCCAAACCGTCTCTGTATGGTTTGTTCTGAAAGCAAATGCTGCAAATTACAGCTCCCAACTGTGTCATTATGTCACCAAAACAACAAAAACCAGCAATAAGGAGCAATTCTTTGAAGAAAACTAGGAACCAATACGATACACAAAGTACCAACTGTTATTTGAATTGCAGAAAGCTCCTCTTTTTCTTCAAACTAAAGACTTTTTGGCATGCTTTCACATGCATAAAATGTGTTCAGACCACACATCTAACAAGATCCAGTGTTAACTCAGAGACAATCCTAATGTAATTTACATCTTAGGCAGGTGAAATGATTTTAAAGTCTCCATTTTTCAGGGTACAGTAACAACTAATGGGCTGGGTAAGAAAAACGAAGATGCAATGAAACTCAAAACATGCAGGTATGTTAAGCCACGCAAAGTCAGGAAAGTCACTCACTGAGCTGCATGGGAAGGAACATGCTCATGGATTGACCCAGAGCAGCTCAGCAAGCTTGCTGTGTTAAAAGAACAAATAAAGATTTGTTGTTCTTGTTGTTGTTTGGGGTTCTTTTTTGAGGGGACACAGCGGAGAAATAGAAAAGCCGCATTCATGATATATGAAAGTAGACGTCTTACTATAGTGCACCTGCCTATTATTCTGGTCACCCTGAGGCAAAAGTTTGGTGTGATTTGTAGCCAGCTCCGAATATGCAAAATATGACCTGTGCAAAGCACCCCAATGCTGTCAGGCCACAGCACACTGCTCTGGCCAAATGCTGTCTAATGAGGAAGGGAAACAAAAGCCCAAATGCAGTGTTTTTCAGCAAAGGATAAACTTCAGCTAATTACACACTTTTCTGGGAATGAAGAGAAATTTAAACCATGCTTGCTCCCTCATAGCTAATATTTATGCTAAAAAAGAAGAAAACATCTACTAGAATGCACCTAGAACTGAAGAGCAGCCCATTATATACTCTTTAAAGGATTACAGTGGTATTAAACATAATAAATACGAGTGTGGATGCTACCAGTTGAGACATGCTCTGAATAGGACTCCATGCTGGATTTTTCTTTTTTATTATATAACATTTTAACCAATTAATTATCCTACTCTCATGGGGTTTTCTTCCTTTTTCACCCCTCGGTAGGTCACTGGATAGTGATGCTAATTTGTGAAAGCTTTCATGCGATTTTCTGCTTATTAAAAAGTGAGGAATCACACACTGCAGTTTCAAAATCTATACCACATGAGGCAACTCCAGTGCCAAGGTCTCAGAGTGACCTCTCCCTGCTAAGAGAGGAAAAAATAAGTCTCCTTCATTTATATTAGAGATTAAAGTCTTTATCCCTTGCTGTATCAGACACTACAACTTCCTTTGCAGGTATATCTTGTTTGTGGTTTTGTTTTGTTTTTTTTAAGTATGTAGACAGAAAGAAGAGGGAATAACACACCAGGTTTGTTATTCCAATCCAATTTCCTTCTGACCACAAAATTTAATTACATAAAGATGGAAAATCAATTTTATTTTAAAACAGCATTCAAATGTGTTGAAATGAAAATTCTTTATTTACCAAGAAAGGATGGAAATTATCATTCAAACACATATGTAAAATGAGAAGAATTAGAAAAGAAAGTGCAGTTCTTTGCTGTGAAGGATTCAGCCATAAGGGAGAAAACTAAACAGTCAAAACAATAAAAAAGAGAGAGGAAGAAAATTTTACTGCTCTAATTTCATACATCCTTTTCAGTACATGGTATTTTGGGATGCTTAAATGCCCCCCAAAAACAAGCAAAAAAAAGCCTCAACATTTTGACCACTTCAGGCTCCCCAAGGAATCCATTTGAGTTGCTAAAAAAAGACCTTAAGCTCAGATGCAGTGAGCTGGCCCAACACACAACAGCATGCTCAGCACTTGCTAGAGCTGCCCATAAATCTTCACATGCTCCAAAAAAGAGGCTTCAGACAGAGGCTGCTGGCTACCATCCCAGCAATAATTCACTTCTACAAAATCATTTTCTACCACTCATAAGGAGCCAGTGGCCAGCTTGGTCTTTGAAACAAGAGAGGCAAATTCAGTAGGAGGCACAAGGCACAGGTTTGGGTTGTTGTTTTGTTTGTTTTTTGTTGTTTTTTTTTTTTTTTTTTTTTTTGGGGGGGGGGGGTTGTTGTTTGTTTGGTTTGGTTTTGGGTTGGGTTTTTTTGCTAGAAAGGCAAAGGAGGAGGTCCCGGACTGGCAGAGGCCAGGACTGGATTTGGAGGAAGGGTGGAATACTGAGAAACAACAGTTCTTCCCACCCATGATCCAGGTTTCATATTTCCTGGAGAACAGAAGCCCTAAATGTAAGAGTCTAAAATTATCAAAAAATTACATTTTGATGGGAGAGCGGGGACTGCTCGTGGTGTGCCCTGGAGAGAAACTGGAAGGCAGAAAGACAAATCTGCTCAAGGCAGACTGGGTTAAATGGAGCTTGGCAAGAACAGATAAGAGGGTCTGTCAAGAAGATTAAAATAAAGTAGATGGTTGCAATGGAAGGACAGAGGGAAGATCGGAAACCAAGCAGTGTGAAATGGGAGGAAACCACAAAACACGACGGACAGCCTGAAAGGTGAGTCCACCTGGAAGACAGTGATGGGAAACTGCTGCCCTGATTTATGCCTGTTCCATCAGGTCAAAATGAAGCCCTTACACAAAGAGAAAAGGTGAAAGCCTTGGGATCTGTTCTAGGCATAATATTTAAATTCGTGGCAGTTTGGGGGGGAAATTACCTTCCCAGCCAAGAGAAGGAACATAGAAAGACTAAATTTTTCAGACCTAATTCCCAAGCCCATTCAGTGTCATGGTGTGCTAAATATTACAAAGGTTCAAACTGACAGTAGCAGGTTATATGGATACTGGATTATATTTCCATCTCTTTAAAAGTTATTAGTTTGAACAGGTTTGAACCAAGAACTCAGATCCAAGCCACATTAAACTTAGAAACAGTTCAGAAATATATTTTATGCATAATTATTGTCCTTAACACAAGTGAAATCCAAATCCTAACATGATCTGAGAGGGTGAATCACAGCTTCCAGAGTCTTCATATTACCCAGTATTTTGCCATGCCTCTCACAAGACAGGAATACCAAGCGACCCCCTAAACCAGCAGCCATCACATCTTCAAAGGCAAAAGAAACTAAACTGGAAACAAACTGAGAAGAGAAATTAACACCTAAATCACAGCTGTGATTAATGAATCAACTATCTAACACAACGACAAATACTGCACTTCACTGAATTTAACTGCATTTTACCTGGCAAAGCTAATTATAAAAGCATGAGATAACTTGCAATTACGCACTAAAACCATCGCATTTTTCAAATGGCATACAAATGTGATAGTGCCCATAGATCAACGTTCCATCCTGATCTTTGGGTTTACCCCAGTGAGTGTGCCAGGCCAACTGAAGCAATAAACTACATCCCCTACGCTCGGAATACCAAACGCTTTACCAAGCGCTCCTTCTCCCTTCCCAAACTTGCAAAGGGCTGAAAGCATCAAGCTTGACAATGAAACACAAGGCTCTGCAAACTGTGTTTGTGGGACATTGTTCACACACCACTTTCAATGAAATACACTGGAGTAGGAGTCCTTCAGTATTCTCAAAAAATCCCATCACGCTCCAATTCCAGGAAATTGAGACGTACCATTACATTAATCCATACATTTCTAAGCTACGTGGGAGAGAGAAGCACCTACCTCCTCTTCACCTCTGATAAATTAATTCCCCAATATCATAGAGCAGTACAGCAAAATTGAGCTTTATGTTGTACTTAAGCTTAACTCTGAATTCCTTGGTTTTGCAATGTTTCTTTTGGTAAAATTGTTACATGCCTGTAAAACTGCGGAAAGGCTGGGAAAAGCTGCACATAAATGGTAGTCTCAGATCGAGCTTGGATGAGCACAGGGTTATTTTTGGAGACTATGTGTAATAACAGCCAGAGCTTCTCTGAAGGCTGAACCTGCCTTGAACAATGTCACTGCAGAAAATACAAAGTTAGCAACCACGGTGATGAGACAGAGCAGGATGATCTGTTATGTCCCTGGGATGCAGGTCCAGCAGACGTAGCTCGCTGCTCCATTCCGCTGCTTCCCACATCATATCCTTATCCACAACCCCACAGGGATGGAAGAGGGGTGAAGGAATTCTGGAAGAAGCTGCAGCTGCTTTGCCTCTCTTCTGTATTTGCATCTCCAACTCTACTCCTCTCTCTCTCCCAAATTTCTCTCTCCCCAGTTATTTTCCATCACTGAAGATGCCACCAAGTTTTCTCATCAGCATGAAATGTTCACTGGAAAGAGTAAAGTTTATTTTGTTCAATGTGGTTTTGCTAGATAAGCATTTGGGAACTGTTATTTGTCTTGCAGAAGTCCTGTTTCCTCTCGATACAGACCAGTACCCTGCAAGCCCTTTTCTGTAGTATTCTACTGAATTGTGAGTGCTGTGTCTTCAGTCAAGTCTTCATGATTATTCTCAAGTACTGCTCTGTCCTGATACGAATGCCATTGTAACTTTTGTCAGATGTATGTATATTCAAATATTACAGGTCTTTGTTGGGAGCAATTTCATTTTTCCTCTGCAAGAACAGGGATGTGTTATGCTGGTGGTTGGTGCTGAAACAGTCCCCAAGGGCTATTTCTGCAGGAACAGAAAGGAGGCTTGGAATACACAGTGAATCCTGAACAGAGGTCAGGAGCATGCTGTATTTTCAGGCTTATCATCCTGATACTAACTGACCAGTGGTGGTGAGAAAATAAGTGCTCCTTGTCAAGTAGTCACGAGGTGATGGTTTGTCTCCTCGCAGAAATAACGCACCCGCCAGCGACGGGCACGGCTCCAGACAGACAGATTGAAGCAAAACACACATCAGCTCAACCTGTGTCAAAACTCATTTGTTCAGTGTTTCCCAACAACTTCTGTACTTTGAAACACATTACAGTAGCATAAAAAGGGAGGATCACTCCCTTAATGGTCTGTCCATGCCCTTGCTATAGAAGGACCTCATGGTGCCTCACAGTACTCAAGAAAATTCCCACTGATTTAAATTAGTCTTCCGATAAAAGCAAGCCAGAAGACAGGACAGAGTTTTTAATGCTAGAAAACCACCCTCCTGATGGAACTACTTCCTCTGAACCATATGGCTGGAAGGACAAAAGCCCAAAGCCATTGCACCCAAGAGCAAAACAGAGCAGCATCACCCAGCATGACCCTACAGGCACCACAGGTGGGTGCTGCACCTCAGTGCCTCCAGGAAACAGGAACACGGGGCAGATGCCTTTGCAGCAAAGCTTGCAAGATAGCAGTGAAAGAAACAGAAAGGGAAATGCATTAACAGGCTCAAGGCAGCCCTTCCCCTGAGCACTGTGGTTTCTGTTGAGTCAGAGCTGTCATCTGCCCTGCAACAAACTTATCTTCACTGGCCATTTTGCAAGTAAGATTCAATCAGGGTTCCCTGGCTCCTCAGGGAACCAGTACTTTAGCATGAACTGCTTCCACTCAAACGTAATGGAGTGAGACTGCTCATGCCATTATTTTAAATGGTTTGAGGCCACACGGTCCCCAATTTCATTAGCTCCATTTATAAACAGACCTTACACTTGATACTGTGGAACACAGAGACATGTATACATGACTTCCCACCACACACACACACATAAAAAAAAAAAGTTAAATCCAAAGAAATTAAAACACGTCTCGAAATCAGCAAAGGATCAGCATAAACCAGAACACCACTTTAAGTGTCTCCATATGACACATCATCTATGTGGAGAGGATATTTCTGCAGATATGTATAAGCAATAACTGACTGAAATATTCAATTAACTGTTTGCAAGTGGAAGATACAGAATGAGTCTCCTCCTATTCTGCTTCACAAATTAGAAAAAGTTCAGTCAGTCAGATCAGCAGGCAGTGCAGAAACATGGGAGCCCCAGACCTCACCTGCACACAGGAGTACATCAAAGTTCAGGTTTTATATTTAAACTAATTAGCTAAATTACTGCCAGAGGCTCTGTGGGCACTTAAGAGATGAGTCAGATCCATGAGCTTGCAATGATGCCCTTCCACAGCAGGGCAAGGGGTCTGGGAATGTGCCTGAGGAGTGATCTTGGTCATTCATTTAAGCCAGTTTACCTTAGGCCAGTTTACACTGAATTGAAACAGATTTAAGCCTAAACTCAGGGGTTGATATGTTACTGAACTGCAGTAACTCCCAGAGCATATGTCTGCATATGGGGCAATACCTCTGGGTCTCTATAGCCACATGCAAGCAGGAAATAAGAAAATAATACACAGATTCTAAGCTGAACAGCCTGACAGGAGTGAGAGATGGAGAATTCAAACACAAAACCAAGAGCAATTCAGCTTTAGTGGCTAAACGGGTGAGTCTAATCAGTGCTCATATGCCTTTTTCCTGGAAGTCTTATAATTTTGAATCAACTTGTTTACTTTAAAAAATAATTATAGAACTCTGATAGACTTCGCAAAGGCCTATAATAAGCTTATATATTTGCCTATTCATTTATTAAGTATTATTAGTGTCTTTTGTACTTTTGCAAAACCCACTTGAAAGAATAATAAAGTAATATTAAAAAAAAAGAAATAAAAGCAATGGAGTTGAATGCTGATATGTTATTATGGTTTGTTGTTAATTGCAACATGGATACAGTTAAACAACAGATGCTGTGAATAGTTTTTAGCTACTGGTAATTTTTGTTTTGTTCTGTTTTTCTCACAAAACAGATTTTTCATTTAAACAGCTGTTGGGTGATTTTCAGCATGGAAAATTAAAACCTTCTCCATCACCTAAGAAAGAAACAGTGATTTCCTATTAATCCAAAGAATAATTAAAAAAAGAAGTAATAAGCACATTTGTATCCAAACTCAAGGTATTAGAAAAAGAAAGGGCATAATCAGCTGGAATACAAAGTTACCCTGCAAACAATGTCACAGGCAAAACCTATTGCAATAAACAGGCCAAGTATGACAAGACAAATCTGGCTCATCCACCTCAGTAACTGCTTTATGGAGGCAATTTGCTTTATATTCTTCCTTTCCTCACCCCAGCACCTCCTGCTCTGCAACAAGGATACTGTAACACTGCATTACACAGGGCTCTGGGAATATTCAGCTGAGCGAGCTTGTTACAGGATGAACTTGCAGGTTTAAATTTAATCTGTATTTTGCCCCGTACTTTGTGTTAGAAAAGGTGAAGCCTGGAAGGGGAGAGTAGGGACCCCTTGGTGTTGGAGTTGTTTCCCCAGTTGCAGTATTACAGCCAGTACTTTAGTCCTACCCAAAAGTGAGAAGAGACACGGTGTTCAGCAGACACAGAATCTGCAACCACCTCTGCCCACTCATCGTACAGGGCCCCTACAAGTAGTGTAGGCTGGAGTATTAAGTCTTACACAGTTAAGTCCACAGAACAGCAGCAGGATCCACACTGGCTCACCACTTGGCTCCCAAAACAGAGGGCATTGCCCAAGATGGTAGGACCCAAATGTCTCCAGACACCTCTCAATGACAGGCTCCAGGTATTTCTGGAAGGGCACTGGGAAGCACAAAGGGCCTTTTAGAGGCAAATAGAGACCATTAGAGCACCGGGAATGAGTAACACCATCAGAGGGGAAAAAAAGAAGCAACTTTGTGTGGTTTTGCCTCACAACAATATTAGAACTATCCTGGAATACAAGTATTATAAACAATGAAAAAGGTCAGGACACAATCACCTAGGCAGGTCCAGAACAACAGTGATCTGAGATGGAAAGTGCAGGCACTGAGGCCATAAATTTATGGGATGAGAAGAGAAGTCTCTGAAGTACAATATTTACTGCCTACTCAGTATTCCTTTTTATTTTCTTATGTTTGTTTGTCCTTGGGCGCTCCCTGTTTGGTATTCTCTGAGCAGTGCAGGGCTCCCTTTCAATACCCACAAGCCTTGGCCCTTCCAGGCTCACAGGGTGGGGTATTTTACCCTGCTAACATCAGACACCAAACACAGGAGCTGCCTTCTCTCCCTAATGCCCAAGATAAGGCTGCAGTGACAGGCTATAAAGCCCTACACACACACACACACACACACACACACACACAGAGCTGATGAATATTCATTAAAAGTCAAAACATAACATTTATATCATTCCAGCCACACATGGAGGATGAAGTGCCTCCCCCAGGTAGCAACACCTCACTCAATTCACGATGGGCCACTTTGTACAGTGTTAGATAAAACCCACGGCCGCTCACATCCTTTGCATTTCAAGCCAGTTTTTCTCCTTCATAAACAACATTTAGAAAGGAGACTGAGGCATGCAGGGTGACCCTGCCTGCACTGCAGAACACATCACCTTTTTCACACGCATACCCCAAGGTATTTTTCCATAAGATAATAGTTTTCAGGCTTTTTTGGACTTGGAGAAAAAGGGCTTCAGTGAAATAAAAACATCTCTTATTATAAATCAACTGTCAGTTTAGGAAACAACTGAGCAGCATATCCTGGGTACGTACATTGTTTTATATGAAGGTACTCCTTAAAACAGAATCCCAGAAGTCCAATTAGTTTGTGAGCATATACCTTCCACTGACCTCTCCTTGCACCATAAATATGTATCCTAGGCTGTTCTCATGCTTTCCAAGATTGCATCTGGGCTAGAAACACTGTATAATTATCTTTAACACAGCAGCCATGAGCATTCCAGGCCTTTTAGGATTTCTGTACATTCATCATATTCAGCATGGAGAGCCCTCCAGATTAATACAGAGATACTGCAATGGTGATGGGGAGATAAATGGCTGAGACTGAACAAACTGTAGATTAGAAGGCTTTTAGGCACATTCCTGCTTCATCCTTATGGCCCCCATCACCTCGTTGTGCATGTGTACTTAATCATCTCTTGTACACTGCACAGATGAAGTCACGTGGACGGATCCTCAACCTTAGTTATACTGAACTGCACCAGTTTACAACAGCTGAGAATTGAGCCCTGTAGCTTTGGAGAGACTCCATCAGCTTTCTTTCACCTCCTGGATTAAGACCAAACTCTGTCTCATCCTCCCCCTCTGCTTCGCTCAGAGTTCATGACCTCTGACCATTCAAACTGGATGCATGGCAGCTTCCTCACAGTATGTTCTGGGAAGGGGAAGAACAAATTCCAGAAAACTCTGGCTGAATGTTGCTGTGACAGCATTTATCTGAAGCCTCTTCAGCACACTATTGAGGAAGACTATGACAAAGACCACTGGTACCTGGGAAGGACCAGCACACCTCATGCCATCCAACACCTGCCCTTCAGCTCCTGCTACAGAAAGCACCACCATGATGGATGGCAGCACAGCTCCCTCATTGCTTCAGGCAACCTGACCTGAAAATATTAAGTAATACAATCTCAGGAACATTGCATGGTGTCCAAAGCAATCACTGGATGTGATTGCATCCCTACCCCTATGTGTGAGAATGACTGCAGTGCTCTCTGGAGCCCATGAAGGAGACGTGTCCTCCTCTGTCCTTCCTGATCCTTCCTCAAGCCCCCTAGGTAGAAGCTGGCTGCTGGGGTTGAGCCCGGGGGTCCCAAGAGACAAACACACACATTTCACAGATATTCACACCCTGAGCTCTAAAGTACCAGCTGTTATAGAAACATAAAAACAGATTACAATTAAAATCTGAACATTTGTCAATTTTCAAAGGTGATCAGACATCCCAAACTGACTCACTGAAACTCAGATTTTACAATCCCAGCTGCTAAGCAGCTTGCACCAGGCTGCTCATTTGTCATATGTCTCCTCACCCTGTGATTCTTGAATTGTTAAATGTTATAGAGTAGTCATACGGTATTGTTCCATTGCTTATGAAAGCTGTGCAGGAAAAAAAAAAAAAAATCCAAAATAATCTAGGCCAGTTCATTTGAAGTGTAAATGACTTTTGCATGCAATACAAAACGCAACAAGTACCTTTCAAGCTGTCTCATTTATGATAACACTGCAGTTGCTGATGGAATGAGAATTCCCAGGTAGTTATCAGGGAATTGTGCATATCATTTGTACTTCATACTGCATTAGCAACTCTCACATCATGTCAGCAGCCTGAAAAAAATAAAACAATGAATAACATCTCTCCCAGTTTTTATTCTGCTTTGATTGAGTAATCTCATCACTTATCTCAAATGATCTTCCATTCAATGCAAAATGCTTTGTTCTTTCTGAAAGGAAAAAAAGAAACCTAACACTTCCCCTGAATTATCCCAGTTTACTCAGATGAGCAGTCAGCCATCAGCAGAAGAAATATCTGGTTATCGCATCTCCAAGGTACACAAGCAGCGTAAGACTATCGGGTATCTCACTATTAGCAAAATTGATAGAAGCAGAGCTAAGGCTGTGTTTCATCCTTGACCTGTACAAGCAAAAGAAGGAACAAGCAGCATCCCAAAGGTAAGACAGCCATGGTCATATGGATGAATTTTAGGAATAGAAAGTGACACCAGTGAAAAAAAAATACATTTTTACACTTTCACTTGAATTCTTCACAAAAGCCAAGGAAAAAACCCAAATGTTCTTCAGTTTTTTTGTTTTAGTTCATTGCCCTGGCTAGAGTTGTGTTAACATTTTATCAGCTTAACACCACAGTTGGCAGCTTGTACGGGTCAGGAAGAACAGGCAGTAAGAAAGTAAACACTCCTCTGTAAAACTGCATTTTTACCTTTCCAGTATCTCCAACCCCTGGGCTCTGGGTTTTCTGTCCCGCCAAACGCCACTTTACCAAGGTTAGAACACTTACCCTGCACGGCAGCAGCTGCTCTAAACACTTCCCTGGCTGCAGGCAGGAGCCCAGACAGCATCTCCCTCACATACTGGGGAAGCTGAAGCCATACCATCACTTAGGCACCAGTTTGACCCCAGCAGCAGAGAGTCAAGAGGCTGCTGGGCAAGGGAACCTGTATCTCTGGGATTACACCACACCACTTCTTTCTCCATCATGTCACAAGTCTATTCCCTGGGTTCCCCACAGCAACTTCATCCAGCAGCAAAGTTCAGAGCCTGAAAAGGTTTATATCAGCACATGGTACCAACTCATCATGTGCCACCACTGGCTGGAGTCAAACAGAGGCTTTGTGGATGCTGTGACTGGCACCAGACACATGACACTGCCAGCACAACTGAATCCTGGTCTGACACTGCAGCTCTGGAGAGTGCTAAAAGCAGAGCTGGATGCAAGGGACAGAGCTTTGTAATTTGTGCAATTTGCAATTTTGCATCGTTAGGCTTATGTCCCCTCGTTAGGCTGCGCAGTCTATGCCCCTCATTTCTGCTGTCATTTCTTTTAGTACCAGCAGCACTTCGGTGAATTTCTGAAATAGTCCTTACTAGATATTTGGTTTCTCTTAAAATAAAATCTGCAGAAAACAAAAGCATAACATTTAACTGCCCTTCAGTGATCCATCTTCTAAATTACAGTACACATTAATTTTTCACAGACCTTTGTGAAGCAGTTTTATTTTCTCATATCATACTTCACATGACAAGAGGAAAGGATTTAGCAAAAGCACCGATGTAAGGTTTATCAGCAAAAAATATGCATTCAAAAAAATTCACTCTAAAAATTGCCTCCTGTTTTGGTTTTTTTTTTTCCTTTTCTTAAAGATTGCCATGAAATTGCAATTTCTGAAATAAGGGGACTTTCATAATACCTCCAGACAAGTGTGCAGGGCATCAGAGGCCTGACACATACACTGAATAAAGGCAAATGTTGAAAAAATCACGCTTCAAACCAGGAGAGGGGAAAATAAAACAAAATAAAAACACACACAAGCAAAAAGCCTGTAGAAAAACCCAAACAAACAAACAAACAAAAGGAAACCAACCAAATGGAAACAAGCAAGAAAACTGATCCTAATTGTTAATGGAACATGGGCAAAATCAGACCATTCAGGCAGATTTAATTGCCTTTCCACAAATGACACTTCAAAGCAAGTAAGCAAATCTCGATGCTGAGGAATTTTAAGGACACCTTAGACAGCCATCTGTCAAGGATAAAGCAAGACCTAGATGAACAGGTCCTGCCTTCAGGCAAGAGGATGGACAAACTGACCTCTCACTATCCTTCCTAGCCTCATTTTCTCTGTGAAACTGGAGCAATACGCATATGTAACACCTTAGCAAATATTTAGACTAGTAACAGGTTGGAACAGAGGATACCAATAAAGCTTGTTCTAAGCCCTATGATACACCAGGTTTTCTTTCCAAATTTCAGAATAAAGCGCTTTTTGTAGCATAATATAGACCTGGATAGGTAGCAGGGGAAGCAAGGTTAATTTTCGAGTCCAACATCCCTGCAGGCATCCCTTTTCTGTTGGAATTACAGCGTCTCCAAGCCAACTGTGGCAATTCACACACATTAAGCTCCAGGGTAAACTGCTAAGCACATACCAGAAAAGGCGACTGCGCCAGGTGGGCAGGAGAAAGGAGCACGTGGTGTGCACACACAGAGCAGCAATCATGAACCTAAACCTAGACAAAATGGTTCTAAATTCTGGCCTAAATTTATAATTGTTTTCTGCACTGAGAGTTATTTTTTTTTAAATTTCCTGAAGGATCTTTTAGAACCGTATTCCGTGAAAACCTGGTAAGTTTTATGTTGAGCAAACATGAATTTAATTCCAGCAAACTGAAAGTGAATGCAGTGAAATACCTGACTACATCCAGTGCCACAATTTGATGTATCGGAGCTGTATCCAAGTTACATATGAATGCCCACATTGCCTTGAGTAGTCTAAAAACCTACAGGGGTTTGTTTCACACATTGAAAAATATAAAAACAAACTTGGGAAAAAGATGCCATGAGGAAATAGTTTACCTTTTTCATTCACTGCACATGCATTTTTACAGAGACAACACTCACTAGATGGATAAGAACAATTTTCCATCATTAAGGAAGCCTTAAACAACCCTTGACTGCTAATACCATCATCTCTTAGGTTCCTACTAAATTGCAGTTATTTGTTCAAAACAAAATGATGAGGCCTGTGATACAATACAGCAATTTCAGCAATGAAGAATACAACACCTGTAATTCAATTTCATGGCAACTGCTTTCACAACATGTTTCTATAACACTATTACAATACAGGAAACTTCTCTCAGTGTAGCAATTCTTTTTTTAAGGAAGCCAGGCTCTCAAGAGAGAACTGAGCTTTAAGTAGACAAATACTGTAAACAATAAGCAATTTGTATGTCCATGCCAGTCCTTTCAGGTCTACCTCCAGTTAGTTGCAACTCTTATAGTTCAGTTTATATTTCATTTTGAGAGGCTGTTGTCAGAAAAGGTAACAATAAAAGTCACCTGAGATTCCTAACCTTGAGAAAGTTTCCAGGCAGAGGAACATATGGGAGCTTCCCTTCCCATTCATCTTTGCTACAACAGTCACCAAAAAAAGCTGTAAATCCCAGGCATACGACCTTCCCAAAAAGTCAAGGAGGGAGCAGGGGGAAGATGGAGATATCAATAATGACTAGTCAGTGCAAGATATACAGCAAGCACATTCTCCCAAAAGGAGAATTCTAGTATTAGCTCAAAGCCCCACAGTTGAACTGCATCCAACAGCAGATCTTTCTCATTCTTCATGGCAAATGATGAGACCACTTGCTATCCTAGTGGAAAGTTCTTTAGAGTACAAATTCATACAGATATAAAAATTGAGGTTTGGAAGGAGTAACACTGATGTTCTCCTTCATTCACTATTGAATCATGCCACCATGTTCACTTTATATACTGAAATTAGAAAGAAATCCTACACCCAATTAGAGATTTCCTTCTGGGTTCGATGGTTGGAACAAATACCAAAGCAATAGTTTCAGGAAGTCTTTGCAACGGTATAGACTAGCCCTGATAATTAAAATCTTTCCATCTCTTCTCCCCAGCTTTCTGTTCCATTCTATGCTACTCTCTCCACCCTTAAAGTAGAAAACCAGTGTAACCAGAATGTTTTAGTAGCTCCTGTCTGCATTTAGTATTTGTTCATACTTATATTATAAATAGAAAAGCTACTGCCTTGAGCATGAACTATCCAATTCTGAAATTCTTCATCAACAACTATTACACCTACATTGATATTCCCAATATGAAAGGAAAACAGCTAAAAATATTTGAACTCTATTACTACTAAGAACCCCATTTGAGAATGGCTCTTCAGTTCTCCCTGCTTAATTTTTACATTGCAAGGCATCAAAACAGGCTGATATGCTGAAAATACAAGAAGGTCCCAACCTGTTCATCCACTTCAGGAAAACCTTGAATGAGATAATAAAAGTTGTTGTACCAAGCTCTATAATTAGAGAGTGAAAAATTAAGCACCTCTGTATAATGATTTCTGGAAGTGTATACACAGAAAATAAGAGTCAACTGAACTAATTTCATCCCCTCTAACCCTTGATTTGGTTGCTTCTGCATGCTGCATCTGGTTGCACATCAAAGGTTCAGTGGGGCTGTTCTTTAAACTCAACAGGAAACCCGTAGCTTTTTTATATGAAGATATTCAGTCTGTACTCATCAGTGACTTCTTCCTGTAGCCCATTAATTAGCTCTGCATGCTGCCTGCCATTAGAAACATGAAGGCAACTACAAATGAACATGTGCACTGCTTCTAACAAAATGAGACCAACACAACTGGCACCCTTCTATGCTGCAGATTCAAAATACTGAGTAGGACTAAAACTGGGTGTTTTGGGGATGAAAATATGACTTCAAAGAGGTAAGACTTCAGAAGTTCCAACAACACACCTGGTGTTTAAATAATTTTGATAATGAAATGTGCAGGTTGTTACACTATCAGAGCACAGAAAAGGAATGTGATATTCACCAGGAACTCACAAGGAAACTCGATTCCCTTCTCCATTCTCCTTGAGATGGGGCTTTTACCCACCTACGAGAAAGTCATAGAATCATAGAATGCCCTGGCTTGCAAGGGACCTTAAAGATCATCCAGTTCCAATGCCCCTGCTGTAGGTAGGAACACCTTCCACTCGATGAGGCTTCTCAGCTCCATCCAAAGTGATTATTGAGGCTCCTTCTGGAGTCAGTGAAGAAAGACCACCATGTCTAGCATGCATTTCATTATATCCTAAGACAGAAGATAAAAAGATTCAACTGCATCTGGAGATGCCTTTATTTTCAACATCTACAGAGAGAATATTAAAAAAAAAGAAAAAGACTAGGCAGCTTTTGTTGGCTAAAACTAAGCCAAGTTTGGTTCTACTGTAAACACCTCAGTAAACCTGTGCTGGCCATGGACATCTCTGCCTCTCAAATCTGCAGGTAGAAAGCACAGACGACACATATCCCTTCATAATTCACAATGACCACAGTCACATTGGATTAAAATATGGAAAAGGGACAGCCTTCAACAGTGCACAGCATAACAAAGATTTAATTTCAAGTAAGGTTTCATATTACTGATGAAATAATAAAAAAAATTCTATAACTCCTGATGTTGTTTTTAGCAACCAAGCCTCTCATGTAAGCACAGTGATTTAAAGGAAGTCACCAAGCAGCCCCATCATTTCTGAGCACTATGACAAAAGCATATCAAAAGGCCAGAATAGGACAAGGCATTACTGATCTTGGTTGAGAAAGAAGAGGAAAGCCACAACCTCAGCAACTGCTACAGCACTACACAAAATACAGCATTTACTGAATATTTCACCATTTCAGGACTCTCAATCATCCAGCTGGTTGTGTTGTTAGTTCTCTGTCAAGCCTGATGCTGATTAAAAATCCCTATGCCAATCCAATTCCCCTCATCACACTCCTATGGCATATTTGTCTTTTACAGGGGACCTTGATGTCAACAGTTAACAGAGTTTATCCCTTCTTCTAGCAGGTGAAGGACCTGACCTGACTGAGATATGAGTTTGGAGTTACCTTCTATTTCCTCACCAGCTTCTTTAGCTGAAAGAGGGTTTGCTGGGAGCAAAAAAATCTCAGGCACCCTAAATTTTGAATGTTTTAAAAGGACCTCTCAGGGTTTCATCTTTCAGTTGTCACATCAGCTTCTCTTTGCCCAGAGAACTTGTGGTTGCCCCATCCCTGGAAGTGTTCAAGGCCAGGCTGGATGGAGCTCTGAGCAACCTGGTCTAGTGAAAGATGTCCCTGCCCATGGCAGAGGGGTAGTAACAAGATGATCTTTAAGATCCCTTCCAACCCAAACCATTCCATGATTCTCTTTAAGGAAAAGTATGAGACAAAACTCCCCCCAAAGGCTAGCAAAGCTCTGCCAGTAGTCTACAAGGAGGTGGGCAAAAACCAGTATCTTTCACAATTAATTCAGTAGAAGCAGAAAAATATTTACAACTGTTGCCTTTGCTGAAGAAATCACAGGCAGAATTTTGCTCTCATTGAAAACACAAAGAGATGGGTTAGGCTTCTACTAAACAAGCACAGATTTCAAATGATGAGCTTATACAGTTACTTTTTGTTCACTTAAAGCATTCCTAATTTATAAATTACAAAAGAGATTACTTGTCACAAACTCTGATCTTAATAACAGTAACAGTCTTGGCCTAATATTAAAAAGGAGTGGGGGTGTATTTTTTGGGCTTGGGTGTCAGTTAAAGGTAGAAGGCTGGTAGCATGAAGATAGAGACTGTTGTAGTGTGCATTTCACAGTATCTACCTCAGCTGGCCTTTCTTCATAAAGTCAACATTTCTCTAGCTGTAACACATAAAATAGACAAAGATTTGGAAAGGTTTAGCACATTCATTTTAGAGATGGAGAACCAAAGGCCAGGGAAGTTAAAGCACATGCCAGGGCTTTCCAGTAAGTACATGCTGGAGGTCTATAACAAGAGGACCTGAGCATCCAGGACCTGAGCAGGATACAGGTCACAGGGCTATCTTTCTTCTTCAAGGTAATTTCTCAATTCTCTTTTCTTACATTTTATGAAAACATATTGAAAATTAACTCTCTGAATTCCCATACTGAAAGAAATCTCATGCAACGTCTACTTTGAGCTTCAGTTCAGGCAGTTTCCTCCCCCTCCTGCTGAGGTTCCTCACACAAAGGACTTTATACCTATTGACTTGATAACTTTCACAAATGCTTCATTATTATGAACCAACCATGGCCAGAGAAAGTGTGCTACAGTTCAGGCAGGGTCTGTGTTACATATTCAAATTCATTAGCTCTATCAGCCTTTTAAACCTCTTATGTTTGATTAAGTCTCATCTCCCAAAAACTGATTAAATCTAGCCAGCCTCTTTAAATTATTATCCCTCATTGGTCCAACTGTGCTAAATGTTTCTAAATGTGACAGTAATCTAGTTTTAAACAAACCAGCTGCAGAGTCTATAAAATCATCTTTAGCTGGTAATCGCTGTGATGGATTCACCAGCAACAGCGAGTGCAACGCGAGTCATGTCCGTGAACCTGCCCCAGCACAGCTGGGCCATGGAAGGCTGGAACTGCTCAGGCTGCCACTGAGAGCAAATGCACCAGTATTTCAACAAATTTTTGCACTGTACACAAAAAAATAAAAGACCCAGAAGACAAGACCTAAAGGTCAAATGTTAAAAGGAAGGCAGCACGTCAGAAATACAGAAATTCGTGCAAAGATACTGGGCCTGCAAATCAGGGGCTGCTGACCCAAACGTACTGTACGTGTGTCTCAGCTTCAGCTGTTCTACTTGTAGCTGCACACCTCTAAAAATCTTTATTTTTAGATTGTTAACTTCTTTCTTCAAATACTACGCAAGATCCGAGCTGCTTTTTTAACACACACAAAAAAAAAAAAAAAATCCCTCCATAATCACTCGCCTGGCAGTGGGAGGAAGCCAACACGCCACTGCCTGCAATGCAGTTTAAGGATAAAAGACAGTCAAGTCTGATGTTATCTAAGGACCTTGGACCCCAAATTCATTTTTAGAAACATGATCATTCTTAGGCAGGTGAGTTTGCATCCACTTGCACCGAGCCGTTAGCACAAACGGAAGAGCCCCTGCCTCTGTCTTCCCTACGTGCACGGTCTCTCTTAGGAAACATTTTGATCATTTTGGCAAATTAATGAGAACCAGATGGATTTTTCTCTTTTTCAGCCATTGCTCCGCAACTTGTACAGGGCCACTCACACTTCTAAGTAGTTCCACAACAAACATCAGGACTATAGAGAGATATTTCAGTGCTGTGTCGAGCTGGGGTGATAAATGTGAGAGAAATCTCTTGAAAAGGAAATGTCTTCCACTGGTCAAATTATGAATGACTTTGCAGCAAAGAAAACTCCTGATATGAAGTGTTCTTTTGCAAATTTAGCCCCAAACACCATTTTTCTGGTCTGACCTATTGTAACAGATATATAAACACACTTATGGGCAGAGACAAGTTTTTTCTCCAGGAGTTTGTGCCCCTCAGCAACTGGGGAGTCTTTGGGGAAAAAACAATTATTATTAGGTCACAGGAGATTGCTCTGTGCGCTGCTCAGCTGAGCTTTCTGTCTTCCAAAGGTAAACAGCCCTTTCAACCCCAGCAGTAACACGATGCAAGCAATCACCAGTCATGTTGAATTGCCATCAAACCACTGACGTTTAGTAAATTAAAGTCCCTATGCCATCAGCTGTGCTCAGGGCCCGTTTCAACCTGAGGATGTTCCATTACGTTTCTTACAAAGAACTTCATTTTTTTCAACCCGGGAAATTGCAAGTGATTGGATTCAGCAAGAAAATAATAGAAAACTCATACATGCTGGAGAATAGGAATGAGCAGCCTAGAAAGCATCAAGTGAGGACAAGGATCTGATGATGGTAATAGCAGAGGAAAACTTGATATAGACGTATGAGGGCAAACTGCTACACTCAGAACCACTGCACCCAGAACAGCAGTAGACTCCCTTTGTGAAAACAGTTTAAATCACCACCTGTGTATCTGTATACTGACTGTAGTCTGGGGGCTACAGCAACAGTACCTTTTTTTTTTGCCTTGAAACACAAATTTCTATTGTAAAAAGCCTGACTGCACATACCTTCCTCCTGCCCAAGCCTCTTATAGCTACAGGCTCCTCAGCCTGACAAGCTCAAGATCTGGAGCTCTGGAGTCCTCAAGACTTAAGGATGCAGAAGTATGGAGCTGCATGGATCTGAAAACCACTAGTTCACCCCTTTTTGGTAGGCCTGTCATACACAGAGACTTTCCAGGTATGCAGCTGGGACTCACAGCCACACTCTCCACATCTGGACAGTTCTCTTTCACACTGGAAATGACTGAAAGAAAGCAAATTCGCTTATAGAACATTCTAATGAGCACGGTCATAAGGTATTTTCTCATAAAATGGAGTCTTTCTCTTCTTGTCCTCTTTGACACACCCAACAAACATCAACAGAAGCAACAGAAATTCTCAGTGGGCTGGTGGATTCACAAACCACAGACTTCTCTGTTAGGTTACAAGTTTCAGTCAAACCAAGCACAAGTCAACTGCATCCTCAGCAACATCTCCTGCTGTCACAGGCACTTATGGTGGTGTCTGACAATGGATCTACACCTGGTAAGTGTGAAGCTCTAAGCTTGGATTTCTTGCTATAGATGTGCTGCTTTATTATTAGGCTATAATTTGTTTATTCTCCTTTTCTAAACTGAAACTCAGAAGGGACTGTCAAGACGGAAAATCCAATCTAAACAGGTTCCCTAAATACACCCATCCTGGGGCAGGTGCAGTGGTTATTTGAGGATGGCAGCTGGCACCTGTGGCCTTCGGCGCGGCACTTTCGGACAGTGATGGAAGAGGACAGCTGGCTGGGCTGGCACGAGGTGCCACCTTTGATTGATCGAGTGATCCAAGTGTCACAGGCTCGTAGCCCGTCATTAACGCTCTGCGCTTCCTCCGAGCGGGAGGCACGCACCGTGCGGCAAAGCCAGGGCTGCTCCAAGAGCCTGTGTGCCACTGTGCTTCCCAAACACACCCAGCTTCATTAAAGTTATTCTCTACTTATAGAAATATACATATTTTTTACAGACAAGGGGTATAGGGCATCGCGGCACACAAGTACCGAAAAGTCACTCCCTTTTACTTGAAAAATTCAGCCATTTTTATGGATAAACGAGTCGTAAAACATTTTGTTCAGGCTATTTAATTCATCAGCTAGCTGGACAGAAAATATGCTAGGATGTTAATTTAACAGAATTATTCCCCTCTCAATAAGGTAAATGTTAGATGAAGATCATTAGGCAGGCTGGCAGCCCTGTCATCTTCCTTCTGCCAGATAAACCCACCAAGCAAAGTAGCCGCTAAAGAGGCTCTGGCAACGTGAAGGGTTATAATCTTCCCTGAGTGGACCCTCCTGCTGCCACATTTCCTATATTTTTGAAGCTGGTTTAAGGTTGTTCTTTTAGCCCACAGTTTCATTTGTCTTTTAGAATACCAAAGCTATGATTTCAAAAGTCAAACATCCACATGAAAATCCATCAATATATTCACAGGAAAAACAAAGCCTTCTGCCTAAATGCTGTTCTGTGTGTCACATCACAGTCAGATATCCTATTCCTGATGCGCTATCGAGTTTATTTGACCATCAAATAAAATAACTTTCACAAATCGGGTTAGTGTTTTTCCCCACGGGAAGTGCTATTATTTATAAGTAGATCTTGACCTTAAAAATGAACTCCATCCTGCCTTAGATAGTTTAAAAATGGGCCAGAGTTTCTGGCAGTTCTGTGATTGAAGGCTGCATTCCCCTCTGGAAAAAAAAAAATAAATAAATAAAGCAATTTCACTACTGGTTCAGATCTTTAAACTGAAAAATCGTTATGATAAAAATATTTAAGTTTTTTTCCACTCTCAACTCACTGCAATGCCACAAGGCAAAGAAAAGCCTAAACAGAGGAGAGCAAATACTCCAAATTGCAACAAGGAAAGTGCAAGAGGCCCCTTGCATGGAGCACCCAAAAATGATTTTGGCCTGCTCCTGGCTGCAGAAAAATATAGACACAGCTTTAATAAGAAAACGACCTGAATTTTGAGGGGTTTTCACAGAAACTATAAAACCATTCAGAACTGTTAATGAACCTAATGAACCTTGTGATAACGCAAGAGTGCACTATTTTTGCCTGTCCTAGCAGCAGAAGATGATAGTTGTTGAAAAGCACAAGAGGCTTCCAGGCTGGAAACACTGTAATTCAACTGAATTGGATCTCATTTCTTATGTCTCAGTCCCTTATTTCCAGATGTTTCCCTTTGTCTTCACTTTCTACAGTTTGGTAAATTCTTGTAGCAGG
This sequence comes from Chiroxiphia lanceolata, assembly GCF_009829145.1. Classification (NCBI taxonomy): domain Eukaryota; kingdom Metazoa; phylum Chordata; class Aves; order Passeriformes; family Pipridae; genus Chiroxiphia; species Chiroxiphia lanceolata. Next base: position 12,395,657 of record NC_045651.1, read on the forward strand.
GATTATAGTTTCCTGGGCATTTGTACAGCGCCAGCACAGCAGAGCCTCCAGCACCAACACACACCCAGTCAGTGTGTGAGAACAGGGTGAAAGATCAAAGGATACGCTAAATTTACTGCCTTTTCCTATCATTTTTTCCCATTCAAATCTCTGTAGGTTCTCAAGTCGCTCTCATGGCCATCAGATTCATTCCTAAGTGCACATAAAACAATATGACTAACATCTGGGTTGTTATTCATCTATGTTCTTCCCCAACATTAGGAATTCTTCTATCTAATGTGGCAAAGTTGAAGCCAATAAAGCTCCCTTGTGTTTACTTATCTTCATGAAAAAGCTTTTGAAGCATCAAAACTCTCACCCCTCTGGGTCCTGAACAGGCTGACACACATCTCGTTTCTATTCCGTTTCTGTTCAATTGGAGCTGCATTACGTGGTTATTGTTTCACTTCTGAGCCCAGGACTGTTCAAAGCCTCTCTCTTCCATGTGGATAGTGCTTTTGTAGGATAGATAATAAAATTTATTCAGCAGCTCTTAAAAGTCTCCTCACATAGAAAGGCATGTGGGGAAAACAGCCTTTCAAAGCTTTGAAGCTATATACCAAAACATCTGTTTGGGTTTCAAGGAGTTTACAGCCCAGTTCCCAGAGCTCCTATCAGTAGGTTGAAGAATCCTTCAGAGCTCCAGTACAGTTTTTTTCAAGCATCTTCCTGCGATCAAACACAGAGGTTTGAGCTTAAATACAAAATGTAATACTTCTTCCCCTCTCCATGTTTTCAGGGCTCTTTATCTAATTCCTCCAGTAGTTTTTTCCCATAAAACCTTTTATGACTTCTCAGCAAGAAAGGTTTGGATTTCTTTGTTATTGAAGTTTCCAATTGAAAAGATGAGGTCCAACTTGCACGTCAGACAACGTATCACATAGCAGCATTTAAACAGACAGATTGATCAACATAATCATCCTAATATTTACCAGTTGTTGTGAAGATGAAAACTTTATAAGACACAGAAGAACATACAATATGTACAAACCCACCAATTTTGAGAAGCTAGATCTGACGAGCCAAATAAATCAATTGACATAAACCACAGAACTAAAACAACTATTGTTTGACCTGGGACAAAGAGAACAAGATACAAACACCATACTCTTCCAAAATAATACCAACTTGTGGCCCAAGGGCTTCCTGTGTCAGCAGAGGTTATCTCTGCATATGAGAACCACAAATGCTTTTTCTTGCATCCAGGACTTGAACTCACAGAAAATTTCAGCTATCAGAGTATCCTGCATGGAGACTTCTAGAACCAGGTTCTGTGTGAAGAATAATCTCCTTCTGTATATGTTTAAGTCACTTGAAGTTTCTATATGATGCTTTCTGATTCTCCTACTATAAAGGAAAATAAACAGTATCCCCTATTAGTTTTTTTCCATCTCATGATTAGCAGACCTGCACCGTTATCTCCTTAGTCTGTCATCTCTTTTCCAGTTGTTTTTCCATGTCTTAAATTGTTCACTCATTTCATCATTTTCTTTAAATTTAAAGCTATTATCACCTGCCTCGCAGAAAATGGTTTGAAATTTGACTTCTCATTGACCAGGAGAAAGAAATATGCAGCTACGGCATATCTGCAGGACAGCTTCCTTCTTTAAGGTGATATATTCTTGAACAGAAGTGATAAAGAGAGAGCACAGATTGTTTTGGATCACACCAAAATACCAAAAACCCTTTTCACAAGGAACATGTCTGCCACAAGGACTACAATGACACCACCATATCCTGCAGTATTTTCCAAAAGTTATCTGTGCTACATGACAAACAGTTTCCCAATTCACTCCTCTTTAACTTTTTTCCTTAAGGAACCTCTAGGATAAAAAAAAAAAAAAAAGCCCATAGCTCTCATATTGCTCAGTTATCAGCAGCCACAGCTTCAACGAAACAAAAAACATTCTTTACAAAGACCTCAAAACAGAAGCTTAAAAGATTCTCAGTTTAGCCATCCCTTAAAGCTTTCTCTGCCTTTTTCTCTTCAGAGTATTAGCAATCACTGAGAAGAATTTCTCATGTGGGTAATTTGATTTTTATCTCTGGAGTGGGTGGAAAGGACTAAGAGGATGATCATTGCTGGCCTGCCCAAAGAGGGGTTGGGAAAGGTTTAACTTCTGTTTCTGGGTACACCAGATAAGGAAACTCTCAGGGGGCAAAAGCCTATTTACACTGAAAGACAGTGCTGGCATAAAAACAAGGGGTTGCAAACCAGCTGTGAGTAAATACCTGCTGGACATCAGACAATGAGGATCTATACCAGTCTTCCAGTGGAAGTAGTGGGGGCCAAAAGTGTTTGTACCTCTAAAATAGAGTTTGATCAGTTAATGAAAGGGCTCATGTGATATGATTGCTTATGATGGCAGGAAAATGCACCTAATGACCCAGGAGGTCTCTTCCCAGACATATATTCTCCTGGTGAGGGGTCAGCCAGCACGAGTACAAAGAACAGGTAATAGCAGACCCTGTGTAAAATTCCGGTGAATTTTCCGAGTTTTGCCCAGGACTGCAGGAAAGCTGGATTTTTAGTCTAGGTACACAAGTGAGGGTACTACAGCTTCATATAAAACCCTACCAAGATACTCTTTTCTACACCATTTGAAAGCAATCAACTCAGTGCAGCTGAAAAGCACATCAGTACTAAAAAAAAAAAAGAAAAAAAACCCCCCACACCAGAAATTGGATTCCTACTGAAGTGGGAGAGACAGTAAGCTTTCAGCATTAATCTTCAATAAATACAATTTTGCCCCTTTAAGCTTCTACTAACCCTCCTGGCTCCAGGTGCTCAGCAGCCAATCAGGGCACTTTGTTACTGAGTTGCCCTTGAGGAAAATTTAAAATTCTTCAGAAAAAAAACCAAGATCAGTTGTTCAAAATGGTATCAAGCAAACAGTACGTGGAGAGCACACACAGCAATGCCCCCAGTCTCCTGCACAGGCAGGAACAGTTGCCATAGGCAGTTCTGGCCATCATGAACAAACATCAGCTACAGGAAGGAACATCAACATCCCCTTTTACAGCCAGGGGATGCCCTGCTTTTGTATTTTCCATACATCATATATAGAACCCCCTCTATTTAGCTTTAACGCAAATACAGCATCTTTTTCACAAAACCTAGATTTCTCTTACAGTGTGGAACTACATTTTTTAAAGGACTGCATAAACCATCCTAGATCCCCTGCTTGTGAAAGGGTTTGGAATATTACACCAGCAGCAGCATGGCATCTTGCACTGGATATCAGAGATTTTTAAGACCAGAACAAACCATTAGCTGATTTAATCTGATCAGTCACACAAGCCAGTTTCTCACAATCCCCTCAGTATTAAGCTCATACGTTCAGTCCAGCCAGAAGTCTCAAAGTCATTCTGTCATGATCTGAGAACGTCAATAGTAGTTTGGTCTTCCACTATCCAGCAGAGCCTCTATCTTTCAGTTTTAATTTGCCTGGCCTTAATTTGGAGCTGTGGAAATTCATATGCCTTTTCCCACTAAATTAAATGCCTGTTATCTACCACAGTGATATGCAGAATGGAGCAAGGCCCAGTTCTGCAATTCAGTCTGACAAAGAGAGATAACTTTTCCTTGTCCAACTGGAGCAGCTTCCAAGGCTAGTGAAAATTCATCATGCTTCTAATTCAGCTACACTGATTTATACTGAGGAAATACGACCTCCATAGCCTCAGCAGCAGTTTACAATAAGATGCTAAGGAAAATGCCATTTCCAAGAATACTTATTAATAAAATGTAAATTATAACAAAGCTGATGTCTAGCACTTATCTCACATTCCTTTTTCCCACCTATCCAGACTACACTCACACTAATGAAACAAATGTTCATTCTCCTGTTTATGCGCTCTGTTCAAACTTTTTGTGCTTCCCTACACCTCTAGTCAGCTGTGTGTGAATGATGGCAACAAGATAAAGATAACATGATTATGAAAATAAATCAAAACAGTACAGAAATGCTCCTTTGGGTTTTTTTTAGTCTACAAAATGACAGTCTATTCCCTTTGCTTCATCGCCAGTCATCACAGTTGATAAACTGTGCTCTCTCATAAGCAAAGCGATTTTTCTCAGTAGAGAAAGTAGACTATTTCTGCTTTAAATAGAAAATATTTACACAATCCTCATGGCTCCTAGGATTCCTCACACCACAAGCTTCCTATTTAGAAATCTCCTCCCACTTACACACCCCAACAGGCTGTGTCGGTGGAATGGCTTAAAATACAGATTAGTTCCTTCTCTATACAGTTCTGCCCTACCCTTTGCACTCTTCTAAGAGACTGAAGAAATCAGGATGGCTATTTAAACTACACAGCACACAACACACTCCCTAGACGTTTGTTTTTAACAGGTTTTCCATCAGATACTGTAAGTTGGGAATTTTAGCCTTAAGAGGTGATAGAGACTTCCTGCAAAGGTGTGAGGTTTAACTCTCTGTGGGTGCATCCCATGAGGAAAATGGAGAGCACAGATAAGTCTCTGTTTAGTCACTTTAGAGAAAATTAGAACCCCAACACAACTTTGAAATCAAACAGTGGTCTGAGGAAAGCCGTCCTTACATCAGGACACCAGAAACACTGGGACAATTCAGCACACAGACTCTGACCAGCACCTTCTGGACAGTGAGGTCCATTTTCACCGCTGTAAGAATATTTAACCCTCGAGCAGCTGAAGCTGGTATTTGCAACAACAATTAAAAGATCATTAATTATGAAGGCACTCCTAATAACTGAGGGGTTTACAGACCATACAGCAGCACCTCAGGCCAGATGCCTGAGCAGCCAGAGCCGAGTGTGATATTTCTCTCAGCGACTGTGGGATAAGAACATTAAATGCGGCAGTGCAGCAAACATCAGTGTATTAAAACTTCCTGCTGCAACAGAAATGAACAATTGCAAAGAGCCTTTGTCAAGCCATGTGGAGCACTTCCTAACACTCTAACTGCGTCAGAGGAGCTGACCTGCTTGCATTCCAGCAGGAGTTTTGAGCTGACTTCAAGTCACACGCAGGAGTTAAGAGAATGAAGAACTGCGCTGGAGTTGTTTTACAAAAGCAGCCAACAGCGAGGTCCGCTTTTGTTAATGTAATCATTATATGAAAAAGATGTCAAATGCTAGCTTTTATGCCAGCTGAAACTTCGTCTTGGGAAAAATGCTCTTTGAAAGTTGCAATCACTCTGGCTGTGTTCAAACCAAGCATTTAGACCAGAAGAATCATTTTAGTTTCTTTTTTTTTCCCCCCTTCACACAAAGCCCAACCATTTCCTTGCTATAATATGAGGGTTCCACCTCCCCATTTGCCAGCGGATGTCCAGCCCACCAATACCCACTGTTCTCACCAGACACCCAACCAGTACTTCAATTTCCATACAAACCCGTTCTTGAATTACCTTCCCTCCCAAACTCACAGCAAGGATTTCCTGCCCAATATCCAGTTCCCACCTCAGTTCCCCCCATATTCTAAAATCCCGTCCCTCTACAGCCTCAATTCTCCCTCCTGCTCCCAGTAAGGTTCCTGCCTCACAAATTACTCTCCTAGACCAATCTCACACAGAAAGCCTTTAAGTCCAAACTCACCTAAAGCATTTTGATAATAGAAAAGCATCTAGGTGTGGATTATTTTATACCCAAGTGAAATGCACAGGGAGATATGGCCAGACTACCCCAAGCATAACTTGTCTTTAGGCCAGTATGACAATCAGAAGCAACAGCACAATCAGAATCCCCCGTGGCTCCTCCATTAATGTGACACTTTGCCTACAGTGACTTCAGCAGCCATGGAAAATTGCATTGAGGTTTGTATGGTATTTCATATAAACTGTGGGAGCAATACTGAAGGTCAGAGCAAGAGCACTGCATTTGCCTGAAGTTTTACCTGTAGCAGCCGAAGCAGCCAAGAAGTTTGTCCAGAAAAGTTTGAAGAAAGCTGCAAGGGATGGAAGAGATCTCTGGAGGTACTGGAGCAGACTTTAAGCAAGCTGAGGTGTGTATGGCAATAAACCTACAGCTCAAATATCGCTCACAGGCATAAGCACTCAGCTCCTCTTTCCCCTCCATTAAATCACATTTCCCTCCCACAGATGAGAGCTGTCGGGAGAGCTCTGCGCCAGCCAGAGGAACAGACTGAGATGAGCAGGGAAAGATTAATTGAAAACTGAGAAAGAGGAGGATGCTCAAGATAGCAAAGCAGCAGCTCTGCAGGGCAAACAGGGAAGAGAAACTGTGTTCAAAAAGCAGATTTAGAGAACTGGGTGGCAAATGTCTAGAGTCACTGGGGCTTGGGACCGCAAACAGACTTCCTAATGAAGGAAGCAATAAGACAATTCATTTTTTACCTATACTAGCCATGCTTCTGGGGTGATTAGTTCCCTTCCCCTGAAGCCTCTGGCTCCCTCAACCCTGAAAACTAGAGTGTTCTCTGGGCTTCATTTCTCATCCATAAATTAGGGTAATGATTGCCGTGTCTAACTCCTGGGTTCTTCATGCAAGCAATACTTTCACTATTGTGACGAACTATGCAAATATCACTCACATTAACACAGAGGATACCAAGACAGTCACAACAACAGGCAGTTCTGGTTTTAGTATCCTCCAGAAGAAAGTAAGTCATTTGATACTGAGAATCAAGCACTTCTTTCTTTTTCTTCTTATTCAGACTAAGATAGTCAAATTACTTCAAATCTGTGCCAACAGAAGAGTTCTCATAGGTTAGGGGGGGAAAAAAAAAGTAAATATCCTTAACTGACCAAATTTTCATCCTAAATTCTCAAGTATCTTATTTTTCAGCGCAGGTGATGAGACACATCAGCTGTGTCAGGTCATGTACCAGGAGATGGGTGTCAGTGCCAGTCACAGTGAGCCAACCACAGACCTACAGGGACTCCCCTTTGTGGCAGTCAGAAGCTCCCAGGGAGGTTATTCAGTCAGAATCTCCTAAACCTCCTGCCAGCAGCCCATATTCTGCCTCCTCTCAGTCCCCAAAGGCATTTGCTGGTGCCAGCCCAGACAGAGCCAGACCTGCTTCTGTGTTTGCTCTGCCCTGAGAGGTGGAACTGCAAGTCACTGCCACTCCATGCACAGTGGCCAGCACCCTTGTCCCCACATAAGGGACTGCAGCAGCAGAACCATGGTTTGCACCTGAATTGGCATCTTCAGTTGCTAACCCCAGTCTTACCTGTCTTTCATGAACTTTATGATTTGTTCTCCTCTCGGTTTTGCTGAGTTTGGTTTCACATATTGACAGATGTTGATAAAATATTGTGTTAATATCAATTACTTCAGAGACTGCAGAGGCATGTGAACTAAGAGATATAAGGAAAAGGCCTAGAGCAAATGCCTACTGACTCTTGAATCAGTTTTGTCAGCAACTGGTATCTTAACTAATGATATTCAACTCAAACCAGTCTCAACTGAAATAAGAGGGATGCTCTCTAACATACAAATGCAACTAGAAACTACACCAGCAACAGCATTACAAAGTCTCCCATCCTGCTAATGTTCTAAAAGAAAAGTCCTCTTGTCCCACACAAATTCTGATTTTGCTATATGGAGTTGCATGTAAAAAGGAGAGCTGGTGACAGATTGACAGTACTGGAAATAGAAGTCACCTAGTTTCCTAGTACTTCTGTTACATAGTTTCTTCCTTTAGGAAAAACAAAAACAAACAAACAAAAACACAAAAAAAAGAAGGAAAAGGAGAAAAATGGGGAAAAAAATGGGAAAAAAAAGAACAAAAAAAAAACTTGTTCATGAATGTCACAGGTCTAAGAAACAGGAACATGCAATGCCCATTGCGTCTCTGCTTTAAAACTGTTCATCCAGTTTAACCCAGAAGGGTCTTCACGCACCATTTGAAACAACTCATGAGTCTTTACAGTAGATAATTCTTGTCTTTTAAAGAGGGAAGTAAATTAAACTTTGAACTCTAATCACATTATTAGCCCTGCCTGACACCATAAATCACTGATGTAGCGTTTTGTTCATGCCCATAAATTACTGACACTGTATCCTCCTGAAGAAGATTCCTTCTCCGTAAGAGCATATTAATACATTTGCACCCCCTCTCCTTTTCAAACACACTGGCTCACACTGCCAGCTTTCCTAGTGCTCTAGGCACTGATTTCAGGTTTCATAATCAATTATATCATTTTCCTTCGCAGCAGTAATTTGATTACTGCTTTTGGGTGTGACAGGCATTTGTGACCATTTCTGCCCATCTTCACCTGAAATTGCTAATCTTCCTTCCTTCCCTCCTCCCTGCAAAACCTGTGCAAAATTGATAAAATAACATCAATAAATCAAGGCACTTGCAATTTCCCTGAAGTGACTGTATTTCAGATTTCTTCTCTGAAACACAAACAAGGACATAGTTCATCTAGCTCAACAGCATGACCAAAAGCAGTATAAAATGATGATGATGTTTTGTGGCAGTTATTGCCAGTTTTGTTAATATGACTGACTGCTTTTCCTGTGCAAGCTGTCTCTTCTAGATTACCTTATCTTTGAAATAATCACCACTACCACCTAACATTTAGTAATAATTTACTCCACAGCAATTGGTATGACAGAGCCCACATCGGCAGAAACAAAACTGCAACATTCAAGGAAAAAAAAAAATAATTCACATTTGTTTCTGTCAAGTTCAGAATCCCTGTTGACCAACCTGTACACTGCACTGTTGAAATACGGTACATTTAGAACTGTTCATATGCAGCATCGAAGGAATGAAGTTCAAACAAAAGCTGCCACCTTCTTCCCACTAATTTCAGAAGTTTTAATGAGAGTGAGAAAAGGAGGGAAGAAATCTGTGTATTAATGGGCTGCAGAAAGATACATGCCCATCCCTGAATCTGGCTGATTTCATCAACCTCACTGTTTCTTAAGGACACTTAAATCCACTTACATTTCCACAAACATCTGTAGAGGTTCTAAGTGGGATGTGGCCCGATAGCATCTACTGAGTTTTCTTTCAGGGCAAGTGGGTTTTTTTCAAGGTTAAGCCACTGATTACTTTCTTCCTCAAGCCCCCATTAATACAAAGCCTTCCAAAGGCAGGCTGGGGATCATACACACATTCTCTTAGCCAGGGTCGAGTAAAACAGATCTTTTATTTTTTCCCCTCACCCATAATTTTTGGGGACAATAAAATACTGCATGTGTGATACACAGATTTAGACCACGGAATCCTAGAGTAAATGGCTTAATTCAAAAGTAATATTTTCATTAGGTACACAATTCAATATTTTTTCTCCTAACTGCCTTTTTTAAGATATTTAAAAGTAAGTTGTGACCCCAGATTCCATAAAATATTCTGTTTTCCCCTGAACTATCTCACAGCAATCCAATTTTTCTCTGTTGGAAAACCACACAGACATAAAATTTTCATTAAACTTTTATCTGGAAATATGATGCAATGTGCTAATTTACAACTGCATAACAGAAAGTCCATACCTGAGCCAAAAGTAAATGGAGCAGAATGAAAGAATTTTCAAGTTTAAGTCAACTGTTGCGTTAGGGCAAAAACAATTGTCCAAACAGTCATATTTAACCTGTGGGAATTATTTATCCCATGAGAGAAAAACATGTCAAGAGCTTGTCTGGTAGAAGGAACCACTACCATGAGAAACCCTCATAAGTCAGATGCATTTTTTTATGCAGAAGAGTTGTTAATCTTCTCCAGGAGTTAAAGCCCAAATGCTCACACAGGCACTTTGAAAAGGGTAAAGCAGCAGAACATAACTGAACAAAAAAATGTCTTTGAAAAGAGCAATTCCTGAAATGAAGAATTTCTTCTAGTCCGTTTTATTAATTCTTTCTCCTTGACATTCATATTTCTGTCATAAATTATCTGCAATTTTCTTTTCCTACAAAATGAAACCTACGCTACTAGACAAGCACAGTTTTCATATTCATATTCACTGTGAATTACTGAAACATCCATGTAACTTTTTTTTCTTGCAGGTTATTTTCACAGAAATTCCTTTTAACCAAGTTAGAAACAAGCTCTTTTATGATGTCACAGCAGCAATTTGTTTTGCTCTTGAAGGTTCCATTTACTGAGCTAATAAAGACATTCATAAATTAAACACTAAAAGTGATTTTAAATTTAAAATTAACATTCTGACTTCAAGCTACATATATGAAGCTAACATGTTGCTTCTGCTCCCAGATGGATATTCGTGGCTGAAAAGAAATAGCAGACCTGACCTATGTCACAGAGCTGCTTTGAGGAAGTTTAGCAGAAGAGTCACTTCACATTTTGCTGCTTTCAAATAACATCTCTTTGTTCACGGTCTTTTTCACACTGAAAAGATTTTACCATTTGTCTTAAGGCCGTGTAAGGAATTTAAAAAAATAAAAAAAAATAATATTTCAAAGAGTGGTTGAATAGATACCATTGTAAAAAAATCTATATCCACACATCCCTGTTTGCCAGCGTTACAGTTTGTGGAACAGAGAACAATTCAGTATTTCAAAGGAAGCCAATAACCATCACAAGAGCACCCATGGGTGACATTACTTAATCTGCAGTTTCATCTTCCAGAGGAAAAGGGAAACTACAAGGAAAAACTATTTTCATAAAACAAGGGACTTAACAGCCAAAGAGAAAAAATGTTTTGTGTAAGTGTGAAAATTCAGGCAGTTCTGTCTTACAACCCTGATCATCCCCTTCCTCCCCTCAAAGCTGAGGAATACTAGAAAAGCAATGGAAGCTTGAGACTTTGGAAGATGCAGATCTTGGGGAACAGGATATCAAAAGGGGCCAGTGCAAAGAAGGAACTTCGTTTCTGCATCAGGCTCCCTGCAGCTCTACCTAAGCAGCAGCAATAACACAGTTACATCTTCCAGAGTATGTGCCCCACAACACACCTGACTTGAGTGCCTCCATCCCTGCAAGGAATGTTAGAGCAGTTTGTTATTTCTCATCCTCCTCTTTCATCATTTTAAAGCTTTGAGCAGTGAGCAGTAGCAGGCTGCTGAAGAGAGCTACCAACACCAAGAGGGAGAGAGTATCTGCTACAGCTGATACGTGGCGCACAAAGACAGCGTGCAAGGGATTTCCAGGGGAGGAGAAGCAGAAGGAATAGCAGGCACTTCATCCTACAAGCATCAAAAAATCCCACAGACAGACTGCAACTACGTGAAATTGTTTTGCAAAGGGAAATATGAGAGGAACAGAAGTTACCTGCGATTTTAGAGTTCTCACTGAAATGCAACCTACATTTTTGGGAGACCAAGGAGAAGGGACATTATTTATGTCAATTTGGAGGACATAGGGAAATCAAGAAGGGAAAGGAGGAGGATTCCCTTCTACCACTTTCAAGACCAGACAAGTGACTTAGCTAAATAAAGGTCTTCACAAGTATACAGATAATAATTTAAAACTTTATAAGCAAAATATGCATTCCACTGGCAAAGCTGCAAAACTTGTCTGGAGATTACACATCATGCTCTAACCACACTGGCTCCTCAAAGCTGACCCATAAAAGCAAAAGCAATGACTGAGAGATGCAATAAAAGTTTCCGACATGCTTTTTGGGGAACAAGCCACTGATTTGTATTTGGAAGCTGTTCCAAACTGTGCAGAGAATCCTGTAGAATAAACAGCCTTTTGCTCAGCTGCCAACATACCAGCCCGAAAGCTCCACGAGGTGACTTCAGACGGAAACAAAAAGCCTCTGTGCTTCTACCTACTACAGCTTGCACTAAATTCCCCTCTTCTGACACGGAGGATCTCGGTGCCAGGGAGCAACAATGAATTCCCAAGGGCAAAGGCTCACATCTGCTGCTTCGCTTTGAAATCCTTCCTCGCTTTTACAAACTTAACTGGAAAGGAAGCCAGAGCCCAGTGCCACGTGGAGGACCCCACTGACAGCACTGTGGCCACACAGCACAAGCCTGGAGACCCGTATCTCTCGACAGCTCTAGGTTGTGAAGCATTGTTTCCCATATGTGGTTACATCGCTGATTCAAGACTTGAGTTACCAGGAATCTCTCTTGCTGGTTGGTGCACAGTTGGTGGAATAGAAGGTTCGAGGTGTCTCCAAATGTTAATCAGGAAAACAGGAAGAAGTAACGGTCTAATAAAGCTATCATGATCCCAGCTATGGGGGCAAAAACTGGAATACATTTATTGAACACACAAACCGCTATTTAAGGGTCTGGGGAGCTTAACATGCTAATAAGGAGGCAGGGTTATGTCAAATAGGGGATTCCACAATCTATTAGCATTTCCAGTAACAGGGGTGACATAAGGGGAAAAATGGATTTACATTTCTCGGATACAGTATTTACATTTTGGGGGAAAAGGTTTGATATTTCCAGTAAGCAAGGTTATACTGGGGAAGTGTGATCAGCTTTACCCGAAAGAAGGATTTACACAGGGAGGGAGAAAACAATGGGATATATGATAGCATCATGAAAAGTCTACCTACATCCTGCTGGGGGAGATCAGGACAATGGTTCTTGTCTGGTCTTTTAGATGGTGGTTTTTTTCCCCAGTCCCTGTGGTCCAAGGTTTCCTGTTTAATCCTAGCAGTTCCTTTTTTATTGGTATTGGAATCCCAGACTGCAACTATGGGTCCTTCCACAATCCACAAACACAGAATCATATGAACCCTAGAATGGTCTGGGTTAGTAGGGACCATAAAGATCATCTGGTTACAAACCACCTGCCATGGGCAGAGAATCCTTTCACTAGACCAGGCTGCTCAGAGCTCCATCCAGCTTGGCCTTGAACACTCTGGGATTGGACAACATGCTGATTTTCTTATTGGAAAGGAGATTAAAGACAAAACTGTTGCCTGTGTAAGTCTGTCCAGACATTTCTGACAGAAATGTGTTTCAGCCTTGGTCATTGCTTCACCAAACTAAGCACCAGCCTTTACAGCTGAGAGCTCATCCTTCTCCACAGACTGTAGAGGAGCTCCCTCTGAAATTTAACCACCAATTGTAAGGTCTCCCCTCTGCACCCAGAATTCAGGACCAGGAAAGCTTAGTTAGCCAATAAAACACTACCTGTGAGCAAACATAACAGCCTTTCAGCTATGACAGAAAACCAGATATAGGGTAATTCTTGTCTTTATTCACACATCCTAGACTAACTGCAGTGATTTCAAACACTTGCCTGCTTTTCTCTGCAATGCATACCATATCATTACCCCCCGAGAGGCCACTTTACACTTTGCTCTCCTGCCTCCTCACTCCTGCTTTGTTGTATAAAGTTATATGGAAAATAATACCTAAGTGGCTCAGCATCCTGCAGGGAAGTTGCTTAAAACATCACTCAGTTTTTCTGAAAATTTTCATGCCACTGCAAACAAAAAAAAAAAAAGTCAGTCATTATACCTCAAACTTGACAGCTTTTTTCGGCATGAAAACCATAAATTAAGTAAAAAATATTTATTTATTCAAACGCATGGGTTTGCTTTCCACCAAAACACTTCTGACAGTTGCAAAGATGACAGTAACCTGTGATACCTGCTCTGCATCACCCTTGTGGCTGTCTTGTTATTTCAGGAGACCCAAAAGGTACCCTCTGAAAAATCAAATCACTCTGTCCTAATTAGAATCTTCTGAAGACAAACTTCAATTGGGATGTACACTTCCCACACATTAAATACTAATTCAGAAAGCAGGAAGCCCTTCTCACTATGTCCTTCAGATGAGAGGTTGCAGGCTCAAAAACACCAGGTTTAAAACTCAAGCTGAAAACTCTGCTGTTTAATAATGAAACACAGCAGTTGCATTTGAGATGTTAGAGTTTCTCTAGTAATAAATAAAACCCTGACTGCAGCAAGACAGGTTTTGAGAAGCTTGCTCACAATCACTGAGTTTTACAGAACAGGAATTTGCCTTCTTGATGCAAATGCGGAGGTGATCAACACTTTTCCCTCACATAGCTGCTTTTGCAGGAAGGGGGTATAACTGCATTAAAGGCATCACACTCCATTTCCAAGCATGACACTGTCTTCTAGTGAAGAAGACTGGTGATCAAACACACAGTTTGTGAGCAATCAGGTCAAAATACCTCAAGTACCACATTGTCCCCCATGCTCATTTTTGTTGCTACTACAGGAATATTAACTGGGCTGATTTAGCTTTCCTGCAGCAAACTCTCAGCACTTAAAAACACCTCACAGTCAAGGTCATTCCAAATAATGCAAGTGTCACTGTTGGACAAGCAGAAATGGATGGAGAGGAAATGAGCCCTCCAGAGTCTGTTATTCCTCTCTGATCATCTAATGCTGCACATAACGCTAATCTAACCATTTTTATGGATGTGAGATAGTTTAATGCCCATTCTTCCTGGGCAAGGCAGGGATTAACAGCAGCCAAAACATAAATTTAAGGACTATTAGTAACCTCACTTCCAAAGCCAGTTAGTATTTTCATTTGTGGTGAAAATTCAGTTGCTTTGTACACTTTTCTGCAAAAACAGAACTTGCCTGCAGTAGGCTAGGAATTCGATATGACCCCATTTGAGATTCTAAATTATTGATGCAAACTTTTCAGGGCAGGTATCCAATGATTCAAGATTAACAATCTGACATTATTTTTGCCTGTATGCTTCTGAAAGCCAAAACACACTCTGGGATTTTCTGGCAGCATGTGTGGTTTAGGCAGCAAAGTGCCGTGCCGGGAAACAAACACCACCAGCAGTTAAATCACATAAGTGCTTCCTGAAAAACACTTGAACTCTCAATTTTTACCTACTTACAGGTTTGTCACTTTCCTTTAAGTCTCACAATAAAAGTACTGGTTCATCTCACAAGGACAATTTATTTTTTACCTTCTATACAAGGTAAAAAATGCTAACACCTATTTTTATTTAATTAAATATAATCTATTAGCAACAAAACATAAGACCTCTTTGGAACAATCTGTGTTGCTTCTAGCAGTGTGCATCTGAAGTAATTCAAATTACTGCTACTTTCTGACATGATGTAAATTGGCATAATTCTACTGAGGTCCTGTTGACCTACACCAATGGGTTTTGTGGTTGGCTGAGCCACATAATTTCAAGCTCTCAAAAACATATTTGACATACCTCACCTGAATAACATCAGAGGCCAACTATTGTCATTTGAGCAGCATATCCCCTCCCAGTCCCCTCTCCCTGCCTACTAGACAAGGCCAGCACTAGATGGTTCCCTCCAGACACCTAAGCCATGTTTCAGGGGAAGCAATAAGTACTTAATTAAGGGCTTTAATCACTTACAAGTTGCTAGTGAAGTTGGAAAGGAGGAAACCATTTAAGTCCCTCTCTTAAATGTAATCAACCTGTGATGTTCTACTTTTGACTAGAACAATTGCAAAGGTAGGACTTGAATTGTCATTTCAAGTCTGCTCCTCCTCCTGATGCCTCAGAGCATTCTAGCTGAATTACTGTTGTTTACTCTTTAACTTTTAGCTGAAAGGTATGGCCCTGAAATATAATCAATGCTCACTTCTGAAACCCTACGATTTTAATTACCATTTCCAGACACCCTCTATCACATGTTTTATGTACAATCAATGCTGACACATAAAAGAAAAGCACTCTCACATTTTGGAATACAAGAAGTTTGTTCTTTGAGAAGAAAACAATCAATTACTGATCATCTAACTACCTCTGTGTGCATATCTATCGCTCTTCTGTTATTGCAGATTAGACATGATTATGTCCCAAGAAAGCAAAAATGCTATAAAATTCCACTTCTGATTTGTTTAGTATAAGAATTTATTTATGTTCTTACTTCTGGTGATAGGATTTATTTTTTTTAAATCTACACAAAGCATTGTTTCCTGTATAGGGGAATAATTAAATTTCGAAACACAAAAATTTGATCCATGTGTTTTGACACTGCTTCCTTCCAAATCATTCTTAATATGCTGAGATCCGAATGCGTGTTGAGACATCAAGATACCACTGTGTGAGAGTTGTCATGCACTGAAAGAAAGCTCCTCATATATGTACTCTTGTTTTAGCATGTTGTAGGAGGCCATGCCATAAATAGCTTGTCATTCCCAGATTTTGGGCTTGAGCATTTCTTTTTGTCCTGTCAGGGGTGGGGGATCAGCCTGTAATTTTTTCAAAGATGCATTATAAAGTGTCAGTAAGAAAATTACTGGCTTCAAACATGCAAGGACAATGCTTTCCTTATTAGTACACATAAATAAGAGGCGTAAAAAGCCTCTTGACAGACACTTAGAGAAAAGATGTGCCAGAACATCCACGTTCCTTAGTTCAAATGGAATAGGTCGATAGAATGCTTTAAAAAAAAAAAAAAAAAAAAAAAGCCTACCTTAAATTTCTGTTCAAAATCATTAGTTAAGGTAGGTAAGGTAGGTGTACTTTTAGGTCAGTTGGTGTATCAGGTGCACTGAACTCAGCCAACCTGCTGAAATCAATAGCATTTACACTGGCCACTCAAAGGTTATGAGCTAACAGGTGTATATTTGGGGCTAGTAGTAAGAACAAGCTCAGTTTCTTCTTACTCCTCCTTCAAAGGACCTAAAAATGCACATCATATGCACACACGCCTCTGACAGCACGATAAAGAACAGCAACCCCCCAGTTCCATGCAAACCAGAGATTTGCACAAATGGGGGCAGCTAAACTTAGAAACAGAAGGGATGTGTAAGGATATAATATACATCCTATGAAACACTAAATTGAGCACAAAAGTTGCATAAATCTTATTACTTAAAAAAAATCAGGTCACAAATGTCAGTTTTTTCTCAGAAACAAGGACTGCAGCACAGAATTAGCAGATAGGCAACTCAGGGTTACAAAAGATGGGTGAGAGAGCTCTGCTTATGCTAAAATCTTTTGAGTCAGCTTGGTCAAACAAAATACGTTTCTACAGTCAATGAACCTTCAGGAATCCAATTTACTTCCATCTTCACAACTGAAGCCGTAGATACAGCCACCAATATCCCCACAGCTAATCAGTTTAGTAATTTAGGAACTTCTCTCTCAGTGCCAACAAGGCAGACAAAAGTCATCTTGCTTCTCCTGCTGAAGTTATTCACCACACACCTTGAGCTTTTACTGAACTCATTTATTTATTAATCTTAAAGAAAAACTGTCATTACATGCAGGTCTGGAGGAAAGTGGCAACCACAGCAGCCTGTCTTGGCTGTGCAGTAATATTCCACTCCTTACCTTCTCCTCTTGCTACAGCAGTGAACCTTGCATGTTAATCCCTAGAATCCTCCTTATTTAATAAATGCATTAAAGTTTATTGATTTTTAGTGACTATGAAAGGTCAAGTCAAAACAAAGCAGGAACATTTTCTAATGCACAGGGCTGTAAAGAGGAAAAAGATTCGTAATGAGAGTAAGTGGTTACTGTGCAGACTGAAGAGAAACTTCAACCAGTCAAGTTCATCTCTAGTTGCATGGATGTAAGCAGATAATAATTCCACTTGGGCCAAAACTTGGGCTAAGACCACTCCCTGTGGTCTTATCCTGAATTTATATTTGCGTGCCCTTGAGACAAATTTTAATCTCAAAACCTCAGACATTATTAGTATTTGTTTAAAGGCCAGGAGAAGCTTTTCTAATCTTTCATTGGGACCTCCTATTCCATACAGACTAAAAGACTGTAGCCAAAAACTTCACCAGCCATCTCACTGGAGAAGGAGGAGAGCCCATGTCCCTCCACATACTCAGGGTATTCCAGGTCAAGAGAGGCAATGGGCAGGCAAATGAGAAGCAAGTATATTCTTCATTTTTAATATCTGTGATATGAGATCTCTCATGCAAAGTAAATTACTGAATAGTCACATTTTCTTTTTCCAGACTTTCTCATTCTACCCAAACCTATCCACAATGAAAAATGATGCTGTGATTAGAGGCATGCTTAATTACTTTTCAGCAATAAAAGTTTATGAACCCAAATTTTATCCTAGCCTGTGTATTGTCTTATTTATTTTTATATTGTCATAAATATGTAAAACCATTAAGATGATTATTAATTGCAGCAGAATACAATTAGGTGGTTTTCTACAATAGAAGCCTTTGAAACTGTATTGTGTATTCACTGCTTTTACAGCACCTGCCTTCAATTATTTAGCTTTTTGAGGATCTCTGTTATCATGATATAATGAATGTTCTACTTAAGTAGCATCACTGCCTAAAAGAAAGAACACTGATCTATTACTACATTAAGCTCAGCCATGTAGTGAGTTGTGTCATATTTTAAAACCTTCTCAAAACTGATTACCTGTAGAGCCTCACACTGTTCACAATGTTAGCAAGTCACACACTTTTTGGACGCAAATTATCATCTTTCCCTTTCCCCAAATAATTCCTCTTTAATATTTTCATAGACTTTTACACAATTGCTACTTAATTTCCAAGTTAATATATTTTAAAACATTCTGATCCAAGTCTCCCATGCAGATTGGATGGAAACAGTTATGTTGTGCCTGCAGCAGGGAGAGACTGTTTATAAGATTATAGACATCGCACACTATAAAACAACAAAAATCTAGTTAGCAGAATGCCTTTACAGGAGTTACTCCTCCAGAAAGGAAAACTCTTTTTGAAGGTCAGCAGCCTGACCTCACTGATGTTTACTGCACTGACATCCCCAGTAGCCACTTAAAAGATGGTTTCAGCATCTCACTTTGGTAAGTGGTGGCAGCCTTCATAGAAGGCAAGATATTGTTACAGCTTGCAAGAACTGACATTAACTTTTACCCTAAGTGGTAGATTTTTACCTCCAAAGTGATCATTTGCTTTTGATTGCATACCCTTACATCATTTTAGTCCACCCTGATCTTACTCCCGTTCTGTGCTCCTCTCTGCCACACGCTCCCGCAGGTGTCAGCGCCCGTTCCCCCCTTACAAGCCTATTAGGAGAACTGAAATACCAATTTAGAAATATTTTACGCAATTATCCTGTTATCCTCTTCATCCAACTTGCTAATAGAGAGACAACTCAAGGTGAAGAAGAAAGCAAAAACAGAGTTACAGGGCAACACCGAGGCTGCTGACGTTAATGCTGAACAAGTCAGCACGCGGAGGCTGATGGCTCCCAGGAGGGGACTGTAAGAAAGGCAGTTGCCAGCCGTGCATCAACCCAGCAGCAGCAGCGAGGCACACACTATTAGCCTGCACCATTCTGCCAAAGCGACTGTGTGGGAGACATGAAATGTGGCAAGTGCTCCCAGAAATCTCCTCAAGTCTCTCTTGGGATTCGGCGGAGTTTTATTAGTTGCTGCTTTGATAACAGTAAATCCAGCTGAAGGCACTAGGCGGTGGTGAGCATTGGACTTCAAAACTTTAGAACATCAGGCACGGTGCTGCTCCCTGCATGCAAAACACAACTCGTATTTCTTCCAGAAATTCTCACATTTTTCAGCCTCAGCTGCATACAAAGCCCTTCTAAGCAGCCAACCCACCACTGGTTTTCCCTCTGTGAAAAACTGAGATGTTCCTAAAATAGTATCATGTTATACCACAATACTATTCAACCCTGATCCTATAATTCCCTCTAAGAAGGGGGGACCCTGGGACCAGTGCACAGAGCCCACTGGCAGCATAGGAGCCACCCACAAAAGTGCAATTTCAGGATGAAGGATTTAAGGAGGTGGTTTGAGGAGCCCTGTACATGTCCAGCAGGAGAGGGACTTGTAGCTGCCCTGGTGTGGTAGTTCACTCTGACTTGGGATCTAATTACGTGTTTTCCTTGTTGTTCAGTCAAAATATAAGATACAGACCCGCTACCTCATCTGAGACTACACTTTAAATTTAGGGTTGCATAACAGTATATTAAAAAAAAATAAAAAAAAAAAAATCACATTCCAGTCAACCTTTTACTTATTACCGCTCCTTGCAAAGAAGAAAAGAAAAAGGAGAAAGAAATTAAATGAGAAAATTAAAGAATAAGAGAAAGAAATTCATAGTCCTATCTGCTTTTCCTAAAGGTTTATTTACTCATCTGCCTCTTGTTCAGGACAAATACCTGTTCCACTGAAACTTCAGAAGAGGAAAAAGAACTCATCATTCACATGGGACAGTCACACGTGCCAGCTACACCGCACAACCTATTTCTAGAAGGCATCCAAAGCTACTGAAACTGAGGAGGTGCAAGATGATGGAAAGGTGTCAGCACTGTTTCTATCTGTGTAAGGCTGGGAAAAGGGCTGGAGCTGACACCAGCAAACAACCTCCTTACTTTGATCTCTTTAACCACTGATTTACAGCACGGGAGCAGCACCCACCACACCACCCTACTTGTTTCCAGTCATTATCACATCAAGCTGGAGCTCATCCAGCCAAAATACATGACATGAATAAAAGCAGTGATTAGCTAACAGGAGGTAAGTGAATTATCAGACAGCATCCCTACTGTAACTGCTATTTTTTTGCCACGTAATACCAAGATAGCAAATTTACTTTCCAATTTTATTTAATTCAATTCAAAATTAATACAGCAATTAACTACAAAATTGACAACTATGTTTTACTAGCAGCCAAGGTTTTAATTAAAAGAACTTAACACAAAGTTCTCAAAATACTTTGAGAAATAAAGATCTATTAAGAGGTTAATGTGCTAAAACTTTTCACGTTGGCATAGGAAAATTTGATGTATTAGGAAAGAACTAAGCTGAAACTGAATGTTTTAATCAGATCCTAGTGACATCATTTTTACAGAAGCAATTTGGAAAATCGGAGAGATTAAAGCTGAGATCCGTTAGTAAGATGGCAAGTGAATATAAACATAATTTTTGCAATTTCTCCTGATTCAATTTTAAAAACCTACAAGATTAAAACTAAGACCTATTTAAAAGATGGCAAGTGAGCACAAACTTATTACTCTTCAGACCACAGAACTTTTATATGAAAATAATCAATGAGGAATCACATTAAAGCTACTTTTCACATTCATCAGGTTATTTGGTAAAGAAGCTAACAAAATTAAACCTCTCCTGATATGATAATATGAACAAATATAACATTTTCCAGATCACAAAAAACTACATTCCAAGGTACCAGTCAAAACCCAGAATCAAACTTGCAACACAAATCAACAAAATATTATTAAATTAGACCCAAATATGGAACAAGAGACTCTGTCCTGGGTTCTGGCTGTTCTGTACCCCAGCAGGTCAAGATGCTGCTGGGAAATCAGCCAGACCGATTACTGTTATAAGAAATCTTTTATTTGGCTCTTCAAACCACTGATGTCAGCTCCTCTTGATTTTAAAAGAACACGTTACATTACAAATAAAAGCACAAACTGAAGGATTATAAGTAGGAATAAAGAAGAAATAAACCTATTACTCTAGTAGGCATCCGCACAAATATTTTCACTAGGGTACATCAGATGATATAAAGCAAGATTAAGCTGGGTACCTTCCTTCAGGGTCATCAGCAGAGGATGGGAACAAGCCACGGTGGCATCAAGTTCAGGTTCTCCTCCTGCCCACCAGCCACAGCCAACAGTGCAATAATCCCTAATCAAGACCCAAAAGCCACACACAGCTGCTGCTTCCCCTTGGCTCTGGTACAGAGCAAAAGCTGTGGGGAGCCTAAACAGCCAGATCCAGCTCACCTCAGAAAGGTACAGCACCTAACACCTAAGGTAAATTAAGGAACATAATCCTGACCTCTCAGCAACCAAAGGAAAGCAGCTACTTTAGGCCCCAGACCAGCAATCATATCCCCACTGGTGGTGCCCAAAGACTATAGCAGCACCTGAGCAACCTTCCTAGTGCTCAGGGATCCTTCTGCTTGCTTCCGATTGTAGCAGCAGTTTGTAATGAGAGCATATTCTGCAGTTTATAAAGTGTCTGATACTTCATTGCTCCCTGCCCTCCAGCCTGAGATTGGAGATTTTATTTTTCTGTGATTCTAATAGCACTGAATTAAGATACAGGTTCTGGCTGGCAGCCCTGAGTGACCTTTTTAAAGTCCTGAAATAGATTTAAACTCAAAGTCCCTGGCAAAGGAAGCCTGGCAGGCTGCTTTTACGTGGCCAAACAAGGCTCAGTCGCAGCAACACTCCCCCACAGACCAGATAGGATGAAAAGGGCAAGTCTCTTAAAATATGGTTCTGACTTTGAAATTCAGATGACAGGGCTTCTGTACATACGGTACCTGACAGCTCTCTAACACAGCAGCTCTGGTCACCCCTTGAAAAAAATTAATCAAAGTTTCCATAAAGACAAACCTTTCCAGTTCTGCCTTCGTAACTTCGCTGAAAGGGTCCGTGGTTTCCAGCAAACAGATCCTTTAGAGGGAGCAGGCAGATTGAAGCAGACATGGCAACTCCTGCAGCCTGGAGCTACCAAAGTGCATTTTCTCCTCCTTTTTTAAGTTTAAATAGCATAATTAAATACAACTCATCAAATTCTACTATGAAGCAAATAGCACTCAGAACATATCGTTGAACGTAGAATAATTAGTTATAAAAAAGTCGGCTCCTCAGAAAAATAACATAACCGGGTTAGTCAACTTTTTTTAAAAGTTCAGAGGAGGGAGGGATGATAATTTCCCAATTTAAATATTATTATCCAAATTAAACTTCAAAATCCTGCAAATACACTGCCCCATGTAGCAGAGGTAAGCAGTGACCAGCAGAGGTTTCACAATGCAGTACCATGCCCATCAGACCTCCACGTGGCATTCCACCTCTGCTCCATCACTACTCCACTTCTACTCCATCACTCTCATCCTCTGCTCCACTGCTGCAAATGCACAGCTATTTACTGAACATAAAATATTCAGGGGAACATAAAACATCTAAGTGAATCACTGCACTGTGCAGCCCTGTGCAAAACGCCTCCAGGGATTTCTCATCTTCTGACTGTCACTTTAAACCATGGATGGAAAAGCAAGAAGGCCAACAAGAAGGCCAAGAAAGTCATGGGCAGTTGCTGAAATGAGCACGATGGTGCTCCTCTCCAAACACAGACTGCAGGAGCAGGGCAGTCACCACAGCAGGGACTGTTCCTCTCCACAACTTTGACTGTAGCAATTACGTTCAGACACGTGGAAAATTAGCACAGCTATTTCACAGACCAAGGCATCCTGGAGCTGAACTGGAAAACTACTATGCAATAAAACAGGACGTTTGTTTACCTCCAGCCTGACACCTCGCTTTTATTGTGCAATCTTCCACTTTACTAACCCAAATTGAGAGCTGGGGAAGCCCTAAAGCAATCCTGCAAGGAGACCACTTAAAAACCATCACACACCAATAACGGAACAAATTTAATTTCGTGTCAGGAAGAGATGAGAAAGGGCAAATATAATGGGAACCTATTGTTTCACACCAGCCTGTGATACTCTCAGTTGTGTCAGGGAGAGAGGACTGTGAGGCTGTGTGGGGCACTTACTGCCACTATTACATCTGAATAAAAACCCATCAATTCCAATATCACACTGTCTTGGTTATCTTTTAATTTACAGTGGTTTTTTTTAATCATCCCTAAATCACCGTGTTATGACTTCAAAGCACAAACCTTAGTTCTTTTGTACCTTACAGCAATGGTCCCTCGTGTGCCTCCCATTGTAAGTAAGGTTATTACAGTAGCTCTTACAGCTCAGGGCCACACTGTACCAAAGTCCTGTACAAACAAGCAAAATAGTCTCTGTTCTGGACAGCTCCCCTTCTCATCATCTGCTCCTGTCCACATTTATCTTTTTTTAACAAGGCAAAACCAGTTCCTATTCCTGTACCTGTTGAAGCACTGAATATGACACTGGTACTTAACAGCAACTCTAACTCATTTTGTCTAATTTGAAATTTCTATTTCCATAAAATAAAAAGTTTTGAGTGACTTTTGCTTTCAAAAAGTTTTGAAGTGAGTAGGATACATTTAAAAAAACAGAGAGAAAAGGCCTAGAGGGGATGGACTGAAAAAAAAATAATAAATACAGGCTATAAAAGAATCATATGACAAATGTAATTGAAGCCAGTCTCTCCGAATGAATAAAAACCATCCAGCAAAAAAAACTGTGTAAGGGTAAAAATGAAGTGTGATAGTCCCAACACCTTTGGGGCTTCAAGGGATGAGTAATGAAAAGTCCTGGATTAGAGTTCATAGAAAACAGGGCTGAGAGGGACCTCCAGAGGTCATCTAGTCCATCTCCGTGCCCCAAGGCAGGAGCAGCTCTATAGATATCATTCCTGACAGATGTTTTTCTAACATATTCTTAAAGATTTGCAATGATGGAGTTGCCACAACCCCCATAAGCAATTTAATGGAGTATTTCATCCTACAAAGTTTTTGTCACAAAAGTAAATCTTACTTGCTGCAGTTGAAGCCCATTATTTCGTGCCTCATCCCCCATGGACAAGGAGTCTGTTCCCTTCCCTGTGTAGTAGAAGAACAAGGCAGCAGTTTCCTGAGGGACCCAACCTCGGTGTTTTAATCTTTGCCACTGCTGCTCCCTCTACTCTATTTGGTTTGTAATACTGATTTTTCGGACTGCATATCGAAGGTAACATTGTGGTAACAGGATAGAAATTTTAACTGATCTGTCCTGTCTCCAAATGGTTACTGTTGAACATAGGAGGACATGGACCTGTTGGAGTTAGTCCAGGAAAGGACACGAAGACGATTAGAGGTCTGGAACAACTCTGCTATGAAAACAGGCCAAGAGAGTTGAGGTTGTTCAGCCTGGAAAAGAAAAGGCTCTGGGGAGACCTTGTAGCACATTCCAGTACATAAAGGGACCCCAAGAGAGTTGGAGAAGGACTTCGGACGAGGACAGATAGTGACAGGATAAGGAGGAATGGCTTTCAATTGAAAGAGGGCAGGTTTGAAGGAGGGCAAGATACGAAGACATTCTTCTCTGTGGGGGTGGTGAGGCACTGGCACAGGTTGCCCAGAGAAGCTGTGGCTGCCCCATCCCTGGAAGTGTCAAAGGATGGGTTGGACAGTGCTTGGAGCAATCTGGGCTAGTGTGAGATGCCCCTGCCCATGGCAGAGGGGTTAGAATGAGATGAGCTCCAAGGTCCTTCAAACAAAAACCATATGGTTCTATTGTTGATCCTCTCTTCTCTCTAAATATGAAGGGAGGGTCACAACTCTTCCTCTCATGACCACAGTGCTGGTATTTCCATGAGGATATTAAGGCTATTATGTCCAGCATTGCTCATCTCTCTGAACTTTTCCCTTGCAATTAACATCTCTTGACTGTGACAATGTTAAAAAACGGGAGGTAAAAAAACAGAAGCAGCTGCTGAGCTCAGTTTCAAGGGCCAGCCTCCAGGTAAAGACAGGAAAAAAGCCAACTTCTCCAGTCAACTAAAAGCTGTTGGCTTGATGCAAATACTTCTCGAGAAACTACAATGGATTGTATTACATAAGATCTCTTGTTTGACCTGTAATATTATGGCATTAAGAGTGAGTCAAGCGGGCTTTAGAGAGCAAGGAAGCAGGAGGTAGTGAAAGATATATTCTCTTAATAAACACAAAATTATAAACCAGTTATTTCTGGGTATTTATACAAGACAGTAACACCATGGGAATGAAAGCTGCGGGGGTTCTTTTATTTGTTTGGTGGTTGGGTTTTTTTCACATTCAAATCCAAAGCTGTCACATCTTCAAGCTGTTCTCCCCAAATATGCAGGCAAACATCTTTTCTATCATCTTTTTTGCTTTATCACATCACTCTGACAGCAAAGGTATTTCTAAAAACCACTAAATATCTTTGAATTCATAACATCAGTGCAAATAGGAGACTTCCTAGGGGTATCTCCAACTCAAACAGTCCTTTTTTTGTTCATTAGTCCAATGACCTGCTCTGTTTCCTAATGCCAATTAAATATCTACGAAAAGAGAAGAAGGGGGGACGTCAAAATCATTACACTTCTCTTATGCCTTCCAGCCAAAAGCTTGTCCCCTTTTCTGAGCCTTTTATAGTCTAGGCAGGTCTCACCAGCACCAACAGCCAAGGGAGAGCTCTTGCCTAAGGAACTGTCTGTCTCAACTCCTCAGTTTATTAGAGCCCACAGACAACAGGGAGAAAATAGGTGCAGTCAGCACAGATGAGTTGCAGAAAAACTAAAATAAAAAACATTCATCCATACACAACCCTTGACTGCAGAACTGAAAACGAAGCGTAATGAAGTGCCCTGATTAATCATTAATTATACCACATATCTCTTAAAAGCTACACATTCACTTCACCAATCTGAAGGTCACAGCCAAGACGATGTGGTCACTCAATCCCACAGCTTCAAAGCACACAATACCAAGTTTTCCCTCTTCTGGATCAGTTCCTTCCTCTGATCTCTTTATGGACATTGACTTAGTGCAATTAGGAACACGCATTCAGCAGGATCGAAATTAATGGACCTACATAAAAGAATTGCTTGGCTCCATAATCAATCCCAATGCTGAAGTCCTTAGTAAGGAAAAATTCCCATTCAAAGTAACGGGAATACAAAATACTTAAGTCTTGGCCCCTTGGAATGGATTTTTAGAAGAAAGCTGCTTCTATTTCAGTACCAAAGCAAGTAGCCAGACTTCCCTAAGCAGTAACTTCACTTACATGCTCACCAGGTGCTAAGCCCTTACAAAAAGTGTAACAAAAAGTGGGTTTAAATGTGCTGCCATACCTGTGGTGTTTAATGACTGATCTTGAGTCTTCTGGAGAAAAAAAGGGTAAGGAGGAAACAAAACACTGTACTTGTAGTCTGCTTTCCTTGCTTCCTAGTGGACTTCTTTCACTCATCCAAAAATTAAATCTGCCCTAGTGTTCCACTGTTTCAGCTAAGAAAAACAGAGATAAAATGCCGTTGCCATGAAGACATCTATAAGAGTTTGCATCCCCCTCTACTTATCAACATTTTAACTGGATATTGACATGCTCAAAATTAGATGTTGTTTAAAAAAAAATAATAAAAAAAAACCCAAAACACAAGACTCCTGCCATGTTCTTCAAGTTCTTTTCAGTCAAGACTTGCCCTTGAGTCAATTATGGCTCTTAATTAACAGCTAGTCTTTTGAAAATTAACAAAGGAAAGCAGTACTAAAAGCTATGGATGTTACGAAAAGAAACAAGAATAATGTTGTTAGGTTTTTGCTATGCTGGATGAGACATTAGTGTGCCAGAGGCACAAGTAATGGAAATGTACT
This sequence comes from Chiroxiphia lanceolata, assembly GCF_009829145.1. Taxonomy (NCBI): domain Eukaryota; kingdom Metazoa; phylum Chordata; class Aves; order Passeriformes; family Pipridae; genus Chiroxiphia; species Chiroxiphia lanceolata. The sequence continues at coordinate 12,422,791 of NC_045651.1, forward strand.
TTTACATAAATCTCCTTTCTGTGCTTGGATTATTTTAAATGACTCCACTACAGTGTACATTAACCTAGCCACCAACCTTCCTGCAGTCAGCTTCCTTTTTACAGTTTATTAGGAACACAACCACTATGGAATCACCAAAGGAGGGTTAATATCATCATGTTCTCCCTTTGTTTGTTAAAGACACAGAATGTTCATGCTAGAAATTGAACAAAAACAAATTCTGGGAAGCAAATCTTCTGCCCTTGCCATCATATATTCCATTTTTGTGTCAGATATGACATATGAACAGACCTGATTTATTTTCAGCATAACAGCTTAGCCTTGGCCAGAGGTTACACCGCCAAACAGCGAACAAGCACGGGCAAACCGGAGCTGTTTTCTCCCCCTTTTCTTGCTGGCTTGACTTCTAAATGCATTTTCTCAGAGGCTGGTGTTCACACTGTTACTGGTTAGCCCACAACAGATCAGGGACAGCCAGGAACACACTCCATACTTACTCAAAAATACCTATGACTGTTCCTTCGTTATTTTACCCATTTGTTCCTGCTCTATCACAAAGCTGTGCTTGACCAAACCCGCAGTCATGCTGCTACACGGGTAAATATTGCCCTTCATTTGCCACATTAAAGATATATGTTGTAAGTAGAAAAGATTCCTCTCTCCCAGAAGAGTATGACTGTGTGAATATACAACAATATTCAAAACCAAGCGTTCAATATCTTGCCACTTTATCTTCCAAACAGTATGTTGCATTCAACACTTTTCCTAATTCTCCTACCCTACAGCACAGATAGAAGCATCCTACTTACTCTGGGAGGGTACAGGGGAAGTTCAGCTTTTAGCAATGGTGAGAAAATTGGTTTAGATCCCTGAGGGAAGGTGCTAGAGAAGTGCATTCAATAGAGTTGTAATTCAATCCAGTTTGTTGGAGCTGAAAGCAAACAAAACACTTTCAAAGTTAAAGTGAAAGCCAACATTTATTTTATTTTTATGTGTATGTGTACATATATATATATATATATATACAGACACATAAAATAGTTTTATATATACATTTATATAAATATAATTGTGCATGTTTTTATGTGTGTTAATATACATATATATATGTACACATCTATACATATAAACACACACAGCCTTAAAACTTTAGGAATTGAAATCTCTAAGGAGGACACTGGAAGGACAAGGTCAGCATGAGGAAAGTTGTACAAGATATACAGATGCATACACTATATGAAAAAGAGTAGTTAAAGGGATTTTCTTCTCCTGTCATCATTCTTTTGTCCCCCTGGGATATGAACAAAAGAAAAATCAAAGCAATTAAATCATTACCTTGAGAAGAAAAAAAAATAAATTTAATTGTGCATAATCCTCTGAGTTGCTATAATGAACATACCTACTTTACTTTGACTAAGAGAAAATGTGTATTTTTTTTTCCTCCAACATATGCCCTGGAAAAGGATGCTGGTAAAGTCTGAATTCAGAGAAACCAAAGCAACTCTCTTAGTACTTCCCTTAAAAGAGGAGGGGGAAAAATAGCCCATGCTGTGTAATTATATGAAAGTAAACAACCAGGAAGGCTCATGGCAAGGTGTACCATAATCCAGGTGATTTGTCATGCTGACGAGCTTCCAAAGGGGAGAGCCTGCAACAAGAGCTCTCCCCCTCTATCTCACACTTCTGCATAATGCAAATTGCAGAGCAGGGAGCTCAGTTTTCCCATTTAAATTCTGCAGTATCAGTATTTTGTCTCTGGAAGTTTGGCGCGCAGTGTGAGAACTCCCCGGTTATACAAAACAAGGCAGAAGAACTGCTTCAAACAAGCAAATTACATATCTGCTCCTCTCTGACCTCCAGCACCTCGGAAAAATTGTGTGGATGAAAGAGCCACTGGCGCTGTTGCCAGCAGATCTCCCCAAGCTCCTCAGCCTTGGCAGAATTATAGGGGGCAACTTTACGCATGGATGAACTGTTCCGGAACGATCTTTCTAATGCAGCTGACACAAACAGGCTTTCCTCCAACTCTAGGAAAGCATGTCCCACATGTTTGTTCCTTTTGAACAGTATTCCTGCCGACAACCCAGCCACATTTCTGGAGGGGAGTTTCTGTCTGATAGTGGTGCAGGGGTCAGTTAAGTCGTGGGGAAGGAAACAGGAGTGGGTGGGGAGTCTCCAGCATCCATTTCCAGACCAGGCTCTGTCAGGTGTAATCCTGTAGAAACATGGGCACATTTCTATGGGGTCCCAAAGAACTGAGGAAGAAACATTTGTTCATCTCTGGGTCAGAGTTCAAAATCAAGAGAGACAAATACTGGCCATACCCATGGCCAAAGAACCATGGAATCTTAGACTATCATGAGCTGGAAGGGACCCACAAGGATCATTGAAGTCCAGCTCCTGGCCCAGCACACGACAACCCCACAAATCACACCATGTGCCTGAGAGTGTTGTCCAAATGCTCCTTGAGCTCTGCCAGGCTTGGTGCTGTGACCACCACCCTAGGGACCCTGTTTCAGCATCTGATCACTCTCTGGGTGAAGAATCTTCCCCTAATATCCAACCTAAACCTCCCATGACACAGTTTCGTGCCATTCCCTGTGGTCCTATTGCCAGCCATCAGAAAGAAAAGATCACTGCCTGCCCCTCTGCTTCCTCCTATTAGGAAGCTGTAGAACACAATGATGGATCACTCACAGAAATAAGATTACCTTAGTGGAGAAAGTTGTGGACATCACCTACAAAAATTACATCGCCCTGCATCACGATGCCACAGCTGTAAAGGTGAGCACATAACGAGTATGGAAACTCCAGCTCCCATAGGAAGCCCCTTCATCCACAGGAGTGATTCTTAAAGGTGTTTGTGCAGAAAACACTTTTTCCTCCTGCTCTGTCCATTACCAGCACAGGGAAAGCAACTCAAATGGCAGCAGTTCCCAGCCCGACACATTAACACCGCTACTCTTTGGTAGAGATGTACAGCATGAATAAAACCAGCCTTGCCTTGAATAATTGTCCTACCCCAAAACAACCCAAAGGTGAATGCAAGACCTCAAAGATTGCTGGGTTAGAACACTTCCAGGATTCTCAGTTTAACATTTCAACACTTAGTGGTGTACACTTCCTCAGTGATAGAAATAAAGATAAGTATCTTCATCATTTTTGACACAGACCAACACATGTCAAACACATATATTCCCCATTTTCAGAGCAAAGCTGCATCACTGTTTATCCCCAGGAATTCAGGAAAGGACAGGGTGGATGAAAAGTAAGGGCAGAGGCTGACAAAGGTTAACCTCTGAGATCAGAGGGAATGGTGCCATAGGGAGCATCTCTGCTCAATCCCTGAAATCTCAGCACTTTGCACTGAGATTTAGTGCCATATGTACTCAGCAGTACATACAGTGTTGACAAAATTTTTATTTTTAACTAAATAAAGGCCAGAAAGTACAAATTTCCTTAACTCTCCAGTGGCTTCAATTATGCAGTGCTGCATGCTCCATGTAAGCAGTATTTCCAGAGCTTTAGCACTTGACATTTTGAGATAAAATGTCATGAATAGTATTTGTGAACCTCTCTCCATCTTTGCCCATCCACATGCCCAATTTTGACTTTAAATCCTTAAAGGCATCAGACCACTGCTTCAAATTATCCCCTTCCTCTTCTTCCCTCAAATTCAGGATTGAAGACCAGATAGACTTTAATGGTATCTTGTAAACAGTTTGCTCTGTCTTATTTCAAGACCTCTTCTCCTCCAGTTTGCCCACTACTAAGCTAATCAATGATTTTTCTGCTCATTAAGAACTGCTGGTGGAATCACTCTTGCCTATCACTAAGACTCTCTGCTGGCTGGTTGCTTCTCCTACCTTCCCTCTTCCCAGCCCAGGACCACAACAGTCTCTTTGAAAGAAATCCATGCTGCCTGCTCATCTCAGAGTATTTTGGCCTTCTGCATTATTCCAAACCTCAGAGTCTTTCAAACCGTGACTCCAACTTAGAGCTTCCTGTGCCTTTACTCCTACCTTCTCATGCTCATCCTCCTCAAATCTACCCTCATTTGCTATGCCCTGAGTAAGAACTGACAGGCAAATAGAAGGCACAAAACTAAGTAACAACTTCTAGTGAATTTCTGTGAACTTCTAGACTGCCCCACATGTGAAGCAGGGACATAGGAAACCGTTTTGCCAAGTTAAGCCAGTCAGCACAAGGAGCTTAATGGTGTCATGTGTGTGACTGGTTTCCCCATTGGCACGTGGATTTATCATCAAACTGAAGGAGGACAGTCATTAATTTTATCAGACTCCTCAGGAGGTGGGTTCACCACAACTCTGCGCTCAGAAAAGTAGATTTTGGATGCATTTTCTCTGCCTGAAGATGGAGACAATCTAAGCCCCAGCATCCTCTTGCTCTTATCTGATGCAAATACGCTGCTTTCCAATTCCACTCTACCTTGTCTGCTACTTTATCTAGTTTGCTTCTAATTATACAGCTTTTCCTGAAAGGTCAATTGTTCCTCATATAACTGATGGCCTCCCAGTGGAGTCTGAACTGATTATTACCCTCTGCCTACTTATATAAGCTATGGTGAAGATGACGTTTGGCATTATTAAGATGTGATGTCCTGTGAAGGATGCCTTCACAACTGGAAGAGTGATTGTGGCAGCTCTGAGCTGGGAGAAAAAAAAAGAAAGAAGAAAAAAAAAAAAAGTTGCTTTTCTTCTTCTCCACTATTTGCCCTGTGCTGTCAGGCTGCACGAGGGGGCCATGCTGGCATGTGTTATCCAGGCCCCTGAAGGAGTCCTTCACAAGACTGACTCTGCCCGCAAAGGAAACAGGAGGATTTTGAAGATGGCATGTGAAAAGTTGTCACAGGTCTTCCAGAAATCTTTTCTGTTAAATCTCCTAAGAGCTGACCTGGGGCACACGAAACCACAGCACTGGTGAAATACAAAGCCATCACACTGAACTCTCTTTCAGCCATTTGCATTTTCAACAATTTCTCTTCAGAGCGATGCCCTGTGCCTACGGGAATATTTGCCTCTATTCACAGTCGACTTTTAATCTAAGTTGGAATCTGTTGAATCTTCTTTTGTAGTTGACAGTGAAGTTGTGGCTCTGTTAGATAAGTGTTCTTTTCTGTTGCCTCTTGTATAAAATTCCTGGAAGATGTGCCCTCGAACAAATCTCCCAGAACACCAGGGCAGAAATAAAGTAGCATCGCTATTACTGAAAGTGCTCAGCAAATCCCACACTGACAGAAGTTGTTGAATAAAGATGCTCAGTCTGGCCAGAAAAAAAGTACCAAATAACCAACATATGTTGAATTATAAAGCTTGAAATTTAGAAATATCTATTAATCCTTCAGATTTGTAACACTGATGTCTAGGATTAGTTGCTTGAGTTGTTGTTTTGGGGTTTGGTTTTTTTTTTATGTCAAAATGTGGGAACTTTCTTAAACTGATGAATTTTAAATACAAAAAGTATCTTAGGACATGCCTAAAAGTATAGTAAAGGGAACATATTCTATAAATCAAAGGCAAAGCTTTGTGATTTTGGTGGGGCTCATGAGATTTGTACTTGAGCTTCTTCTGTGTATTTAAGTTCATAAATACTACTGGAAATATCAACAACCTCAATGCTGCCGGCCCCCTGAAGTGATGTCATTAACCACTGCAAGTCTTCACAATGCTGTCACAAATTAAATTAGTTTGTGTCAAATAGAGTTCACAGGTGAAGGAGTCAAACCTCAAAAAAGCTGATCTGTCCTCTCTAACTGAGGTGTAACTGAGCACTTGTTTCCATATGAGGATGTTGTTTAATAATAGATTTACATCCCACTGTTTCACTGAAAGGAATACTTCCAACACACAAGAACAGATATACTTCCCATGTTTGTAGGTTCAGCTGAAGAGCATCCTGCATACCCTGAGGAACACAAGAAAGATGCCAGCTAAAGACAATTCTTTCTATGGAAGAATAGCAGGATAATGAAGAGGAAGAATTTCCCATGGAAATGGCATCATTCAGAGAGGAACTTTGGCTAATCCTAGGGGACCACTAGCTACGTATGAAAAATGGGGCAGTGGAAAATTCCACAAGGACCCTCAGCCCTCACATCCTACAAGGCTGTGTGGAACATGAAAAGCCATTTGGAACTTCACCTAAAAGCCTCCTGTGTTATCACCACTCCAATCACCACAGCAAAATACTTCTCAAACATCTCAGCAGATGAAAGTTAAATACAGATGAAGGGATTACACAATACTGGAAGAGCATTGCTAATAAAGTTGTTTCTCACAATAGGGAAGTTTGCATCAAAATGGGTATTTAGGGGAAAATAGCTACCCTAGAGAGTACTGGCATCTGTAACAGTTTGTCTCCCAACATCACCTGTATCAGAGAAGCAGTTCATCTCAGTGCATGCTAAAAAACCACATTGTTAACCACAAGTGTAACCCTTTCAATTACTCTTCCCACTTCTGTGCTGTGGGATCAGTAGATCTGAAGTGTGTGTAAACAGCATTTAAGCCCAGAGCCTCCTTAGGTAGTGTCTGCTGCCAGCATGATGAGAGCTGACAGAGCTCTCTGCTAAGTGATTTCACCCAGCAGAAAACATCCTATATTTGAAGGAAGCTCTTAGAGAGTAAAAGAAGAGTTCAAAGTCAGAAAGAACAAAAAGGAGAATTGAGGTGGCCTGCAAAGTAACAGTATCTCAGCTAAAGGAATTTATACCAAGTCACAGAAAGAAAACCAAACTAAATTCTGCTTTCAAGAAGAAAAATCTCACTTGCTACTTCATAGTACTGGGTTGTCCCACTGCAAACTGTGAGGATGAGTGAGAGGAGTCTGGACTCCTTCACTTGACTCTGCCACCCCTGCAGATGGGAGCTTGAGAAAATTCAACATCTCTAGCAGACACACTGAATTAGTCAAAAAATTAAGTGCTAGATTTGAGTCAAGAAAACAGAACCACAGGCCAGGTCTCAGCACTGTGATTAGCAGAGCACAGAACAGCGACAGCCACAGCAGTGCCTGCAGTGTAGACATTGAACAAGGCTTCAGAAATCAGGGCATAGTGTTTCCAGAGAAACAAATGGGATTAGGACCCAATTCCCCTGAATGAATTGCATTTCTAAACCCAGAAATGGGTTTTTTTGCGTATCTTTCATGTTCATCCCAAATGTAAGTTGCACCCAAACACCCACCCTCTTTGCTGAAGCAGTTATTTCTTTCTACAGAAATATATCACAATAAGAAAAAAAAAATTCCAAACCAACAGTTGATGCAATTTGTTAATTAGTTAGACAGCTTCTCACTGTGTGGTATTTTTAACTTTGTACAGGAGGAGCTCTTCAAACTAAGCACTCTGTGCAGGTATTAGCAAGAATGTGTACTCTGTTAGTCTCCCAGTCAAGAAAGTCTGCCCAACTCAAATGATGACTTAGTGTCATGGGAATCATATTTCTTTTTAGCTGTTTCATAGCCACTCGTCTTGAGCTGACATTGTACAGGCTCTTCACTGCTGGTGTCAGATGCTATATCAGCATCCAGAGCAGCCTCAGCAGCTTCTGGATGAGGAGTTTCTATGATTAACTTTAAAAATGTCAATCGTTCGCCACGTTCAGTATTCAGGCTTGTTCATCAGTTAGTAATAACATTCCCAGCTGAACTGCAAACATGTTCTGAGTGAGGGCTGGAAAAAGAAAAGTTTAAACATCTGACAGCAGTTAGAAATGAAGCAGACTACACTTTTCATTTCTGAAATGAGCATGCAGTGATTCCAGTAGGCTTCTGCAACAGAAGAAGCCAAAAGATTATGGAAACAGACCTTTTCTTCTAGTTTTATGACAACTACAATTCTACATTCCTCAGCTGTGTCCTGCAATTAAAAGGGGAAGATACCAGAAATAGCTGAAGAAGCAAGAAACAAGAAAGGAAAAATAAGCTGATTCCAGCTACTCCTCTCTTCTCCCTGTGTGCCATACACATTTCATTATTAGATTAGAAGCATCTTCCAGCACCATCTCCACAGGCTTTGAAATTGCCACCATAAAAGTACATCACAGAAGTTATTTTTAAACTGTGGATTTTGTTACAGAGAGAATCTCATTTTAAAAAATTTAATGGAGGAAAAGCATTTATTAGAAGACTATGAAAGCTGAAGGAAAAAATATTCATCATATTCAGAGGATACAGAAGAGAAAAACAACTTGGAATGTGTTCTTGCTCTCTCAGCCTGAATACCTCTCTCTTTCCTGACTGGTGTCAAATATGATCAATCAAATTAATTCTGCACATACTAAAAATGAGCTTCTCCAACTCATTCAGCTCTAAAGTCACAGTCTCCCTTCATCTGCACTGAATTTAAATTACCATCTAAATGAAAAAGGGTTGGTTCCACATGCTGGAATGGAGGTGGATCTCCAAGCAAATAAAGCAATCCAGTGTTCAGAGGATTACCAGTGTCTGCAACATGCATTGGTTATGAGACCAAAAAGAAAGTGATAACAGATCTCTGACCCTTGTGGAGGCAGTGCTTGTAGCCATAGTTCTCTCCCATGGACCTCTGATTAGCTTTCACTGGTTAGATGGTCCTCAACCATTCCCATTCCCCAGTGGGGACTCCCCCTGGGGGGACATCTGCTCCCCCTGTGCTGCTCCACACCACTGCAGTGTTTCAACGCCCTCAACAACAGCTGAAGATGAGAAATTATGTTTCAAGCCCAACTCAGAAGTGAGTGAAACACCGAACTTGAAAAATCCCCCTGACTGGCAAAGGGAAGTGAATTCATGTCCTGCTCCAATGCTCAAAGGAGAGGACAAGAAAAAAAAGGTCACGTACAAGAGAAAGGACAAGACCAACGTTGAATGGGAAGTGAAGATTTCTCCCCCACACAAGCAAATAAACTTCTCATGCATTATTCATGGACTGTGCAGCCAGGGACTGGTACACCTCTTCTAGAAAGGAAAAAACATTCAGTGTTCTCATAGCTTCAAAACTGCAGCATGGCCCCAGGGAAAAGATCCAGGGAAGAAGCTGAGGGGTGAGGCCAGTTTACAAATCAAACAGCACAAGATGGGTTTGGGGTTTTATTTTTTTCATTTTAGATGTCGGATAGTTATCCAAGGAAACGTCAGACTGCACTGGTCCAAGTTTGAAAATTGTGTTCAGTATCTATAAGTGAAGAAGAGAGGCAGAGGGGTAAAGAATTCTTATTATAACAAGGTACCACAGCCACATTTGAAAGAAAGCACATCCACAATTCAAGCATTATTCCATTTTTCAATTCTGTCCCAATAAACCAAACCTTTGCAGGACTCTTTCTTACTACAACTTCTTAATCCCACCCCCCTCAAAGGACACACTGCAGTTTCTTCATGCACAACCCAAGCAACACCAAGCAAGCCTGCAAGGGTCAGGAGAAATCCCTGAGCCAGAATTTTGGCAGAAATCCAAGCTGGAATAGACACTGACTACGCACAACAGCAAGTGGAGACAGACAGCTTTTCCCCAAAGTGATACTTTAATTCAGAAAAGAACCTTCACTAATCTCAGGGTTTATTATTATCTGTGTAGCAAATGGGACTGCAGTTGGTCTACGTAAAGCATTAGTTTCCTACAGGGCATTTTAGACTGTAAATTATGAGGGACCAGACCTAAACCAGAAGTCTGTTGGAACTCTGCTCTTACCTCTAATTTGATTTAAGCGTGCCAAAAGGCAGGGAATGAAAGTGCAGCATTCACAAAAAGACCCTGGTAGAACACAGGACATGGGAGGGATCCCCTCAGGCTGGGATCTACACACGAACCTACATCTGCAGCAGACCTCCCTCCCTGGGACCGAGCCCTGCAGAGGGCTGTGAGTGCAGAGCAGTGACTGGGACAGAGGGAGATGCAGCAGTTGCACCTTCACCAAGCTGAAAACACAATATGTTGTCAGTGGAGCTGTCGAGCTGAAGGACAGCTGTGCATGCAACACATCTCATGGGAAATCAGTGACCTCACTCACTAAAGGCACTTTGCTATCTGGCCATGATGGTTTTCAAAGTATTTCCATAGTTACGTGAGTGAATTCCCTAAAGGTTTTTGCCAATGACCAGCTTTGCACAAGACTTGTGCTTCACAACTCCTTCCATGTACATTATAAAAGGAGAGAGCATCTCTCAGTGTGCACCAGGACAAGAGTTAGCACAAGGGAACAAAAATCATGGTCATGGATGCCAGTATGACAGAAAGAGCAGTAACTGCACTGGAAAAAAATGTTTCACCATAAAATCATAAATAAGTATAACCAGTAATGACATGACCTTTCAGCACAGAATTTCCAACCTCTCACATGCTGAGCCATTAAACACAAGGATGATGTCCATGCACACCAACCTCTGAAACCTAGTAACTCACAGGATTAAAAATGATTGTGAGGTTGTTATAAACCCAGAGTTGATCCTCCACTATGGCACACATCCCACACCACTTCACTCCCAGCCCTTCGGCCTGAAGATCTACATTACAAAAGAGATTTCCTCCAAAGCTCTTCCTGTGATGAGCTTTACTGAAGAAAAGAGGAGAATCTAAAAGAAAGATAAAAGCACAAGGATGTGGGTTAGAAAAGGTCAAAACTAGACACCACCGTACTGTTAGCTGGTTCACAGGAATGTTTCATTATTAGGTATTTTTCTTCTCTTCCCAATCTGCACTACAGATAAAGTCTTTTTCCAGAATGCTTGAAGGTACCAATAATCCATTTAAGACATATGAAATACAATAAAAATGCATTTTTTGAGCTGTATGCATTTTGGAACAGAAAGCAGAGAGCCATAGAGTAGCCATCATTAGGAAAATGGTCTGCTTAAAGAAATTTTCTCACATATGAAGAGGACTGTCAAGTCTTTAAGAGTCTAAAAATATTTTTATAGAACTTGTCGTGTAGGAAGAGCTAGGTGGGAATTTTTCAAAAGCTGCTCTTTTAACCTGAAACGTGTGAATTGTACCTACAGGTTCTTCAGTTATCTAATGTTCTCATCAACTGAACTACAATTAAATCCATGCACTGATACCTACTGGCTGAAGTGGAGAGGAACTGCAAAAATGTTTCCCCTCTGAGCTGATGATGGCTAACCAAAAGCTGATTATCCTTTCTAAAGATTACCACTGCCCTCAGGGTCTGCAATTCTCCTTTCTTCAGGACAGTACAGTTGTTCTGTTTGGGATTCCAGTACATAAGCAGTTTACTTCTATTTTTTTAATGATGGGCCAAAACAGCAGCAAACTGCCTGAGCATTCAGCACTCTTCCCAGTGAGGGAAACTTTGCCAGGATTCAGTCCTCTTGTTCTGGAGGAGATCCAGCCAGGTGTCTCATCCTCATGCAATCTTCTCAGTTCCACTGACTCATGGAGCAAGCTCACTCAAAATTTTGCACAAAAATACACCCAGAGAAACTGGTGGAACTCAGAGCTTCACAGAATCACTGTGAATTTGGAAACAGATTTAAGCAGCAGTTTGCAGCCAAGGTTTCAGCTTGTGACACATGTGTCATGACTGCAGTTGCCTTCCAGATAATCACAGACTCACATCCCTCAACCAGCCTGCAAGTGCTCTGCTCAGAAACACCCTCCAACACTGGGGATGTACAAGTTCTCCACCAGCAGTAGGTCTTGCCATGCCCCTTCATCTGGACAACATAGCACACTGAAAGCATGTCATCACCCCCTCTTTACTTGTCACTGTGCAGACCTGCATTAACCATAACCAAGTGCAAATTATTAACAAAACATAAGAATAAAAATCTACAACATGACTCCAATCTTTGATAAATGAGCTACTACACAAATTCTGTCCATCTGACATGTCCAGACATTTAACCAGTAGTTCAAAAATTAATCCATGTTTTTATTTTAGGAAAATGATACACTGGAAGAAGATATCATAACATATAATGTATGCCAGGAAAATATTCTGAAAGATCAAAGATGGATACAAAACAGTTAACATTCAAATTACACAAATGATGAGGAGGAGCACAATGTACTTACTGAAATTAAATGTACCTGCTCTCTGGATATAAATCCAGCACCAGCTATTCCAAGCTCCCTATATTAAATTTTATTCATGAAGTTGAAACTAAGATTACGCTGATAAAATGCCAGACTGCATCTGTACTCCCCGGCAACAATACCAGTGATAATTCCTGTTGCTCCTTTGCTAAATTCAGTATCCTTATGTTTTATTGCAGCCGCACCAGACCCTTCACCTAGCCAAGTTTGTGCTGCCAGTTGGCATGACGATCCTTCTGAAAATAAACCTACTTGTAGTTCTGCTATCTTGGCTCAAAAATGTCCATTTCTCTTCAGCTGATGATCAGACTAGTTGCTAACACACTACTGACTGTCCTGAGACAACCCATGGGATACAGGCAGGCACAGAATAACTCCTGCGATCGGGATGCCTCCTCCTGCACTTTTTTAAATGCTCTTTTTGGAAATGTTTCTTCATAGCATAGGTTTGAACAGTGAGTGGATGTGTTTTAAAACACCATGTTCTGGCTCAAGCAGAAATTATGCACCCAATAGCAGAATTTGCCTGTTAAGTTTTGTTGGTCTGTGTGGTATAAAAGACATGGGTGTTTGGATTTTAGGTTTCTGTATACTCTATCCTGCCAAGAGGATGTGCAATACTGCACCTTTGGACTACTACAGCTCAAATTCTTAGCAGCGCTTAGAATCACATTTTTTTAAGTGCTACTACCACAAATATTACATAGGAGCCATATAAGCCATCAAAACATCTCCTTAGCACTGAGGCAACTCTGGGTGGCAGACTGTTCAGTTTTACATACTGCTCATTAAACAGACAGAGTCAAATGAAGAAAAGCATAGTAGAAGGCACTCCAAACACACCAACATGTTAAATGAAACATTCATGTTAAATGAAACAAATAACCAAACAAGCGGTGTAGAAAAGAGAAGACCAGGAAAGCATGAAACAACCACCATCAAATGGGTAAAGTGATTAAGATGAGGAGGAAGAACAGCTGGTCCCTCTGTGCACCAACGATCAGACAAGAATGACTAGTTTAATTTATAGCAATGGAGACACAAGTTCACTGATAAAGAGAAGAAGGAATAGTTTCATCTACTTGATTTGGCATTAAGTACAGACATCCTAAGGCTTTTGTTATTCTGACTCAGACTTCAATATATTCAAGGAAAGGGTTTTTTTTTAAGCAAACTTTACTTCCCAGAAATGTTGACCGCTCAGTCTAAGTGCAATGATGATGATGATAAATAGCCATTTATTTTGAACCAACTTCACATTTCAGCTGAAGATTATGAAATATGCTTCTATACAGGAAAGAAGTATGGCTTGAAGACAAAATGGATAACCTGCAGCACTCTTCTCCCAGACTTCTGCAGGCAGCAAATCCATTTAAGCCATCCATACTGCTGAGGTTTTTAATGTTGGTCCTATGCTAGAGGCTCCCTCCCAATCGCACAGTGAGACCTCTGCACACACACCACTGCACGGCACACCCAGACAACACTCACTCGAGCAGATGCCTCTTCAAAGAGAGGTCCAGCCTGAGGAGCAAGCACACACACAGCACAAGAAAAAATTCTTTTTTTCAGGTTTGATGGTGCTAGTGCAAACTCCAAAATTACCTTCCATTGCATTTCCTTTCTCCCAACACACCTAACGCATCTTCCATCCTCTCACGTTCCAAGGCTTCTCAGAGGTGAGACATACACTTATTTCTTCTTCCCACCAAAGTCTTATTGCCCAGACATAACTGCATAGGTATGTTCACATGCAAAAAGGTACAAGATGCTGATGCTTAGCTTGCAGGCAACAAGGAAGGATTTATTTTTTTTTTTTTTTTTCAGAAAAGGAGCATGAGAGACTGGGCCTGATGCTTCCCCAAATCTACTGCTGTTTATCTTCAGTCTTACATGAAAGCCATTTAAAGGAGGTCTCATTTGAAACAGATACACATAGAATCCTTTAGATGGGAAAAGACCCTTAGGATGATTGAGTCCAACCACTAACCCAGCACTGCCAACTTATTTCATGATTTGTTCATCACAGATTCCAAGGTAAAAATCATTTTGTGTTGATATGATACGTGGCACCTAGTGTTAATAAAATTCAGGGAACCCAAGTGTGCCAAAACATTTCTCTGGGTTGTTGGATTACTTTCTGCCTTTTAATGACCCATATTTCCAAACACAGCTTCTTCAAACAGATTACAGAACAGCAACATCACTTTAATTTGCTGTGGTAGGTAGGTAATATATGATAATATCATAATACCTGAATTAACATTTTATGTCTCTTATTTAATAAGAAAAAAGGCAGCATATTAAGGATGCAAATACCATATGCATTTGCACCTCCTTTCCTTCCTCTGTATCCAGCTCCTCACAGGAGTTTCAAGTCTTGAAGAAAAGATCCAGTAACACATTTTGTTGCCACTGTTCTTCCCAGAAACAGATATTACGTTTTTATATGGTTGCAGAATTCAGTCTGAGTGTGACCCTTAAGTAATAAAGCACATATTTAAGAGAAATGATTTATTGGTGACTTCAAGGGACTCACAACCCAGCACTGAATAGAGGTTTTATCACTGAAATACAGACAGTAAAGGGAATTACTCAGAAAAAACTTCCTCTCCACTATTACATGATACTTTAAAAAAAAAAAAATAAAAAAACAAAACCAAAAAAACACCAAATCACAAGCACAAAGTGTTTTTGTCTGGATTGGGGAGGGACAGAGATGTTTAATGCAGAAGCTTTCAAACAGACCTCAACTTTTTCCTTGCGTTCTGACTTCATACCATGCCTTGCATATATTTCCTGTACCTATTTACCTCATCTGCAAATCAACTGTTGACTAAACTATACAAACTATTCAAGTTTTAATGGAATACACTATTTGATGCGGAAATATCTCAAAGGACAAAAACCTGTCAAAACATAGAGTGTTACACAGAATGAAAGGCCAAAAATAATTTATATGAGACAAGTGCAGCTCAGAACGACAAATCACATTAGCTGTTGGTTTTTCAGCCAAAGAACACCTGAGTTACCAGTATTCTTAGCCTTAATCCTCTTAGATTTTTTAAATAATTTAAGAGTTATGCTTGATCTAAGTTAATTAAGCAATAATCCCTGACAAATCACATTTCTGTGTAAAGGAATGACCAGTGTGCTAGATAATTTGAGGCTGGCATTTTCCAGAACCGTAACTCCTCCATCATTTTCCAAGCCTTTCCTCAAGCAACACCTCTGCTTCACGAAGCCCTCACCAGATATGAAATAGTTCGAGGAGAGATGGCTTCAGGGCAGCAGGAAAAGTTATTTGGAGTTCAGTCCCACACATCAGCAGTGTGAAGTTTCAGCCAGTGCATCACTCACGAGTCAGACGCTCCTTTGATGTGGCAGAGGATAAATAATATGGAATCTCTTTGTAAGGCACACATGACACAGGACACCCCAAATGCATTCAGGTCTTCAGCCCAAACAGGAGTCACAGCCAGAGCACCAACATAGCCCAGCAGTATAAAAATCTATTCATGAACACAGAAGCACTCACATGCTTGCTCAGAAAAGCCGAAAATACCCATTTGAATCGCTGAGCAGCAGTTTCAATTAATAGGACCATTTTCCCCATCTATGCACAGAGGATTTGCTTGCTTAACTCTCATTAATGCTAACAGAGTTGGACCCACAAATCCCTACCTGAAGTGGAATACTGACATTACTACTGCTGCACATTTTCCCAAAGTTAAGGCAGAGCAATTCACTTTATTTTAACCTCTGCCCATTTTGCTCACTTTCAGGAGCTTTAAATGTAAACTTAAAAAATGATAAGCATTACTTTGAGAAGAAAATATATCATTTAGCTTTTTTTGGTGTTTAATCAACAAGCACAGTCATCCCAATAGACCAATTATAAACCAATTCAAATAAGAAAACAAATCTTAATACTAAAGTATACAGATAGGTCAAATACAGCTTAAAGGTTAAATTTTGAGATGAAGCCTTTTCCACTCTAAATAGAACAAACATCCCACTGGTTTCTGTGCTTACTCCCTACCAGCTCTAATGCAAAAAAATAAGCCGATGCTTCTGAAAGGTAGATTAAGCAATAAGAGATATGAGCAACACTTGGGAAAAAATAGAGGAAAAAAAATAACTACTAAAGGATTCTGGTTCAGGTCAAACAAGTCAGCACAGGCAACTTTCAGACTGCAGTTTCAACTGTGGTCCAGTTCCCTCTGAAGTTTGCTATGGGCTGGGTGATCAAGTCCCTGGTACACAGACACTGACATACAAATGAACAGTAAAGGCAAAATCCCAAAGACTACTTTATCCTCATCAAAAGCTTCCATTGGAACATGTCTAGTGGAAGTCTGTGGACTCATATCACTCAAACAAAAAGCAAAGAAGTGTGGACACTGGGATGGGCAAAAATTGGTATCAACGCCATCGCATTGGGAAAAGCTTCCCCTGAGCATCAACACAATGAGCTGTGAACTTGGTCACTGGGCATATTAAGAGTCCAGAATAGATGAGATACCATGTGAATTGAGCCACAGCCTGAAGTTCATCAGGGCTCTGCCTGCAGCAGACGTTGTACAGTGGGTGCGAGAGGCAGCTGCCTTCCCATCGGGATCAGGAGTGACATGCTGTTCACTGACAGCTTGTCATAACACTGTCTAGAACATTTGGGACTTCCATTTTCAAAAATCTTTTCTATGCTAATGACTTCCTACAGATGTTTTGAAATGTTTTAACTGTTCTGGTTTGATTCAGTGAGGCACTGATACTGTGATTTCAGAGAAATGCAGCAGGACGTGCAGCAGCGAACCCATCCAGGATCTTCCTGGATATACAGGAGCAGCATATGGAGAAGCAAATTTCTGTCTTCCCCAGGAAAACAAGATATGATGAAAGATGAGACCACTGTACTGGTGGGACAAGAGCACCTGTTTTGGTTGTACCTGTTTCCCACAGAAAAGGGAATTTCCATTCTGTACGAAACCTTGCCATTTTGAACTGACTTTTCAAACCAAGCAAGAAGAAAAGGTCAACATTTCTATATACCAGAACATTTTTAATGTTGATTCAGAAGTATTGACATCTCCCTAACAATATCAAAATCTCAAACATAAATATGGCACCAAATAATAAATCCAAAAGTCAAAGTGAAGTCAAGCATAAAAGCAACACACACGTACAAACATCCCCCTCTAGCAAAGCAAGGGCTGAGCATGACATGTGCCCCCAAAATGCTTGGCTGCCCACAAAGCTGCATTTTCATCACAGGCTCCCACTTGTATCTTCTCCATTTCCTCCCTCACCCTGCAATTTTTCCATGGTTTGGCCTTAGATTTTGTTTCTAATGCAGTGATGCTCAGCCTTTAAAACCCAACTGTCCTATTACAGAAAAGTAATACTCTCCTCCAGAATAATTTAAAACTCTTCTTCCAGTTTTACTATTTCCTTATGAAAATTAAGTGTCAAAGTTGTTGCAGCGCAAAGGTGGTCAGAGAACACCAGACAGTGGGAAAGCCAGCCATCCTCCTCCTCCCCATTCCACTTTTAACATGAGTGACATGCAATGGGCTAAATGCAACACAATTTCTCTCTACAACTAATTCAGCTGGGAAGAAACAACCAGGCTTTTGGGTTCTGCATCCCTTCACCAGGCATTTCAGTTGAATATGCTTAGACCCCATGGTTCTTAATAAAGGGCAATTAAGTTAATCAATTAAAAAATTTAAAAAACAGTGCAAGACTGAATGAGATCAATAAGACTGAAGGGCAATGCCATAACACCTGGGCAACAGCTGATGAACAGCAGAAACTCCTGAGACCAGTGATACCATGGGTTTTCACCTACATATGTGTCAAGGTGACTTGTGGCCCACCAGGTCTGAGAATTACAAACTAAGTAAAAATTTCTAAAAGTCTCAGAACCTTTTCTTTCAGGTGTGCCAAGTGCAGGTGATAAATATGCTCAGGTGCATTCAAAGTGCAGCAGAACCCAGTTGGCCAAACACTGCCAAGAACTACAGAAGATATTTTAGACTTTTCACATAAAGCAACATTTTTGTTCCCCAATTAAACCTTCCAATAGGTCCAATTAAAAATTTGAAATAAGACAAGGATTTTTTTTTTCCCTTCACAAATACAACTCACCTGAAGCTGAGGAAGAAACCAATCACAAGCTTTACTGCCTGTGTTTCAGCACAGGTGATCTTTCATGCTACATTTACACTATTGCTTTCTCTACAGGGACATCACTGCTGTCTGACTTCCTACCTTCTCTCCACACCTCTAGAGGTTAATGAATCAGTCGCATGGTGAGATTTTCTGGAAAGGTTTAGTAAGAAATCTTCTGGGTAGAGGAAATAAGTTGTTACACTAACAAGTAATTTACTATCTGAATGCTATGCACACTGTATCATCTTATTTGTATTTCACAGTTAATCTCCCAGTGCACAAAAGTTTTATCGGATTGGAGGCATGTGCTGTATTCCCCTTTATAAAATTTTACCATCCCTTGCTATTCTCAGGGCTTGTTTTATAGGCACAATTTGCTGCTTTAATCTCACCCAATTGTCATATTCTAAATCACGGTGTATAAAAATGTCTTAAAAGGAGAGATGCGCTGAAGGGTAGTACTTAATTACACTTACTGCCTGATTTAAATGTTATCTGTGCTTTGCCAAGTGCCAAGCACAGAGTAACCCAGCAGTGCAAATCTGCATAAACCAATACAAGTCATTATTGGGTTTTTAATAGCAACCCTGTTCTCCTGTGCAGCATTCCGATGAAGGTGTGTTCCTCCTCCTCCTCTCACTCAGCTTGTGAGAAAATTAAGTAAGGAGGTAGGAGAGCTGGTAATTGGTAGGGTCTTTCCAGTCACTCTTTGCTAACTTATATATTTTTATCTCCGTGCAGAAATCTTTGTCAAGACAATTTCACTGGTCACCTTCATAAGTCTAAAGTGTTGCAATGGAATTGAAAAGCTGGGTGTATAGAGCAAACAGAAAATCCAGTGGTTCAATGGTTTCCTATTGCTTTTGTAGCACTTCCACTCCAGAAAACCTTCTCTTTACACCCTCTCCCCCTAAATCCCAGAAATCAAACAAACAAAAAAAAATGAAATTGAAAATACTACCAAAATTTCAGGCAATTCATGTTTCAATTTCTGACTTCCTCCTCCCTCACCCAAGTGAGCAAAGCAAGGCACTGATTTGCCTCTGCACTAACTACATTAGACACGCAATTAAATTCTCTGGCTCAGGGGAGCAGAAATGCAGCTTAGAATACATCATATCTAAGTACTTTCTACTTCATGCTCCAATCCCTGCTCCAACCACATGCCCGAGAGATCATCACAGGACCACTTTAGTCAGATCGCTCTGAACTTAAGAGAAAGTAAGAGAGCAACCTTCTTTCTTAGGTTCATCATATTTAATGAGCCAGTGGAGGTAGATTAAGCACTACAACTCCAGCTAATCTATCCAGCAGCTTTATTTCTGGGCCATACCACCAGCATAAATTCAATTCACTACTTCTTTTTGTTGTTATGCCCTTGAGCATGTTGTGCACATGGTCCAGAACTGCCAAAGCCTGGAAGGGACTAAACCACACTATTTTGTGCCAAGTACCCAGCAAGTCAACGTGAAAGAACACCATGGAGTCAATCCCAAATACTCAGCAGCTTTCTATTCAAATGAAATTTCTAGCTTTGCACACATTTCAAACAATGCCACGGCAGTCACAGTTATGCACTACTACTCCTTATCCATCTATGTAGCATGGTTCCAATCACGAGATGTCAGCATTGTTTCATGCAAGATAAACTCCAACATTGTCCCTTATGGGTCTATGAAATACATATGTGCTACTGTTACCAGTCACAACTGTGCTTACACTTGCCCTTATTTCTCCCTTGGCAAATAAGCAACTGCTTTAAGCACTCTTGTGGCTAAAGCATGGCATGGGGAATAAAAGGAGGGGGAAGAAACCCAACTCAGAATGATTAGACATTTTATCATCTGATTTTAAGCATCTTCTAAATCCAAGAGGTGTGGAATACTAACCGTCCCTCAGCTTCACAGAGAGCTGAAGCCACAGAACATCTCACATGGCAGAAGCTGAACCTCTCAGCAAAAATTGGCCTTAGAAGAGATGGGTACAGAGCAGCTTTCCCAGCTCAAGGTCAGTGCAATCCTAGCAAGAGCCTGGCAGGATGACTGTGCTGTAAGCAGTTCCCAAAGTCCAGCCACCAGATCCCTGGCAACGTGCCTTCATTTGGGCAGAACAAGAAGAAGGATATGAGGTAGCAAAAAAGCCACGGTGTTGGGAAAATGCTGCTCCCAAGAACCTCATTCACTCATTTTCTCTTACAATGAAAAGCAATATTTTCCAGACCACTGGTATCTGAAGCCATGTGAAGAACTTCACATCTGTCTCAGGGGATCCCATCACACTTCAGGAGTCATTATAATGCAAATTCTGATGACAGAAGCATGTGGTCCTCTGCAAGTAATTTAGAGAGTTAAAGATGACACATAACTCTAAAGGGCCTGAGACTAAGTTATAAAACTACAGGCTTAGAAGTAATGAGTTGCTGGCTTCAGTTTGTTTCACAATTACAAAACACTCCCCCATGTAAAATCTCATTTGAGTGGCCGTAGACTAAAATTTCTCTGGTGGCTTCCAGGAGCAGTCACTCCTTCAGAGGTAAAGCACATTAGAGGAATGGTGCAACAAAAACATCACTTCTCATGGTGGTCATATTGCCTTCCCAGGAAGACTGGCTCCTCTGGTGGATCTCACCACACATCCCTTTCCAACACACATAACAAGTTTGGCAACTTCGGGGCTTCTTCTCATCTCCCACAAACCTAGATTTTTTTTTTTTCCATTTTCTGAAGTAATAATATTACAGGATTAATTACTTAGCTAAGTCTCTATAAACTCATCTGCCTTTGAAAGGTCTACAAAAATACCAGTGAAATTCCAGAGAGAAACAAACACAAACTCCCCTTTAATTAAGCACTATGCCTCTCTGTAGGGGGTGACAGAGTGAGCAGATGCAGGGGGATTGCCAATTAAGATACAACTTCTTTGATAGGAAGGGTACAGCCATACACAGGAGGAAAAAGGAGAGGAACTTGCCATCCAAGTCATTATTTTAATTGGCTGCTCAGAAAGATTATGCATTCCCCACATTCGATGCTGCCAAAAATGTATTACTGATCCAAAATACTAAAGAGCCATCAAAACATGTTCTAAGCTGCTTGTGCCCTGTTAGTACCAAAGCTACCTGTGCTCCTCACTCATCCTGTTTGAGACAGCTGTAATATAGGGAACTAATTCTCAGGGTTAATTAGACAAAGAAACAGAGAAGTCTTGGATTTAATTTTCTGTTATTGATCATTATTATTCACTAAACACCAGGCATTCTTAGCAAACACTACTTGAAGGGAATGCACAGTATTTCTAGTCTAAATCAGTTTAAAAAAAAGCAAGAAAAAAAACCTAAAAACCATGTGAACAGCTAAAATAAACACTTGGAAATTGCAGGAATTGGGATGCACACAGAAAGTCAACCAGAGGATGGACTGGTCATCTTCTGTGTAACTTCCACTGATTTGATATCCAAATATTTTCTGTGTGCTGACCTTTACTTTCTGTGATCCTGACGGCAATACTGTCATACGCTCTTAAAAAGCTGCATATTAGCATTCACTTCTGTTTTTATCAGGTTTTAATGGCAATGCAAATCAGTTTCCGCATGGCTTGTTCCATGCCTTTGTATCCTTTGGGGAGGAAAAAAAAAAAAGGCAGGAAACTAAGAAATAGATTGTTCAATTTGCAGCCTGCTCAGGAATCTTGATTTTGCCTCCTTACACACTGTGTCTTGACCACAGAGGACAGAGCACTGGGCAGGGGGGAATTCAGGCACAGGAACCCTGAGCTGCTTTATCTGAGCCTTCTTCTTTATTCTTCCCCTGAACATGACGGCTCTGTCATCCAGTCTGAACAACACACAAAAGAAGATTGGGATTTCACTGTTTGTACTCAAAATAAATGAATGTGACAGAAAAGGAACCCTTGTCTTTGCAAACAAAAGAAGAGCTCAGCTCTTATTGAGAATGGGATAACCAGAAATGTATTCCTGCCTCAGGAAGAGACCCCAGGCTGCAGAGGTGGGCTGGGGCAGAGAAGCTACTCCCTTCTGGTTCTCTCCAGCTGGCAAGTTAAAAACAACATCATTACTGAATCTCACAGTTGTACACAGCAAAAACAATTCTGGCCTTTTTGGATGGACAAGAAAAGACTGTAAAAAAAGAAACCAATCCGTATCTTTCCCCATTTCTTTCTTCTCTCTGGGAAGTGCCTCAATGCCACTGACAAGACAGAAAAGACAAAAGGTAAGAAGAAACCCCTATGATGCTCTCCCTCCCTCCAATTGCTTATGGCACTGGGGAGTTCTCTCCAATGCACAATCAATATTGAATGTCCACCAACCCCCAGCCCCTCTCTCAAACCATGACACTACAGGGAGTCCTGAGGGCCAGACCCTACCCCAAAAGCTTCCCCCATCTCTCCCACGTTTTCTAGGTACACCACTAGTGCACAGCACTGGCACAATACTGCTAAAATACAGTAAGCTGGAACAGCTTAATAGTATTACCATACTTGGTTATTAATCAAAATGAAGTGCCTGAAAAAAAATAAAGGAATTAAGCATATTTAATTTATGAGTGAAAAGGTGAAAAAGTAACCTAATTACAGCTAGTTAATTCCTGCACATGGAAAGTACATCTCCTGCTTTGGGGTTCCCTCAGCTAGAAGAGTTCCAGCATCTGGAAATCAAAGCCAGATCCACCAAGGCTCAAAATGGAAACAAGATGCAATTTTTCAATAAAGAGGAAAGTGCTTCTATCTTCAGTTTCCTTAGGTTCCATCACTTGAATCCACTATCCATATCCATTATCACTAAACTAATCATAGCTAATTTTCAAAAAGAAAACAAAGATGAGAGGAAGGAAGCAGGAAACTGTTTTCAAAGATGCAACAGGCAAGCAGAGAGAAGTGGAGAATTGATTCAATCTAGGCAGCTAATTTAAACATCAAGTTGAGAAACTCAATTCTTCACATAGTCAAGAGAAGAGAATCAGGCTCTAAATTCAGAGCTTTGAATCACCCTGTGATGGCTCTGTGACTGTATGTGGCCTTGAGGACCCCAAATTAGACAACTAAACTTGGATGTGCCTACAGCTATTAGCCACCTAATTTTCAGTTCATTAATTAATGTTACAGGGATTTAAACACCTAATATTGCTTTTAATTCTTGCTTAACTGTAGTGACAACAGTCTCAAGAGTTCTCTCATTTTTTAAGAAGTGCTGTAAAGTACATGATACTCTGAACCACCCATAAGCACACAGTATACACATTCTATTTGCAGCACTTTATATTCATATACTTGATATTTCAGCCTCTAAAAATAATACTGGTAGAAATACATATTTGCCATAAACATGGGCAAAACAAACTTCATGCTGAAGGATGTGCACAAACAAAACCAGAAAACTTACTTTAAAGAGATCATCGATGCAAATCACACTGATGACTGTTTTTTACAATCAGATTTTGTAATTCCTTGTTTCTGTCCTTGGCATGTCTATCCTTTGAAACATCTCTTATATTACTGTACAACTTAAAAGCAGCAAATATCAAATTCTCACCTGTCCCCGACTAAAAAACTCTTTCAGCTCTTGAAAAAAAGTATTAAAGTGACTGAACTTGCACATAACTCTCACTGGACTTTATCTGGTACAGTATATTGTCAAAACCACAAAATGTAGGTTGGTCTCACATTATCTGTAATAAGACAGGCAGTCCTTCATTTTCACAAGGTACCACTGCCAATACCAGCCCTGCTGTGTAAAAAACCTGAGGCAACGATTTTTTATTTATACAAGTGCAGTGAAACCCAGGGAGACCAGATGTGATCGAAGGCACCTTCCAGCACCTGGCACACAGTGAATATTCATGCAGGACCTTTGAGAAGCATCTTACATCCCACACACTTCATGGCAAGGCAGCTACCAGGGCACTCCCCCACCCTGCCAACAGCTGGGAAGGGCAGCCTGGAACAAGCAAGGACACACACACAGAGAGAGGTAAATCAAGCCATTACAACAATGAGAATGAGTTCAGTGATTTCTCCCCAGTAAAATGTTTAAATTTTTCCATGTGCCAGATCCAGTAAAGCTGGATGGTTTCTTCACACAAAGAGATGCTGATGCTTCTGGGACCTGTCACCCTTCCAAGTCACTGCAGCACCAGCAAGGCTTGAGCACCATGAACTGACTGGGCAAGTAACCCTGCTAACCCAAAATGTGACCAGAGGCACCTCTGTCAGTTTTGGGGGCACAGCACAAGGGCAGCAGCACAGATAGTTTGCATTTGGAAACTCTACTCCTGCCACCAAGAGCAACATCAAAGAAAATGTCGAGCTACTGTCACATTCAGGGCTCTGCCTTCTTGGGACCAAGTGACTGGAACTGTGGAAATTTTATTTCTTTCAGGTGCCACCACCCTAAGATGGCTCAGAACTGAGAGTGCAGCTGCTCTGTGAATGATAAAAGCTCTTTCACTTTTAACTGTAAGTGAGGCGCAGCAAATCCCAGATACAATGGAAAGGAGAACAACAAAATTAAGTGGAATTATCATTTAATTTTATGTCCAAGTCAACCATTGATTGTTTTGATTTTATCAAGAGATTTTGAGGCTATTATGTGAGTCTCAAAATCTGCTCACCGCCAAAACAGGTAGCCCAGGTTTCATCTTTAAGAGGATAGTACATTCTTCTACAATAAATGACTTTTTTAAATTACAAGGTCACCATCATGGACCAGAGAGAAAATTCTTGATGAGACGAAATTTGGAGACGCTGCTGACCTACACCCAATAGTCCTGTAACCCCTGCACAAGACTTTTCCCCAACCTTCAGTGAACAAGATGACAATTTAGTGAGTAAATGCTTTCTGCTGCTACAGTGGAGAGCACTGATAGCTCTATTAGCCTTGGCACATAAGGTCACAGGTACATGTACCCACCACGACCTGGTGCTTCAGGAGAGACCAACAGTGCAAAACAGAAAGGATTGGGAATTGCCAGCCCCTCCCAAGGTGGGTATTTATGAGGACTGTAGCTTTCTCCCACTGTTTTTCATTACAAGACTTCATATATATATTTCAGATTCTCCTGCTGAGAACATAGATAAGCTTCTAACATTAAATTTTCCATAAAACAGAGTTACAACACAAGGCTAGTGACAAATGCTGGCGTCAGAAGCTTGCAGTACTGGTATTCTGTTAGAGTTTTGGAGAGCAATGAACAAAGATGTAGAGAGTAAAACAAAAGCATCTTCCTAACTTGTAAATTTATTTCTGGAATCTTTAAAATGTGACATTAAAGTTGCTTTTCTGGGCATGCAGACAGCCCTATGTCTTGATAATTGTATGTACAAGAATGGCTTAAAACTGTAATACAATATTTGGTTTCAGTCAACATTAGTTCTAGCGTTCAATTTATTCCTTGCAATAAATAGATTAAAGCTTATTACCATTGATAAAGTCTATCTTGTAAACCCCAGGGCACCGCTTTGAAAATTTTCATGGTGAAATTTAGCAGTGTCATGCAGAGTTGCATGATAACACCACGGTGACGTATCAGTGATGCTGATGCATTATTTCCATGATTTCTGATTCTGACCCCACAACTCTGAACAAAACTGTAACATTACAGTCAGGAGAGGGACAAAGAAACCCCCCAAAATGCCACAATACCCATAAAATATTATGCAAACCATATTTGACTTCTTTCATTGTCTTTCCACAGTTGGAACATTTCATAAAAAAGCCAAATGTTCAAAGATACAGACCACTGAGTTTAACTTCAATACAAAAAGAGTTGATAGAAAATATAATAAAGAATTGAATGAGTGGGAGCATTATATACCCAGAAAGGGTCAGATATTTTGCAGAGAGCAGTAATGCACAATAAATCTGTTACACTTCCCTGAAGGAGTTAATGAGCATGTGAATAAGGTGACATGGTCTGCAGGGATATGCAGGTGGCTGATGCAGTACACAGGGCTTTTCCCAAACCCTTCAGCAAAGAGTCTCAAAGAATCTTAAGAAAAGCCTTAAAAAAGGTAGACTATGTGGGGATAGAAAGAAAAGGCATCTTATGGATCATCAACTAGGAAAAAAAAACTGAAGTAAAGGAAAGAATAAAGAATCATTTGTCACAACCATGGGAGGCTGTTAACACATCACCTCAGCATCTGTGCTGAGACCTGTACTGGTCCAAATATCCATTAATGGTCTGAGAAGGGGCAGGGGGGGTAATGAACTACACTGACAAACAGAACAATAAGAGTAGGCAAAATTACAACCGACATGAAAGCTATAGAAGAGTCTCAAGACACTGTGACTGGACAGCAAAATGAGGCATAAACTAAATGTTAATAAATGCAAAGATATTGCACTGAAATAAAAAAGTTTGATTGTCCACACAGACTGACAGGCTCCAAATTACCTGTTATAACGCAGAAAAGAGATGTAGTCACTACAGGCAGTTTTCTGGAAACATCAGCTCAACAGCAACCAAAAAATAGTAAATAATTTTAGAACTTTTTGGGAAACATATCAAGACTGAAATATAAAATACCATGCAGATAAATCATGATTTTCTGACATTATAAAAATGCATTTATTTCTGGTTATCTTTAAAAGACAACATACAAAGACATGCTACTGAGATGGATCAGAAGACCAAAATTATTTCTGAACACTGAAAATCCTTACATGTCAAGAATGCATCAGTAGGAATACTGGGACTCTACAGCTTGAAGAATCAAACCAACATATCACCAACAGGATGCTGGCCTATGTGAGCCTTTCGTCTGACCACCTGCACTGTTCTTACTTTCTTGTGAGGTAGAAGACACAGTAAGGACAATTTCTACTTTCTTGTGAAGTGTTAGTAGGATAAGCCAGAGCATGTTTAGATAAATTGTATTAATTGGGCTGAGATCTGCAAGAGACACTTTTCTCATTTCCATCTGCCCTGGAAGCAAAGATATCAAATAAGACATTAACCATTCGGCTCACAATGTGCTATAAAATTTTACCTTTGGTCTTATTAGGGTAACAAATGGGAAATATCATATAAGGCTTGAAATTATGAGTAGAATAGATTCAAATTGCTTCATAAGTAGAAAAGAAAAAACACCCTCCAGAGCCATCTTCCATCCCAAAAAGGACAGGTCTAAGTTCAGCTGGACACTGAATTTTCTATTTCATCCGAAAAGCTGCACATGCTGCCTTTTTCCCCTCTACAAGCTGAGGGAAAAAGCAACTTTGTGTCTAAAGAGTACACATAGGGAGTACTAAGCACAGCACTGAACAGACAGACATTTAAAATACCAGATAATATGCTCAGGTTAGGTTAGAGTATCCTGGGTCTGTTAAACAACTTATGCTGTTGTAGCTCAAAGATTCATGTCCAGGCTGGATGCAAAGCCAAATTCAAGCAGATCAGAAGCTTCCCATAAGTGTAGGAAAATGGAAGGGCCAAAAAAGAAGTATTTTGATCCGTAAGAACACCCTTGCATAGCACAAGAAGCACATGAAGACCAAGGGGGTTTGTGCCATTAATCATAAAACAGCCTTTTCCCACCTTAAAACCAAATCTTCTTTTCCTGGCAAAACAATAGGTAAGGATGAACCAGTCACTTGAAGCAGCTATTCTATTACATCAGCAACACATCCATCTTTTGGGTCACTCTCTGAAAGCATAATTTCCATCCCCACCATAGGTTTTTCCACCATGTTCGTAATTACCAACTGCCCAGATTGCAAAATTTGGAGAAATCATTTCTGATTTCTTGAATCTCCCCCAATCTCTCTTAATTCCTCTTCTTCTCTATGAACAAACTAAAATACAATAGAATGACGCAAGTCCTGGCACACTGTACATTCTGATGCTGAGAACACTCCTACACAGAAACTATTAATTCACAAAATCATGTAAGAAACCCTTCTGCTATTTACAAACTTCTGTGCTGTATTATTTTTCAAAAGATTTGACTGAACACACACAGTTTCATGGTAGTCAAATAAGGGGCCACAGCCAAGGTTTTTAGAGCGATCCCAGGATCGGTCTCCAACTCATTTTTAAACCAGTTCTCATTTTCTACATTAGACACCTTCATTCTTCAAGACAGAGCAGAGACTACTGGCAATACACTCCAGCACTGCAACTATTCATGATGTGCCACATAGGCATCAAAATAATGGACTCTTCAGCTGTAAAGATACACTGAGAGTAACACACACGAGTTTAACAACATTATAATTCTGGTTTGGAAATTGTTGCAATATGTTGGGGGGGAACCAGGGACAAATGACATGCAGCTCCCCCCGATGTAACAAAGAGAGCACTCTGAGAAAAGTAAAGGTGGCTACTCCCAAAGGTTCAGTTCTTGTCTCAGATAGGCCATGGTTTCATTATGCCATGCTTTTCCCTTTACTATTCCCACAAATACCAGCTCAGCCTCACAGGTACTATTCTCCTTCAACTTTTCAGTGAAGACATTTCACAACAGTGTAGCTGAAAATAAGAACAATGGAGTTAAGTGCACCATTTTTTCTATTTCTGATTCAACTATAATAACTATAATATCCTCCATGTCAGTAATAAGACAACTGTTAAATGTGATACTTAAAGTCATTCACCTCTGGCTTCACAAAGCTCTTTCAGAAATACCTGTTTCCAGAAAACATCATTACTGTAACACTCAGTAATTAGTGTGTAGGTGCTTTTTTATCTAAACCAATAAAATGCCCACCTTCAAGATTATTTTCAAAGTGTGAAATTAAAGCATGTAACAGCATATAACATCAGCCTGCATAAGGGCCCATGCCACAACTGTCAGATACTCCAGCCTGAGCAGAGGAATGTGGAAGTGCCTGTTGCTCGGCAGCCAACGAGCTCTTCTGCTGAAGTCAGATAGAAAGAAGAGGAACAAAGAAAACAGGGTGAAAAAAGGAAAAATATCTAACAGATTTATTTTTAAGACAATTCAAACAATACATAAAATCTTTTATTCACAGCTTCAAAAACCATCATCTGTAGGTAATTAATTACTGCATGCCTGACTTCATTCTCAGTATTTTCACTGATGCCAGTGGCAGTAGAGCTGGCCTCTTCCCTATTAGCTAACTCAAACCTATAACTTGCTCTTGAATATGTCATTCAGATCTAATATCTTCTTTAAGTATCCATTTCTGGCATAGTGTAAAGTACTCAACCTATCAAAGCACTGCAGTTTCATCATTACCCCCCCCAAAATTAATCATGTTTCAGTACACGCAAGGCAAGTCTTTTGCGGCACACTGCTAAGAAGGAACAGATAAAAGTGGATTTCCCAGTGCCCATACTGACACAGTAATACAGCTAATGATTTCCTGCAAGCTCTGTGAACAAAAACTGCAAAATAACTCAGCTCTTCAGAAGCACAATGTAAGCAGAAAACTGAGCTGTTCTCTGTAAGGGCTTTGATTCTTCTGTGATCTCACTGAAACAAAATAAAAATAGTCAGGTTAAATAGGTAAATCCTTGCTTTAAAGTTTATTTTGGATTCATTTCTTTGAGAAGTCACATATACTAAAAAATAAAATTTCAAGTTGGAGTATATGTGAGCTTGATAATGTAAAACCACTAAAACTCAGTCTTACTGTTTTACCTGAGCGTTGACAGTAACAGCGAATTTTATCCTCCTTCAGACAGATAGAACAAGGCAGAAAATCCAGTTACATCCCATTTATATCCATAAAATAAGTGCAAGAGGAGGAGGCTGCCCATGCTGACACTCAAGAAAAGTTCATGCTTTCTGCATAAACGATTTTGTAATTCAATACAAGCAGAGATTTGCAGGTTATTTTTTAAGTCATGGAAAGGCTCTCATAGTCCACACCATGGCTATGCATTTTGTACATGAACAACTCTCAGCACAGCTGAAGCTCACTCCCCAGCTCCACTCTCAGATGTCACACTTGCAACTGCCTAAAAGTCAGAATAAAAGCTGGGCGTTACTGGCAACGCACAGTTTTTGAAAGACTTCAAGAAGTTACTGGAGCAAGACAAACTGCACAAGATTCTTCTACAGGAAGCCAGTCTAGCAGCAGCCCAACAGCTTAGAAAGTCTCTCATTTAATTAGCTGTTTGCTATGTAGAAGAGGCTGCAGAAGTGCCCAGTGCTGCATCCTCATTTGTGCTTCGCCGTGATCCCTAAGGCAGCAGTTCAGTCCCAAGTGAAACAGAGCTTCATTATCAGCAGAGACAACCCTCCTCAGGAGAGAGGTGTTTCTCGTGCCGTTAATAGCATCAGCTCGGTCTGATCGCCCCTACCGCCTGCTCTGAGCAGAGCACAGCCGTACAGGCAGACTGTGAGCTGGGAAAGGACCTGGCAGAGCTTAGCTGGAAGCAAAGATAGAGACCTGGTCCTCTGACAGGAAAGGAACACAGACCCTTCATAGCCGGTTTGGAGGAACGGTAAGACATTTAAAGTAAACTCGGAAGCTGGCCTTGGTTTGCATTGGTTTACAGGAAAGTGCAGATGATGGGAAAGCCGTCACCAATTCTCCCCCCTGGCTCACGGGCACCTCTCAACAATGCTCCTTTTGCTTTCTGAGTAGCACATCCCACATTTGCCTATTGGGCACATTTCCCTGTTTAAAAGAGGGCTAAGACCCCTATCATCAGCCTCTGCGGACTCTTGGCTCATGCTTCAAAAGAACACATTTACTTGGGAACTGCCCGATGAAGAGTCACGTCACAACCTCTGATCACACAGGTGAGAATTTGGAGCCTGCTCCACTTCAGCTGGCCCCTGCTACCAGGCAAACAGCCAATCTGCCCTACCTACTAAACCCCATCAGCAACGGCACCTCACTGATTTAAGGAGGTGTAAGAGCACTAATACTCCCTGCTCTGAAAACACCGCCCTGTGAAACCAGCCACATCCACCCGCTGGGCTGTGGCAGATGGGGAAAGAGCCAGGTCTCCACAACGCTGATTCAATTTAATTGAGTGGAATTTCCTACATTTTTCCCCCCCATTCATACTTATCATCTTGCTTTTATCTGGCAGCATTTTAACAGCTGTTTTCTTTATCACATTAAACCGACATTTCTGACAACAAACAAATGCCTAATTCTCCTGGATTTCCACACAGTGTGCTACAGGGGAGCAAATCTATACTGAACCATGCTGTCCTATTAGCCTGAGCACAGGTTTTCCTCTTTAAAACAAATATCTGTCCCATCCTCAAAAAAAAAAAAAAATTAAAAAGCCTTCAGTGACAATCTTCTGCTCAAACTTTACCCCCCAAATATAGCAGGCCATTCCTCCAGCCAGTGGCACAACTGACACAGCACTGGGGAAGGTAATGGAGCTATGCTGATTTACAACAGTTAAAGATCTGACCTGGAAATGAGTCATGGGCATTACTTGCTGCTTGAATTGCAACTGATTCAAGGGGTTTGTTTTGTTATCTTTGGATGTGTTGTAAAGCTTCAGTCACTAAAGGTCAACTCCAACATTTCTTCATAAATATTTAGGAAAGCTCCTGAATATTTAGGAAATGCTTGGACGTGTGAGATTTTTCAAGCATGCTGCTTCTGGATTTGGACTCATCTTTTCTATCACCTACTCTGCCATCTGAAATAGTCCATTAACCTACAGATTGAGGTAGCTACTTTTGGTGAAGGGGTGAAAAATCACAGCTTAGCTCTGAGCATCAAAACAAGAAGGGAAGAGAAAAAAAAAAAATCATATAGGGATGGAGGCTTCGGGACTCTTCTCCCTGCTGTCTGTCAGAGAGATGTGGCTCTGGCTGGTTTTAGGTGCCTTCTGCGTTATGGTCTGTTCTCCCTCTGCTGAGCAATCCAAGCACTACAGAGAGTAACACAGCTGCCTGAAGCAAGAGGTTCTTCAGTCGTGTCAGGATTGCACGGGAACAAACTTTATTTCTCAGGCTAACGCCAGAAAAAAGGAAGAAACAGGCACGGGGACATGCTCAGCCTCACGCTCCCACCTCACCCACAGAGACTGCGCTGAGCCAGGCTGGAGCTGCCAACCCCCACGGCTCGGCTGAGGGCTGAGCAAGCTGGTGCAAAGACCTGCTGAGGTGAGGAAAGCTGTACCTCAGCTACAGACCAGGGACACCTCCAGAGAAGGCACAAAAGATCTTAGGCTAGATGGTTTGCTCTCGCTGCCACACCTGCAAAGAAGAAATGAGACTAACTGCTCACATGTCTTCCATACAAGGAACAGATAAAAAGACTACACCAGCACTTCATGTGCTGGGGTGATCCTAGCAAATCTTGGCTCATCCCAACAGTGGACAACATAATGCTGGATGTGGTCCCAGCACTGCTCTTCTGCATTCACAGTAATTCTCCAGCACCCAACCTGACACACCCTACAGTTTCCTTGGGACAAAGAAGGGAAGTAATAGGTATATGCAATACTACCAGCTTACCACTCTACAGTGCATTAGATTCAGGGAGCTCCCTGTGCAGCAGCTCAATTTTAAAACCATAATTAAATTAAAAATAATAAAAATATAAAACCCCAATGTCCATATCAGATTCTGTGGTTGACTGAGTGGTGATGCTGAGACTTTGCGAAGTTTTCACCTCCATGAGG
The DNA here is from genome assembly GCF_009829145.1 of Chiroxiphia lanceolata. Lineage (NCBI taxonomy): Eukaryota > Metazoa > Chordata > Aves > Passeriformes > Pipridae > Chiroxiphia > Chiroxiphia lanceolata. The sequence goes on from NC_045651.1 coordinate 12,455,608, forward strand.
AACCAGTACCTTTTCTTGCTAAGCAGAGGAGCAGATGAATCACCCTAGGGCTCCATCTTAGCAAAAAATAAAAACCCCTATTTCTCAAAGGAAAAAAAAAACAACCACCAACCCAATCCACATCCATTTTCACTAGCTCTATTCAAATTCAACAGAACAGCAGCTAAAAATACATCAGGAATCAAGGTGGGGACGAAGAAAAGGAAAAAAAGGTTTGATGCCAGAATGGCAGGATTTCAAGGGTGACCCACTGCCTGGTAATGTCAGTGGGATCCTTTTGAACCGCTTCCAAACAAGTCAGACACAGCTCACCTGGAAGTGGCTTGTTATTGAGCACAGCTGATTGAGGCAGAGGGGAAAAAAGCATAGAATTCACAAGGAAAATGCACAGATACGCTACTCATACCAGCCCCTGATCAGTGGGCAGGGGAAAGCTTTCTTTTAAATATTTAGCCCCAAACTGGAAAAAATACCAGCCTTCCCATAGGATCCATTTTAAACCCAGGAGTGGGAAAACATAAAATGTAGCTAAAACCTAAGATTTTTCAAGGTTATATAAACGAAGTTCTTTACTGTGTTTAGTAACCTACTGCCCCCAGAAAAGTTAATATGTTTTAAAACAACTCCAGGTATATTCAGCAGAAGTCTATTATTAAAATCAATGAGAGACAAGCTGTTAGCTGTACATTGTGCTAGAAAAGCTGCAGATGAAATGCAAAAAGCTCCTATGCTTTCACTCCACATCCAAAAATCCAAACATTTTCATTAAGCTGCATCTAAAGTGCTACCTTGCCAAAACTTCTAGAAAAGCACCAAGGTAGCTGTCAATAATTTTTTTTTACAACTACCCAGGAAACATTTCAAAGGTGAGGAACTGTGGGCTGGTGCAAATCCTGCCTCTGTTACTGTTCTGGGCTGACAGGATCAAGGTGTCTGCTGGTGGCCAGAGACAAATGGACTCAAGAGAGTGATAGTGTGCATGAGCTTTTAGGCTGAGATACTTTCCACTTCAAGCACACCTAAGGGACTCGATGTAAACTCGTAACAGAGCCTGGGATTCACACAAATTAAATAAAAGCAGGAGTAGACAATGAAGAAAGTTAATTTTTCACCTAGAGAACTGCAGTGTTAGAAGATTGCCCTGGAGGATTCAATCATGCAGTGAATCTTGTATATTTTCCTCCAGTATTCCCAAATAAGTCAGATGCCAGCAACTTTCTCAGCATACAGTGACCATTTCCCAGCAAGCTTGAGTTCAAGTCTTTATCAAAAGAACTAAAGAAATACATTATGATTTCAGAGAAAAATAGCAAGCAAGGAAACAGAAGCAGCAGGATAACCTTACAAGGCACAGTAGGTTTTCAGAAAAACTTTTTTACTTCTTCTATTCTTCAGGGCTATTGGAAGCAATGAAAACTACTAAAACCAGACATTGCTGGCACACAAAAGTACCTGCAGCTACCCTGGCCTTTAAGAATAGCAAAGCATCCGAAAAATGTTCCACACCACCATCAGGCACTAAGTAAAGGTATTTCCAGATCCAGAACCTCCTCTCCCGTGAGCAAGCACACCTACTTGTCCATCTGCTTCATCACAGATGATAAAGCTCCCTATGCCTTCAAGCAACTTCTATTGCACCCACCTACTAACCCATCACCTAAAGGCTCTGTGCAAGTGTGGTGGGTCCACACATCACTTGAAATAAAGAGCTACAGACCACATTACGTAACACACTTCTATTAATTATAAACACCTGAATAAATGGCCCTGCTTGTCTGAAGATTTGCACACAGGCTCTCTCTCTTGGCCAAATGACATGTAGGCAGGGAGCTTTCTCAAGCTGTAAGTCAATTTACAACCCCACGTTCAGCTGGAGCCTGGATAATCTGTTTCTCGGAGCATTAAAAATCAAAATCTTCATAATTTCCCCTTTGTAATACTCAGTTTGCATGCACAAAACAAAAGAGCTGTCAAGTCCTCAGTTTTAAAAGCTTTAAGCAAAATTAGCTATTCTAAGTTACCTGCAAAGCAAAGAGGTGCAGCTGAAAAACACCAGGGGCATATGATCCACGACTCTTCAAACAAAGTGTCAGAAGTTTCCAGAAGGCATGATAAGGATAGAGCCAACATCCTCAGTGCATTCCAACAAAAGAATTTCAAGGACTTCAAGGAGCAAAAACATAGGTAATTTTTCAGGGGCAACAAGAATATTGCAAAAGTTGTACCTATGCTAATCAAAGGGTTTGGAAGCAAAGCTCACACTGCATTGCTCAGAAGTAATGCTCTGAGAAAAGCTTCTACTACAAGGAATCTTTTCTGCTTTGTTTCAAAATGATGACTCTTACTTTTCCATTTATCAGTACAATTTCTTCCTCAAACTGGCATTCAAATATACAGCTCTTCCTCAGGGGAGGAAGAAAACAAAAACACAGTTTGAAATACAAGAGTGGATTCTCAACAGATATACATCAACGTGAGAAGTCAACAAAATTATGTTAATTGCTGCCACATGAAACATAACCAAGACTTCTCTCCTTCGAGATGAAGCTGGGATGATTATGGTCATTTAGAGCAGATGCTGCTACTCATCACAGAGGGCAGGAGAGCTTGTTCCCATGCCTGTGTAATGTCACTGAGCAAATACATCTGTTAGCAGGAGGAGGACTCAGTTCAGCACACTGATGTAGCAACGTCACTGGCTGACCTATTCTGCCCAGCACACAATGGAGAGTTGTTCATTTTTCTTTTCAATGAGACACTATGCAAGTGTTGATTTAATGGTTCATTTATCAACCTCTCTGAATATTAAGCAATTCATTTTGACTTAATTTGAGCAATTCACTTTCACCCATCCTTTCTCCCCTTGAAAAATGTGAATTGCTGTCTAGGGAGAAGCTGTTTTAAAAGTTGACTTAACAGGAAGCACTTGGCTCCATGGGTTTTATACCCTTTCATATTCTGATATATATTTATAGCTGACTTTTTATTCGCCTTTTACATATTATACCTGAAATTCGCAAATGCTAAAGCAAAGACATTTCCACGAACGTTCTTAACACTGCAAACCAAAAGGCATCTTCTGCAGTAGTAGCTACTCCCCAAGAAGACCACCAGAAAACGAAGGCATTGTCAACAAAACCAAAAGCCTATGAAATTCTGTAATACTCAGGAGCTTCTCATTGAAAATCCGTTACTTAGAAACTTTTTGCTACTGGATACATTTTCCCCATAGGTACAGAACAGCAATGCAGGAAACGCTCGAGCTTTAGTCTCACCTGTAAGCAGCACCTCATACCCCCAAGTTCGCATCTCGCGGAGCTCCCAGTGCCACGCACCAGCCCCGCTCCGCAGTCGAGCTCAGCTCGGCCGGTCCGGGACCCGCCCGCGGCACCGACCCACGGCAGCGGCTCGACGGGACAGCCCGGGGTCGGGGCAGCCTCTCCCGGCACCAGAGCGACCGCGACCGCTGCCCCTGGTGGTACCCGTCGCATTCCCCGCGGCTCCCACAGCTTTTTTTGATTCAGCCTGATTTGTACCCGTTTTCACCTGCTGCTCCCAGGTGCCGAAGCCCCTCTCCGCAGCCCCCCCAGCACGCACGCCGTTAACGTTCAGCCCGGCAGCTCCATCCAGCCGCGCACCCCCGCAGCCTCATCCCAGCGGGTCACTTCCAGGAGTCCCTTCCCCGCGGGAGCCTCGCCCCCCGCAGACACAGAGCATCCCCCGCAAACCTCGGCCGAGCCTTCCGGAGGGCCGGGCAGCGCCCGCCCGCTGCCAGGAGCCACTTTTCCCTCTCGGAATACGAATACGGAGGGAGGGATGCGAAGGAGCGATGCGAGGCAGGGATGCGCGGGGGGCACCGCGACGGCGACCCGCGGAGCACCCGAAGGGCCGCGGCTCCCCGCGAAGGGCAGCGCTGGCCAAGCGCCGAAACTCCGCCAAGTCCGAGCGCGGGGCTGGGGCAGCGCCGCCCGGGCACCCCCTCGGCACTCACCGGGGGGGGGGGTGGCGGGCAGGCTCGCCCCTCAGGAGATCATGCCGGCGGGAGCGCGGGGCCGGCGGCGGAGCGGCTCCTCCGGCAGCGGGGCGCGGCGCTGCCTATCGCCGCGGCGCAGAGCCGCGCCGCCTCCGACACGCGGCCGCGGCGCCCGGCCCCGCGGGGGGGCGGCCGGGGCGGGTCCGCACCCGGCTCTGCCCGCCCGGCCCTGCCCGCCCGCGCTCCGGCCGCACCCACCGCCACCGGCACCGCCGCTGCCTCCTCTGATGTCTTTTTTTTTTTTTTATTTTTAATTCCCTCCTCCCTCCCCCCCCCCTTTTATTCCTTTTCTCTTTCACCCCACTTTCTTCTTTTTCGCCCTTTTCACCCTACTGTTCTCCCTTTCCTCGTTCTCCCCTTCTCGCCGTTTCTCCCGCTTTCCCATGCCCTTTTTTTTCCCTCCACTTCCTCCCCCACATCTCATAGAATCACAGAACCACTCCTGTTGGAAAAGGATTTAAAATCAAGAACATCAAATCCAACTCTTAAGCCAGCACTACCAAGCCCTCCACTAAACCATGTCCCTAAGTACCACATCTGCATATCACACCAGGGATGGTGACCCCACCACTTCCCTGGGCAGCCTGTTCCACTGCTTGACAACCCTTTGCGTGAAGAATTTTTTCGTAATATCCGATCTAAACCTTCCCTGGTGCAACTTCAGGCTGTTTCCTCTTGTTGCTTTTACTTGGGCAGATGCCAACCCCCACCTGTCTACAGCCTCTTAATGTAGTTGTGGAAAGCAACAATGTCCCCTGAGCCTTCTTTTCTCCAGACCGAACACCCCAGCTCTCTCAGCTCCTCCTCATAAGACTTGTGCTCCAGATCATTCATCAGCTTTGTTGCCCATCACTGGACAATTCTTGTTTTTTCCTTTTCTTTTTTTTTTTTTTTTTTTTTTTACTTCTGCTTTTCCCCATCCTCTCCCTGCCAAAGCCTTTAGCAAAGGAGACTGTGCCCAGCAGGCACTCGGCTGCCCAGTGTGGGACAAAGGCTCCAGGTGATTTTCCCTTTGAGTTCCATGTGTGGAGAGGAGATCAGTGGAAATGGGTTTTTCTACTTTAAAAAGTGGTTGTTTTGCAACTATATGCAAATACTTTGATTTTAGCAGATGGCAATGAATGCTTCTTTCCACGTTTTATTTTGGAGCTAAGAATCAACGTAGAAAATTTTGTTTGCAATAAGCTCAGTAGCTACTGACTGCTGGTGTAGGGTCAGGTTATACTTGTGTTCGTGGAGAATTTGTCCATCACATGCCCACTTGCTGTTCTACCCTCCTCTATCGGCCCGGACCCTCACTTTGCCCTTTAAGTTCCAATGAAGTGTCAGGTTTGGTTCATCAGAGGTCTGTAAAATCAATTCCTAACTAAAGGACAGGGAATGCACCATATAACCCTACACTGATGCCTCTACACATGCCCTCCTTCTACCTGCTGTAGGTATAGCAAAATACTGAAGAAAACTGTCAGGGCAAAAGAAAAGCACATCAGCAAAACTGGGAAGTATCAAGCACCATAACTTTTATCAAGTTAGTCCAGTAAGAAATTTGACCTATGGCTCTTCATTTTATTTTCTGTTATTCTTTTAATTTTTAGTACTTCCCTTTTTTCATTACTCCAATAAGTGTTGTTGTCCTTCGTTTGCACTGATTTGCACTGTGCATGGATCCAGTTGGCCAGCAATGGCAGGGAATGCTAATTCCATTTAGTTACCGGAAAAAAAAAAAAAAAAAAAAAGAAAAAAGAAATAAAAAAAAGCAATAAAGAAATATGTTTCCCTGAGGGCCCGGCCCAGAGTGATGAAAAATCCAGACCAACAAATATTTGTCAAATCAGTCTGAAGTGTCCTCTCTTTTCCCATTGAAAATAAAAGTAGGAAAGTAGCGCACTAGGCAAACAGCAATATAAATGATGGACCCTTCCCAGCTCTAGTAGTTGCATCCCAAATATATCCCCAAGCTGAGAAAAGAGTGACAGTCTGTACCCCAGAACTGGGCAAGCCCTAATCACATTTCAGATGTGCCACGGACAGCCATAGCTAAGATTATTTAAAGTTATGGGGTCAGTGACAGCAGCAGCTGCTGCTGCCTGACCTCAAGGGAATCACAGTCCTGGTTAACACAAAGTCTTGTCCTCCCATTCCTCACTGGGACTTACTGGGAGGTGAGTGGTCCTTTGAGCTGCTGCAATGGGTTCCCAGTGCCGTGCTGACCCACTGGCAGTGGGCTGAAGGGGCAGAGAAAAAGGCAGCACAAGCAAAGCTAAAATAACTGTTCCTATTAGAGACTCTACTTATTTTCCCTGCTTTTAGAAAGGAACAGCTGCTTCTCAGGTTTGCCAGCACCCAGAACTCAAAAAACTGAGAGTGAGAGATTCAGAAATAGGATGATTGTCTGTAAAATAGTCTGATGTCAAGGGTGGTGGTGGGGGGGAAGCCTCTTTATTTAGCCTGTGATTACTAAGTCTTCAGAGATCCTTTTTTTCAGCTTTTCCCTTAGTTCTGGAGGAGCAGAGATCCACTTTCTTTTTTCTTTTTTTTTTAATGAATGCTGGGATTCTAACATAATCAACTAATTCCAGGAGCTGAGGCTTCAAGATAAAAAGAAAAGTATACCATGTTGCAAAGCTCTCAATGCAATCTCATTGCATTGGCTTTGGCAGCGGTTCACTTGGCTCTGGAAATAATAAAGGGGAGACTGAAATGACAAACAAACCGGAGATCCAAACTGAAGTACCACCAGGGAATGCAAAGCAGATGGCCAGCAAAAGAAGACCAGCCCAAAGAATTGCTATGGTCTTTGCAGGAAGATTACTGACAGCACCCACCGTGGTGGCCTCCTTTCTGTGAGCTTGCCTGGCATTCTTTGCATCTCAATGTCCTTGTAATTAATTATTATTGAGAGGAATAAACAAGCTAGAATGACCTCTCAATAGCAAATCATTTGTGCACCCTCTCATAGCAAACAGGGAGACCCAAGGGCACTGGAGAGCCCATGAAAGGGTCAGAACCAACAGTACATTTCTATGGCATCTTGGGGCTACCTTGTTTTAATTGGTCATTGGGCTATCACCAAGATAACGCTGGTGTGTGCATTTAGGAACAATGCTCTTAGCAGGCTCCTATTGAAATGTCTGCTTTGTTTCAATATGCCACAATATTATTTTGTCAAGAGAATTTATTTAAAAGTTGCAAAATTAAGTCTGTGCTAAACAGGAGCTGGCACAATGGAGATGAGATTTTTGGGACCCCCCATAAATATGTGTAAGCAAATGAAATTTCATGTAGCAATTCATTTTCAGAAAGAGAAAAAAGCCCTAAATTACATTCTCTGCTGTCATATCCAGTTAGCTCAGGAGAGAAAAACACATGAATATCAACTGTGACCCTTTGAACTAAGTAGTGTGGTAAAACACCCTGAAGATCTCCATTGAGACTGATCCTTTCTGCTTATCCTAATCAATACATTGGTTTACTGAAGAAAGAAACAGTTATTGTGGAGCAGGTTTCAGACTGCAACCCCAGCAGATTCTCTGTGCTGCCAAATAGGATTTCTCTTTAGTCTATGTCCATCTCTAGCACTTAGCAGAGCTGACCTGTCCTCTTGTGTTTCTCAGCTGTTTTCTTCAATTTTCACTTTTCTTACCAGTATAAAACACAATGTTTAATGCTTACTAAACCTTACATGCTCTCCTCTGTGGCCGTTCACAGGGACCAGGATTTGAACTTTGGACTCAATAGGAAAAGTTTTCAACAAGCACCTGGAGCTAAATCCTACCCACCATTTTGTGGGTGTTGCTCCATTACCTGCTGGTTTGAAATAAGCAGGATTTAATCATTTGGGGATGACAGTGAATTACAGCCCCTCATGCAGGGATACAACACTCCTGTCCCACTCTCCCAACCCGTCTGCTCACAGGCTGGTGCATCACTGGAGCACAGCCAGGCAGCCACAGAAATGCATTGAGTGAATAAGGTCTTCCTTCCCTATCAGCCAATAAAGATAATTACAAAGGCCAGCATATATTAATTTGGGTTCAATCCTTTTCCCACTCAAATTAATGTTGGTTTTGCCGTTGATGCTGATTTTAGTAGAAGCTGGCCCAACATCAGGGAGCTAAAATTAGATTCTGCCATCTCCCCTGTACCAGCCAAGGGAGTTACTGGCCCAGCCAGGAACTGATACTAACTCAAGGAACAGCCCAGATATCCCAGGCATGCTGCTGATGGGCTCCAACACCTACTGCAGGAGCTCAGGCAGACAGACACCCACAGTGATCAAAATCATGACACCTCCTCCCCACACCACAGCCAGGTCCCTGGGCACGCTCACCCCTCTCTAACTCATTTGCCAAAACCAGCACTAACTGAGGGCGGAGAAGGAGGCACACACAGAAATTCCTTATCCACTGGGGCTCAGAGTCAGGGGATGGCAGGTCTCGGTGAAGATGCCTACACGTGCTCACACAAGTGTGTGACACACACTGCTGTTCTCAGGGACTCCCTGCATGGGGCTGTCGGATTTTTATCTGGTTTCCACAACACCAAAGTTGCTCATTGTCAATATTGGTGATGCCACTCGAAAAGGTCAGGGGAAATCCATCATGGCCCGTGAGGTTATTGTGGTGTAACGAGCAGCCCTTGTATCTCATTTTTCAGCAGTGCAACTCAGCCCTTACAACTCCATTTCTGTCCTGCACAAAGCCATGGAGGTGGTGGCTCAGTGCAAAGCTTGTGGGGCTTTGCTTGGGATCTCCCTGCATCGGTGCAGATGTGGATGCACGCAGATGTGCACACACAAAAATCATACACATACAATTATCCTCCACGTTTTCCCCTGAAAAACAATGTTTTCCTTTTAGGCAGTCTGCCCATTGGCGTGTCTGAGTATATAGATACATGGGCATTTAGCAACAAGGGTGAAAAGCCACACTTCCATGGAGCTCATGTAGCACCCTGATTTGCACATACCTCAGAAATACAAACAGTTCCTCTCTTCTCATATTCTGCTGCTACAATAACTTTGCAGACACCTTTGCTTACTGGACTTGTTTCATGGTGGGAGTAACTACCAGCAATATCTTGCCTGCTACTCGGAGCAGAGTCACATGCTGAGATTGCTCATGTGCCATTCAGATTCTCTAACAACTGAGAGAGAGAAAAAAGGGAGGTGAAAGAAAAAGACACATTGCTCTGTTGTTTCTGCCTCGGCTGCGAATGCTGTTACACTGATTTCCTTTAATTGGTCAATCCCCACCCTGTTTCCACAAAACACGGAAGACGACTGTTTGTAATTCCAAACTCCCAGCCTTGTGCCAGATAACATTTGCCAATCAGCTGCCAAGGAAAAAAAGAAGAAGAAGAAAAAAGGAAGGAATGGCAGATTAAACAGATCAGTTCTGATTCTTACCTTCAGAAGCAGACTTCGTTCAAAGCCCACAAATACTTTTACTTTGCTGTAAGTCTGAGCTATTTTTAACTTCCCTCGGGGATGCCATATAGGGAGAGCAGCCCCCTCCCTATCATTACTAATCTGCCTAACATAACAGCAGGACACCTGCTGCTGGTGAGTCATATTTTGTGTGAAGCTAATGGTATATATATAGGCAAAATGTAAAGACAATTGCTTATTTCCCTGCCTACCCCATGTGGTGTTTGTTGCTCTAAGCAAATCAAATCGTTGTAATGAAAACACCGGAAAGAAGACAAATACATAGGAAAATTCATGTTCTCTTCAGACCAGAAGCTCTATGAATGCCTAGCAGAATTATTCTTGTTTGTATTTTTGGTGTGTGTACCTGTGTGTGTACATATATCTGTACTTCTGCATATGCACAAAGTGTTTGTGCTCTTAGAAGCTCCTGCTCTGGTACATGCAAACTAGTGTTTTCACTGCAAACTTGAATGGAAATTTAATGACTACAAATCTAAAGCTCCATCCTGAACCTATCTTCCCTACTCACTCACAGTAAGAAAGAACAAGCATGGAAAATGAGCATGTGTAGGGGAAACTCAGGTTTACAACCTGCTAGCACAGAGAAACCTATAATGTGCTCCCCATACAAGCTTCCAGATATGAGACAGAGGTATCTTTGTGGCTGTAGAGTGGCTGTTAAACATCAGCTGTTCCCTTTTGTTTGCTTCACAGCCCTTACTTCCAATGACAAACATACCTATAGAGTGGCCCTTGCTCTGTGTTGAGAGCCTGATTTAGCTCTGGCCCTCAAGCCATGCATTTCATCGTTATGGGCTTCACTTCTACACTTTTGAGAGCTGCAATAAAGCGCTGGTAGGTTTGGCTTTGTGATCCCTGGAAGATCTCTCTTTATTCCTCCCCCCCCCCCCCCCCCGCTCCTTTATTATTTTTTTTTTTTTCAAAATGTGAAATTTTGGTTATTTCTATCTTTGCAGAAAGGCATTGTCCTGATCTTCTGCCTCAGGCAATACTTCCATTCATGGTGGATATTGGCACTCACTATTCTTAACCTTAACTCACCCTGCTGTCCCTAAATTCTACAATATAGTCCTTCTTATTACAGACAGTGGCAAAATGTCCACTAACATCAGTGGAAATAGGATGGACACTTACAGGAGGTGCTAGAACATCTCACAGTAACTTTAACAGTCGCTTTCAGAATAAGTCATTGGGCATTGCAACATGTGAAGCCATACCCTGACTGATATAAGCACATAAACTTTTATCTTCCTCTTATAGGAAAATATCTGAAGTATTCAATAGATAATGAAAAACTTCCTGTAGGTTTATAAAACCATCATTTTGAATGTACCACAGGAGAGTGATTTTAAAATATATATGAAGAAGGTGTCTCTGTTCCCAGAGAACTATGTAGATTTTCAAATATATTTCTTTAGAGCCTTGCTTCCCCCCACCCCATCTTCTTCTCCTGTTGAACTGGATGAGGGATGGTAGAAACTAAGAAACTCTTCCAGCCTATCTAGTTACCCTTCTCCAAGAGGGATTGGACAAGGGAGCAGCAATTGGCCAAATTTTACTTCTTTGAGCAATGTAGGGACATATACTGCCTAAAACCCCTCAAAAGATGAATGAAGATCCTAAAAAGTTAGGATGTGGCGCTTTCACCGCCGTGGCCCGGGTTCGATTCCCGGTCAGAGGAGTCCCCCGGGCAGATGGAGCTCGTTAGCCCTGTAAGGCCATCCATCTAAGAGAAGGTCACTCTAAACAAACCTACGTCTTGAGGACCTCACTGCCACTGTCCAAGCTTGCTCGGCCCCGGCAGATGAACCTCAGGATTAAAGGGTGGGCTCAGCTCAGCGCACACTGTGTCTCACCTAAAAAAATCCACTGCGCAGGCTCGAAGGGTAAAGACCTTCGTTCGCGAAGACTGGCCATACAATACAGGCTCTCTGCACAGAGTTCAGAAGCATATTTCAAGCCAAGTAATTTAAAATAAGCTCTGGCAGATCAACATCTTACCACTTAAAATGACCATTAATCAAATCCTGAATGTTTGGGGTAAGACAACATGCCCCAGATATCAACACGGGGTGTTCTCCACCAAATAAGGCACAAAGAAAGCGAACCTTTCCTTTCTGTATCCAGCTGCTTCTCCCAGTTCTACTGTAGCAGAAGCAGCAGGATCTCAGGCAGACAGATCTTGCAGCATTTCCAGTTTTCATGAGGAGTGTGTCTGTGACCCACAGGCTCTGTGATCCTCTATCCTCCCCTAGTGACCAGAACACACTGAGGGTATTGAACCAACTGGAGCCTTCGAGCTCAGCAGAGCTGCTGCATCTCGTCTGGCTTTGTGCTTCAGCAGTCCTGCTGTCCTCTCTGGTGCCAAAACCCAACCAAACCCCCTCTTCACCCCTGCCTTCATCTCAGAAGGACAGAAGTAACCACCTGTGTGTTATGGACTGAGCGTGGGGGTCAGTTCTCCCCTGCTATTTCTCCAATGGCAGCCTGAGTGTGCCATCCACCTATCAACTAACACAGCACCTTTAAATGTCTGCTAAACAAAAAAGTAGAAACATAAGGGGGAAAAAAAAAAAAACCAAAGCCCCTCGGCACGTCTGCCTTGAATCCCAATTAGAAAAGAATTGTTTGCCTTAATTCTAAATGTATTTAGAATATGGAGCATGTATTTCCAAAGGATGTTTTGTATTTACAACATGTCTGTCTGGTTATACTGCTGCAATGTAATTGTTTTCCTGCTGAGAATTATAGCAGGGAAGTTACTCTGGGTATGATTACAGCTCATTATAGTTTCGCCTTGGAATTTAAAGGCTCCCCTGCACCACTCCTTCCTCCCTGCTTAGAGGCACTGGCCTTGGAGTATGCTGGGACTGCTGCCTGTGATTGCAGTAACCAAGGTCCCTGAGGTCACCGACAGCTACACGAGATGTGAATTCATTTGAGGTTTAGTTGCAAGAAACGGGTAAGTCATTACAAAAATGGTAAGAAAGGAAACCTATAATGAATCCCCTATGCTGAGGCTGGAGCTGGGACAATCTAAACCAAAACTTTGCTTGGTCCGGATGGGGGTGGGGAGAGAAGGTGGCAATTCCCGCCTGGCAGGGCTTTGGGAATGAGAGCACTGCATAATTTGTACCCATATGAGGATTTTTTTGACAAAGAGAGTTATGCTTGGGGTGGGTAACAGCCAAAGAGCAGAGAGACATTCGCTCCTGTGCAGAGGCTCAGCACAAGGTCAGCTTTAATACTGGAGACAGAGCCCTGCAACATGGGTAGATACAGACACAGCTGGGCCAAGCTGTGGTGAGTTCATTCACTGCTTCCTGATAGGAAACACTCCTTGACATATTTCATAACTGTAGTTGTTCCTTTTGCCTCTAAATCTTTAAAGCTTGATGCTGGAATCAGGTTTGCGCCATAAATCTCTTCCTTCTATCATACCATTGCCTGCCACTGCTGATACTTCGGAGCAGAGAGCTGAGCCCCGGCTGCGCTGGAGCTGCCCAAAACAGCCTCGACATTAGCTGAGCACAAACCGTGGTGATGGCAGTGGAGCAATTCCAGCACCTGAGGAATCCTGCCCAAGCCTCTGGGGCCGCTTGGGCAGAGCAGTCCTGGGCAGCCCCCTCACTCTCCTGCCCAGATGGTGCAGCTGCAGGAACAAATGTACTCCGCTGCGGAGCGGCACCGTGTGTTTCAAAACAAAATGTCAACGAGCTTTCCAGATTAAAACATTAAAAATGTATGAGCAACAACTGTCACACACAAGGAAGTTAATAACGCTGGTAGAGTTTTTCCTTCTGAAATCGGGAGAGGCTGTTTTTAATATCACTGTGTTCACGTGCAGTTACAGCGTCAACAAGATGAAGACCAGGAAGACTCGTTAGATCTTCATTTGACCTTATAACAGGCCACTGTATTTTACCCAGCCATTCCTAATTGAACAGAGCTGTAAGTCCCAAGAAAGTCAATAGTGGAGAAAAACACCAAGTCTTGCTCTGGAGCCATCAAAAAGCAAAGAATACTTTTTTTTTTTTTTTCTCTTGATAAATTACTCTAATGACTAAAATGACTTCCCAGTTAAAATAAAATAAGCCCCCCAAAAACTCGCTAAAACCCACATCGCATTTAATAATATCCTCTTCAGCTTTCAGGTATGGGCTCTTCCTTCATTTTCTCTCCTTTTAAGACAGTTATTTTCTTGCCAGAAACAGACTCATGCACCAAAAAATCACCTCAGACTATTTTTTTGGTCTGTGAAACACATTGAGCCTTTCAGGCCTCTATTGTAAAACATTTCCTCATACCCTCAGATAATTTTCACCTTTCTTTCCCATCCACTTTCCAACTTTTCCATATCCTTGCAAAGTTTCAACATAATATTTTGCTGTTTGGGACCTGGTTTTAGCGATGCTGCGATAAAAGTAAAATGACCTGTTTTCCTGTTATTCAGTACTCCCTTGTTTATATACTTATAGGCCACATAAATTCCCTTTGTCAGGTCATCACAGTAAGATCAATGTGCAGAGGCTTCTTGGATCACTGCTCCCTTCATCCCGTGAGTGCTCCCCGTGCTCCAGCCTGCAGGGCCGTGCCCTTGCACAGGCCAACACAGAGTGTGATGAATTCCTCATCCTCTTTACCAAAAGGTTCACCTTCCCCAATGCCAATCTCCGTTCTTCTTCACTGGGTACCATTCTCTTTGTGCTTTACAAGTATTTTTCATCTTGTGTTTTGCTACAGACCATTGATATAACCGACAGAGAGCTTTGGTACTTAACCCTCATGTGCCCCAGAAACCACCGGTCCATTTAGCCCTGATTCCCCATCAACAGCTACTTCTTGAGCCCTGTCAGGCACTTTGTTATCCTTTTAATGCATATTCTAATGTTACTGAATGGTGCTAATGTTTAATCAGCATGCCATTCACTGCCAAGTCAAACACCTCACATAAGTCTAAATGCACTAAATTTGTTCAATCATTTTTGTCAACCAGACTTGTAATATAATCAGAGAGCAAAAATTAGGTTTCTTTGATAAAGTTTGCCATAAACGTATGTTGTTTAGACTACTTACTAATTTACTTTTGCAACAGCTTTTGAATTATTTAACACAAAATGATTGCGTACTAACTAGCCTGCTTGAGTCTTAGCAAATACTTACTCACAACAACCTTCTCTCTGAAATCCATGTAGACATGTTCCATACTATCCTGTGAGCATTAGCTCATTCACTCCCAGGGAGACTGAACTGAATTTAGGAAGGTTTCACAGGTAAACAGGGCTTTGATGGGACCACATGCCTAAAGTAGGGGCACAGAATCTGGTTCCTCTCAGTACTCCTCCACATCTACCCTGCTTACAAAGCCTCACTAGCACTCATTAGATAATCAGACAAACAAACCCAAAAATCTTCAGTAGAAATTTCTTTGCAAAAGCTCAGAAACAACTTTACCAAAATGGAACAAATGTGACTTGGGTCATTTGTGTACGTGCCTGGCAGCACACAGCCATTGCTGCACATGAGCTTCTGATTTAGGGCCCCAGAAAAATCTGCTCTTTAACTACCTTAGTACAAAGCTAGAGCCATAACTTTATGGGTTGAAGGGTGATAATATTTAGGAAGGGATCCAGCTGCTGAGAGAATTTTTATGCTGGTTTCTACGTAAGGTCCATTCACAAAGACGAAAATATCTTTGTAGCAAAATCCACCTCTTTTTGTTCAGCCCATGTTATTTGAAGGAGTGTAAAGGTATCTGGGTATCTGGGAACATGATTTCCTTTGCCCATTCCCTACTCTGCTCCTTTAAACAAGTTCAATTTGTCCTGCTGGAACCACTGTTGCCTATCTCATCAAGTTACAAGGCAACCTCAAAGAATTCAGTGGAGAGCTGTATGTTTTGTACATAAAGACATGACGGCTTCTCAGTGCTCCTGCTGTTATTCAGAAATCATGCAAAATGAAGCTGAGGCAGAGAGCAAAGCCCAGTACAAACTTGAAGCATTCATACCTCCTGAGCATAACTCATTTGCTCTGCTGTCAGTAACTCAAAGCCCCAATGAAAAGAGGAGGGGAAAAAAGAGACATAAGAACATAAAAGAAAGGAGTAATTAGATGCAAGTCACTAGACTTATCACTTTGCTTTTGGCAAAATATTGACTTCTGAATGATCTTTGTCAAATCCTATAAAAAACCAGCCTCCAGGTGATGAATCTTGCCACAGGCATTAAGTGGGGTACTGCTGGAAAAGGAAGAGAAGGAAAATGGAAAAGAAGGCTTAATTTTAATTAAGTAAACTACCTGTGTCTGTATTTGGTCAGAGCTCTCACAATTTGGAAAAGCAGGATGCTTTAGGGCTTGACTTTTGTTTGGTTTAAATATTCATGGCATTTAAAATATCTTCTGTGCTGGGCTTGGCAGTCCTGAGGGGCTGAAGCAGCCCTGGCGTTCCGTGCCATGAGCCTGCTCTGCAGCAGCACCTCAGGACATTTAGCCAAAACCATAGAGCAGAGCAGAAAACTTACAGTGAAGGCTCTGCTGGGACCCCTCGTACAGGGAGCTGAGAACACTTATTGATTTCAGGAGGGAGGGATGAAATGCAGCATGTCTGTATCAGCAATCCAGACATTCTGGACTGGTTTTGCGTGCTGACATTTCACTGTGACCTGGGTTTTCACACAGGCTTTAACGACTATTGAAGCCAGGAAGGACAGCACTATGAACAAGTGCTAACCAGTGGGGAGGAAGAAGAAGAAAGTGTTTGTTATCTACAGCAATAATTTGTCATTTCCAGACAGTACAGCAGGATAAAAAATAGTCTCATGGATAAAGAATTAATTTGAGACTGGAAGAAACAGGTCTGTCCCAACCTTGACAAGCTCCCTGGCAGATCTTGGACCTGCCAAATAGAGACATATAAGAAGAAATGCTCCTTGCCCACGCGTGGTCAGTGTGGTGGTCCATGCCATAGTCCATGCCATATTGACAAGAGCCCCAGTTAAAATACCAAGGAAGAAATTATTGTTATGTAAAGTAACCTGGATTTTCCATTAAAAAGGTGCCATAAGCAATGCTAAGATATTCTACTCGCAGTCTGCCATTTCCAGTTTCACTCTAATCACTTATCAACATTAATTCAACATTAACTTAGGACTCAATTTCTTCACCCCACTCATGCTGGCATCAGGCAATACACCCATAATCTCTCCCTCAGACTCCTTTTTTTGGAAGTGATTTTAAAAATCACTTAAAATGATTTAAGAATACTCCTAAATGTCAGCTGCAGGCAGGAGGAGAGTTATTGGTCTAGTTTTAGAGAGAATTTTTGGCTCAGTTTCCTTCCTACCCTGCTCATCACTGATGTATTTTTAAATGAATCCTAAAATACACACCAGGAAACTCTATTAAATAAAAATCATGAATGGCATGCAGACTGTGCTATTACTGTGCATAAGAAGATAACAAGACTCAAGAGACTGCCCTTTACATTCTGCTGCTCTTGCTAACTAGAGATCTGGCCCAGCAAATGCACATGTTCCATGAAGAAGTGAGAGTGCCACAAACCCTAAACAGTTATGCTTGGAAAGAAACTGGAGGAATAAGAGATTGGAGAGATAATGGGGATGCCATGAGCTGCATCTCCCTGTGTTCTCAATTAACTAAGTGATTGGACATGCACAATCAGAGATCCTGAATGCATTGTTTGTAGGTTATCAGCAATATCGGACATCAGATGGAGCGGTGCTGGACTCCCCCTGCCAACAAACCAGAGGGAAGAATTAGAATTCTGAAAGCTTTTTAAAGCCAGGCTCTCACTTCAAGACACAATAAAAGAAAAGCTTTTAGATCATTCCTGGCAGAGGAGTTGGAAAGCTGCCATGCTCAGACAGAGTAACTATGGTAATCCATATCAGGTTGCAGAAATCATCTTTAGCATACAGTCTTTTAAGCTCTCCAAGAAGCTTTCTTCCTAATCTACTTAAAAATAAAAAATAAAGGGTGTTTCAAGGTCAGACACTACCAATAATGGGATCAAAGACACTGAAGGGGAAACAGGTCGAGGGTACAGGGCCCTGAGCACCAACTGATGTCTCCGCAAGGAAGGAGAACTCCTAACCAGGATACAGGAGCTGAACAGGAGATGGACTTCCCTGTCCTGAGCTCTGCATTGCCATGTGAGGTTGATCATCTATGCTCTGCAGGGAAGGCTGCACAATTAAGATGCACTGCCGAAACCCCACACTTAATTGCTTTGATGCTTAGGTGATTGGGAGCTGAATACATTAGTATGTCAAAATTACTGAACACAAAGGCCTTGATTCTGTTCTCTTCTGTGCCCATATAAGTGATGCCCAGACTTCGCCTCCATGGCACTTGAGGATCACTGGAACTTTACATAGGCAGGCTCAGCCCTCAGTGACACTTCAACTCTGCTTAAATGTTTGGGGTTGCAGTGTGCTTGGTCTGAAGGAATTTGATTATATTGTTCACTTAGGCAGAATTAGGAGCATAGGAAATCAAATTCCGTTATTTTAAAATTAGTTCAAAACTAAACTCTGCTACTTATATCCCCATGCTACGTGTTGCACAGACTTTTGCTCTGCTTCACCCCATTGTGTGCGCAGAGCCTACACAATCATCCATCCATCCTCATGACTATTCCTCAAGTATTTGAGAGATCCCTGCATCTCTCAAAACACCCCTGAAATTAAAGGCAAATGAGTACTATTTGGAGCTGGTCCCAAAAACAATCAAGAAGAGTAAACGTGGCACAAGAGGTATTTGAGGGAAAAGGCAACGTGTGATCAGTAGAAAGTATTGCAGATAGAAATCCCAAATGGCTGTACTGTAAGAAAGGCATATCAGACCTCCTCGAGTCTCTGCTGCTTTCCTTTGCTGCCTGCTGAGCCAGACACCAGCTTTCTCTCCTTGCAAAAATGGCAGCATCTCTGATGAGTCCAACACAATGTCAAAACTGAAAACTGTTCCACATCAATCTCACACTAAAGGGCCAACATCAGAGATCAGGCATCTATCAGGGAATGCATGTTTACATGCATCCTTTTTTTTTCTTTTTTCTGATGGTTCAGCTGACAGTTTCATTGGTTATGGGCCTGTTTTTTTGCTTTTCTTACGTGCAAAATGATTTTACTTACATGCACACAGTAGCTGAATGCTTATTTGGCTGATCTGTTCATATGAATACAATACAGGCTAAACATCTGTGTTTTATGGGAAAAAAATAAATAGATATATAAAAAAAGCATGCAGGCAAAAAGCCTCAATAGTAATACCTACAGGTTTGGAGATGATTGGAAGATCAGGGCTAATATCTCAGTATCTCTTTTTCTCTGTTACAATGACAAGATGCTGAATTGCTGTGATTTCAGTACTCCATAACTTAATGGAGACACTTTTATTATGTTTGATCTAACAGTGCTAAGAATATTTCTTGGGTATGTGCTAAACATTATACTCATTATACATTAAGGTGGTTTTAGGTCTATTACTTGTCTGTAATTTGATACTAGAATTTAGATCATTCTCCTCAATTGTCAGGTGCAGAAGCCGGGGGAATCCCTAAACTGCAATTTAGAAAGGAAAAAAGTAATTATTTGCCAACAAAATCTCCAAGAAGAGGATCTTTATGTGGCACTGCAGAGTTACAGGTGAAGGACCCTCAGTTATGTCCTCCAAACAGTTCTGAAAAGGTTCCCAACAGCACCCAGCATATAGCAGGGGACAATAATTTGAAGCTCAAGACATGTTGTGCACAATGTAATTTTTTTCCTGATCTTTTTTATTTCTGCTACAATCTCAGACTGTTTTCGGGAGCACCATTCCAGTTCCTCATGCTGTGTCTCTGGCCCTGCTCCCTGGGAGGCAGTGGAGAGCAAGGGATGTTGGGCAGGGTCATGGTGAGGGAGCAGCAGGAGTTTGGAGTGGGGAGCATCTCCTGTGGCTGAGCTGCCATGTAGCAGAGAGCAATGCCAAGCTCTGCTGTGGGTGCCATGGGAGAGGGTTTCACTCTCAACTGCAGTGCCTACTTTTTTTTTGGCCTCTTTCTTCTGGGTACAAAACATCAAGTGGAACCAGTTTCAAACTGGTATTTGCAAACAATGATTTTGCACATGCAAAGTGGTGCCAGGCTTTGGGTCATTTGCCCTTCATTTTTTTGCCTTCTCCTTGGACACAGCTATTGACAGAGGAAGAAGTAGGATATGCAGTAATTCATTCAATAAAAAGACCAAATAAATCTAGTTCATAAATTAAGCCTGCAATGAAGGCAGATCATTGCTCTTCAGACATTTGCATAGCACCCTGCTGGCCTGCCTGGCTGGGTTTTTCTTTAGGGAGAATATTCACAACAGTCACCCAGTGTGCATATGTTGATTTTAAGACACTGAACTATATCTTTAGGGGAGGTGCTGGCATTTATGTATCTTCTGTAAATATTCCTGAGGATTATTTATTAGATTCAAAACACTTTTTTTTTTTACCAGGGAGAAACCATCTAGACAGATCGCAGTGAACTTCAAGATTTGTGGATACAAAAGAGAAAACTTGTAGCTCTCTTTTGGCAGGTAAAACTAGCAATGATGAAAGGTATATCCTCTCCTTTGTACTACAAGCGCTTTGCAGAGCAGCAGCACATCCAGGGTCTGTTGACAGCAAGCCACACTTCCCATGGGAGGGGATGAAGAATAACACCTTCCCATTAGCGAATGGTGCGTGTTTCAGTCACGTGGATGTTCTTTAGCATCCACATTGGTGGGATGTGCTTGTTAAGGCAACTCTGCTGGTGGCTGCTGGGCAGACCACTCACAGGAAGACCTGTGCAACCTCTCCATCTATTCCTTCCCAGGTCTGGGAGCACTTTGGGGCATGGCTGTACAACAGTGCAGTGCCTTGCTGCCCAAAGTCTTCCTAAAGCCACCTCCAGTCCAGTCTCTACACAGGTTTCTGAGGAATGGAGCAACACAGGCAGGAGCACAGCTATCCCATGCAGCAAGAAGTCAAGCACAATCGCAATCACTGTGCCCTCAAGCAGTCTTTGTACACACCCACAAAAAATGGCAGGCATGGACCGTCAATGAGTATTTAATTAACAAGTTGTTATATAACTACTTTGCTAAACCGAGCATCCTTTGAGGAAACAACATCTAGGGATTAAAAGCACAAATGAGACACTAACTGCCAGCTTTACAAATGTCTACTGTTGGGATATGGCTCCTTCAGCAGTGATGGAAGGAGCTTATGCTTTGGGAAACAGATATAGGAGCTGATGCACAGGCTTCTTGTGTGCACATTTTCCACCTGGAAAATGTCTGTGAAGATACGGTCTGTTACACCGTGTGTCTGGCACAGGAGGGAGAAACAGATGGAGAGATCATCTAAAACCTTTTGTTCTCCATAGCTAATAACCTGGAGCTCTTCTGATGTCTAATATGTGTAGGTTGGCTTCACCTCCATGTGCATGCTCTTCAGAGGAAAACCAACTGCATTCATTGGTTGGCTGATAGGAAAATGTGTGGCTGTTTTATGAAGAGAAACGGATAAGCTCTTAAAACCACGTCCTTTACAAAATGCTGTTTACAGCAGATCTGTCATGAACATCAGTAACTCACCAGCCCATCTTAGCACAATATGACATTTTAGTGCCAGCGAAACTGGGAATGAAACCAGTCACGTTTTGACACAAGTTTAGAAATTAGGAAAACCTTTCTTTTCTTTTATCGTCTTTTCCTTTTTTTTTTCTTTTTTTTTTTTTAACTCAAATGTTGTTCTGTTCTAGTGGAACACTGTGGTGCTTCTGAACAATGATTTTTCAGCACAGCATCTCATGCTCAAAATATAGCACTGGGCTCATTGGGACTTAAATAAAATTTTGAAATTCTTATTTTCTTCATGCAAGAAATGTCCATTTCAGTCTAGCTAAACAACAATTCAATACTGTTGGTGGAAGAAATTTCCTTCCTAACCCCTGCAGAGTTTGTTGTACACTCTGAAATACCTGATTTTATTATCCTTAATTTACCATGCAAAGCTACAAACAGCAGTGGCCATAAAATTATCCATCCCTTGTTAAAATGCAGCTGAAATACACACCCTCCTTTGATATTGAATTCCAGAGCAGGACTTCACACTGTGTGAGGAATCACACTCTTACTCCCATCCATGGAAAGCTGGTAACACTGACTGACAGGAGGCAAGCAGAGCATCTTCCCAGCTCTTGCCAAAATACACCCTTTGACAACCAAAACAAAAGTCTTTAGCTCCTAAAAAGCCCTTATCTGACATGGATGCCTGTGCCTCATGGCAGTGAGACTTAGGCACCTGTTAGGAGTTGCCATGGGAAGCCAATGTTGCTCATTCAGCCTGTATCTCACAATTTCCTGTTCATAAGTCAACTGCTTCTCTATGACTTAGGGGGAATACAGATTTTTCTTGGGACACCAGTGCTCAAGGGAATTACCTGTAGTTAAACATCTGATTAATGGCTCATTAAGAATCAGCAACAGTGTTTATTCAGTCCCTGTTTGAATGTGGTTTTGCAATTATGTGCTTTTGAGACTGCAGGTGTGTGTTATATTCATAACCCAAATGGAAATATGATGGAAGTGCAGTTTACGCTTACTCAAGGGCTAGCTGTTCTGGATTATGAATATAAAACAGAAAAGCAAAAGGGCAATTAATAGTCTGCCCAGGAAGTATCCAGACACTCACTAGATTCTTTACAAAGATATTAAGCACTAAATTTCTGTCCCAAATAATTTATACTAAGTGGCAGAGCCTTCTATTCCCCTCATGCCACCTCTAGCACATGCTACAACAAGGCACAAGGCTTACTTGTAAAAGCAACATTCATCATCAGATTACTTCTGTAGTAACCACTGCACCCTGAAGGATCTGTGCTTCTCTGGGGGAACATCAGGGGAAGAGAGAGGAGAAAGAGAGACTGACAGCCCTTGGCTGGATCTGTCTGCTAGTTTGTGGCCATATATTAAACCTCAGTAGTGGAGCTTTAATTCTGTTAAATGGTGAATCATTCCTTACACTCATCCCTTACCTGTCCCCAGAAGGACATAGGATTTGGCCACTGACTCCTGTATATGATGCACTTCTACAGTTTTGTCCATCAGCTCCAGAGCTGGGCAACAGCAACAGATTACCAGTAATTTTAAAAAACTAAATATTTTAAAATATGCAACCATAGTGCTCTAGTTTTGAAGGTGAAACAAGAGATTGGTACCTGAGCAAATACTGAAACTCAAGAAGTTTCCCCATCCACTTCAGATGGGGAAAAACCTCTCTGAAACAGTTAACTTCTCTTCTCTGTAGCTGCTGCTCTAAGCACCAAGCCTTCTCAAAAGCTGCTTCCTTTTTCTAATTTATTTTATGCTGTTGTTTTTTTAAAAAGGTCGTTTCAGAATTCCTCCGAGTCCCATATATACCATGCTACCACATTGCAGAGGCTCCCAGTGGTACTGTACAACTAAATATTAGTCACAGGAGAACAGGAACAGATAGCCAGGCAGAAGCAAATCTAAAAGCAGTGAACCATCAAATGTGAGGAATGCAGGAGGAAGCTGACAGATGAAGGACTGTGCAGAGTCCCTAAATCCAAAGAGCATTTCTGAAAGGGCACTTCCTTTCACGAGAAGTACTTCTAATAGTTTCTCTCCACTGCGAAAGGGAAGGACTTATCTACTTGCCATCGCTGATTGCTTGGTGTAAAGTGCTTTACATTAGCCTAAAAGAACACAGTCGAGTGCTTCCAGATGGTGGGAGGCAGGAGGCAGGATGGCCATGGCCAGGCAGTGCCTGGTGTCTGTTCCCCACCTGCGGCAGGTGTGGGGCAGGTTGGGGGTGCAGCCTGGCCCTGGAGGCTCCCCAGGCAGCAGCTGCATCTTCCCCCACTTTGCCTTCTCTTCCCCAGGCTGAACAAGCCCACAAATGTGCTTTCTTCTTTTGGCTCATGAGTGGGAGTAGCCTGAGAGAGACAATATGTATGGGAATCCACAGCATGAGACAAGAGTTCCAGAGGAACCCCCCAGGCAGTGACCATACTGAAGACTCCACCACTTTGGACTGAACGCTGCTTTAAGTTTTAGAAAGATGCTCAAACCCATTTAAAAACGTATTTAATGTTGGGAAATCCACCATGGTGTGTGGTAAGCTGTTGATTATAGAAATCATTTTGCCTATTTTCTATTCTGAGTGTTTCTCAGCCCAGTAGTGGGCTCAGATCATGCTGTGACATTCTCCATGACGTGTCTTCTGCTGCCTCAGTGTGAGTACTTGTAAGACCCTTCCCAACTCCTCTCAAAGAAACTAATGAGATGGAGCCACTCTTAGCCTGTAAGCCAGGACTTCTAGAACACAAACCATTCTTGTAATTTTTTTTTTTCAGAAGCATTTTCAAATTTGTGACATAATGTCTGAAAAATGCTCTGCCTTTATTTCTCTGGGTAGTGGTAATATCTGCATGAACTCATTCTTTTCCAGTTCACACATTCAAGGTTCCTGTTTAATTTTTCAGCCACTGCAGACAGCTCACATTGAGGTGTTTATCATTTCAAAAATACAGTCACCTCAGCCAGTGAGCATGACCTATTTTCTTGGTTCCTGGACCTCATATTTTCTGTCTTGTTCAAAGGACTCTGGTTGTTCATTGGATCCAGATCACTCTCAAAAACTGATTTATTATTTACTAATTTGGCAGGTTTTCTGTCGTCTGTGATTTTTGTCTTAGAATTTGGATAGATCATTGATAATGATGCTCTACGACACTGAACCAAAAATAGATTGCTGGGCAACTGAAGAGAAGCAGCCACACTGAACGTGGGTTCCCTGCTCCCAGTTACTAAAATACCTGTAAAAGTGAAAGCCATTTTGAAGGCACATTTAAAAAACTTTTGGAGACCCTCCAAAATAGAAAAAGGGAGGCTTCTGCACTGTTGCCAGAAGAAACAAGCTTAAATCTGTTGTGGTTTGTTGGTTTGTTTCTTTGTTGTTTTTTTTTTTTTTTAACAACCTCTTTTTCATGAGAAAATACTTTTTAACTATGTCAGGGCTTTTAAGTTCTGAAGGATAAGGACATACCAGGGGAGCCATCCCATTATTGTCCTGTTAACTCTTTCCTCCTTCTGGTATACTTGCAGAATGTCAAGGTGAAAACTTTCCTTGTTAAAATGTCTCTCATCTTTTCAAATTTGTGGAGAGCCACTGTTTACTCTCAGCTGTCATTTCTAGCAAAATAAAGGAGAAAGTCTGGCAAAAAAAAAAAAATCCCCTCCTAACCTTCCATCATATTCTCTGTTTGAAGTTATATGCTCGATAAGTTCTAGCAATATGAAGCTTCAAAAAGCCATTTCCTTTAAGTTTGAACTAGAATAGTTTCCTATTATAATTTGAATACTGGTCAGGCTTTTCTGTCTACTGCAGAGAGGCTTTCAAGTATGTGCCAAATGTTAAATGTTGGCATTACTTATTGTAGTATTGTCAGCACATCTTTCCTTTTCAAAATAGATCAATACACAACGTTAGTCCCCAACCCATAGAGCTGCAATGAAGCAGCAATCCCAGAAGAGGCTTCAGGGCACCAGATTAGTGGCAAAAATATCAAACAACCTGCAATTATTAACTAGCCTTGCACTATAATGTTTTCTGCCACCTGGCTGGAATATTTGTGATGTACTTCTAGGAAAGGCAAGCTTTGAAACAGCTTCAGAAGAAAGTAAGACCTGAGAGAAGGATGTGTTCACACATTTGCTTTTAAGTATTTTATCTTTGCAGGGATGAAATGCAGGCACAGAGAACCAAATTGTGAGCAGTCTTAGGGAAGCCACGTATTTAACTTTAGGTGTGCACTTGTACACAGATACGGGGTTCCTAGTGGCTTCTCTAACTCTATTTGCTATGGGGGCTTGAGTTGCTCAGCCATTTGCAGTTTTCTTGTTGGCAGACAGCTTCTTAATACATGAGATCTTTCTAAGATGGATACAGAGAAGGTCATATGCTTTTCCTCAGCTGTGTGATTAATAGCATTCAAGGCTTTAAAAAATATGTAGCGAGAGACAATAATTGTCAAGGTTTAGGTGTATGTCTAGTGAATTCATTGCTTCCTTCAGGAGACAATTTGCCATACCTCTGATGGAGTAAGACAGTATTGTAAACAAAAGGAACTCTAATGAATATAACAGGAAAAGAAAGAGGTTTTTGTCCCCACTGTCACAAAATATCTCCCTCTCTCCCCAATGTAGTATAGAATAATAAGTAAGAATACTTATCGATACTGTGTTTGAATTACCTATTAATAGCAGAAAATAGAATAGTTTTGCAGGACTAAGACCTTTCTAAAAAGCAGGAGAGGTTCAGTCTGAGAATTCACTAATAGCATCATTAGAGTACAGTTCTGAGTTTCCAGCCTGTAGTCCCCCAGGGCAAGGACAGCACTGCCCTCAGTGTCATCCTCAAGTTGTTGAAGGCTCGTTCGCTCCATGGTCAGGGGAGTCTGTCCCTGGGAAGCCCTTTTCCATTTGTTTCATCTAAAAGCCTTCGCCAGGAACCTGAGGTCTCGTCTTTGTCACAATGTGCAGAGCAGACCTGCCCTTCATTTCAGGGTTTAAAGCCAAAAAGATGCAACCAGTGCTCCAATTAGCAGCTCTGCTGACTTCTTCTGGACTGCGAAGGATTGAGGAATCACAGCCAACCTTTGATTTAAAATCAAGAGAGTTACAGCCTGGTCTTGCTTTGAGAAGCAGTGATTTGCGCACTCCGGGACTCATTAGGGAGGAAGCTTTTACTGCCATACATTTACTTTGTTAAAAGGCTGAACATTTTAATAGATGAGACGTTACACCCAGATGTTCAATTCTACCCCTTCTCTCTCTGTGCCCTCTGGAGATCTGTGGGAATGGGGCTGCAGTGCCTCTGATGCAGCATTTCCCTGGTTCATTCCAGGGGGTTTTTGCACAGGGAAAAGCTGATGCTGCAGTGAAGGTTACTTTACTGGTTATATAAGGGCTTGGGGTGGGGATTTTTTGGACTCCTCTGTTACCAAGGCTTTTCAAAAATCCACAATAGGACCAATTTAGCCCAACCCTACCGAGTGCCTTGCAGCGTCTGTGAGAGCAATTAAGCAGCACTATTCCCTAAGCTGTCTTCTCCTCAATTATGTCGGCAAACAAAGAGGCGTGACTGGGTAAGACCCTCTCTATTAAACAAACCAGCCCTACTTATTTTCGCTTTGATCAGGGGAACGAAGTCAGCAGGGAACAGGGAAGGCAAAGCAGCACGTTCTCTCCTGCACTTCTGAAGTTTACAAATAAAAAATAAAAAGAGAGAAAGAAAATAATGATGATATGAAACTGGAAACTTAACCCATCCTTTCTGCTGAGCACCAGGTACACCAAGAATGGCAGTGGGACCTCAGGTTCCTGGGACTGGAACATGAGGGACTGTTACAGTTACCTTTAAAAAAAAAATCAAAGAAAAATTTCCATTGGAAATCTATCTTTCAAAATCCCTTCTTTTTTTCAGAGGAGCTCATAACAGGATGATATATGTTTTGTATCCCTTTCTGTTTCAGATGTGGCAAGAGATACCATTAATTGCTGTGCCTCTGCCTCATCTCTTGAGAAAGTAAATAAAACCCAAGGAATTATGATACCTTGAACTATGCTATTATTTTTATCAGTATAGTTAGTCTGCTGGATATAAAACAGCAGTGTATTCCATAAACTAACAGTATATTCTTTTCTTTCTTTCAGATTTCAATAACTACCACTTTGTTTGGGTTAGGTTTCTTTAACTGGGCTTTTTTTGGGTGAAGGTTTTTGGCCGAGCTTTTGTGTTGAGACAGAATAATTGTTGTCCCACATCACAGACCCCCCGTCACCTCTGCAGTCTCAGCTGGAAAAGCCAGCTTTGCATTTCTCAGCTAATGAAACATTCAGCAGTGTTTGGGCAAGGAGGGTTACTATCAAACTCTTCCTACTGTGAGGTAAAGTGTATCACAGTGTTTCTTAAGTATGTGTTACCTATTTTGACATCACTCTTCAAACATTCTTGGTCTTGCTTGTAACATACTAAAGAGGAGAGCTGTGCTAGTTCCTCAGGGTCTCTAGGAAGCAGCCTGGGGAGTTACAGTAGCTCCAGCAAAGCTGCACCACATGGGAAATCTGCACATATCACTTGGCCAATTCCTCAGCAATATCTCCAGGATATGTGAGCAGGGGCCTTGTTCAAGGGATTCTTTTTTATGCATTAATTTAGTGTTTGCAACAGCAGTGGATGCAGAACAATAGAAAGAGAAGCCAATTCCTCATCCATAGACCTGTGTCTTGAAGCATAAGAGCTACTGATGGCTGAGGAGAGCAAGAGCAAGATGAGATTAGAGTCTTTATGTAAAAACTTTCTCGACCATTACTTCATTTTAATCTCTTATTTATTACTGCTTGCATCTGCTTATAAATTAAGACAGTAAGTTGTCTGGAGCTCTTAATAGCACATTTCACTGCTGCTTTGAAAGATCATCTGTACAGTCAACAAAATAATATTAATGGGTCATTACTCCAGTAAAGCAAACCACAGAATGATAACAGCAGTATAATGGTGATAATGAACTCTTGGAACTTCTCTAGTGCCTGGTATTAAAACACTTTCCAAATGAGGTCAGTATTTTTACCCCATTTTACACCTGGAGAAACTGAGAGAAGGAGCAATATCTGGAGTGTTGGAAAGTAACACAAGCAGATGCTTGAAGCTCAGAAAGTGAAACTGATATTTCTTACAGGCTGTACTCTAGAGTTTTAATTTTAATTTACTGTCACTTTCTCTCTTTGAGTCTGAGCCTCTGCTAGCTCAGGGGAAAGCTTTTCTGAAGGAGAGGGAAAGGCTGTGGCTGCCCATTGCCACCTCTGTGTCACCCCCTTTTGCTGTAGAGTTTCAGCTCTCTAGAGGTACCCTTCATCCCTAGAAGACCTCATTTCCTGAAGTTATGCTGTGTATGCTGCTGGTTCTTTTAGGGCTTGCCTGAATGGAGATATATGGGAAAACTAATATAAAAATCCTCTGTGAACTTGCTTAGAATCAAAGTAGCCTGAAGTGATTTAAGCTAAACTAATGAAGGCCTGACTGAGCCTCTCTGCACAAAGCTTTCAGTGCCATTCTAATCATCCACTTTATCACACCCTTAATTTGGATCAACTGCATTACAGACAAACTCTCTCAAAATAAAGGAGAAGCAAGAAAGGATAATGGGATGTGAGTAACTATCAGAAGTATTTTCATAGTTGACTACTCTACAAAAGCCAAATCTTATAGTTCTGACCAGGAAAGACAAGAGGACTCTGCATCAGAGACTTATGAAAAATGAAACCAGGATTTTAGTGGTTCAGAAATGCACCAGAATCTCCTCTGAGTCTTAATTCTGAGGAAGAACTGAAGAGGGAGTGATCAATGCAGAAACTGCTTAGCATAGGGACCTGACTTGGTCAGAGTGCCGAGGGGAGAGGATGTGGGGAAAACAGCAGTGAGAAAAATAGAGTTCCAATAAGTTGCCCACCAAATTTGCACCACTCTCTTGGTGCAAGTGCAAACTTTGCAGTATCTAGTTGAGATCCTAAACTCCCGGGGTCGCTGTGATGCAGTGTAAAATTATGTTACATGTACTTTTGACCATCAGTTCTGTAACTGCTATTAATTTGAGGAGTCTGCACTTGCAAACTTAGTCTGAGAATTACTTTTTGGAAAAAATATTTCGGATGCACACCTTCCACTGAAAAACACCTCTGACCCTTATGGCTGGAGAGGAAAACCTGAAATGTAACTTCCCAAGACCAAACATACAAGACAAATAAACTCAGATTTAAACCCTTTACTTTTGACCTTTTCTCAATTTCCCATGAATTTCAGGCCAGCCTCAGCATGGTTATTCAGGCCCCAGTTCTTCTTTCCTGGTGCCAGAGGATGAGGTCCAATTAGCACATTCCCAGAAGTGAGCCCACCAGCCTTCCTCTCCCAGAAGGAGGGAACTGAGCTTGCAGCAACCATACTTAAATACTTTAAAAGACAGGTTTTCTGCTAATCTGTTCCAGTTGAACAGTCAGTGGTGGAAGGAGACCAAGGCCTTGGAAAAAATCTTCAATTTCTCCCAGCTTTGGAACCTAGGTATCATTTTTGATCTGCCCTGTATACTCTCACTAGATCAATGTATCATCACAGCAGTTCCCTCTGCTGAAACAGGGTCATCCTTCTCCCCTGCACATCTAAGTGTCTCATCATCTTATACCACAGATCAACTCTAATTTTCTTCTCTCTAACACAGAAAACTGCCATTTTGCCCTGCTTGTATCCTCTGAGAACAACACTGTAAATAGAATTTTCTTACCTTCCCTTCAGACTATGTTTTTCCGCTCTACACAGCCCTTCTCTCACCTCTCTTCAGCAGCCACATCAAACCTAAGCTGCTTTGGTCTGTATTTTCAAGGCTCTCACAACTTATATCTGCCTTACCCATCGCTTTTTCACTGAATTTCAAGAGATGAGCTCTCACCTTCAATCAGCCCAGTGCCAGATGGAAGCAACCCCAAATCCTTCCCCCACCCTGCTCAATACAGCTAACTAACATGAAAACAGCAACTCCTCCCTTCTGTGCCAGAGACTGTGGCAGATGGCACCACCCTGTTTATTACAGGATAATCCTTTTTTAAAAAGAAGATAAGGAAAAAGAAATACACAGAAAGTTAATGAGGAATTTGAAATGGAGTCCCTGCACATTACACAGACTGGAAGTCCATCCCTGAGGTCACCAAGTGCAGTCCCTGCTATCTATGCACTACATTGTATTATCTCTCCATAAACTTACTGAGTTGTGGCTTGAAAGTAGTTTGGATTCTGTTCATTGCCATTACCTCCAAAAAGCTTCCAGCCTCCCTGTCTTAACGGCTGGAAAACTTATTTTGATTTCCATGGGTTTTATTGTTCTCCAGTGCAAAGAGTCCTTTCTCCTCCCTTAAGTTTTACAGGCAGAAATGATACCCTGCTAAGCCTTTGTTTTGCTATGATCAACAAGCCATGCTCCTTTAACTTTCTCTTGTAAATCAGGCTCTCCATTCTCCTGATCTCTGTAATACCTCCATCTGCATGTGTCCCTGTTTAATTCACATTTTTTTTAGAACGAATATTCCACAAATGGCTATATCAGCAGGGCACTAAAAGCTCCTTATCTATACAGCCAATACTTTCCTGATGTAATCTATGTCCTTTTCACAACTTATCACAAAGTGGACATAAAAATTTTGTCCAAAGAATTTTGATTCTGTAGAGCTGATGTCAGACTAAAAGGCCTGTACACACTTCTCTCCCAGTTTCTCTCCCTTTCTTAAATACAGACACTGTGTTTGCTATTCTTCAGTCACACAGTGCCACCCTTGAGTTGATAGATTATTAAAAACTCATACTACCAGATTTGCAATTTCACACATCAATTCTTCCAGAACTTTAGGAGCAAAGTTTCCACTCCACAACTCCCCACTCCCCTGCAACCTTGTGGTATGGGAGAGTTTCAGCTTTTATTCCACTTGTGTTGAGGCAAACTCTGTTCCCACATGCTCCTTCCCATTAGCCACTGCACTTTGACCCCTGTTCAAACTGGTTACCTTGAATTTCTGCATACACATGTTGAGATATGATCCCCAATAAAACACTGATGGTTTCTATGCCTACGTGAAAGTAGAATATTGGATTTGTGCTGAATGTTTAGAAACCATAGGATATATTAAGCATTTCAGAAAACTTACAGGGGCATTAAGATGAACAAGTATGTTTTAAAAATCTCATGTAATGCTGAGGTGGAATAAGCATCATGTATTGACTGGGCCGTTAAAACAAAATCTCTCCCAGGATTTGAGTGCATTTCTGCAATAAAGTGAACAATGCCTGCAGCAACCACAGCCCCAGTAATTGCCTGGGGACCTCATGAGAAACTGAAGCCCAAAAATGAAGGAAAGAGGGAATAGCACAAAAAAAAAAAAAAAAAAAAAAAAAGACAAACCCAAATATTGCAAGACACCTGAACAGTTATTTCACTGCTACAAAAAAAAAAAAAAAAAAGCCATGTGCTTTCCTTAGGAAAAGCATCCTAACACTCTTCCTTTCCACAAAATCAATGGAGAGCACCAGAGGAGTCCATTAGCATCACAGTCAGCTGCTGAGCTATAGATCTGCTCTCTGATATCCATGGGAGCCTTCAAATTCTTCTCTTTAAGTCTATCTGACATGGAAATGGGGCCCACAGCTGGAACACTCCAGCTCCCTCCAGATAAGGCTTAACTCAAGCTCAGGAGCTGGAGAAAATCACTGGGCTCTGGGGCTGTGGGGAGTGGGATGCCTGCTCTGCTGTGTGTATTGGTGACAGTCCTGGAGGCAGCTGGCACTCATGGAACAACACAAGCAGACACAAGGAAAGGGCAGTGGCAACGAAGCATTTAAAATGCAAGTGGGTGAGCATGTGGGGTACTAAGAGGATCACTGCAGCTTCTTGTTATTTCTCCCTGGGCAAATCACTTCATAAGCTAACACCCGGTTAGGGGCAAAACACAGATTGCATCTTTTCCTCGCCTCTCCTTGGAGGCATAAATACAGGAAGCTAAGGGGGCCCAGCAGGTCCTAGTGGCAGGCAGGAGGAGCAGCCCGGTCCTGGAGCCAGCTGCCCTGCTGCTGCTAAGCAACGTGCAGGCACAGCCCGCAGCCTGTGTCGGAAAACCAATCAAGGAAGTATCGCGCTCCCCTTACATTAAATGTCAGTTTACAAATGGAAGTGACAGATCACAAACCATTCCCCTCTGTAGCGATGTGGTCTCATCATGAACCCGTCTCCCCGTGCTCGGCTGGTGCAAGGCGATTCCACCTCTGCTAAATGACTCCCAGAGTCTCCAAAGTACAATTTTGTTTTATAGTCGCTGTCAAACCAAAACGTTTCATGTTATAGTCTTACAACCTTCTCCGCTGTCTGCTTTGCTCCTATTTGATATTTATCCCCTGTCAAACGTGCATTTTATTTGCTGACATTTTTATAATTAGACTGCAATAAATCTGTCTGCGTTTATGTTTATATCCCTTCATGCAAAGGACCCCGAAGTAAGTTCCATACATTAAGTGCATGGACAAATGCTCATAAACATTTTGCAGAGGGTAAATAAAGTCAAAGTACTGGTAATCAAAAATGATAAGGACTCAATCTGGCCAGGCTGGGAGGGGACCAGTGGAAGCAGTGTTTTTGGTGAAGAGGGCAATCTTCTCTCTTCTCAGCAGAGAGGGAAGATTCTGGGAACAGCCCCACTTCCAGATTGTGAAAATTCACACTTTTTATTTTCTTTTAGACAGGACAGAGAATTTCTTGAGCCCCAGTGTTAGCAGGTTTTTTTCAGAGTGAAAAATAGCTTTTAAATGCTGTAAGTTGCAAAATGTTGCCGTAAGATACATTATAAATGAAATTCCAGCATGCAGTTAGTGGTCAAATGCTCCCCAGCTCTCAACAAAGCATTTAAAAACCTCCTTAGCTCACCAAGCTCTGTGTAAATACGGTTGTGCACGGTAAAAGTGAGGGACAGGGGGGTGGGATTTTCTTGATGTCACCCATTAAGCCCTCACCAGTCAGGACTAAAGATCAGAGCAGCTAAATGCTGTCTGGAAAAAATACAGAGGAGCTGCCTCACATTTCTGTCATTTGAAGCTTCTCCCCAAAACTTCCATGCAAAAGACTATCGTCGTGTGAAGTATCTTTTTATCATAGTCACAACAGGGAGAAGAGCAAGTTAAGAATTCACAACAGCAAGGTCACTCAAGGTTGAGCCTTTTCCTCAGCTCTCTCCTGCTGTCCCTTGTATCAGTCGTGCCTGATATTATGCAGCACACGTGCCCTGCAATTCCTGGGCGTCACAGGGCAGTGCTAAAGAGGGTCCTCACGCCTTATTTCTCCCTCCATGCCATTTACACCAAACTCGATAAAAGGAATGCAGAGGAATTCAGAGCAGCTCCTCCAACTTCAGAGGACTCTGAACACAGGAAATTTTTTGCTAAATTACAATGTCTTGAAATTGGCAACAGCACACTGATTATGTCTCATTGTGACTGTGATGTCCTTGGTGATGGAGCTGGGAGACCGCAAAGTGAATATAATGCTCCTATATGTGACTCTAATGACTGATGATGCTCTGCTGTGGGTAGCAATTTTGAAATAACTGAGAATGACGACAAAGAATATTGCCTTTGTCTTTTTGCTTCAGAAGAATTTTACGTGTAACTAAGGAGTACAACACAGCATTACCAGCCACACACGCTGCTAATAGGGAAATTTGCAGACCCATCAAGCAGTTTGTGCTAATCTGCCCCATATAGAGTCCTGCAGGGCAGGTTGAGCATACAAAATAGAGAAAGGTGGGTCCTCACTCCTAGACAGGATCTTTTCACGTGGAGGATGAAATCTCAGGACACAGGGAGAGCCAACAAATGCTGCAGACCACAAGATCAAATTAATAAATTAAATTAAGTGTAGCATTTTTTAAATTGGGCACCAGATGCTTTCCTCACTCTAGTTCCTTCCTGTCATTCTGATAGCTCAGAGGAACCATCTCACTGAATAAAACAAGTGCTGATCCCGCAGAGGGATGAATTGAATGCTTTGATGACATGCAGAGAATGCAGTTATGTTGTCTCTAAGACCTGACCTAGTATTGCTGTTTGCCAGCCCTTTGTGCCACAGAGAAGTGCCAGTGTGCTCAGGAGTGCATCTTGTGCTTCGTGACCCTTCTCAGAGTCAGCATATGCACAGGGGACACACAAAGAGTGTCCCACATTAGACAGGGATGACGGAGTTTCGCTCCTGCCTTAACAACCATCTGACAGAGCATGAAGGACTTCGGTACAGACAAATGTCACTGTCAGTCAAATGGAAAACACCGTGTGTCAGCAATCATCATGTGGATGGGAGAGGTGAAGAACAACTCACAGAGGGAAACACAGAGGAAGGCTGAATGCGGATCCCACTGCCCGGGTATTCTGTGGGAAACTCCAGATCTCCTCTGAGCCTCACCCAGGAACTTGTGTCCATCCCAGCTCTCTACAAAGGAGACCCACAGACTTTAGCCATCCCTAGCCAGAGCAGTCTGCAGATCCAACCTGGCTGAGGGACCACAGAGCACCTCAGGAGGTGGCACCAAATGCACTGACCATCACACATGAACTGGCTGCTTTAATTTTTACACACTGTCTGAACAAGCTAATTTACACTTGTGCAGGTCAGTCTCCAGAGATTGAAGA
The DNA here is from genome assembly GCF_009829145.1 of Chiroxiphia lanceolata. Lineage (NCBI taxonomy): Eukaryota > Metazoa > Chordata > Aves > Passeriformes > Pipridae > Chiroxiphia > Chiroxiphia lanceolata. Next base: position 12,490,419 of record NC_045651.1, read on the forward strand.
CTGACATAAGAGGGGCACAGAAATCTATTTCTGATCTGCCAGAACAGCAGGTCCTGAGAAGTCCAAGTGCTGTGCTGGCAGAGCAGTACTGTTTGCCTTTGAGGGATGGGAAAATCAGAAAAGAAGAGGTCAGCTAACTTCAAGATAACACAGCTGATATGGAGGAGTGTCACCATGAAGCCTTTGCTTTGATGGTCATTAGGGTTCCTGAAGACACTGGACTGAGCAAATTTTGTTTTAATCTATTCTGAAGGATTATAAATTTGAGATATTGTTGGGGAAATGAGCTCCTCATTCAACCCCCTGTGCAGACTTGATTTGCCATGGTGGCCTTTCTGTTCCACAGTCACAGTTTATTTATCTTCCCGCCCCCCATTATTGCAGGAGCCAATGGAGAATAGAAATGTCACTACAGGTCTAAGTAGATCTGTGTGAAAATCTTTCTCTGTGAAGAGAGCAAGTCAGTGCCCACAGTATTTAATCTCATCCTGCTTGTGAGCTCACAGAGGAAATGATGCAGAGAAGGTGATGTTTTCCTCACACCTCAGGAACAACTTAGGTGGGGCACGTAAATCTGTGTCCTATTCTACTCAACAACAATCCAGAGGGTCTTTTTGAACCAGAAGAGACTGATCACACCTAAAGGCTGTTCCAATTAGCTGTTAAGGCAGAACATGAGTAGTTTTCTGTGCACTATAAGCCTGTCTCTTTGCCCCTGCCTTGTATTTCCTTCCAAATGGGAACCATTCTGAAGCACAGTTGATGTGCCCTCAGCATTGCAGCCTTCTGGGCAAAATCCATTCCTTGTATGGGGCAGAGGCCCATACAAGTGCCCAAGACCCAGTTCCACCTCAGTCTGGAGGACTGGGCTTTTCACAACTCTAAATGGTGACGACAGCTCTGGCAGTCAAGCTCTGAGGAATCTAGCTGAGGCAAATTAAGAAGTTGGTGCTCCCAGCTCCACTGTCCCCAGAACAATTAGAGGCAAACATGTGCCTGCATTTCAATGCCTTCAGCATGGAGGTTGGCATATCAATGTGAGCCCACCCTCAGCCAAAGCACTGAACTGGTGCTGAAGGGGCAGCGTGGGTCTGGCTCCTGGCAGTAGCCAGGGACAGATGTCTGCTAGCCCCATCCCTCAAGCCCATCTCTTCATGCTCTCAGCCTCCTGTCATCCTCCAAGCACACAGCCTATTTGCATTCCTGCTTCTGCAGGATTTCTTGACCAGGCTATTTTGAGAGGGGTTTGGTGCTGGTGCAAATGGTGGGCTGGGCACTGCTGTGGTTCCAGGTGCCTCCCAACCAGCAGCTGCAGCCTCCCACCTGCAGAAAAGGAGCCAGGACACACAGCAGCAGTGTGGGGGAGTCTCTGTGGGTGCCTGCAAACCATCACACAGGGAAGCCCAGCCAAAGGGATGATTTTTTTGTGTGGAAATTTGCATCTACCAAAGTGAATGACTGTCCCAGCTTCTCCTTACTCAGACCTGCTCTGGTGTTCCAAATGAGTGAGTTTTGCCTCCCTTCCTGCAGCTGAACATTGCTTTTCCTCAGAAACACTGGGGAACAATTAGAGCAATGAGAAAATGGTAAAAATAACACAAACCCATCACATTCCTCGTGACACTGACAGCCAGAATACTGTGTAGTATGGCAGAGAGCAGAAACTTTAACACATTTAAAAATCAAACAGGTGAGCATGATCTGTACTTTAAAGCACTAATAACCACACTCTCTTTGCTAGAAATATTTTTAGGAAGCTGGAACACCTCCTGTGAGCACATCGAACAGTAATTGGTAATTTGGCACTTGGCACTGTTGAGCTGGTTTTGGCTGCAGTAGAGTTAATTTTCTTTATAGTAGTTGGTATGGGCCTGTGCTTTGGATTTGTATTGGGAACAATGTTGATAATTCAGGGATGTTTAGTTGTTGCCATGCAGGACTTACACAGAGTCAAGGCCTTTTTTGCTCCTCACCCCCCTGATGAGGAGGCTGGGGGTGCACAAGGAGCTGGGAGGGGACAGAGCTGGAACAGCTGAGCCCGAGTGACCCAGGTCATGTGGCATCATGCTTAGCATTTAAAGCCAGGGGAACAGGAAGGAATGAGGGGACTTCTGGAGTGATGGCATTTGTCTTCCTAAGTCCCCTTTATGTGTGATGGAGCCTGGCTTTCCTGGGGATAGCTGAACACCTGCCTGCCCATGGGAAGTGCTGAAAGGATTCCCTGTTTCGCTTTGCTTCTGTGTGTGGCTTTTGCTTTGCTTGTTAAACTGTCTTTATCTCAGCCCGTGAGTTTCCTCTCTTTCACCCTTCTGATTCTCTCCCCCCTCCCACTGCAGGGGTGAGCAAGCAGGACTGAGTTGACAGCTGGGGTTAAACCACGACAACAGTATAAAATATTTTTTATACTGTTTCATTTGTGGCAGCACTGCAGTACAAAAACATTCAAACATTGCTAGGTTAAAATACGTGTTTTCCCAATGGTAATTAGTATGAGAAAATCAGACTAAATGTATTAATTCGAGTTGGCTTTTTCATTCTCTTCCTGTAGTTTTACACTTCACAGTTGCAATAATTGTAGCCCTTATGAACAATTATGTAAAATTATGTAAAATGCAATATGATCAAGGTGTTAGACTATTATTATCCCAGCTGTAAGTGCATGAATCATTACTACAGAGTACCTAAACCCCTCCGAATTTTCTGTCAGTTTGAGTTTAGGGGACTTTTTTTGTCATTTGGATGTTGATGACAATTAAATCATACCTTGATAAATATAAAAGGAAAAAATCCAGCATAGTTATTAGGAGTCCTCATTAGAAAACAAAACAGTGGGTTTCATGTTTTGTCACTTAGTTAACTGCCTGGCTTATAACTTAGCTGGAGAGCCCTTTCTGAAGCAGGAATCCAGGCAGGACCAGGACAGATGTGAGCAGAGTCTTTGGGGATCAGCCTGATGGGGAGAAAACATTTGGCAGGCTGGCTGGACTTGATGTTTATTGAGTGACCTGTTGAATGCATGACAGTTACAGAGAGCTCACACATGACAGAAGGATCCTGGAGGACTTTAGATATGAATGAAGACAGAAATTTCCCTCTGTTGAGCCTGTTGCTTCGTACCTTGGGGTGCAGCAATGCAGGTTTTCTCTTGGGCATAAAAATAGAAATTATTTCTTAACTATATTTTTATTATGTGTGTGTCTCTAAAAAACCCCATCATATAAAAATGGGTCTCATTTTTTTAGAAAGGTCAACAGACATTATATTAATGCAAAGCTTCATCCTAGTCCTTCAGCCTGACCTCGAAATCAATGGGACCATAGACAGATGAGGATAGATAGATCCCAGGATGTGTATTAATTTTCCTCTGTGCTGAAGGATAGCTATTCCCACTGATTTTGAAGGAGTTAAATTAGTATGCTGGGGGAAAGAACACCACGACCCATTTCTTTCCTTTCTGTTTCCTATAGATGTGTATGATGATTTGAATGTAAGACAAAACTCTGGAGATTGCTCAGGAAATTCTCATATAATCCACTCTCTCCTGAAGCTTACAAGAATCATGAAGATCATATTACAGTGTTACAGAAAATAACAGAGCCCTGAAATTAGGTGAAAAAGTTATAGAAAGAAATGTGGCTGAGCCAGGTACTATGGAAATTATGCACCACTGGTTCTTTTTTCCTGAAAAGAGGAGGAAACAGAACAGAGATAAACCACTAACAAATATGGGAAGAAGCATCTAGCGTATTGAAAGTTGAATAACCACTATGAATTGGTCAAAAAAATAAGACAATTATTTATATACAGGTCCAGAATAGAGAAATTCTTGCCTTGGATGGTAAAGCTAGTGAGCTAGATTCATCTTGCAGCCAATTGCTCCTATAACCCATCCCTCTTCTTCCTCCTGATCAGACCTGCAGTAATACATACTGATTTCCTGACACTACGCATCCATCCAACACCTGTGTCACAAAAACTGGAGAATTACTTCATTTAAGAAGAAGAAACTGGACCCAAAATAGCAACAGATTGGGTATTTATCTTACCTGTGAGGGTGGTGAGGCCCTGGCACAGGTTGCCCAGAGAAGCTGTGGCTGCTCCATCCCTGGAAGTGTCCAAGGTCACGTTGGACAGGGTTTGGAGCAACCTGGGATAGTAGAAGGTGTCTCTGCCCACGGCAGGGAGATTGGAACAAGATAATTTTTAAGATCCCTTCCAATCTAAACTATTCTGTGATTCCATGAAGTGGCAAAGAGGGAAAAGAGACAATGATTCCTCAAGGAAAAGACACCACAAATGTTCCCCTTCTCTAGGTCAAAATACAACAGTCACTCCCTAACAAATTGTTATGGAGAGCTGGGGCTTTTAAGGAAATTACAGGGAAAAGCTAATGCCTCCTTCCCATTCACAGAATCACAGGCCCTGCCATTAAGCCTTTCAGTGATGAACAGGTGCTGACAGCAGGACCCAAATAATTCTCTAATCTAAAGGGAGAGGACCCAATATCTTCATTTGGAGCCAGCCCCCTCCTGTTCAGGTTATCGCCTACAGGGAACAGCAATAAGACTTTGTATCTGGAGTCGGGCTGCAGATGCCCAAGTTTGCAGTAATTATGTAACTGGTAAAGCCAAGCCAGTTAAACTTTAGATCAGCATTAAAAAATGCAAGAGAAAACTATCTACCTAATTGTCTGGAAAAAACTATGCCCTCCATTAGAAAGAATGAGACAATATTAATTGTCGCTCAATAACACAAGATTGTTGTGTAAGAGCCTTGCTGTGCTTTATTTTTTCCTTAAAAAGGAGAAAAAAATAAACAAAATAAAGAAGAGTGTGCAAGGAGAGAAGCTGATATAACTAGAAGTGAAATGTTAATGTTATTTCATTAAATGATTTGTGGAGAATGAGATAAGAGATCGACATTCTCAGAGAATAATTTCTTTAAATACCTTGTGCTCAAGATTCCCCTCTAGGCGACTTTTCATCTTTCTTCATTAAAAAAATAGCATTAAATTTTATTAAAGAGTCCTAATTAAGCTGGTAACTTGCTTCAAAGAGCATCCAGGCTTGGGGGGATACGTTAAACGTTAACAGTGATGGGAAGATTCACCCGCAAAGCTGATTTTAAAAACAGCATCTTTCTGACTGGTACAATTTGGCTTGGACACCCTTAAGGCATTCTCCCAGACCCAACTGATACTTATTTTGGGAAGCAGCACATAAATTCTTGGCTTTAAGGTCAAGTAGGTGTCAAAGTTGGCTGTAACAAATGCAAACTTTTCCTGATAGCTTTGGAAGATGTCAAAAAACAATTTCTAAAATTAACATTTTTCTTGGATACCAAATTGATCTGATTTGAGGGTGGCACCACACACACCTGAAGCAAACCCTGTGAATTTAGCTTGCCTTGCTGTTTAAGTGTAATTTGCAATAAACACATCAGCTCAAAAATAAATATACAATGTTGAAGGGAGACAGGTCAGAGGAAGAAAGATGTCTGTCCCATCTGCTCTAATTCTCATGGTCAAAACCAATAGGACAGTGAACACACTATATTGTTTTCTGAGTAATATTCAGAGTATGAATTTAGGAGAAAAAAAAAAAAAGACAGGTATGACCAATGACCCTCATAGTCTGGTGCATGGAAAGGGACTAAATGGGTGCAGGGTGCTCCCAAACATGGCAGCAACCCCTGGGAGAGGGGAGAAGTTGTCTGGTGACAGCAGCAAAGCTGTAGAACATCAAATGCTGATGAGGATGGAAAACTGCCTTCAGATTGTAAATGGCATGAACTGACTGCATGGCCTGGCCAAATGCTCTTTTGCTGATGCCTGCCTGTGGGAAAGGGATGAGCAACACTCCACCTTCATCACTTTGTGTTCTGGGGAGGAAGAGCAAGATATAAACACAAATATCCCAAACCCATTCAGAAGATTTAGTAAGCTACGGTCTGAACTCTATGGGAAACCTGAGAGAAAAAATGGAAGGGGAAAAATTCAGAGAAAACCACTTGCTATGAATCTTGTACAATGACAATAGATAAATAGGACAGGGAGAAAAAACTGCAGTGCTCCCAGGTCACTGCTGATGCCCAGGGGAGAAAGAGAATGGGAAGAGAAGTGAAGGACAGGTCTTCCACTTGAGAAAACCACCTTAAATCCAGACTTCTCCTACCCTCTGTTGTTCCTGTGGCAGATCTCTCTGAACGATGCTGCACAAGGAGACTATTTATGCAGCCATACAAATGTCACATTCATATTTAGACATTGATATAGTTCTTTGATTTACATTCACATCCTGCATTTCCTTCAATTCTAATCGAATGCTAATTTCACATTCATTCTTCATAGCCAGGTTTAGACAAGGCACCCAGTGGTGCATACTTAGGAGGGTTTATTATTATTATTATTATTTATTTTTTATCAGAGTATGTCATTCCCAGGTAAAGGATGTGCTGCCTGCAATGTAATTATGTATGCTGGATAAGGCTTGCATTGACTGGGAGGCACACAAGTCAATTGCATATTGTATTGCGTATTATTTTATATTTATTATTTGCTGTCAAAGTGGTTTGAAAACCAATTCCTATGAGCTGTGTGTACTTTACTATAAATAGGGGGGCTCCTGGAGAAGGTACAGGGATCAGGATAAATTTAATTTGACAATTCTGTCAGAGGTAACCTCCACTTCTTTCCAATCTGCCATTTGCAACAAACAAGCCAAACTGGTGTTGAATGCAGAGAAAAAGAGCTGGAGGGACTCAGTAGTAAATATCACAGTGGGAAGATACAGGAAGGCTTGCTTCAGGAGGTCAGTAAGGTGCACAGCAAGACTACATTTTCCTAAGAAAAAGATTAATAGCACCCCTGAGATAATGCCTCCTCTTTTTCAACTCTTTTTTTTCCCTCTGTTTAATTCCTTTAATACAGGAGTAAGGTTTAAAATTATACTTTTCTCCCTCTTTCAATGAGACAGCACCTCTCACAAGGGAAAAATCAATTTTAAGCGGGAATTGTGTATATCTCAACATTTATATACAATAATTCTCCATTGTAGACATCTCCACCAGTGACAGATAACGGAGCCAATTTGCAGTGGGTGCCATGTGGCAGCAGCTCTGCCTATTCCGCCCCAAGGCTGGCTGAGCAAATTTTCCTCATCCTAGGCAACAGAAGGCTGTTGAGAAGTTCTTATCAGTCCAGGATGTACAGGGGCTTATAAGTGGAAGGAGAGAAGAACAATATTCCCTGGAAGTTGTCTAAAATGTTTTACTAGTGCAATTATGGCTGATGTTACGGCTTTTCCCATTATGTTACTTCTTTTCCTAGGGACTTCTCACTCCCCTCACAGAGAGCTGGCACTACCATCCAAGTGGCTATGGGCTGCACCAGAGCCTCTGCACTGAGCCTGATGGATCTGAGCTGATCAGTAACCACGGAGGACTTGCTTCTTCAGCTTCACTTCCTCACCCTTCCATACTTATACATGTACATTTTTTAAATGGGAAAAAAAAAAATTGAACAGGTATTTAAAAGTTAGATGCCATGAGCACACATGCTCTGGATGGAGAAGGCAGGAGATTGTATTTGATGGGGACTTAAAAGCCCGGGAACACCCTTTTATCTTCTCCTTCTTCAGAATTGTTCCTGCTACAGCTCATCTATCCTGGTTCAGAGACTGACAGGGACTAGGACATACCCTGTGTGAAAGCACAGCTTCTGGCAGGGGGTGGCTGGAGGAAAAAGCAATTATATTTTATGGTCTATCTTCCCCTCTGCTTTCGTTTCATTATCCTATAAACCTTCACAGGGAATAATCAAGAGAGGTTCACTGGCTGTACTGCAAGTTTACTGAGGTCAAAGCTGCTTGAACTTGCAACTTTACCTTAACTATCCTGTCAAGACAACACATTGACCTGCTCTCCAAATTGATCACATAAATCTTAAACACAGCTGTTAATCACACTCCTTATTCCAGCTTATCTTTCACTAAAGATAAAACATAGTTGCTTAGCTGTTTATCATAGTGTTGGCGTGGTATTACCTGCCTTCAAACTTCAAACTCCTCTTGCTCAGAGATGTGACAATTAATAGGAATCAGAACCACGTTTTTATATATAAAGTAGGATTTTACTGAAGAAACTTTCTAAGCAGAAAAAAAAGAGCACTATTATGCACAGATCTCTTGTCAGCAGTTGCTTGTTACATCCTCTTTTTCAGGTAATGCTTTTGTTGAATGATCAGGACTCAATTTCTAGAGACATGAACAATTACAAGTTATCTCCATTTCTCATTTGTGGGGAATCCTCTGCATTAAAGCCAAGTTGACTACCCAAAATCCTTCAAAGCTTTTGTCTGTAAAAGGGAGGAAAAGGGAATTTAAGAATTAAAAACTAGCCATTTTTTCTAGCCACAGTAATAGGTGTCCTTTTAATGCTCCCAGAAAACTTAACAACAAAAAAAAATCACTTTTGGGAAGGACATGGTCACAGAAGAAAATGAAAATTATGTGGACCTTCGGTGCCTAGGGAATGAAATATAATATTAAAGAAGTAGGCATCTACCTCACATGGTGAAATGTGCTTTATATTTATCAACTTCTGCCTGTTGTTGGCCTCGAAGGATGAACCCACCATTAACCTCAAGAAGTGTCTTTTGATTCTGCTGAGGTCCCAACATGGCTCCTGGATGCTTTCATAATGATCCTTAGCAAGACCTGTTCTAGAAAGCAAAGCCATGAAAAGATGTGATGTTTCTGCCTGAAGGCCCTTGGGGTGCTGGAGGGGAAGGCAAAGCAGGTGGTGGTGTCAGTAATGCTCCGAAGCCTGAAGAAAACCTTGCAGCAGAAACATTACCTTTCGTGCCAATCCCCTCCCTTCACAGCACCCCTGGTTTTCTAATCTGAATTTCCTTACTGTATTCTTATTTTGCTTTCTGCATAAGGGTGAAAACACAGGGCTGGGTTTGCAATTATCTCTTTTTTTAATGGATATCTATAATGGACTTGTGGAGCACAATGGCATTCACTGAGTGAATTGATCTAAAATTGCTGTAATAATACTGCAAAATTCCTTTATTAGTGCTGGAGTACGTCGAGAAGAATCAGTGAGATTGAGTTTATTATCAGCTTATAAGTTGATAAACACTTATAAACAAGTGCAAGCAGCCCACAAAAAGTATCAATTTTGCAACTGCTTTTCTCTTTCATTCTGTTTCTCCAAGAGTCACTAGCCTATCATCACCACAAATTAGCTGATACCTACAAGAGCCATCTGAAAGGATCTGTTTTTCATATATACGGTATTTTAAGAATATGAGGGAGAGAAGAGATGAAAGCAAACAGTACCACCAACACGATGAACTGAGCTCGTAATTCCTCATTATGTGCTAATGTTGGGAAGAAGGGATTGATTCGCCCTCTGTTTATATCAACATAAATACAGAATCACTCTGATGACTCAGGGAGCAAGTCTGGATGCTGAGCTGAATGGTCAAGCCTTAAATCCCTTTTTCAGGACCCAATCCAAGAGATCCTTTCAAATAATCCCAGGCCATTATTGCACTGACTTCAAAGGGATTTGGACTGGACCTATTTTCCCATGAAGCAGGAGGAACAAGGCTTAGAGGCCTCCCATGGTGTGTATGCAGGCAGTCCTGCCTGGCTGATCTGCTGAGATCAGCCCACAGACTATTTAAAAACAAAACATCCATTCCCTGAAGACTGTGTGCCACAATTGCTGTGTGAACCAATAAACAAAGCTGGCACCAGGAAACAGTTATTATTATAAGCCATATTATATAAGTGTTTCTTATGCTTTAATTTTTCATTTCCAGATGAAACATTTCAAGGATATTTTATTGAATCTTTTCCATGAGAATTAAAGTCGGGTATAGTTGTGCTATTTGAATGCCCTCCTTGGTCCAGACTGTTTGCAGAGCTATCACAGAGGCTCTGCAAGACACTGTGTTTTGCTGAGCTTCCAAATTAAATTACAACACATCACACTCACCTAAATTACATATCCCATACTATGATCATACACAACTGAAAAAATTACTCGTTAGCATAATTAATGCAATTATAGTCAGCAAATTTCTGATTCACTGGTGACTCAAACTTCAAACAAAGAAGTATTTTTAGAAATCTATAAATCCTGTGGGTTCCATTTACTCCTAGAATTCAGGGTTTATCCATACCTCTCACATCCCTGGTAAGTAAACCATATCAAGTACCTCCATTGCAGTGATAACTGGTGGGAGTATGTCTAAGGAGGGCTGCCCTATCTCATTCACTAAGGGAGGCTTATTGCTATAGCAACAACTGCATCCTGTGATTTACTTGCTACAAACACCCGCAAAAAATATTCTGAAATGATCCATGCAAAAAACAACTGGTACTTTGACCTGACACAATTTATGTGTTCAAATCTGAATTATTTCTGTACAGGTTAAGCATTCTGAATTCAGATGACCTATATGCAAAGAAGAAGAAGAAGTCCCTCTGTGCTTTGGATTAAGGAGGGGAACCCTTATTCTGAGCTCTGTGACACGTCTGAACTTCCCCAGAGTCAGAAATAGGAAACAGAGTGACACCTTGCTCTGGGTGGTGGGAGAGACCACTCAGACAGAGGAAAGAGCAGGGCTTTTCCACTCAGGCCTCAAGGGCAGAGCACAGCCATCCATTCCTGACTTTTCCTTGTCCAAGGGTTAGAAGTCACAGGGACAAGATGTGACCCTTCTGTTTGGAAGGGGTAGGTAATTCCATAGGATCACTTGCTGCTCTCGTACTCAAAATTTAAAAATAATAATAATTAAAAAAAAAATGACACTGTCCAAATGACCAGCAGCCCAGTCCCAACATGTGAGTGACTCTGAGTGGGGTTGCTCAGCTTAAGCACTGCATTCCCTTTTTTGCATTCCCAGACAGTTTTGCTGTCTGTGTTATCATGCAGGAGTCATCCAAACAGGAAAGCAGCCTTAAGCTAGATATTAGTGTGTGCCATAAAAGTGTTTGTCAAAGGATCTTGAGGAGAAAAATGAAAAGATATAACTCCTCTTTCTGCCTCTTCCCTCTCTTCTGTAGGGTATCCCAGTGCAAGGAAATAACAAAGTAAAGTTTGGGAGAAGATATGGGCAGGACTGGATGTTCCACTTTGGGATGGCATATTACATTCCTCCCCTCTCAGGAGGGAGAGAACAGACCCTTTGCAATGCAGAGTAATGAAATTTCACTTTATTTTTAAGCTTCCCTGTGAGTTAAGAAAGGAAGGAAGGTAGGGGAGCCTGTTGAGCAAAGTTGAGAAGAAAGATCTGTGCTATGGAAGATATTTTATCTTTTTATCATTTTCTCTTGATATTGCAGATCTCTCTTGTTAAGTGCTTCCTTTTCATGTCTCCTCACATCTACTGACAACTGAGGTGAATAAACCAACAACCATTTGTTCTACTCCTACAGGAGTGGCAATAATGAAATTCAAGGAGCAAAAGACAGCAGCACTGCCAATTCTGGCCTCAGCAGAAGCAGCATCTCCCAGTGACCAGGAAAGCTCTTTTAGAAGCAGCCTGTAATGGGGAATGTGCCAGTAGCCTGGTGATCCCATGGAAATTTCCTCTTTCCTATGTAAATATTACTTCTTAATCCACACTTTTAGCATCAGAGTACTCAAGTAACATTGTCCCTGTCTCAGCTGAGAAACTTGGTGTGTGTTTCCCAATCGAAGTTTTTGTGTTTCTGAGAATTTGCATTTGAGGCAACTACCAAGAGTGAGGCAGAATGCACTGGTAGTGTCCCTGTGGAAGGATTCATAACCAAACTCTACAAACTGTTTCTGAATGAAGAACTGTCTCTATCCTCCCACTAAAAGCCTTTTTCCTAACTGAGCATCTTTCAAACTGTTTAAAAATGGAATTGTAATTTCAGCAGAGAAACTAAAAATGTCTTACAGCCTTGCTTTCCTTCCACACAAATAAACATTTAACAAGGGAAGCAACTTCACATGTTAAAGTCTGAAAGTTGTCAACTGCTTCAAGAATTCCCCTCTTGTAGGAACAGCTATTTAAAACCACATGGCACCAATTTGGGATATGAATGATCTATTGTAGAGAATCTGATTCAGTGCCTCATAAAGGCAAATGCATCACTCTGACCCATCTGTTCTATGGACATAATCTTAATTGCAAACATAGGGTCACATCCCAATAAATCAACCATGCTGCAGTGAGGGTGCCTACATTTATGCCAGCTGAACATTTACCCAGGACTTCCTACAATCATTGCTCAGTAAAATTTAGGGACAAAAAGAACAAGGAGATTGCTTTCAACCCCATTTTTCTTTACAGTGACTCATATTTATTTAACCTAACGCTCTTCATGGGTGAAATCCAAGTCTTACTCCTATAAAACTCAAAACTTCCATGGACCACAGCTTTACCCCATACATATGGCATAAGACAACAAAGATGTTTGGGATGAATGGCAGCCATGTAAACACTAAGGAGAAATATATATCAAGTCACAGAAGAAACACCGTAGGATCTGTTCCAGTCTTGCAGAGCTGAGCGTGCAGAATCTGAGCATCGTTAGTCTCAAAATAAAGGTAAATGATTAGATAGGATAGAAAGGAGAAAGCATCTCCATGTCTCCCTCTTCCCCAAATGGCACAGGCACAGATGATCTCATTAACTCATCTGTGTAATTTACACTTCTAATATGGCTGAGGAATAAAACAAATATGCAGAAATAAGCAACAGGATGGGGACAGAAGAGGGGGAAACCTCACAGCCCTCTCTCATTTAAGCTCCTTCTTTCCTTGCCAAATATTATATTCCCTTCCTGGGAACTCCTCCAAGTTTGTGTCTCCAGATGCCACATTGCAGTAGGCTGTCTGGAATCTCTCCTACCCACCTCCACATCGCTCACACTGAACAGGCAGGGCAAACACAGGGTGGAGGGAGTGTTTTATCCTTATTTATTTCCAGATGGAAAATCGAGCTGTGGAAAGAGCCAAGAAAGAAAAAAAAAAACCAAACAAAACAAACAAGCAAAAAAACTCCCTAACCATCTTGGTAACAGACTCTGGTAAAAAAAAGGGAAATGCATATCATGGGTTGAAATTTAGAAGTATTGACACCTGAGATTTGTTTTCTTCTGTTAATTTGGGGTTTTGGCAGGTGACTTATAGTAGAGGCATGAGGGAAACCCCCATTACAAGCAAATAGAAAAGCAATTATTAAAACCATGTACAACTGAAGCCCAGTGGGATTCACTTTTTACTGACTGTTTGGGCATCCTGGTTAACTGTGAGCATTCACTTGAGCCAGAACCATGTAACTGTAGGCTCCTATCAGGGCATGAATCTTAAATATATAACTTCTGCTGAAGGAATCTCTTACTGGAAGTACCTTACTGTCTATGGAGGAAGTTTAGGTAGAGATCTAAGAGCTGGTGCCCAACACATAGCTGGGTAAAGTTAAATGAGGTGAACCCCTCTCCTCCCCAGGAGCAAGAGCTGAACCATCAGTGCATCACTCTCCATCTCTCTTTTCCTAATCTTTGGAGGAAACCTAAAATGACTCTTGCTCTGTTTGGGGCCTGAACTTACACGGGTGGGAGATGAGCCTAGGAGCTGGTGGCTTCCTAGAAGCAAAGTAATGGGATTCACAGTTAACAAAGAAACATGTTGATCTTTAGTATTTTTGACACTTAAAAATGCACCTGATTTAAATACAGGTGCATGGTTGAATCTGGTTGAAGAAGTAAATGTAATCAGAGCTAAGTAGGTAAGTGAACTGGTCTAACACAGGCTCCTTTCATTCTCTTCCTACATATCTCTGAAGACCACTGCTATCCCATCTATGTCTCTCTACCTAATTTTCATTTTAGAATGTGCTTTAATGACTGCAAGTAGGTCTGTAGTCCAGAAATAGAAGTCTCGAAGTGCAGAGGGCATTATGTTCTCATACACCTCACAGGGCAGGTTGGAACAGAGTCCACACCCAAATTACCTGAGTATTAGAGGTGACCCTACGCCACTATGCATTTCAATTTAGTCCCCTTTCGGGTGCTATCTTACAGCACCCAGCTGGCTGTCAGTCCCAGTAAGAAACACACTTATATCTGATTCTCTCCATTCTTCTATATTTTTCTCTCCCCTCTCCTTCCCTTGCACAAGGAGTGGTTGGTAAAAATTTATTGTGGGTGGGATTTTGAGGCACACATCCCATCAAATTTAATGGGAACTGAGCATCTAAATCCCTTAGGCAGCTTGAAAATTTCAGCCTCTATTACTAATGTTCTTCTCATTATAACAAGATCTGTACATGACAGCTCGAGAGCTCTGACTCTGCTTTTAGTGATGTGGTTCCGTGTGGTGCCACTGACGGCACCCGGCACAGGCTGGAGCCTTGCTCACAGCTCATCTCGTCACAAGCTCTGCTGCTAACACGAGCCCAGAGAGCAGCCTGTAATTCTGTTGTGATTGGGGAACTTTCCTGTAGGGGATCTTTCCATGAGACAAAAATAATACCTTTGTTGTGATTATTTGAGAACCGTTTAAATGTAATCGCAGTCATCAACTTCTGATGTGCAGCATATGGTAGGATGGATGTGGATGTGTTGCACAGCTGCATCATGGTATCAAGAGTTTTTTGAGGGTCATTGTAGACTTTGCTGGACTGTCAAAATTGCCAGATTCCACCATATTAAATTTTTCATCAGCATTCTGCTTAATTTACTGAAATTATAATTTACCAAGAGAACATGACTGGAAAGAGAATGGCTTTTTAAAATGTCATGCACATCCTGCAGGTCTTTGTTGGTAAGGTGTTTAACCATGTTGGTGTTAATCACACCTGACAGGACAGCCATTCTCATTCTCAGTAGAGACTTTCCCGTCCCTTTTCATGTCACTCTGGTCCACTTGTGCTGTGGGATAAAAAGGGCTCAAAAACCTCCAGGAAACCTGGGGAAAAGCGAAGATCAATTGGAATGTCAAGATAAAACCTTACTAGCTTGTGCATGCAGTGAGGAGAATGGGACTCTAGGAAAGGTATCATTTCTCCATATAACCTTTGGTTGCCTATCACCTTGGATTTTGCTACTGTCATTCTTCTAAGGTGTCATATGTACCCATCTCCTGCTCACAGGATGCTACCTGCAACTGGGCTCTGAACTCCAACCATCAGATCTTTGAAGTTATGCTAGTGCCTCCTCTTGAAGGTCTAAATTTTCAGAGAAGTAAGTTGAAACTCTCCTCAGGGATATCTGAGGCTGTATTCACAGTGTGAGGGACAGATTTATAATTGACTTTTCTTTTCCTTTACCCATTACTGCTACAGCTGATATTGGAGCCAAGGACTTTGGGATCTCTTTGTGCAGTTATGAAATTATTGGGATAAATTGTATCAGGACCTTTGGCCATGTACCTGTGGCAGATGTTACAACAAAGGGCTGGGTGTGTATTTGGATGGATTCTGTGTCCTGTTTTAGGTAACAGCTTGCCTCCCCTTGCCTAGATAATCAGTGCACAACCCATCATTGTTTCCCTTATAGCTTGTGTAGTTTTAATAGTTCTTCCCATAATTCAGGAATAAGGAAAGGGCACCCTCGCACCAGCTCAGGTGTATAAAGAAAAATAGGGCCTATACATTAAGACAACCCTGCCTCTGCCTCCTCAACTTCTGGGGGAAAAGAAAAAAAAAAAAAAAAAAGAGGAAAATGATGTCTCTGTCTTCTCTGTGCTACAGCTACAGATCTAGGCAGTGAGCTTGCTGGGCTTTCTGTACAGAGAAACAGAATATACACACTTCAGTACTTCTCACATAAACCTCAGTCTTCTGCCCTTGAACTAGGACATACCTTTCTTTGAATTTATTTTTCAGTTTCCAAGGAAGGCTCCTGGGGAAACAGGAACTCTATAACTCTGCTGTTCCCATGAAAAAAAAAGGAGCCATCCTTCAAGGGAAGTCAATCCTTTTTCCAGGGGTCTTCTGGAGCTGCTGCTGCAAGAGGCTACAGAAAGAAGTAGGCAGGTTTGCTCCACTGCTGCAGCACATCTGAGTTGTAAGATAAGGCAGTAGGAAGGCTGGGAGAGGGCTGAGACAAAAATTAGCCAGACCCTTTGAAAACACACTCGCTAACCCCAGTGATGAAAATACACCAACACTTCATCTTTCCATCATTAAAACACAGGTAGGAGAGAGCACCAACTCTAGCTGGTACCTTCACATTCACTATACAAAGCTGAGTAAAGTCAGCTGAGGATCCCTATGAGAGGGCTGTGCTGCTCCGGCTCCTCGCCAGGATAACAAACCTGCACCTCTTCAGTGCTGCCTGGCTGCCCCCCAGCAGAGCTTCTCCATGATCATCACTCAAGGAAGAGCTAAGCAAACTGCTTCAATTAACAGCCTCTAGAACCAAATGAAACCATCCTGCATGAGAGCTGAAAACATTTAGACACTTTGCATTGCAGGCCATCCTTGCCCCTGGTTGTTGGCTGAATTATTCCTTCTGTTGATGACAGAGGGACACCCCATACCCACTGCAATCTCTGCAGGTCTCAGCTGTGCTGGTTGGGAGCTGTGGGTCTCACTATGAGGCCAGAGTTGTGCTGACCTCTCTGCTCCAATTCACTGGTTTTCCTGCACTGAAGTACCAGATAAGGATAATAAAGCACTTCCAGATGTTTCTGCCATGCAGGAAAACTCAGAACTTTAAACAAAACTGGATTAGGTTGTTTAACATGAGTTAAACTTTGCTTTTCTAGCAAGAGTGAGCTCAGAATCCCATAAAATCCCTGCTTACATCTTTCACTTTAACTAGACAGATGATTATTTTTATCTGGAGCTACCATACACCATTTATTTAGGCAAAACCATCCATGGAGTTCAGATGGGAGTTTTGTCTCCAATAAACAACAAAATGGCTCTCCACCTCCATTAATATTAGACTGTCACTAGTTAGATAAGGCTGATACATTGGCACTTCCATACCAGCAAGGGACAATCTCTGGCTGCAACTGTTTGGTTTAAAATGCAGAAACTTTTAGTCCCCCAGTTTTCATCAGAAAATATATGAGCAGTGGGTTGGGGGAATGGAGCCCAGAGAAAGTTATAAGGTTAAAGGTAAGAAAGGCAAGCAAAGATGTTAAAGCACATTCAGGTGCACATTAAGGCAGGAAAAGATATCCTAAGCATACAAAAGTCTAGGATTCTCTGCTAGCATACTGCAGAAAGCTGGGAGGCACTTCAGGAGAGTTAACCAAGGTCAAATGGATCTCAAGCTTGGTGTTTCCTTGGGTCCGAAGACCCACACAGCATCTTAGGACAGACCAAATTCTTTGTGTGCCAAACTCTCCCCCAGGGCTGTGCCTGGGAACACAGCAGCAGGTCATCTGAAGCAGCTTTCTGTGCAAAATCCCTTTTTGCTTTACCAGCTTGAGGGAAAGTCAAAATCTTCTCCATGATGTGTACATGGCTTCACAGACTGCATGACAAAATTCCAAGTAATTAAAGAGCTGATAAAAATGGTGTTAAAAGAGCCAGCATCTCTTCAGGACACTTCAGATAAGCCCATCATTGCATCTTCAGAACAATGATGTCTTCTTTGAAGACAGAGATGAAAAACAAGATGAGTTGCTGCTATATCTGATATGATATGAACAGAAATCTGTACGATGTTATTAGAGATACGAATGACACCACAGTTATGGTTACAGGAATTGTAGTAGGAAGGCTTTAATGTTCCAGATGGAAATCAGAAAAGGAATGCTACTTATAGGGAGCCTTAGATATTTGACTGTGGTTACCAAACCATTTCTTTGCTGCATGGCCTCTGGGTAAAGAAAATGTTTAATACTTGGCTTTAGGGGAGCAATAAATTCAGGTAGAAAACCTACTTATGAGAAATTATTTTGTTATAAGTGAATTCACATGAGCCTATTTTCTTCAAATTAAAAGCAAATTTAAAGAAAAAAAATCTATAAGTAATGTTTTTCCAAAAGGGAAAATCGAACTTTTCCAAGAGTACTACTTAGTGGAATTATCTGAAATGAAAAGCTTAGTGACCAAACTGTAGCAGCACAGAATAACTTTAAGTTATAGATTCAGCCATCACCTGGAAATGAAATATGAAATAATTCTTCTCTGTTTCCCAGTGCTGGGGGCAACACTGACAGATTTAGCCTGAGCATACCGTGAAAGTTTACAGGCCAAAAAGTCCAATGGAGAACCACAAGACCAGCAAAAGTTCTCAAAAAGCATGAGAAAAGCATGAGAATAAGTCTCAAGGGGCTTAAATAAAAGCAGAGGAGATTTTAGTCAGAGATTAAGGAAAATTCTCTAGCATGAAACTAGTGAAATGCTGGGCTAAACTCTCCAGTGATGAAAATCCCCATGCAGTAGGGTTTGAAGAACAGATCAGACAGATAGACCCCAGGAGCAGTTAATTACACGTTCACCTCCTTTGAGGCAGAGAGATGGATTAGATGATCTCCCAAGGTCCTTCCCACTCTTATAATTCCTGTTTCATCTCTGCAGCATCTCCTGCTTTTTCACTTCTTTAATGAAGCAGAGGAAGGAGACAGTGCAAAGGAGTATTTCAGGTGTTTATCCAGCAGGATGAAGGACACAGCAAGCAGAACTAACTGAAATCTGAAGTCCAGAGGAAAATTAAATTATGACTGACATCTTGGGCAGGAGAAGAGAGAATATACATTGCATCCTGTCCTGACTGGTCTTAACATTTCCCCTGAGCTGGGTAACTCTCAGCCCATCTTTGAGGAAAGGAATCCATAGCCTACAGGCAATCTGGAGCTGTTTGAACCACCATATAAATAAAACACCCCCATATTTAAGTCTTTTCTATCCTTCTGCTCTTTACATTTTTTCCCTGATTCTTAAAGACTGGTATTTTCTCTACTGTATCCCACATAAGAAACACTCCTCATGAAAACAGGAACAAAAAAAATATAGGGCAGTTGGTATAATCTACATCCTTAAAATTAGTAATTACCGTGGAGAATATAGTGCATTTCCAAGGCAGTCTCTGGTGTTACTAGACTAATTCATTCGCTTCATGCTATTATTGGACCTTAAATTTCTGTTTTTCAGGCTGTTTGGTAAAAATAAAGTGCTTCAGCATAAAAGGGAGTGAAACAACTGGGATGATTCAGCCCACTCAGGGTGCTATATATTTCTTCTCTGCTCCACCAGTACCTCTGAATTGTAGTTCCCAAAGCAACCAAGCCTCAGTTTTCAACCCCAATGTTACATCTGTCAAGGAAAGGGATAAGAAGAGCTTTACACTGATTTGTGTACTTGATAATCCTTATTCTGCAGCTGCTTGTTTCTACAAGAGAGCAGAGGATGAATTCTGGGGTGTGTTCCCTCCTACAGTGTTATATATATGACTGCACAGCAACTGTTTGCCATAAAGTAGCATCAGCCATGTATTATTCCCCTATATCACCACAGTGTTCTTTACCTACAGTGTTATGATGATATACAGCATGTTGGATCACTCCTCTGGCTGGTGAGCTGTATATTGCAGCCCCCAGCCTGGCACTTGCAACACTACTCTGTGCTACTTGACTCTCTGAACTGAGGTCCAGACTGTCTGGAATGGAAATACCAAGCAGTAAAACACTTACTAGAGTTTTGTGCAGTCATCACTTCCCCTCTTCCTGCTCCACATCTACTAGTGCATGCAGCAAAATATGAGCTAACAGCTGGATTTTGTTATGAAATGCTTTGTTACTTATTCCCCCAAAATAAATAAAAATAAAATGTAAGCAATCCTACTTTCAGTAAGAGAAGAAGCTGCTGTCATGCTGATATACAATGGAATACAGTTGCACTGCATTTCATTACGATTCAGTGTGTTTTCATGTCAGTTGCCAAGGATTCAACAGCTTAACATGAATTCTAAATTAAGATTAGCATTCCAAATAAAACATTTTTGAAATATGTTTATTTCCCATTTCATTAATACGAGCTTCAGCAAATGCATAGTACTTCTCCTGGGTGTAATTTGAACTCAGGAGGGACACAGCAAAATGGAGCCCTTTGGGACCATCTGGGCACATAAAAACAAGGTGCACAGATGTCTGGGTCAGCAAACCTGCTAAGCATGGGCTCCACAGCCATCAGAGCCACAACATAGGAGGTCTGGCTAAAGAAAGGCAGCAGAGCTGCAGGTTTCCTCTGTCCTTCTGGAAGTCTACAGGACTTCCCAGGACAAGAGTTTGCACATGATTCTCTGTCTCACATAAGGAGTGGTGTAAAATGGGGTAATGTCCCCCCACCACCTGCTCAGTAGCACAAAGTAGGGAGAAACCACACATCCAAGCTTCATTGTAGCCACTCAACTTGGTAGGTTTTAAACAGTCTTTAAGAAAATGAACAGAATCAGTTTATTCCACACTCTGGAGCACTGACCTCTCCATCATTCAAACATCACCAGCAGCCTCAACATTGCTCTTTGTTCATTCATCTGAGTTACTGCAGCAGCTAATCAGGGCAACATCATTCGCCTTTTTCTACGTTAAGATTTATCTTATCAGTCCACAGCAGCCTTCACAGCACCCCCACAAAGTGACAAACTTCTCCTTTACCCCTGCTCCAAGCCCAGCTGTATCGCCCTCCCCTCAGCATGGTCAGGGCTTCCCAGAAGGCACCAACACAACCACAGGAATGAGCAGGCTCTGAGGTCTGTGAAAAAGATCCTTTTCACAGCACAGTGGCATGAGCATCTGCAGGTCTCACCTCTCCTCCAGCGCTCCACAGTGTCACATCTTTGCTGAACAGCAAGAAAAAACATTTGGAATTCAGTCCATAGCGGGACCACCCACGGTAAGAAAAATGACTAATGCCCAGAGTTTTGAAGTAGCCGTGACTTTCTGAAAACCTTATTCCTAGAGGATCCTTTTTGTATTCCTCTGCTGTTTTCTTTTTCTCTCCTCATTTCTTAAGACTGTATAAAATGCTTACTGAGTGGACTCGAGGCCCAGAGCTGAAGGATGATGTATTTCTAGCTAACGGCCTTTTTAAAGAACTAGCTAGAAAAGAGGTGGTAGCATGAAGCAGCAAGATAGCTCTGTAATTAGTGGGAGTCATATGGGAACAGAAGACTGATATACTGGGGCCAGGAAAATGCTGGAAGGAGAGCAAGTGGGGAAGACAACATGCAAAGGAAAAACAGAAGTAGCATGGAAGCTGGTGGGTGAACAAAAAGGCTCTGGAGAGATCTCAGTGATGTGCAATCTCCAGGAACCAGTGAAGGATGATAGCGTGTGCAGTCTGTGGTGATGTAGGTGTGGCCAGTAAGGAAGGAGAGAAAGGGCCAGACTAGCTGTGACTTCTGGAAATGGGGCATATTCATAAAAAACCAGGCATCTCTGGTGCCCTTCCACAGCTCAGTTAGTCACTCACCCCTTACACGAGGGGACAATAAATTGAAGTGCCTTATCACTGAGCTTATGATAGGGCAAAATATCCTGTGACATTAATTCCATTAACCACTTACAGCATGGAGTAAAAATCCAGGCATCACTTCATAGCTGCTGTGGAGTTCCTGGACTGTGATAAGCTTATGAGTTAACTCAAGAAAACTTCAATGAGGGACTTAAGAACAACTATTACATAGATGAGTCCTGGTATAAATAAGAGCAGGATTTTGACCTGTATATTTTGGAAACAGTATCCATGACATCTCCATGACTCTCCACACTCCCTGACAGATCTCTGGCCAAACAGAAAACAAGCATTTTCCTTGCTTCATGAAATAACATCTGCTCCAAACATCACTCCATATTCGTAACAATGTTGGACCTGTATAGGGTAAGAAACCAGCCTGGCTGTAGTCAGACATTCTGACACACTATGCTCCCATTTGGCTCTCTGGCCGCACTATGCAATGGAAAATGTTTAATTAGAATTACATTGACTCATCCTACAGTACTGAAAAAATTACAAACTCGTCTAGTTTACTGTAGGTAGGCACCCAGACATGAGATAACTAGGCTGCTGTAAGACACTCCACTACATGTTCCAGACTGTTTTGCCACTAGTCTCTTGTCACCCAAGGACACACAGACATCAACCCTGAGATCTGCATTCCCTCCAAAACAGCCTCACCCAAGTTGTCGTAGAGGCAGCCTGGAAAAAAATGAATGCACCTAAATTCTTAGTATGAGAAGTTATTAAAACAAATGCTGAGAGAGAAAACAAACTTGTTTTATAAGAAGACACTATATTTTAGCACAGCAAGTTATTCCATGAGCCTATAGAACAGATCCAGTTGATCCAATGACAGGGTGTCAATACTCTGTTATTTTGTGCTGTAATAATTATGTTTCCCTCTGTGTTAGCCCACCACACTAATGGAAACTTACAGATTCTGGGCAAAAGTGAGTTCAGATTAGTCTGATTTCTACTTTCTGGTCATTTTAAAATGTTTTCTTACAGTGCTTGCTGAAAAACACTGATTTGAGCAGCTAAAAATATTTTCTCAAAACAGTCTTTTTTCAGAAACTGAAATGGTTCATTGTAATAAATTGGAATCTAATGTCTTCAGGGTGTTTATAACTACAAAGCCTAAACCTAATCTGTCTTTTTACAGATTGTTTTTAAGTTAAGCATTAAAAAGAATTAACTAGAAACTTGAGAATAGTTATCAGTTTTCACTCATTTTTTCTGGGGAGCTCTCAGAAAATTAAAAAATTTTCATTCTTATTATTTTTCTCATTAATACTTAAAAAATATCTTTGAAATACACTGCAAAACTTTTCTCCTTTTATTTTTGGTGGAAAACAAAACTTTCAGCCACCTCTGGGGAAACAAACTATCTTGTTCAGTGTAAGGCATGGACAGGAGGAGGAAGACAAGCGGAACTTTTATCATATGGTGAGTTCTATGTGTCCATTCTTTAGCCTTCCATAGTATCCATAGACTGCTTGAACTAATTAAATGGTAACATAATTTATCCATGGCATAACTTCACTGGCATTATATCAGGGATTGTATTTAGCCCAACTGTGCAATAAAAAGATGCACATTACCTTGCTCAGATTTGGTATGAGAAAGATATATGCTTATAACACCGACAGATAAACTTTTATTATACTAACAGAAACTCCAACTTCTTTTCTTCCTAGAACAACTATAATATTCCAAAGCTGTCACCTCTCATTTGGAGATACGTGCTCCCAAAATATGGCATTTCTATGGTTATGAGAATTAAAGGGTAATTTTCCAGTTGACTATAGCAAAAGGAGTGACAGAACTTCCAGCCTGGAAGTGGCCAGGGTGCCATTCTCTCTCTGCTATCTAACCACGTTTCCTTCAGTTTTCTCAGGTGTATGTGGCATTCTCCCTCTTTTCTGTTACATTTTATAATGATGTACTACAGCACTGAAGGATTTGAATACTGCACACCAAATCTGGCTGCTGGAAATGTTCTTTAAAATGTTTTTAGGTAATGTGCATTATTCAAGCAAAAGGCACTTCAATATTTTACTTCATGTGAAAACGTCTTGGTTTAGCCAGAACAAGCAGAACTCCCTAGTTTCCATTATTATGTAAGCAATTACCAAGGTGGAACTTTGGAGCACAATTACTAGGATGTGAGCTGTGGTACCTGTTATTTTGCAGGTGTAAAACAGCCCCTCACAGATTTTATAATCTGTTATTCTGAATCAAAACCCAGGAATACACGAAGATCAAAAGCCTCTGAGTCCATCTTCAGTTTAAATAGGAGTCTGAATATTCAACATTTGAGTATCTGTTGCTGTACCAAGTTTGTACAGTTCTTTGGAAAATCTAATGACCAAAAATCTTTAGATCTAGCTATTTTGTACTTGTATTGAACAGTTCTTCTACCAAACCTGCTTTGGCTGCTGTGCTCAAACCCGAAGATTGAGAAACAGCATAAGCAGAATATGTGCTGCTCTGTCTTCAGCTGTTTTTAAGAATGCGGAGGAAATAAGTAATTCCTGGAGCTGGAGAAGATTCAGTACTTTGTTCCTTTACAAACACTACCAAAAGAGTTACAGTGAGTGTCCAAGCCTGGCTTGTTTGATTGCTCAGCCAGGGTCCAGAGAGGTGCTTTCAAAACAATGCTGCTCTCACCTTCTCCTCAGACCTTGCTGGTGAGTCTTTTGGAGACAGAGTCTGTGTTGGCTTTTCCTCTTAGTTTTCTCTGTATATTGGTTTATGCACCTGCTGCTAAGGCCTCCCTTGTTCTTTTGCTGGAGAATCCTTGACTCTGAAGGACAAGAAAAACACCCTGCTACGAAGGACACCGAAGAAATCCACGGTGCTTTTCTGGGGCTTTGGTAGTTGTGACTGACCTAGATATCACAAACAGCAGGAGGAGGAAAATGCAAATAACTCTCTCTCCCTCTATATAAAATTATTCAACACAACAGAAAACTAAGGGATTTGAAAGGTGAGGGATGATTTATAAGGGAAGATGTGGGAATATTCTCTTTCCACTTGCCCAGCTGTGGATTTGTGGTATGCACAGCTGTGTCCTCTTTTTCACTGTTTGAACTGCTGTTTCTATAGCACAAGCCTCCTGCCTTTTTTTTTCTCCTAAAATCCTTGCTTCAACTGGCTGTTTCTTATTAAGCTTACCCCAGAGATATATGTATTTTGAAGATATTAAAATAAAGAAAAACTAAAAAAGGCCATGTGTCTGTGCACAGGCATGTGTATGTGCCAAAGTCTGTCTCAAAAATATTCTTTCCTTTCCTCTTTTGTTTTTTAATGTTTGCATAGAGGTAAAAAAACCCTTTTCTCTTTCAGAGGCTTGTAGCTCTGAACAAATGTTGCAATTGTTTTTTAAAAGCAGACAAATGACAGGTGAAAAAAATTAAACTCACTTAGACAAAGCAGGTTCAGAATATCTGTAATCAGTCAAAATTACTTCAGTGAGTCCCCTTTTGGTTGGAAAACCCAGCAATCACGATGATTTGAGCTTTTTTAACGCATTGTAATTAAGTTCCAATCCGTGACATCTCTCAAGTCAGCTAGATTTATAACTTACAGGTCTGCTAAAAGGATGCAGCCAGTGCTGTACAGCCAGTCCGTGAGATATTCACTCACACCTTTGCATCATTGGTACTAGTCAGCTAAAACATATAAAAAACCGCTCAAGAATACCTGGGATACTCTGGATTGCTCTCAAGGCCAGCACCAACACATCCAGCATAGGCTCAAATCTCTGCAATACCTTGAAGTGCTTCAATGCCATGCACAAAAGGTGTTTCCTGGCCACTGCTGGGACAATTACAGCAGCTCCAAGCAAATATTTCAGTCATCCCCATCCCCATATACACAAGCTTTGCAGGGGCTATGTCAAGTCCATAGAGGCAGCATGAACAGCCAGGCTCCCCAGCACGGTGCTGCTGTGCCCCAACCAACAGTTCTGAGGATGCAGTGAAGGTCCCTCCACCTTTTCTGTGACTCCCTTCAAAAGCAACCCCAGAAGGGCCAAGACACTACGCTGCAAACCCTGCCAGACCTTTACAAGGGGCTGCTGTGTGAAGGGAGAGTATGTATTGCTGCCAAAGCATCAGCATCAGTGGGTAGAGTTTGCTCTTAAAGGGACAAAAGCAGTTCTGATGAGCCTGTACCAGTTCCCTCTCCTGCTCCTTTTTGTGGTAAGTCTCTGAGAGTAAACATGGTAAAGCAGTTTAAAATAGCCCTTAATTATCTCTCAAGCACTTCCATCATGCAATTTAGCCAAGGCACTGTGATTCTGCCCATTTTGTTTTCCCATAGTTGATTACACATGAGTCCAGAGAAATTCTTTTTCTTTCTTCCCTCCATCCCTGTTCCTCTTTCCCTCTTAGGTCCTCTATAATGAAAATTCCCAGAGGACTGTGACTATGCAAGACCTCTGGGAGTTGCATTCCCAAGAGTTCAAGGCAACACTGCATCCCCTCAAGTCCAGCACTGGAGAATTTTAAGCTCTATTAATGGGTCAAGTGACTGATAAGCTCAATTTGCCATCCCAGCAGACAGGTTTGTGCCCTAAGCTAACATCACAGGAAAAGCCATAATTCAGCTCTCAGACTCTGCTTCCACCTGTGAACTGAGATACACTGTCAGAGCTGTTACAGCAGGAAAAGTTTGGCAGGCAGTTTTACATCCTCGGTATAAAGTATTAAGTATTTGAAACAAACCTATATATTTATAAACTTAATTAGTCCTCCATCAACTTGTAAAAGTTTTAAAGTTAACTACAGATGATATATATTTGATGCAAACCATTGAAACTTGATAATAAAAAGATTAGTTATAGTGCTATAAAAATGTTATGTCAGGTTTTTACAGCTGATCATTAATACTGTAAAATGTAGTTATGTTTTTATGTTTTGTTGGCTGACAAAAACAACCAGAATCTGAAGGAGACCAGGAACTTTCTTTTATCTCTATTAATGGGTCTTAAATTGTAGCATTCAGAGAAACATCTTCTTAAAGGCTATAAAATACTCCTGCAGTCCATAGTACTCCTTATGAATAGGTTAGGAGTCAGCAGAGATCTCAAAGTCAAAATGCAGTATGTGCATTGGGTAGGTACTTGCTATGGTTCAAAAGAAAATAAGATCTGGCATCAGGAGCAAAAGAAAGATATTTTGTATGGGTTTTTTTGGAATAAATTTTAAATGGCATTCAATAGTCAGAAGTAAAACACAGCAAGCTCACTGGGTGGAAGAGGGATAGGTAGGTACCATATTTACTAATCAGCAGCGGGACATGTAAGCAGACAGGAAATTATGACTTTTTTAAGGTTGTGTGGACATACTGACAGGCATCAGGATTTCCACACGCAGGAGCCCTCAGGAGACCAAACACAAATTAAATGTTGAAACCGATCCCCTCAATTCGTTAACCAGAATTGTGGCCAGTTTAATTTCTGGTTAGGAATGGCTGTATTGGAATTCATCTTATTGTCTTGGGAGGTGAATTACAGCAAATTTATTCAAAGCCACTCACAGTCACGAACTGGAAAACCCATGTAGAGCTTTACTGAGTTTAGGTAAATCACAGGTGTAACTATTTCTGACAAAATCTGAGCATCTCCATGTTGCCCAGGGCTCATCAGTGTGTTGTGGGCTTCCCACACTGCCCACCCTGGCCTCTCTTCCATTTTGCTACTGCACATCTAACCTGCATTTTACTTTTCCTGGAATATCCATAAGAAACTCATGGAGCCCCCAAGACTACAATCTGCATTTTTCTGCACTATTAATAACAATGTGCTGAAACAATAAAAGACCTATTGATGCCCTGATGGATTGTGAGAAAATGAAAAGTGATTTTTTTTTAAAGCTGCATTTTAAATCGGCTCATTACACATATTGTTTTAGTTTATTTTGCACTGCATGACATCAGCGTTCTCTATTTGCTATTCATTGGAGGTTAAAACATCCAAATGTACCCTGCTTCCAGGACTACGGTCCAAGTTGTGATTTGGTTAAGCAAGACTGGCCAGATTTTCTCCTGGAAAAAATCCATTCAAAATCAGGAAAATTATTCATTCCAACAGATAATTTTACTTGGAAATTATATTTTCTTTTAAAGTGATTTAGCAGTGGCCTGTGCAAATCCAAGCAAATTTACACTGACCATGAGAGTTCTAATGTAAAATCAAAACAAAACCTGTATATTTCCCAAGAGGGTCCTCATTTGCACTTGCACCAAACTACTAAAGATATTTGTTGCAGGTAGCCTTGTGGATGGTTATTTTCCCTTTCTTTAATTTTGCAGGATTTTTTTTCCCCCCAAAGAAGTCTAAGACTGGGAAATGGGCAGATTCAGGCCTGGAAATGACATTTTCCTAATAATTTTATCTTGTCCAGTTTAGAAAGAGGATTTTGGGATTCAGAGAAGCCCAAATTTGAGAGCGGGGAGCCTGCACTAGGTGTCTAGCTGGGGTGGGCTGGAGAAGGAATAGGTCTGGGATTGCACCAATCTTGTCAGACCAGCATTGACGTGGGTGCAGAGCTCTCAGGGAGGAGGACAAGGGGAAGTGCAGAATTTAATGACTTGGAAAGTCTTTGTATTAAGAAAGGATAGGCTCAGGGTATTGTGGAATCAAATCCTGAAGCTATGTCAGGAAGCTGTTATAGTTGGAGAAAATCCTTCCAGTCTCTTAAGTCAGAATATCCTCTGTTTTATTTTGCCCTTTGATTTTGAGCTAGTTCAAGGTTTCAGATGGAGGAAATTGTGGGAACTGGATTAAGTACCACACTTGGCTTCTATTCTTAAACCACAAGCATTAGATGGTCAACTTACAAATGCTTTCTAGTCTGAGCTATCTGCAGGTTCAAAACTCTGTCAATTGGTGAGTCTAAACTATTGATAACAAATAAACATACACTTTGGAAAAAAGAACCAAGAAGTCTGTGTCTTGAGGAGTCCAGGAATAGAACCACACGGATTAATAAATTTCACAAAGCAGCCCCACCGAGGAATGAGAAGTTATTAACCTGAATTATCACACAAAGAACTCCGGTTATAGTTTCAATTAGAAAAACCTCACAAACCAGGGGATAGTTGATGTGTCTTCAATCATGGGGACTGCAAACACCTACCTCTGTGCATGGTACACCTAATGGGAGAAGTCAAGCCTGCAATCAGAAGGGAAAAATCTTCTTTCAGTCACCAACCATCCTGCCACGTGCACCTCAAACGCTGAACACGACAGGACTCCACACCTGCTGCCACCATCAGCTGGCATTTGCCACAGATGAGATCTGAAGACAGAAGATCCAAAATGCAGTTGAATGCCAGAGGATCTCAGCCATCAGGACAAGGTTACAAAGCAGGAAGGCGTCTGTGATGCACAGTCAGAAGATGCGCTGATCAGTGCCAAGACTGGCCATGCACATCATGAGCATCGTGTACATGAACACACAAACCTCTGGTCATTTCAGAAAAAAACAATAACCTTAAGATTTCACCCTACTTTATCTGCCTTTACAGTTAGGGGTGTGGGTTAAAAACACAACAGCACAAGAGAAAAACTGCAACATACTCGACAGAGAGTGATTACTGGTGATTTCACAGAACATATCCTAATGGCACTAATAAGGTCACTATATTTCTTCTCCTGATGCTACAGTCTGGTTGCAGTAGTTCTCCACGGGGCTATCCAGAATAATACATCCAAACTAGAAACTTAAATATTTCCATTTCTTATACAGCTAAGCTTGTGAGAAAAGCTCTGATAGTTCATATTTTATGTCCTGCTGCCTTTTCTTCTTTCCAGCCTTCATGTTTCTTGAGATAAGTGTTTTTTGTCACTCTCCTTAAAGTGAATTACACGTGGTAAATATAGTCAGTGTGCTCTGATCTTGGCTTGGAGAAAGCTTCTTGGCCTGGTTAAAACCCCCACAACATTTAAAAGCTTACACTTTAAGATTTAAGGTGAGTATAAACAGCAGGCTGGCTGCTAGTCTTGGGCTTTATTGCAGTGCAGACATGACTGAAATTATCTTTAGAAATGAGATTTCTGTTCCTGAGCTTCTTTTAAAAATGTGACTTCCTTGCCCGTGTGCAGTATATCTGCTTTAGTGATGGAGATGTTTTAAATCTGTGTGAAGGAATGGAGCTGTTTGGGAGGCTGAGGCTGGGCTGGTTCTCTTCAGGACTAATCAGGGAAGGAAGATGCTGGGAACTGTGTGCTCAGGGCATCCCAGAAGTGAAATCCTAAAAAAACACTTTGTGCTTGTAAATGAGGTGTTTACAAACAATAATGAAAATTTGGGCTGTTTACCCAGCTCCTTTTGCAGAGCAGTGGCTCAGGTGCTGGAGGGCTGTCACTTCTCATTACCCAGGAAGGGCCACGGAAGCTTTGGCTTCTCTCACCTGCTCTAACCATCTCAACCAGGCTGCAGACAGTCTAACATGAGCAAAAAAAGGGATGTATCTGCTCCTTTCGTTCCTGGCACTATGCAAAAGGAGCAGCACTGGTTTTCCATATTCCTCCCATTACACTAGTGGAAAATACCTTCATAAATCTTTTCAAGATCAGTCTTTGTTAACTGCTGTCCCTTTTATTCAGCATTTCTGAAGCATTTAGTTTCACCTTTTCATAGTCTGCTTTATTTTAATGCTAATTAGGTACACTAGGTATAAATCTCCCTTCCTCCAACTTTTTCTTTTTCTTTCTTTATTGTTTTCCAAGACACCAGTCTTCCCTCCCCTTGGATTTTCATAAAACACAAAATCATCTGCATGAATGAACTTCCAGTATTTCACTGGGAAAAAAAAGCTATTTACCATTGTACCCAAGAGTGACAGTTTCTTATTCTCAAAACACATGCATGAAATGCCCCTGAGCCTGCCTCTGCCACAGCAGAACATATGCCACTTATAATCAAACTAACTGCCTGTTTATTAATCTAAACTCCCAAACCAATATGAGGATGAGAGGAAGGAAAATAAAAAAAAGAATGAAACAAAAATTTGACAACAAGTCTACTGTGTCACCTAATAAATTTTCAGTAAGCTGCCCAAATGTCTGGAAAAAAGCAATCACTTAGAGTTCAGCAGGGAAGATGACCTCTGCCTCCTGCCTCTGAAAGACACCTAGTGACATTGGGTCTGTGGCTCTCTGAAGAGGGAGGTGGCTCCTTTCAGATTTTGCTTCACACTGTTATTTCTACCTCTTTGGCTCACAAAGTTGCTTTCAGCAGTTTCCTCTAAAGCTGCTTCTCAATTCGACTTGCAGGTGAAGGTAGCTGGGTTTTCAGATAGAGAACAAGCACTTCAAGGAGCCTTGGGAGGAGCTGTACAGAGCATGTGGGAGAAACCTACTGACAGTGAGCCAAGTTACTTGTTCAAATATTACATGCAGTTCCAGAGTCCTTACTGCAATTATATGCATGTATTAAAGACATGGGCTCGAGTTCACAAAATGTCTTCTGCAATTTGTGCGGTTTCAACAACTCCCTTACGTCCTTTCCAAGCTTCAATCACAACCACATTCTCCAGGCACAGGGTAGAAAAGTGGTGGGACTCTACAATGCCCGAAAGTTGTGATTGATCTTCCCTCTCCACGTCCGCTTGGTTCCCGCAATGATTCAGGATGGTAAAGGCAGAGGCATTAACAGCTGTAAGTGTTCATTAAAAGCACTGGGCCCCATGCTGGAACCAACATAAGGGAACAGCGTGTGGCACCACATCAACACCTATTTAGTTTTACAGTCCTATCAGACCTACCCAGCACAATGGTGCAGCTCAGCAGAAGGAACTGAAATGTCTCATTGAGTTAATGCTTATCTCTGTGCTCTGAGCTCACCTGTCAGGAAATCACCATCCAACCCACAGAGCCAGGCTGCTCTGCAGGCAAACACACTCTGTTACTCAACATGTCACTCTGGAGAGGTGGTACACAGCTGGTTTCATGGAGGCAGCTGCCAGGAAACTTTGCTTTGAAGAGAAGGGTTTGCAGTGGCCCTGGAACTGGGGATGGAAGGAGAATAAAGCGCCCTGAGCATCCCTTGGAAAGCACAGGGAGCTCCTCAGCCCCCAGGCAATGAGGGATTGAAGTGATCAGCAGAGACATCCCTGCACTTTGCAGCCTGTGAGCAGCAAGAGATTGCAATGAGCAACAAGGACATTGGAGCTGTTCATAGGCTGAACTCACACCCTCGGACAGTGAGAAATTATTGTGATTAGCTAGTCAGAATGATTAACATTTCACAGGGCGAACTGAGATCCATGGACAGGGAGATGTAATGATTAAGTGGGTCATGTCCACCACCTCATCAGGGGGAGGCTCAGATTCATGGGCAGCAAGACGGTTATTAACGTGGCGACATCAATAGTTATTAACCTGGCTGCATCAGCGTTGTTCACAGAATGAACTTCACTTCACGGGGGGAGACAGGGAGAAAACAATTAACAAAAGAACTTAGCAGTGCTCTCAGGGTGAATTAAGATGTGTGGACAGAAACAGGATTAATGCAGATGCATCAGTGTTGGCCGCAATGTGACCAGCCTCACAGGCAGAAGACTCAGATTAACACGGTCTTGTCATGTCAACTTGCTGGATGGCTCCTCGTTAGGAAGGCTTGGACAGTGGCTATGCCTCCAGAATTCAAGGTTAAATGTTACCCAACTTGGCAACCGGTGAAATCAAGCCAAAAGGGGAAGCAATTATCTAGTCTAGACAGAGCCTCACATCTGTACAAATGCTTTGATGTCAGTTGGCTGGTGCCAGATACATCAATTAATTTGCAGAGAAGCAACATTAGAAACCATGTCTTCTGTCTGGTCTCCAACACAGGAGGCCTATGGGTTTTCACAAAGGGTTAATGACACTCAGAATTCAAGATGAGTTTCAGTACTTTGTAAGCTTCCTGTGTTAGCACAGAGGCAACAAGTAAGAGTCAAATGTAAACAGTCTTTACCCTCTCCTATGGTACAGTGTGGCATAAAATGTCCAGCAGCTATCAGGGTAGTGCCAGACACACAAAATACAATTTCAGCTACTGATAAAACTGATTAAACTGATAACCTTGCAACCTAAACCTCTCTTTTCACAGGACAGAAACAGCAGCATAACTGATTACCAGAGGCGCTGGTACAGCTGGGATTTTGGGAGAGGAGTCAGGGAAAGAGTAACTCTCTCTGAGACTGCAATACTTCCCTTTATGGGGGAACCTTGGATCTGTTCCCCAGTTTCCGAAAAGCTGAGGTCCAGTTCAGATCAGTCAATGCCAGTATGTCCTAACTGTCTGGTCTGCATTACACTTCTCTGAGCCCTTGGGTGTACTTAAGAAATTGGTAATGTCAGAAACAGCAAGGCAGAGAGCAAGAGCTGCTATGAAATACTCAGAAGTAGATTTTCCTAGACAATTCTTTTGACCACCGTGATGACTGGTCAAACTCTTACTTCAGTATTTCAGCCAGTTACATACCAAATTGCTTCCTAAGGCCTGCAAATGGCCAACCTTTAGTTAGGAATAGAGGACAATGATCTCAGAGGTGACAAACTATTTCATGGTCCTATTTTGAGACCAGAAGGAAAGCTTAGAAAACATAGTCAGCAGGGGATCAAAGTGTCAGAAAAAGCTGTCTCCTAGGGGTTAGGTACAATGCAATTTTGTGTACAAACAGCTAGCTAATTATTTCTTACTGCATATCAGCTAAGGCTGACCTGATTAAAATCATAAATCAGCCAATGGCTCAGTTTTTATGCTGTGAGAATCCACGTCTGTGTTTGCATATTAATTAAGATATGCTAAGTAATCAAAAATGTTTGCTAGGAAAAAGAAAATGGATTGTAACCTGAAAGAAGCAAACACAGGAGCATAGAACATGAACTTTTCCAAAAACATCCTCTGTTTACACTTCGAAATTATGCAGTTTCCAACTACCTGTGAATTCCTTCCATCAGGTTTTAAGGGAAAATGTCTCTGTCATTTGTATCCCACGACTTGTTTCCACTTGGAGACTGCTGTCAGGCTAGAAAGCTGCAAACTTTATAAGTGCCAGCATATTTTTTGGCTGTTCTTCCCCATGTGCTATGCAGTATCAGATTAATGTCACTGTTCAGCAAAGCCTGAAGCATTGATGTTGAAACATTAAAGCTATTTCATCAATACCAGGTTTGGAGAGAGGTCATTTATGGTCATTAGAATAGAAGAGCATTTATTCTGGACATCAGAGGAATCCCCATGAGTCCTAGAGATCATGCTACAATCCCCATAATGCCATTAATATAATGGCCTCTTTCTTCTTTATTAGAATTTTACAGCTAAGTAGGATGTAAGGAAACCCATCAAACCAGTGGAGTCCAGCACCCTACAGTCACTCCTGTCACAGAGTCCATATGCTGCTCTCTGTTGGTTTTCCTGTGTGAGAAACAACATCCATTAACCAGCATTGCTGATCCTTTCCTCTTAGCAGCTACAGGATGCTACAGGGCTGATATCTCCAGCAGGATGCTAAAATACCCTGCCCCAGATACAGTGTACAGAGCAGCTGCAAATGATCTACTTTATTTTATCCTCCCATTATGCTAATTCAACAAGAAGTACTTCAGGTTTGGGGCATTTTTCCCCACATTGTTCCGAGTCAGAGCTCATCAGAGGGCTGAACCCGGGGTCAACACTTTATTGGAGCAGTTCCTGCAGCCCCAACACAAGGTGGGAAAATGTTTCTCATCAGCAATTTAAAAGCATCTTTCACCAGTCCATAGTGATGGGGTGATAGACCTGCTGCCACCCACCCACACCCCAAATGTGGACACTTCGTTCTCCCACTTTTTTTGCCCCATTTTTAATTAACCCAGAGGCATCACTAAAACCTGCAGCCTCTTGGCCTCTTTCTCTTCTCTCCCGGCACAGCAACAGGTGAAATCAGTGTCACACAGGCCACACAGAGCTGCCAGTCAGCTGGGTTGTGCTCCAGGGCCCACTCACAGTGATATCCCCAAAAGAGATTTATGCAAAATGTTCTGCTAATGTAGGCAGGAGGCAAATATGCTGCATCTGTCTGTCTGCAAGGAAGGGGAGCTGCTGCATTCGGATGATGTTGCTGCAAAAGCAACACCACAAAGACAGATGGGCTGAGCCGGCAGCGAGTATCAAATCCCAAAAAGTGATGATTTCCCAACTAAAAGACAAGCACCCACCGTCATGATGGAAGAACCTGCCGAGGCTCGGCTGGCTGTCCTTGCAACACACAGTTACTGGGATAACAGTGTCCTGCAGGGCAATTTTGGACTGAGTAATGACATTGCCTCTGCACAGGGTGAGATTCTTTGTTTAGCGATGGGCTTGATTCTGCCTGGGGAATTCAGATCGAAAAAGGCCCATAAAGATCAAAAAGAATATGTTTCAGGTTTGGAATACAGATGTTACACTTTACAAAACACCCAGCTCTCTGGTACGACACTGCAAACCGTGTCTTATGAGACAAGTCCAAACCAAAGGACTTCACCAAAGGAAATACCACTCACTGCCTGTTAGGTACAGACATAAAATTAGCACCTTGAAGAGAGCTTTACACATAAAAAAGTGTTTAAATCCTAAAATTCCTTAATGCTTTCCCCCCTAGCATGGGTGCTTAAATTGCCCTGCAGAGAGCACTATTTCTATTCTTTAGCTCCTGCCTTGAAAAGTAAGGCAAGCAGGGAACCCATTCGAAACAACCCAATAAAAATGGCAGATAAAATATCAGACACACTCCTGTAGGAAGTTAAGAAACCTGCAATCTGTTCAAGGACGTTTTGTGCACAGGAAAAAAAATAAGTTTGAGGAAGAAAAAGAGACAGGCTAAATCCATCAGTTAATTATTCACTGTGAATTATTTACTCGGATGCAGTTAATTAAAAAACACTTTTAACTTGAACATTTTTCTGTCCCCTGAAAATGCAGCTATATTTAAAATCTTCACAAAGGCATAATTCTGAGGCAGATGTTGGAGGACTTAAGCCCCCCAGCTGATGTTTCCATCCAGCCAGATGTGAGCCAGCTCTGGGATATAACCAACAACTCCAATGGTGTTGCAATGGGGCTGAGGTAAAGTGGTCAGATTCCCAAGTCCAGGAGCAAACCTGGATACAGTCCTACCCCAGTGAATCTTGCCGTATTCAAGGTTAGAACCCACTTATAGCTGAGCAGGTCTAACCTTAGGCAGGGAGATACAGATGAATCTGATGGGGTAAAGGCACACAAAGTTTCTTGGAAGAGGAAACGCCTTGTTATACCCAGTGCATAAGACCTGGGACAGCTATTCCTTACTTAGAGCTGGGAATTGCTCCTGCAGCACAGATGAACTGCAGCCACAGCAGCTGAGAATGTAAACGAAAGGCAATTATACCAAATGAGTGCACGTTTTAAGAATAAGCCTCTTCTTACTTCCCATCCATGGTTTGTATCACTTTCCTTAGTCTTCTCCTTGAAAACATTTTGCATTTTCTCTTGCTTAATTTTAAGCAACTATCTGACCTCAGTATCTTTTCTCACTGGGAAGACAAAGCAAGAAAAGCTCATGAGCAAGGATAATTCTGCCTGTGGAAACAGCAGAGTTTTCAGGGTGGGGCTTTTCCCACAGTGACAGATGGAAAACATCCATGTGCCCTGGTACACGTGCAAGCACTGCAGCAGCACAAGGACTGTGCTCGCAGGCATTAATCCAGCTGTGTACAGAGCCCAGGGAATGCACCCACAGCCATGAGAAAGCAAGACTCCTGGGTCATAATTTTGCTCTCTTTGCCTACACTTTGGTGCAGTAATTTAACTTCCTGGTAGGAATGACATTTGCAGAATGCGATAAGACGGCATCATTTTTAAATTATGGATTGTTGCTTCTGCCAAGTTTTGTCCTCCTTATGCTTTTCCACCATGTGTTTCCTCTACAGCAATTGTACTTTATCATTTAGAGAACAACATTGTAAGGTTTCTTTGAAAGCTTCTCTGCAAAAAGGAAAACACGTTATTTTGTTAAGTTATCCTGAAAATATGATTTTAAGCTGAGCATGTCTCATGGCTGCAGTACGGGTCCTATTGATCTCCATCTTTCCCAGGCAGATAACATGCACTAAGGACTTCATACACATGAAAAAGAGCAGCACTCTTAAACCTTTGGAGCAAGATCCAAAAACCTCTGCCCCTCTACTACAAAGAGAACACCAGTTTATTCTGATTTGTCTGGGGAG
Organism: Chiroxiphia lanceolata; assembly: GCF_009829145.1. NCBI lineage: Eukaryota > Metazoa > Chordata > Aves > Passeriformes > Pipridae > Chiroxiphia > Chiroxiphia lanceolata. The sequence goes on from NC_045651.1 coordinate 12,527,096, forward strand.
TGGATGCCTTTAGTTTTCCTCACAAGCCAGAAGCTCACTGCAAATGTTGTGGATGATAAGCTCTATGGTCTGTATTTTACAACTGGTGAGAATAGATGAACATCATAGTCCCTTCTGAAATGAAAAAAATTAAATCTGTTTAAGGATGAAAAGTTGCATTTTTTGGTAACATTTTGCTTTTTAGCTTCACCAGTCACTGAAGAAGGTTGTATGGCTGATATCTGAATTAGCTTTAAAGACATCCAAAACCCAATCTTTGAACATTTTCTCTCAGTGGCCATCCAGTCACCTTGGTATATCTGCTCAGCCCATCAGTAGCAAATAATCTTGGTTGGCAGATTAATTGAATAATGTACATTGCAATCAATTTTTCATAATTCCTCATTTATACTGTAATTTATATAAATGTTGTATGACTCCCTGGGACTTTCAGCTTGCATTTTGGATTGCAACAGTCACAACAGTACAAATTGACAATGCCAAAAATTATTATGGATTTCACAATCTGATTTTGGTGACTGTTTTAGATAAATATCTACTTTCTGGATGTCATTTCATTAGTAAAGCTTCAGCACAGAAATATTTACAGAAAACAAACACAAAAGAGTGACAATGACAGCTGAATCAAAATCAACCATGGATTTCAAATAAACATGAAATGATATTTTCTATTCTTAGAGCTTCTTCTGCTCTAATATTGAGTTGCAGCTCTTCATAGCTGTGTCACACACACAGATTAACACAGGGTCAAGCTGACAGTTTAATTCCTAGCATAATTTATATTCATTCATAATCTTTGCAAAATGTTTGCTTTTCTCATCTCTTTTGAAGACAAGAGGCCAGAAGAAATTACTTGTGTCTGGTAAAAAATAGTTTGTCTTAGCAGGGATGCTGTTAATCGCTAGATAGCATAATACCTTTCATAACTTTCAAATTAAATATTAAGCATTTTAACAACAGTTTGGCTTCTCTGCCAGAACCACCCTACTGTAGGTCATAGTAGGGCATCTGTCTTCAAATATTGCATGCTGTTTATTGCTGATCATCCTCTAAAAGACTGATTACTGCATTAAACTTGAATATAAAACTACTAGTATTGCTCTCCAATCTACACAGCTGGATAAATTAATCTATTCTGGTTTATGATGAAGGGAAACTAAGAGCTACAACAGAGCCATAAAGAGACTTAGGGGTGGACAATGCAAAAAAGCAAGCATTTTTTTTGTTTGCTTTTGTTTCCACCTAAATGTGCTAGTGCTGAACTCACATCCTGTTCTACCTTTTGTCCCAAGGTTCCCTTCATGGCATATGAAATACACAGGAAAGATGAGCTGTCTGAGCAGGTGGCACCAGCTAGAAGATGCCAAACAGCTTCTTCTGGTTGTTTGCTATTCCCTTGCAGCTCCTATTTTGCCCTTATCGTTCCACTATTTAAATACCAAACAACAACACACAAACTAATAGAAATCAATTCACATACAGTTATTGCATGCTGTCCAGTGCTAAACACACCAATGCAAAGGTTTCTAGTGAAGCTGCTCATGCTAAGTTTCTAATTTATCATTGCAACAGGTGGTATCTGTTACATGTTTTCCTTTTCCTTCAGGCTCCTATTTAAGGGATGAAGTCCTGGTGTGGAGACAGTCTACACCTTATGTTTCCGTCTGATGAAACTGCGAGCCAGAATTTGCTGAGTGATGGGTCCTATCTGATAGAAAGTTTTCTTCTACTTATTTCAGGAAAACACCAAAACATGCACAGGCTCACATATTGCCTGTTTATCTTTTTTTTTTTTTTTTTAATTACTGATTTGCACATGTTGCGTTGTTCTACATGGTCACGGCAATAACGGTACTTATTCATTTCTTCAAATTAGCAACAACTGCTCCACTGGACTCAAATTCTCTTCTGGTCTAAACTCTGGCACCAAAGTATAAGCAACTCATCCTTTCTCCATGCTCTCTATTTACACTATATGTTTACCAAAGGCTGCTGCTGCTGGTCTTTAAAACCATCCTGAATTTAAGCTGCAGTCTATGTCAGTAAGTATTATGCACACCAAACACTCTTGGAGCAAAATGAAGAATTCTTTACCAACATCATGCCTGTGTTCAGTGACTGTGACACAGGAAGCATAAATCTACCAGGGCCACAGGAGATCTTGTTCAAGTTTCTTTTATTTAGATTTACTAAAGATAACAGTAAGTAGGCAAATTACTTTGAGTCCCCTAAGAAATAATAATAAAAAATGTGTATTAGGAATAAAAACCCTAACTGCCAAAATTTACAAGGACTTCTTTTGTGGGAGTAAATGGCTCTGTCTTATTGCCTTAAAAATAAATGCACAAATTGTTAAGCATTTGAAGTTACTATTAGATGTCATGCCACAGGAAAGAAGAGTAAAAAATTATTTCTCTCTGCTGGCTATACACTAGACACAAATTTAAGAAATGGTGCTTATGTCTCGAAGGAGTGTTAAAAATTGTATTTTCTTTTACTCATATGCTTACAGAATGCTTAAATGCTTGCAGAAGCTGAAGTGAGTATTGGCCAGCGCAAAAAGACAACACGTGAATTTACCCTGCATCTTACTGTCTTGCAGAACCTCAGTCCTGAACACCACAAGTCTTTTCTGTTTCAATTCCAAACCACCACGCGTTTTTAAGAACACACCTTTGGTCTGCCTGGAGTAAATTTATGTAACCTGAACCTGGCTTCCCACTTTCCTCTTGCCCGACTGCAGCGTTCAGGGGCTGCCTGGTGCTCAGGGGTGGTGGCTGGAGAGAGAACTGATCCACAGGACCCGGCCTGGGTTTGCATCCAGCATTTGCTGGGAGAAGACTCTGGTGGAAAAGGTTCTTGAAGGACACTGCAGAAACGTTCTCATCCCTTTCTCCTCCCAGGCAGACCACCGCCCAACTGCTTGGGCACACTCACAGAGCCTTCTCCATCCGCAGTGGAGACAGACTGCAAGAGCTGGAGGTGCTTACGGCCAGTTGGCAATTAATTTCAAACAGATCCTGTAAATCTGTTGTTGGAAAGTTTGGTAGCTAATTTGCATCCAGAGGCTATAATATCCCTGATCACAGTATTGTGACAGTTTCCTCTAAAAATTCCTGAAGCTTTAATTGAAAATAATCAGCGGTGGAAGTTGCTCTAACAGTCCACATTCACTGACGTAAACAAACACCAGACTTGAAAGCTGTGAACGCTTCTGTTTGCATCTGCGGCTCTTTCACCAAAAGGCATGTTGTTGATTCCATTTATTCCAAACACAGCATAAATGAATGCTTAATTTGGGAGCCTATAAATAATGAGCATGCTCAATTACAGCAGCAGCATCTAGAAGCAGGCTTGGAATGGTGTTCCTGAGTCACTAATGCCACTAAGAACTTCCATGTGCTAAGTCCCAGACATGTACACTCTGAACTTCACAGGCAAGTGTGTTCCACCCACTTTGGGACTTTTTGGATGTAGTTCAGGCACTAATATCTCTGAACAGCACAAGGCCCCTTTATGAATTATCCTCATTACTGCAATACTCCTTCACTGGCTCCCAGCAATGATGTTAAACACAAGGTGAGTTTAGTGCAATAGGAAGCAACAATTTTCTTAATAAAGAACAGGACATGGTAGAGATCTGGGGGGTATTTGGCTAATTTAAAGCAATTTTCCTGATCGATAACAGTGAGAGATGCACAGCTTGTTACTGCTGTTCTGAGTGACAGGCACCTGAAACACATCCCTTTCCTGATGTCTTTCTCAGTAAGAGACAAGTGATTCTGGCAAACTGTCTGAGAGAGGCAGGCATGTAGCTGAGATGAGATTCACATTCTTTTCTCTTTACAATCTCTCTGGATCTGTGGGATGACAGAATGTCACATCCAGAAACCAAGAAGCCTTGATGTACAGGACAGGACCAACATGCTCATGGTCTCCCTCTGATTTCTAACAGATTAACTTTTCCTTATTGCAAAATTGCACACTTAGATATGACTCCTCATCAGAGATGAATGTACCACCAGCTCATTTTCCTATGGTCTAGGATCTGACAATATGCTTGGAGGTTGACCTCGTGCTACTGAGTTTGACTGATCGCTTTTTCACCCAAGCCAGTCGCTGTCACCCCACTCACCAAAAAGAGACTGGCACTGAAGAGAGGAATAGGATGAACTCCCAGCAAGCTACAACGGCATCAGCTGTCTCCAAATCCTGCTGTGATCAGGCAAGTAAGTTCTCAAAAAGTATTTTATGCTTAACTCAGCCATGTTGAGGAGGTGACAGGCACAGGGAATAAGACAACAGCAGAGCTCAGCATCTTCAAAGATGGAAATTCCTCTATTATTGATAATTACTTGGTTCACTGAGAGGCTTCTACTGAAAATCTTCAGGGACTTGGAGTGGAAGTTGTCACAATTCTGTGAACAGCAGTATTAACTGTGCACACTGAGGTAAGAGAGGGAGGATGAGACATCCTGTGCCCTAACAGGTCCTTCTCCTGCAGGTATAATTTCTATGCCACCATCTTCTAAATTTAATCTACAAATACTTCCAGTTAACAGGCCAGCAGTGTTTCCCCTGCCCTTGCCACAAGTCCAGCCAGCTGCTGCAGACAGGACAGCTGCTGTGTTTGAGCCAGGTCTGGCTCTCTTTGCTCCCAAGAGATTGGCATTAGCACAAGGGAGGGGCTGGTGAGGCTGTCTCTTTGCTTCCCCATGCCCTTACTCCGAAAAGCAGGTCAGTCATTACTTCTGCCAAAGTCTTAATTGTACTTTCTCAGGACTGGACGCATTTTAGGCCCCCCAGTACCTTCACTGCTTGCTTTGTGACTAAAGCTAAATACAAATCTTTCCTTCTTATTTGCCTTTCCCTCATTTCTTGACATCTTATCTGATTTTTTTCTGCAACCTATTTTTAACACACAGATCATCAGAAGTTTAGAATTATTTAAGGAATGACATAAAGATACTTCCTTTCTCTCTTCTGGACCCACGCAACCACCTACTGCTGCTCAGATGCCCAAGTACAGCAGATGCCAGATGGCACCCAGGCCTTCAACAAAAGATGTGGACTTTAAGGAGACAAAACTAATGACTTCCCCTTGACATTTGAATACCATCATGGGGACATGGCAGAGGACAAAGTGATAAAGCGCAGTCGGTCTGTGGCCTGCCTTAGCACACATAAATAAATAAATATGTATTAAAGGATACCTACAAGGGATTTCCTGTTGCAGCCTGGTACAGCTTACACATCCCTTCAGGAGCTGAAGGGCAGAGATGAAAATCTTTCTTCTCTCCAATACCTTATCTGTTTCGGCTGAGTGCCTTTGCATTTCAAGATACAGCGGGTGAAGACAGGTAAAAATCAAATTTATTATCTGGGGCAGATAGGAAGGCAGACAGAGAAACAACAGGGAGGAGAGGCAAGACCAAGGAGTTGAATGAGGTCTTTCTTGTCCCAAAATTGCCCCAAGGTGGGCAGCAGTGGAGAGAAAGTGTGGAGAGTGAGGATCCAAAAGTCAAAGGGAATGACCAGGAACGACTGACGACTCTGCCTAACTGAAGTAATCACAGTAGACAGAGCTGTCATATTTTATCTGTGCAGAGACTCTTAATTTTGAGAGATCTCTTGCCAGTCATGTTTTTAAAGGCATTCCAAAAAAACACTCCAAGCAGTGACCTTGGAGCTCGCTTACATGGTGCTCTCTCAAAGCACCTTAGAGTAAACCAAAACCTCAATTTTTTGTAGTTTTGTGAAATTGCCACATAAGAGGCAAGTCTAGGTTAAAAATGGTTACAGGTCTTCAAGCAGTCTTTCAACTAAAATTTAATAGGACATTAATAGTCTCTAACAGGAAATTAATGAAATGGCTTAAAATGTAATTCCTGCATGGTAAAAATTCCTCAACATTTGTGTCTCTGGATCTGCTAGCCTGAACACAATGAAAATATTTTTAATCATCTATACAGGTTTATCTAAGAAATAAATAATAATTTTTAAAATTCAAGGGTATTTATTACAGAAATTAACAGAGCTCTAACAGATTCTTCATACTTAATAAAGACTTTAAACTATGTTGGTTTAGTTCCACTAGATTTCCAAATTCCTTAGACTGAGCTCTGACACCAGATGTCCTTTCTGTAGTAAGGATCAGTTGCTGACCCCAGAGTTGTAGTCTGAGGACAATGAAGCTCAAAAGAGATTTGGAAAATTCCTACACAGTCCCAGTAACATGACAGATTCTGAGAAGGGGTTTTGCAATCTTGGGGGCGGTGTGGGAAGCCACACACACACACACAGTGTAAAAGCCTCTAGTAACAGGGTGTTCCTCTGAGCGTATTGAGGACGCACAAATAAATGAGACAAAAATGTATATAGATTTTGAATATTTCTGTACAGGCAAGATGTTGTATCCAGCAAGCTGAACACTAAGATCTGGTATCCTGGCAGCATTAAAAACAACAACAAAATTCCCTTTCACTGGTTCTCCTTTGGTGTGCAGATCATGTAAGCAGGACCCAAACTGCTTATCAGTATCAAAGAAAATGAAGGAAAATTGCAATTCCAGGAGGATATTGTGTGGTGCCACTCTTCAGCTGTGAACTGAGCACTCATAACTTTCATTGCCAACAACCCATAAAACTCCCTGTCAAGCACTCAGTGTCCAGGAGGCTTAAGAAGTGTCAAGAAATGCTTTATGCTGTTGCTAACACACTACAAAAGGCTTGATCACTAGATTAAACCAGAGAACAGGCTGGCACTCTCCAGAAAGAAATTTGGATGAGACCATAATGACAGCAAGAAAAAAGAGCTTTGATTTGTGTAAAATAGGATGTATTAAAAGGCGACCACAGGCTGTGGTTCTCACAATCAAGGGATCCAGACAGACGGACTGAGCAGGAGCTTCGACTGACTGCTTCCAGCCAGTTGCCTGATGGAAGGGCTCTCTCTGGCTGTCAAAAATAGAGAGAGATAACAAAGGTCATGTTTCCCAGCACTGTTCCAGCCTTGTCCCTCAATTAGATGCAGTGGGCTGAAGTGCTTTTCCTCGCTGATCTGTGATTTGAACAAGAATAGCCTCAGGACAACTTCAGCTCTTGCTTGGGTGCCCATAAGCCCAAGAAACTGTGAGGGCAGACAGAAACTGCTGGAGGATGGATGTGTGCATTCCCTACAACTCTGTCCTTTGCTCCTTCCCTATCTGGGAAGAAGGGAGAATGCACAGCCCTACATCACACAGGGTTTCCCTCTGGTGCAAGGAAATCCTAGAAGCACATCAGCTTCGTGCTACAGGAATGGCATCAAAGATCTGCAATGCAATGGAGAACGAGGCCTCCAGCTGGGAAGGATGTGTCCCTAGGCAAGTCAGCCAGGATGGAGTGCTCTCACTGTGGAGGATTTTAAGGAAACTGGTAAAATGAGGACAGAATCACTGGGACAATGCCGACAACATTTTAGTGTTTTGCAAAGGCTCCGAGGGGAGATGAGAGAATCCTTACGATGAAACAAGAACTTTAAAATATGAACAAAATAAAGTGATCCATCTTTGGAGGCTACAAATATCTTAGTCTCTCAAACTAGCTCTGGTTAGAACCAGAAAAACACTGAGCTAGAACCAGAAAACATTGCACATCTTTCAGGAACCATTACCTTGATGTATCCAGAATAGATTGAAGAAACACAATTAAATCTGAAAAATCTGAAACTCTCAGATAAAATATTTTTGAATGCTAAATGGAATTTGTGAAGCTTCATTGCCTTAACCTCTGCTAATAAGCTGCTCAATAAACTTCATGAAAACATATTTTACGTACTGATAACATCTCAAAGTGTGAAAGGTTTTGCAGTTGTTTAGCAATCAGTTACCAGCTGGATTATGGTCCACTAATGCTGTTAGATTTCTGCAAGACAGAAGGCAGCTTTTCAACCATTTGTTATTTTAATGATGAGGAATCTCACCATAAGCCTTGTTAAAACTTCATTTAATCTGTTACAGAAGAAACAAAGACATTTAGAAGTGAACATAAAAAAATTTTCAATCTATCAGAGCAGAAATTATAGGGTCTAGGGAAGCTCTTAAGGAGCATCCATGGAATAAAATGACTCTGCTAATTAAAGAGCTCTATCTTTTCAGGTTTGACATTTAGGGACTGTCTTCAATAGGGACTCAACTACTCTGCATGATAGCACAGGTAATGACAAAGTGAAAAAGGGAGAACCTTTACAAAGTTGTAACCAAATCGCTCCATCTATTCTAAATATCACCCAAACATTTGCAAGGGTGTTTTTCATTGAGTTTTATTCCAAAAAATGTCAAAGAGAGAACAGAGGGTGCAACCTCCCCACCCCTAGATCATGGGGAAATTCTTCCTTGAAGAGATGACTTTGGTTCAGCAGCAGTCCTAGGACAGAACCCAGTGAGAGGTAAATGTGCTTCAGGGTCTTGTCTTACTAGGAAAGGTGGGATGTGAAATCAGTTCAATGAATTTCATCATGCACATCCCATGTAACTATGATTGTCTAATCTTTTGCTAAGCCTAAGAATGTGCCATCTGAGGTAGGAGACAACTGAAGTAGGAGACAACTCTGCTCCTTTGTTCTCTTAATGTGCAAAGTACTCTTGCAGATCTGGAAGAGGTATTTCCATGGGGCCCTCAAAAGAGAAGTATCATGCTCTGGACTCCCTGGTTCTTCTTTAGGATGTCCCAGTCCATATCTGCCCCATTGCCTCCTATACACCAACTGAGAAAATACACACAGTGCTAGAATAATCCGGTTTTATAATCTCCAGAAAATATCAATGCAATATGTTACCTGAATGAACATTTATGTCTAATACACTAGAGGTAGAAAATGGCCATTTCTGAGTGCACAAAAAAATGCATTTTCCAAAGGACTGAACACTAACTTCAGTCCTTCAATTACCCTTAAAATTCTCTACATGCTGAGCAGCATGCCAAAAAATTTGCAATCATCAGTTCAACAAACAAGTTTAAATTTGCACTATCAGGTGCAGATAAAAAGTTTATCCTCAAAAAGTGAGGCTACTGACTGAAAAACACACTGAAATGCTGTAGTGTCAATTCTCCAAGATTTCCTGGAGCAGTAATGTCATTTACAGCACAGCTTCTCGTAGCCCTGAGGGAAGGACATACTATTCCAAGTCCTGTGATTACTACCACCTTTACCAGCTCTAATGAAGTTCCCAATTGCTATTGTAAGAGTTAGACAAAGCTCCCCCCGAGAGTATATTTCCTGCAAGGATTTCCCCTGAAATGAGCTTATAAGACAAACCATCTACTAAACCAGGAGAAAATTCAGGGCTTTCTGTCAGATCTTGATCCCATGTAAATTAATGATAAGGAAGAAGGCATGATCTATAATATCCATCTGCTTTCTTCTCTTTGTTTATAGGAGATGGAAAACATTGGACAAAGTTATATCTATCTTGAAAGTCTAAGTACCAAGAAATTATAAATAAATAAATACGGTTTTAATTTTGAATACAGACCATTATATGTTAAACATCCCAATTCTATGGATAAAAAGGGAATTGTGCTGCTTTGGGTTCTTCTGGTATGTTTGTTGTAAAATTATTCTCCAGCTCCCACACTCTTCCATAGCAAGCCAAAAGTTTACCAGTTGTCCAGTTGGTTTGAGACCTCTGTCTTCAGCTGGGTTTCCTAAAGAAATAAGGCTTGTGCAAACATGTTGTTTGTCTGTCTCCTTCCAGCAACTTTTGAAACAAGTTGCATAAGCTGTTTCTCAAAGAATTACTTTTTAAAGTTTCTTTCCCCCCAAGCTTGCAAAATATTAACATTTGAAATCATTTTACATAATATCGCTCTTGCAAGAAACTGCTGAAATGGTAAATTAAGTGCCATCTAGACTGGCTAAGGAGTTTTTGATAAGGGAGTGATTTTGAATGAAAAAATGGATACTTAATTCAAAGTCAATTAAAAATGGAATTATAAAGTATCTAGATGAGAATCACATAATGGATATCAGCAGCACAAAGTCTATAAAAGAAAATCAACCCTGAAATTCTTCCAAAGGGTCAGCAAAGTCTTGAATACCAACTTCACCAAAAACTTCAACTTTTAAAACCTTTCCTGAAGCTTTTCATAAGTCTTCATTAATTAAACTAAGCAGTCATAGACTCAGAAACAGGAATGAGTTCTGAATCTTAACTAAGATTCTAGTTTCTTAACTAAAGTACAAGGTTTAAGAAGTGGTCATTTTTCATTGTAGCATAATATTAATAGGAGTTGTCTCAATAATATTAGCTGGATATAATTTCTAGAATACATAATTTTACAGATCACATTCTGCTCTTTGTTAACTATAATAAAAGGAAATAATTTTTAAGGAACTAAATCTGTTTACTCCCCAAATAATCATGAATAAAATTTAACCCAGAGAGTCCAGCTGACCAAGAAAGAGAAGTTGAAAGTCAGAAGCTCTTGTGAAACCATGACTTTCAGAAAGACAGAGCACTCAGGGTGACTGCAAAATCATGTGTGTATGTGAAAATATTTTCTTTGAAACTGCCAAAATCCATCTCAAAAAGCAATGGAAGTTAATAACTGACCATTTGCCTTTCCCCAAGACTGCATACCTGAAGAATCTTCTTGAAGATTTTTCTTGAAGAATCCCATCATTACAGTCAATTAAGCATGTCCAAAGATGCCCACCAACACAGACCACCAATTAGGGATTGCAAAGGGCTAAAAACACACAGATCCTCTCTGTTACTTAACTGATCTACAAATGTCAGACCAAGCCCTTGTTCTTCCAGCTGATGGGAAGAAAAATGGTCTAAACTAATTTTCATTTAAATTCCTTAATGCACTGCACCAGTTGTTTGTCACATCCTGACACGCTGTCATGTTGTTTTACAACATGATGTATCGTAACATGATATGAAATGAACATATTTCATTTAGACGAATGCACTAATGCTTTTAGACTCTCGAGGAGCAGACAGGTAGCTGCATCATTCCTTAGCACCTGATCTAGATTTATTAGAACAGGTGAAAACAGAGTAAACTACCTACTCTGCTTTCAAATGATTCGAGGAAGCATCACTGCATTTACCTGGTGCACTATGGTCAGACCCATCCTACCAAATGCAAAAGGTGCTTGACCATGCCAGGAATTGCATCAATGAAGAGCCAATTTCTGTTTAAAAGAATCAAAAAATAAGGTCTACTAAAGACTTTGTAAGTTTTCTAACTCGCTTTCCTTCCTGGAACACAAGAATGATTATTTTACTCGCGTAAGCCTTTTTATGTGTATGTAGTGGAAGGAGTTGCTCATATTTATGACAGAAATATATTATACTACAGAAGTTGTCATATTTTCATTTAAAAAAAAACCTCCAAGACAAGTCCCTAAACTTCAAAGAAAGAGGCCCATATTTTTCCAAGAATCCCCAAATAAATCCTTGAAGTTCAGGTGAAACTCCGCATTTGATTATCTACAATCTGTGTGATGACCAGAAGGGGCTGCCCTGTCTCTCTCCCTTTTCGCTCTCAGCAACAAACAGCTCATATCCTTCCCTTCTCCGGGGTTAGCTGCACAATGACTGAAAGCTAAATTTTTTTGCAGAGCTAATTTTCAGTTATATAAGACAGATACAACTCACTGTGAGACTGCACAAATGTTAAAACTATAGGGAAAGAGGGAGGAAATACCTGGCTGGCAGCACGGGAAGGCAGGGAGACTAAACTCTCTTTGCTGTTTGCTGCAGAAACTGAAATTCACAAGCAGAGATTGAAATTACACATATTTTATCCCCAAGTACTACCAAGGGAAAATACATGCATTATGTGCATTGACTACAACTTTAAAGAGTACATTTGTGAATGAAAATTTGAACTTCAGCCCTTCTCAGGTCCTGTGATTCAGTAGCTGGACTCATCTCTCATGGGTGCTGTTGCTGTTAAGCAGAAAGCTGATAGATAATGAAAGAATATTCTTTTACTCTTTCCACAAATAATATTTAAGATTTAAAAATTATATTCTTAAAACACCCACTGAGCCTTGAGTAGTCTGAGAAGAGCCCTAATATAAACAACACTCCTTAATTTGTATAGCTCACAACAGGACTTCCCTTTTAATCCAGGAAGATTAATTATCATAAGAGCTAATTGATTAACTAGATCAGTTACACTTGGTCCAGGGTATCTCTGGATCTATAAGGTTCACGATTTCACTGAAATAGGAAATGACTAGATATCAAAACGATTTGCTTTAATGACCACCCCCAGCCCTGCCAGTAGCAATATTTATGAAGGTGGCCAGCCAGTGGAAAGCTTCCTGAGCTGGAGAAAACATCCCATCACTCTCCTATTCCTAAAAATGTCACAATGTAATCCAAAACCAGTGAATTATTTGTGCTGACTGATATAACTCTATATCTTGGAAACACTGAAAGAGACACTCCCCATGATTAATGAGCCACGATCTAATCAGTATGTGCTGCTGGGTGGGGGATCAGCAGGAGATGCTACAGGAGGACCTCCAAATGCCTTCTGCATTAACTTCACAGAGAAGCTAAAGTCATAGAATCAGGTAGGTTGGAAAAGTTCTTTAAGATCATCAAGTCCAACCATTAAGCCAGCACTGCCAAGTCCACCAGTAAACCCAGGAGATCCCTTTGCGAGAAGGGAGGATTTCAGAGTCAAGAGCCATGGAATCACAGAACTGTTTTGGTTGCGGAGTAAAAGGTCAAATACAGCAAAACTTCTCCAGCAGAATGCATTTGAGTTTTATTCACACAAATAACGCTAGAGATGGGCTCTGGAAGGAGCATGAAACAATGTCATGCCCCAAGCCAATGCTCTAAGCATGCACCCTATGGATTGACATTCACTCAGCCTCACACCTGCCGTGTGCTTACTGAGCTGCATAGCCCTATTCCGTGACCTTTCAGATCAGTGTCTTCCTGGGGCTCTCCGAAAAGTGTAACAGCATAACTAGAAAAGTTAACTGCATCTCTGAGACACAAAACAAAGAATAATTCTGTCTCCCCCTCAGCTGCTCTCTCCCACGGCTGTCCCTTCCAATCCAGAAAGGCAGATTTCTCCGGCTGAGAGCACTTGAAGCACTTGACAGCGCCAGCCACCCTGGCCACGCAGAGTACTAGTTTGGTGACATATTCTTGCCATCACCTGCAGAAATGCCCTGTTTCCCCAGCAGCTGCTGGATATGACTGTAGCTGACAGTAAACTGCAACATCTAATGAACTTGCGTGGAGCGTCTGAACGCCCGAGGAATTCTGTCATGTGTCAGTGCCGCTCATGTGAAGAGATCCATTAGGAGTGCAGTGATCTGAGGAAAGGTCAGCTGTCACAACTAGTGCCAGAAGTGTCACCTTTGTTTAAAGGATTTTGCACCAAACTCCCCAGCTACCTAGATGGCGCTGGTATCCTTGTCTTAAAGCCACAGACGTCAGACTGGCACACATGTACCGACATCATTTGCTGCACAAACATGAGTGCTAAGCCTTTTTCCAATGAGCCAGATCAAAGTCCGGTGGCACTGTCAACATCCCTGACACTTGTTTTGGGAGATGCTTGGACTTCAGCTGTGCACCAGAGAGCTCTGCGCTGAACCAGCAAAGCACCACAGGAGGTATTTTGTCAGTTTTTTGATAGAAAACAAGAAATTCCACTTCCCTCTCTCCCATTGCTGCCTCTCTGATACGAAACAATAGCTCTGCCCACACTCAGGACAGGGGAACAGGATGCAATAAGCATAGCGAATTAAATCAGAAATAACTGCAAAGAAAGATAGCTGAGTTACAGAATGGAAAACAGGATTAGAGGCAAGGCAGAATCACCACGGTGTAATTACTGTTCTGGTGGATGGACTCGCATGCGGCCTGTAATCCGATTCAGCCTCAAGTTTGCTTCTCCAGGACTACGCCTCCCCAGAAAACTTCTCTGAGGTTTGGAAAGAGCTAATGCAGAACTGATTCATCCTCAGCTGATGGAGCCAAGGTGTTAATGACAAAACACAACTACTGTGTTAAACTTGCAGGGTAAAATTCCAGCTTGACTGCTCTCAGCACAAAAAATGCCACTGCCCTCAGTGAGGCAGCTGTCCCTTGGTCATTAGCTCTTACACCATTATGAAAGCATTCATGTTTCAGAGTCATCTTGCAACTATTTGCTACTCTGAAAACCTGTTTTTTGAATACCTGACATACACTAAAATTATCGGCTTCAGGAGAGGTGAAGTGATTGTTTGTGTCTAGTTACTGCTTTCCTTGGATTCTTTAGGCAGCAGCACTTGCATAAAAGCTAATGTAGCTCATCTATTCGAGTAACAGTAAATGAAGCTTTAAATAAGCTGTTTTAAACCACAATAGTGGATTGTTAAGTAGCCAGGCTATGCTGACATACCACTTTTATATTTTCAGTCCTTTGAACTAATTCTGTAAATTATAAAAATAAATTCAGGACTTGGGTGCCTTGTCACAACAGACTGTGTCTGTATCGAACTGCTTTGTAATAGGGATTGAATATGGTTTAATCTTGTCAAAGTAGGTTTTATTATGGTGCACTCTAGACAAGCGACCTTGACACTCTTGAAATAAACATGGCATTAACTGTGATCATCCCCCAGCTGCTGAATGACACCAGAACTCAAGTTTTCTTTGTAGGAGAGTCAAAGTGGGAAGCTGACCTGTAGTTTGTCTATAATGGTATTGGACAAAAGTTTAAAAAGAATTGTGGTTCTCAGGCACGGGGAAGAAACGTGTACTGTGCCAAAACTGAAAATCTGGTTGGAACAAGGGTACAGGATCAGAAATTAATGAAGGAAGCACAAGAAACGGCCCCTTGTTACTTTGTAGATGTCTGAATAAATCCAGGCTGATTTTCAGGACTCTTTCACAAGATTCTTTAGCCCTTGTTTTCCTCTTTTGTTATCCACAATGAAGGTAAATTGCAATTCAGGATGATTACATCTAATAGGAAATATATGTAAGTAATGAAGGATTTGGGGCCTTAAGCCCTGACTTGGTGGCTTCAAGACTCAGATTCTGCAGTGTCATGGCCATGGACACCTGAAGAGGGATCCGAGTCTTGGCTCACACCTAGAAAGATGGTGAATGACCACATCCTCCCTGGAGCAATAGGCTCAGGTGCAAGAAAATAAACTCAAAACAATTTTATCCCAAAGGAAATGACTATTTTGGCCAGAAATTTTGTACCTTCTGCTCCAAACTGGGCATTTAGACAGTATGTTTTAGTAGAGCTGGACAGCTCAGTAAAACCAGCTGCTCAGTAAAACCAGCTGCTTGTTTCTGCCAAGCTTAGGGACTGAGGTTTCACTGCTTTGAGAGAGAGCATAGGTCTGTCAAAGTGAATGCAAAAAAAAAAAAATCCCTCTAACATAAAGAAAAATAAACATACAGGTGAAAAGGTTTGTGGTTCTAAATTTTTGGCTGTTTTCCTACCACCAGGGGTTGGGAAGTTAAAACAAAATAAAAATCTCTACACTTTTATGTAGTCACTTTTATTCACCACTGAACGCATTCAATATCAACCTCTTCCACACATACAGCTCTTCTCTATCAAAAAAATTATAGGGCAGTTGCTCAGAAGTGATGGTATTTGATGATTTTTGCTACTGAATATATGTATTTCATGAAACAGCCCCAAAAGGATTCTGTGAAGGTTCTCAATTCTCATTGAATTCTGTAATGCTTTTTCAAAAGGCAAATTTCAGAGGCAGAAATCAATGTTTCTGAAGGTGGATCATTACAGACTAGAAAATGTACACTTCTATTCACAAATGATCCGGAAAAAGAGATGAATAGTGAAAAGACAAAGTTTGCAGGTGATATAAAATCATTCAGGATAATCAAATCTAAAGGAGACCACAAACTGTTGCATAAGGAACTTGCAGTACTCAGGAACTGGATGGTAACATGGAAGATGAAATCCTGTTTTGCTAATGAAAGGACTTCATGCTGGGAAAAGTGTCTATACATGCAAATCAATAGGCTCTACATTACCTATTGCCAGTCAACATATGGATGGTGGAGTCTTTCCCAGTGACACTCAGTTCCATCCTCAAAAGTAAACACAATGGCTAGAAAAATACCAGGAACTGTTAGGAAAGCTTAAATAAAAAAAATGTAGGGCATCATTAATGCACCTGGTTGAGGCGAAAGAGGACATAGAAATTTCCAAAAGCGTGCAAGTGCCAGTATGGAAGAGAGGTCTAGCAGGGCCAATAAAGACAATGATCCAAAAGCACCAAACTTGGGTCCTAGGCAGCAAGAGATGGAAGGAGGATTGCTCTACCCATGCCCTGCTGCCTATATTCCTTTCCTAAAGGAAATATATTGTTATTCTCTTCGGTGTTGTGGAGAGAATCTGTAGCCACATGGACCCTTCCCTCCCAAATATGGCCAATGTCACAACATGAGAGAAACCTCAAAATGTGCCAGCAAAATGTGGAAAGTAGAAAACTGTTAGTTAACTGTAGGTCACAGTCATTCAAGAAGCCCTTTCTGAACTGAGCAGAATGTGCTGGTGCTTAGAACTTCTGAAATAAACCCATCACTTCTCTATTGCTCCCAAAGTGTGTTTTGTTGGAGAGGTGGGACAGGAGCAGTTTGTCTTTTCGGCTCTTCAGAGATACACATTCACATACATTTGGGGTTACTGGAACTGGAAAACCAATTTTCATTCTTGATTGATTTTTTCTGTAGATGGAAATGCTCATCTAACTGTTTTTTAGTGTTTGACCTTTCTATTTCGTTTGGTTAATCTTCTTGATGATGAAATAGCTTTCATGATATTCACACAGGGTAACTGTTGAAGGCTAGAGCATGAATACTAATTTTTTACAATGTTCTGCTGCTGTGGACACCATAGAAACAAAATCAGATTGAAATAAGAACTTCAGCTTTTGGTGCTTCTGAGAGACTGATTAAATTTAGTTTCTTTGTAGCTCATGATTAGTCAGGGGGTGTCTATACAGGGTATCTGTGGAAATCCATCTTTTGGACCACACCAGCACCACTGAATCTGAAAACAAAATGGAAAACCCTCAAAATAATAATTTCTTTGGCAAATGTTATAAAATCTTTCAAGTTTGAACTCTCCCAACAACATGAAAGTTTCATGAACATCCTCACGGGACAAGGTATGAAGATTAGAACCTTCACTGCAGTAGGGGTGGGACTGAGCCAGGTCCCCCACACTCTGCCTAACAGCTCATGAAGAATTTTTTTACCTGGTCTCACACTCACTCCACACATGTGGCTGAACACACTGTCTGTCTTGGCCTACTGTCTGTGTCTTCAGGTCATTCTTGGTGCCTTTGAAGGTTAAAGGACATGTCCTATCTCAAACTTGGGAAGATTTCAACCTGAAAAACAGCAAATATTTTGCTTTACGTGAAAAATCTCCCACTGTGTAATAGGAAGCATTTGACAGGAATCATATGTGCTAAAAGAGACACCTCTCTTAAAAACTGCTTTGTAGCAGATGCAGATTCTAACAGAAGTTCTCAATTTTGCAGGCAGCAGCATCACTGGACAATCTTATCAATAGGCAGTTACACAGCACTGAGAAGAGCCATCAGCCCTACTGGCTGTGTGGGTCTGCATATCCCTGACCATGGGACCTGGTTTGTCCCATGGTCCAAAGATTTCCTTCATGACTACAAGCTTTAGAGACTTTACATCAAACAGAAATTTGCCCCATGTAGTATAGGTCATCTGCATGAAAAGAAAGAGGCAAAATAGCAGCCACTCCAGTCTGATTTGGGCTAAGAGTTTCCTCACTGGTTATCAGACAACTTCTGGTATCCCACAGTGATAGAATTTCCAGTTCTAAAGATCTTGTGCCATTTTTTAGGCTTTCCTGCAGCCTTTTGTGAAGAAATCAGCTTGATTTCAGAGGAAGCAATCCTCTTTGCTGCCTCTGCCCACAGAGAGGACAAAAACCAGGCTGCAGTCATTTGGCACCTTCACTACTCCTTTGTGCAAAAGGTCAAAAATTCTGCAGAAACATCAGTTGTCTGTTCTGGCCCTCAGAACCACCTTGCTGGGATGAATAATGCTCTCAGTTGAGCAATATCAAGCACAGTGCCTGAACCTCCATGCAAACTTTCAGCTCATTGCCTGGAACAATTGGGGTGCAGTCATCTCCTGTCCATTTACTCTGCTGCAGCTTGCTCAGGGTATGCGACAGGGTGGAGCTCCCACCTCAGGCACATGCCATGAGGAGATCAAGCCCTCCCACTCACCTTTGACTCCTGGAACAACAGAGCTCTGGGATTTGTTAAACCACACTTGCTGAGTGGTTTGGCCCCATTATGCAAGGCAGAGGCATAACAACAAAAAAGAGGGAGAGAGAGGCAGATTTCCTTAGGGATCAGCATGTTCAATGATCCCTTCAAACCACCACAAAGCTCATTTACTAAGCCCCATAGGCTCTCATTAAATTTCTTTGTCAAAATATTTGCCTTTATAAACTCACCCAGGAGCATGTCATTCTGCATTCCAGCCAGGCAGAACGCTCGTGGAGCATTGAGCAACTGCTGAGATTTCACGGGCACCCACTTTTAAGCTCCTTTTGGTCAGCAGCTCTGCTCTGTTTCCGTGAATAACCACCATATAGCATCTAATTTAACCTACTAAGGCTAGATTTCTCCAGTTCCTTTTTTTCTCAGCTACTTAACAAACCAATTCTTTCCGAGAGACCTCAGTTTATTCACAAGCGGATAACAATTACGCGCCACCGTGGTTTGGCAGAACAGAGTCAGTCACGGTTGAGGTGGGAAATTCCTTTCTGCACTTTCAAAACGTGAGAAAGACACGAGAGAAATGCGGGAAAAGAGAACATGTAGGAAAGCCTGCAGCTTTGAAACCTGACAAGGAAATGCTAAGTGTGTGAGTTGGCTGGAGTCCCTTGTCTAATCCAGCCGGAGTAGACAAGAAGGGCATCTAAACCACGTGCTTCTCTTCTCTGGGAAATGGGCAATACTGACGGGGCAAAAGCATGCCAAAAGGCATTTCCTTTTGTCTTCATTTTCTTCTCATTTTGTCCTGAAAAGGTGTAGAGGCTACACAGGAAGAGAAATAAAGAGAGGAGAAAGTCAGGCTTTACTTTCAGTTTCTTCTCCTTTATGGAGGCAGCAGCTCCACAGTTTTCAGCAAACTCACTCTCAATTTATGCCGGGGTAACAGAACAATGTGGGAAGCTGGATGGAAGTTACTTCTGGGTAAAAAAGCAACTCCCCTGAGCAGAAGCAGCTGTAACATGTGATATGCAGTGCTGAGCCCCCAGGTTTCCCCTCAAGTCCCACCAGCATCTCTGACACTTGGTACAGCCGAGAGGGAAGGCAGTGATACACAGCTGCCACAGAGAGGCAGGCAGGGATTCCCACAGCATTTGGGAGCCTGAAGGAAAAGGTTGAGTAGTTCCCTTGCCATACGGAAATGACGTTATCCGGCATTGAGAAGGCACATGGCACAGACACACAGTGCTCTGGTGACCTCCAACCTCTGGAGTTGCTCTTACATGAGCCATTTCTGCTGGAGCAACAGAGATCAAAGTGCCAGAAAACTGCACCATCTTGTCTCAGAAGGAGCCTTATGTCCTGCTTTTCCCAAATTTGTCAGAGGTGCAGAAATATCACAGGTATTAAGTTCCTCTAAATGAGGAAAAAAGCATCCTGCTACTGGAATGAAATACAGAGGCTCAGCAGAGAGAAGAGGCATCAGTGATGCAGCCCTCAGGCACCCTTAGTTTTTTGTGTGTATTTGCACAATACCAGAAATTAAACAGGAAGGAATGTTTTAGCTCTGTCTAGTGCACTAGAAAAACTGTTAATGAAGTTTTTAAGTACAAAAAAGAAAAACTATCTTGCCGTCTTCTGATGTTTTCTCCCTTCCCTGTTCTCTTCTATATGCATCCCCTCTCCCCAGCACACTTATCTAATCAATCCTGCTCTGCCAGTCTAATGCATGTAATTTTGTCTTAGGGTGCATTCCTATCACTCAGGCATCAGAGGCTCATATATATATATATATATATATATATATATATATATATATATATATATATAAAACAAGCCATGTGTTTCAAAAAAAAATCCCTTCACACACTTCTTCAAAAGCTCAAGATACTAAAATGCAAAAAAAATTGATAGAGTACCAAAAATCAACTCTAATATGCTTGACTCATCTGTTGATTTTAATTGAATGGTCGGTGTCTTCAGGCAATTTCATTATTCTTCCCAGAGCTGGGGAGCTAAATGAAAGACAAACCTCGTTAACCTCTGACCATGAAAATCAATAATTTTCAATAAAATTTAGGCTCATTTGTTTCCAAAGGATCCCACATCTTGACATCATGTGCTCCAGAGCTAATCAGCTATGGAATATTATATTTTTGCAGATAATTTTTGCCAACTTAGCTACAAAACCTTTAACTTTACCCAAAAATACAGGAATCCTTGCATTTATATGGAACAGCTTCTCTCCAGGTCATGTGGTAGTATAAGCAAACAGTATCCAACCTGTCCTGTATTCATAGCTACTCCACAGTGACAGTGTAAACACTTCAAAGAGCACTACCCTTATTTTTAGTTCTGTTTAGGGTCATTGATTCTTCTTCAACCACAGAATTGATTCCTACAAGTTCATGTTACACACTCTGTCTCACTGAATTCTGCAACCACTGAATGCAGAAGTACATTCCTCTTTAAATACAAATGCCAGCCTTCCCAGCACAGCACTGGAAAAAGCTGAATATGGGCTTGTTTCTGTGGATGCACCAAAAGCAAAGGGTGAAAAAAAATGCTTAATATTTCTTCTAGTTCCCCTTTTGCCAACAGGAAACATTAGAAACTGTGGGAGTCTGCTAATGAAGTGCTTAAGCTATTAGATTCCTCCAAGCGGCAGTGAGAGGATGTTTGTATAGATCCCAGCTATACAACATGAGGAAATCCATTCCCTACCTCAGTGGAGCATAAAATACAGAAATTTCAGACCAGAAGTTGGTGTTCTGCAGAAAGAGCAAATATAACATTGCTGGAGCGTGACGAATATTGATAAGAAAAACAGATCAGTGAAGGGAAGAACCAAGCAGTCCCCCCAAATACAATGCACAAATCCCCACTGGAATTCTACCAATGTTATAGTAACAACACCAGCTTACAACAGAGCTATCACACAAACACAAAAATTGATGTTTCTAATTCCTGGGCTAGGTTGAACACTAGATTATAAGGCTTCAAAAACAACTTTTATGAAGAAAACATTAGCAATAAGAATATTTCCAGGTCATTGGTGAGCAGGACTCTCCAATGGCTTTCTTTGAGAAGGAAGCCCCTAGAAACTGGCCAAGTGCATCAAGAAAAGGGAATAATTAGGGAGAAGAAAAAATGGCTCAGTGGAAGATAATATCCATTCTCAGAGAACACATTGCATGTGCACAGCCAGTCTAGGAGACTGGATGACTGAGTATTCCAAGCCCACCCTCAAGATTTTCAGATGCTGGCAGATCTGAAAGCAGGAAACCCAAAATGCACCCACAGGACACTTTCACATCACACAGTCAGACATAGAGCCACAGCATCCCCAAAGCAATAACTCCTCTGGATGGACTAAAATCTTTGTAAAGGGACTGAATAAGTTAAAGAAGCAAACAGAAAATTCAATTTCACAAGAATAGATATTAATGGAAAGGACAGCATTGATATCCTTTAAGTTTTGTTCCTCTGTGAGCAAAAACTCCCACCACCATGCTGAGAGCTCTTGCAGGTCAAGGCATCCAGCCCCAGCCTTTCTTTCTTGGAGGATCCCCTCCTCTGGGTGGAAAACCAGTTCTTGTGGACCACTTTGGTTTTGACTGCACTGTGGAGAGCTCAGGCAGAGACACTGAATGTGATAATGTGGCAAAGGAGATGTTTTGCCACAGACATTGGACCAAAATGCCCATTCCCATGTAATCTCATTTCACACCAACCAGCCTTTACCACACGGCTCCTTCACCTCTGCTGAATTCCTGCTACCAGAGAAATCCCACACCTAACTCACACCCTTGGCTAAGGGAGACACTTCCTCACGTTAATCAGCCCAGTAAGAATAGTTCTTTTGCTGACTGAGAACCTTGGTGGAAGAAAACCAAATAAATTATATTAAAGGTCAGGCCAAGTTGCAGCCACCTTACAGCAAATTCCTTCAAACACAGCTGAGCATTTTGCAGAACCTTAATGAGGTACAATCAGCTCACTCGTCTGACAGCTCAGTTTAGGGAGTAAAACAATGACTATCATATAGGCTGGTAATGTAGACAGCAAAAGGTACATGATGAGATCCTGCTTTTGGTGACTCGGCACAAATGCTCGGGAAAGCACAGTTTGCAGAACATCAGGGAAATCACAGCACTGCTCAACTTTATAAATGTTATAAAAGCAGCTGACAATTGATCGCTTTTCTCACTGCTTTCAAGTGAAAGTCATCAAAAAAGTTATATCACGCATGCTAAAAATTATGACAAAGGGGTATCCTACAGGGAAGGATCAAAGATATTCCAAGCAAAGAGCTAATATTTATCACTAGAGAGAAGAAAACAATGAACTCTCAGAACTAAGGTTAAATACTATTAGACACTTTTCAATATTAGATAAGAAAAATAAAAAATATTAGACATTGGATTTAGATTAGATATAACGTTTTTCTAGTTTAGGTGAAAAGTCTAAGAAAAGTTAGTTGGATTTGCCATCAGGAATCTAATTTCCACAGACAAAAATAAAAGGCTGCATCTTTCAAGTAAAAGAAAACAATGTTCATCAAAAATCTGCCATGTACCAGGAAAACAACCTACCAGTATTTTGTACTTGAATTTTTTGTCTGTTTTCCAAAAGAGCACAGCACCCAGAGTCACCCAAAGGACAACAGGTTCTTGTTTCTTTCTAGATACCAGGAATACTGGTAATTGCATTCCATCTTTCCACTCGTTTTTCATCTGAGAGGCTTCCCACTTTTCAGATTTGAAATGAAAAAGCTCTCAACACCAGGCAGTGCATTCTATTGAACACCCATATCAAGTCAAATCAAACTGACTGACCTCACATCATTTTCCCAAACACTTGTGATGTTTTCATTGCACTGTCCCTAATAGGATTTTTACTGCAAGATTCATAGCAACTGACTGGAATCTTTGGCAGTGGAGCAGTGATTGCATGGCAATTACTTTACAAATATTATCCATAACTGCTCTGTATTACAGGAAGCACTTCACTTATGCTGTGCTTGAGACACTCAGGTGATACCAAATAACGTTTCCCACTGACGGCTGTACCCGCTGCCTGGCACAACACAACTTTCAGTTTGGAAAGCAGCACCATTTGTCCTCCTGATCACCATAAATCAAGTAGATCTCTGGCTTTCCTTCCAAAACTTTTGCTCAAGGCACCCTATTGGCAAAACAAAATACTGTGAAAACATAAATTGGAATTTTCAGAACCGGATTTACCTGTGCAAAACCTTTACCAAACCAAATATTCCCGAGAGTGCTCATCACAAACTAAGGCTTTTAAAACAGCTTCTGCCCTCAGTGACAGTTTCTACACTCAGAGACAAGAGGTGCTGAGGCTTGTAAAGCTGAGTTTGGGCAGCCAAACACCAGAAACTTCCAGACATTACCCAGGAAAGACTGGGAGTATAAGACATGTGAAATGAACCTTCATTTAGCAGCATGGCCCTTACTGACCTTGTTAGAAACTAAGCCCAGCACATTCAGGCATTTCCTTAAATACCCTAAACATTTTCCAATGATGTAAACTGATTTCTTATCACATCCTCTGAGCTTTAGAATGCCCTATTGAAATTTTGCTTGCTTTATTTATTTATTTATTTCAAGACTACCAGGGCAGCTCACAGAGGCTTTCCATGTGCCTTAACTCCTTTTCAATATTAGGAGAGCTGTCAAAATTCATAGTTTGAAAATTGTGGTAATTTCATGTGAATTGTATTAACAAAGGGGTTCATCTGCGTGCTCCCCATACCCCCTTGGAAAACTGACTGGTTTAGTGGTGATTGTTTTATTATAGGAGTATTGATGAAGAAAATCTATGGTGCTAAATATACACCTGTGGTTGTGTAGCACAGCACAGCAAAATTATGTGTTAGTGTCAGCACGGCTCAGTAGCAGCTCTTCCCAAATTAGATTAATTTAATTTTAAAGAACAAAGCAGCTGGGCATTCATTTTATGACACCAGTCTTCCTTCCTTCATGCAAAGAGTCTACTCTGCTTACTGTCAGCTTATTAGCTTTAAAAAAAAAAAAAATTATACATAGAATTTTGTGAGGGTGTATAGGGAAAAAAAGCCCTAAATATAATTCTACTCATGTCACCAATTTCTAAAACACAAGAGGGTTGTTTTTACAAGAGGGCAGCAACTCAGGAAAGTACCAACATGTGCTTAAGTGAAATCCCTTCTAGTATAGCAATTAAGGTGTTAAAGTGATTTGTTCAATAGGGATGGACATTCAATTAGAACACAAGTGTGTAGATCACGGGAGTTGTGATTTTCAATTGAAAATGAAATCAACAGCAAAGGGATTTTTCCTTCTAAACTTCACATAAAAATACAAATTTATTAGATCTCGTTTAAAGTTATTGAAGACTATCAAAAGAACATTATTCCAGCATTGATTCAAAACCATGGGGTGCACTATCAGCATAATTAAAATGAAAGTATATTGAGCTATTTTCCTCTCCTGCTTCCATATTATCGTCTAATTGTTCAGAATGTCTGTTTGTTACAGAGGCAAAGTAATTAAGCACAGCACGTTGCAACAAGGGGGATCATAAAGCCAGAGCTGGCTGCATTACCAACACAGATATCAGCAAAGGAAAACATTAAGGAAAGGATCGGAATTGTAATTGAAAATAATTGGATGATCCAGTTCATTTGGCTGACATCAGGACCATTTGTGCACTCCAGCATTCTTTAGCCCTGTATGCTCCCTGTTCACCTGTGCTCTTAAAGTGGATCTGTTCAGAGGAAACTCTGGAGGAAAGTTAAAGATCTTCTTGCAGTAACTATGGCTTGGGAGAAGGCCTGAGCATCCCATTCCCTGTGAATGGTCACTGGGCTGATATTTAGGTTGCTTCCTACAAAAGAGGTCAGACTAAAAGTGCATGAAATACAAGAGATTCTTGTGAAGCCAAATCCAATATCTCTTGAAATCAACGTATGTATTTCCTTTCCCACTAGCAGATGAAGACAGAAATATCTCCGGGGAGAGCTACTCTCCTTAGAAGGGGATTGTTACTCACTCATTTAAAAGAATTTGTGGTTCCATGTTTTGTTAACAGAGCAATTAAGCTGAGGCCTGTTGTAAGCAGGTTTAAGAGTATAAACAGAAAAACTTTATCGCTGTCCCTCAGAACCCCAAGCACCACAGATCTCTCCAGTTCTCAGCAAGTCTTGGCTGCACAGCTCGCTATTTTTTGTAGGTCACAACTTGGTAAAATAAAAATTTATCACTCAGCAAAACCCAAATTTACAACTCAGCAATATGGAAACAGCCAAGTCACAATTCCAAAATTACTGAGTCGTACAACCTCCAGAAGAGACTATCACTTCCTAATAATAATCTCACAAAATTGATGGCTTAACATGGAGAGACACATACCTGCTTGTACAAAACCCTTCACAGTTCTGAAAAAATGGAGCTCCATCATTCTCAAACTACTGCCACCAGCCAAAAGCCCAGGAAACATGCATCTAAAATGCAAATTTAATTAAAAGAATTGGACACACGGGAAATTTGGAGCACTGTGCAAATCTGTTCAGGATTGCAAATAATTGTGTCCATAATTGACATTTTCAGTCAAAATATAACAAAAGGCCAGAGAGACAACAGCAGGTGTGAAATTACTAGTCTGGGACTACATCAGGATGATAGCGTCAACTCAGGGAGTAGCGGGGGAAAAGGTAAAATAGGAAGGGAAGGAGGAAAAGGCAAAGAGAGTTTTCAAATGAATTAGCTTTACAACCTGGACTTGTGCTCCACAGGACCTGCACAAGGATTGTTTGAGGGTCTTTTAGATTCAGATGACAACTTGAGGACTGTTGGGTGACCAGGTTTGAAGACTGAACCTGGCATCTCTTGTTATAACAGCATCAGCTTGTCTGCCCTCAAAAAATGCCGCTCTTGTGTCACCAGCTCTGCTCGCACCGAAGTGCTCCCTGCCAGCACGTACTGCAGCACAGGGCTCAAGGGAGAGATCTTGAGTGGGGAACCTTGAGCAACTCAGTCACAGCTGCTGACCTCTCCAGAGTCAGCTTATCAATGTGCAGTGCTCTCCTCAAATCACAAGTACTGCTTCTTGCTAAATAATTTACATAGTTTCCAAGCAAACTGCCTGCTCAGTTTAGATTTATAAAATGAACTCTTCCATGCAGACAGCTTTAACATCCCCCTGGTGTCTCTTCACACCGACAGCCTCTACACAGTCATGCAAAGGTTAAAATAAGGTTAAGTCAGAGCAGTTGCATTGAATGAAATTCACTGATTTGAACATCCTTGCCTGAAATTCTGCATCAGCCATGAGAGTGGCAGCCTCCTCTCCCGGGCAGACTGGGACCAGCAGGCTCCCAGCTTTAAAGCTCTGTCAAACCTCTTTCAGTCCTTTCTATATAACTACATTTCCTTGTGCTCATAACTTTGTTGCTTTTTTTCTGAGCTCTTTGTCAAGAATATACCAATGAACATGGAGGGAGACGTCTGAAATTAGAGGTGCTCTCCACGTAACAATGGTAGTGTGCAGTAAAACTTAAAAAGCAATGAGAATTTCGAATAAAGGGAGCTGAAAGGAATTCATTTTTAATATAACAGGACAGTGGGCTTTTTATTAGAAGCCTTTGATTCAAAATTTCTTGGAGATGAATCGGTTTAGACAAGCCCTTAATTAAGAAAGATTTCTCATGTCCTGTAAGGAGTCTGAGGTCAAGTCAGACAGATTTAACCACCCCAAAATAGCCAAAAGCTGGTTTCCCACATTTAAAAACCTGCTTCAGAGCAGAAGTCCACTTAAATGAGACATGACATTTATACAACCTAAAAAAAAAAAAGAGACATCTCTGTCTTCTAACTTTTTTTTTTTAATTTACTTTAAATAAGTAAGTATTTCTTGATCTAGCAGAGAGGTAACCCAGCCCAACACGCTGTCCAGCCAAGGCGATACCTGAATTAATTTCTCTGTTCTGAATCAAACAGACCCACTGCCAGAACACAAATATCAAAGGAGTGTCTTCGCCACCTGGACTACTGGCTAATCTGGGGTGAGGTTTGGTGTACAGCAAAACTGTGCAAGTTAAACAATGATACCGAGCCCAAAACAGAGAGAGCCCCTGCTGCTGAGTGCTGGCTGCATCTGGAGTTGTGTGAATAATGGCAGAGGGAGACTGCTCCTAAAGCAGAAATTAATAGACTGCTCCTCTAAAGAGCCCATAGTGCTGTTGTCTCCCCAAAAGCTGTTGGAATTAACGTAAGATTGCAAGACATTTTTAATAACAGCATCAGCAAATTCTTCCTGAGGGCCTTTTTCTGTTAATTCAACCATCACTGGTCATGAGTGTTTCCTTAAGAGGAAGTCTGCAATTAGCAAAAATAACCTCAAATCCCTTGTTTATTTGTTGTTCATTTTTAGCTGACCAAGGTGCAGAAATGATAACATATGTCTTCAGAGAATAATTGCCAAAAATAGCAAGCAAATTGAATATTTAAAAACACCCTGTAAGCCACTGGCAAATACTTTATGATAATAAACCCTGAAAAGCCATAAATAGATAGTGATAAGTTCTCCCCTCCCCAGGAAAAATTGCTGAAACCTCTGCAACTAATTCAGCAATGTCTGCTCTGAATCCTGCAGTTTTCAAAAAGCAGAATATTTTTTTTCTTCACTTAATTTTTTTTCAGTCTCTTGCCTTCAACTCATGTGATGGCCCACACCATCACAGCTACTTTAGCTACATTAGCTCACTCATGCAATGTCACCTCCTGTTAGTACCAGGCAGTGGGGAAAAAAGCCAACATGATATGATATAGTACTACATGGTCCTGCTGAATGTAATGCAGGTTGTCAGTGGATTGTAATACTAGGCTTTAAAGGGAAGAAGGAAGATCTCTTTGTGAATGCAGGTAGTGAGGACCATGCCTTAAATGCCACAGAAGTTGTCCTTCAATAGTCTCCAAGGAACCAGACTCTTCATTGCCTGTGTGAAACTTTCACAGTCTTCATTCTTTCCATCTCCCATATTTCTCTTTTACTCTGAGCAAACCAAATAGTTTTTTCCTAATTTCATCCGTATCCATTAAGGATATGGATAAGGAAATCCAGTCTCTAACATCAAGGTCCAGAGTACGAGGGGTTCAAACTAGACACTTTCATAGTGTCTCCCATTTAGGGCACTCAGCTCAGCCATTTCTAATAAGGAAGGCTTGTGACACTGAGTCTCAACCACAGCTACTCTTCACAAGGCAACACCTATTTCACCCTGCAGCAAAGCTACATAACAGGAAATGAAACTAAAGCAATCTAAGGAGCAGCTTCTCTGCCTCTTTCCACAGGGTTACTGTTGCTCCCATGACACCTCATTTGGAGTAAGGTACTACCCAAGAAGGGAAATGGTCAAGTCTTACTGCTTTCTAATTTGAGGCTTTATGTTGTACTGATCACCTGTAGGAAGGTTTGTTTATCCCATGGTAAGGAAACATGCTGAAGTGTATCCACAGAAGAGAAAGGAAGATGTTTTAATAAACTGGAGACTTCTCTAAGCTAATCAAAATCTTGAAAGTACTATCTGTGATGGTAGGTTAACAAGGTGAGTTGGGAAAATAGTTCCGTTAAATGCTAAGTCTCTTGGCAATGTAACACTGTTCTTCATGGCCAGTCTGTTAAGAGCCATGAAAATATTTCACCTACTTCTCATCCCAAGACTTTGGAAGCAAAATAACAGCAAGTGAATTTGGAGTAAAAGTTGGAAAGATTGAAAAATGTTCTTGAAAAAAGATTCAGAAAAAAACATTTCAATGACAGGCTTAGTTGTGCATTTGCAGACCTTTTAAAAATCTGATCCCAAATATATAAGAAAGGACTCTCATCTATCACTTTTGCAGAGGATGCAGGGTACCCCTCATCAGGGCTGATGTGCTCTGTTCCTCGAGTGCAAACCCAGAGAAGTCACCTGGCAGTGGTTGGGAGCAACTAAAACACAAACCTTTTAAGTTCACTTGAGAGTGTGGTATCCTGCAGCTTCAGAGAGTCTCAACCAGACTCAGACTCCTGATTTTGACCCTGATCCCCTGGCCCATCCAATCCATTGTTCACACTTCGTGCTGGTCTGCAGAAGTGTAGAGGACAAATGGGAAAGGAGATGAAACAGCTGCTCAGTTCTGAAATGGCTTTGTGTTGGAAAAGTGTTCAAGAGGGAAAATGATGATTAAATACTTTCTAAGTTCTTCACCCAAATTTCACAACCTGTAGAATAAAGGGCAAATAAGTTTCTGTGCTGTGGCCCAGGAGGTCTTCTCACTATCAAAAGGGCTTTTATACGTGTAAGAGCTTCAAGAGCTGTCTGAGGAACAGCCCTTTCAAAATACAGTATTTTGCACCATGATCATCAGGCCATAACAACACCACCTATTTTATGTGGACAATGCTGTAACTGAAAGCCAGGTAATGTTTGTAGGAGTGGATTATGTAACTTTTAGGACAGCTCATGCAGTTGGAAGTTACACACACACTCTTCTTCAGAGTAAGCAAGTCAAAGGCAATTTGTCTGACTAGAAATATTGATTAGACCAAAAGAGAGAAGGTAGTTGGGTAACTGAGGAGTAGGGGCAAGAGGTTAGCATGGGAAGAGATGTCTCCCAATGAAAGGAAGTGAGAGGTAATTTATCATCTATGGAACATGGAGAGGTTAGTGTAGCGAAGAAGTTGTTACTGATGGGTGTTTGCCTCCCTCCCTTTTAACTAATTTGGCTTTTATGCAAAAGTTCCATCCTGTCACTTCACCACGTTCGTCTTCTTGCCAACCACAACTAAAAGGTTCATTTGTGTAACTAACAAACAAACAGCAAATAGAAGTAGGTAGCACTCCAGCTAATGGCAACAGACTGGCTGGTACCTACTCCTACCACACACAGTCTGGGCTTTAAATTAAATAGTTCTCACATCACTGATAAAGGTGATAGTAACTGAAATGCTACTTTTTTAGGCCTTTTGTATTCATATTTCATAACCCTGTTGCTGAGATCAGATGTTAGCTGGTGATCTGTCTTAATACAAACTCAAATAGACTAGAGTGCTTTTATGAGAATAAATTAGAGGCAAACAAAATTTTAAGTAGCTAACATCAGCTGTGACTCTTCCTAGATCTGTTAAAAACAGCTTATGGATATCTGACATCAACTGCAGCCTGGCCAGGTCACACAGAGGGATTGGGGCAATTGGAAACACAAATACAGGCTGGGCAGAGAACGGATTCAGAGCAGTGCTGTGGAGAAGGACTTGGTGGCATTGGTTGATAAGAAACTCAACATGACCCAAGCTGTGGATGTTCCATTCCTGGAAGTGTTTAAGGCCAGGCTGGATGGGCTTCTGAGCAACCTAGTCTAGTGAAAGATGTCCCTGACCAAGGCAGGGGATGGAACTAGATGATCTTTAAGGTCCCTTCCTACCCAAATTACTCTATGATAATATTAGCTTTGTCAAAATGATGCTAAATGTTGTCTTTTCCAGTATAGCACCCAACAGCCCCTCAGTTTGGACAGAAAAAGGGTTGTCAGTGGCTAAAATGTACAACAGGTATCCCTGCCCTGTCCCTTCTTGCTCCTATGTGCATCTCATATTCATTTTCAAGTGTTATTTCAGGTTGCTGGCAGTCACACCAGTGTACGAGGCAGCTGCTGCCCCAGGGTTGTGTGATGCAGGTATTTTCAAGACTTCTGCAGACTGCAGGCTGGACTAACCCTCAGACTGCAGTATGCTGCCTCATGCAATAACAGGAATTTGAAATAGTAATGAATGTGTGAAAGTAGAACTATTTAAATGCTCACATCCCACTGCAATTACACAAATACCCACCAATAGCTCATAAAAGTTTATCTGTAAAGGATACTACATACTGTGGTTTCCAATAAAGCAATACTCATCTTATAAGCTTAATTATAAAACATAAATGATAGATTTAAATGCTCTCTACGTTTATCTGGCCACTCCCCATTTCCTGTGTTAAATACCTCAGCAATCCCGATGTCAGAAGTGGATATGATTTCTGAAGACTAACAGTGATTTCGGGTGCCTGTCAGGAGTCCCTGAGAGGTGAACGACTTTCATGTGATGCAGTTCCCTCCTCTCTGCAATTTGAGTCTATTAAGCAAAACACTTCGGGTCACCAATCACCCTTCAAAATCCTGGCAGTTCGTCACCACAGCACTCATTTCCACAGAGGGAGGAGAAGCTATAGCATCAAAAATATGTAAATAGGCCCAATAAATTTGGTCCTCAGATTTGTTTTTTAAAGTCAGAAAACTAACTATTACTGCCAGCCTCTTTGCAGGGGCTGTAAGGGATGATCATTTTCCCTTGTAATGGTTCTGACATAAAGTGTGTATCAAAAACTGCATACGCTTCATATCCATCCAGCTGTGTTGAGCAATAAACATGATAATTATGCAGATAAGGCTTAAATAAATTTCTATACCTAAGGGCAGCTGAATGCTTTTTTAAGCAAAACAGTAATTAACCCTCCATAGGGCTGAATGAGCATAGACCTTTGTTCCCTTCCCAAGGTGGGAAACCTGCATCTTGGCACCTGCCAGGCATCTGTCATGGATATAAATGGGTCAGTGTACTTCAGAGGAAACAGCTTCAGGGCTGTTCCTCGTGAGGTCCCGAAAAAGGTCAAGAACAACAAGATCTGGAGTTTGGGGTGTGTTTTGGACAAATGTCAAAGGAATTGTTGGTAAAGGAAGAGAAGAGCACAAAACACAAGTGGAATTGCTTGGTGAAAGACAAAGAGGGGTTAAGAGCTTGGCAATGAGTGAAGTCCCTTGCAGTAAACTGAGAAGCTCAAGGGCTCAGTAGTACCAACCAAGCTGTTGCAGTGTAATGAACACATTGGTTGATCTGCAGTAACTGCTCATATGCACACACTTAGCTCACAGCAAAATGAAGATGTTTATCTTAACCTCCTTGAGGTTGAGGCTAATGTGTTTTACTTTGGATCTCTAACAAGCCAAGCATCTCTACAAACTGCTACTGTTTGAAGAAGCCTGTGAACCATGTTGATAGTGTCTCTGGGCTGATAGGATAAAGAAGGCCAGCTCCCCATCTTCTTACATGGTCAGTCACTAGCATGTTCAAATGTGTTTGTGGCTGTCCCCACCATCATGTGTGACTACTTCAGTTTTAAAATCTTTCAATACAGAGATTTCATGGTCACACAAATGCTATTTTACAAACTGAGTGCTAAACTGAATGGTTTGCCAGGCTGTTTCATAGCAAATGATGATAATAAATCCTACATGCATATACTGCCCCTTCTTTCTGCATTCTTCTTGGCCACTTTTTTGATCTGAGACTGAGTATCAAAAGGAGTCTAAAATCATCTCAATCCACAAAGCTTCTTGCTTTAGAGCCAGCATAAGAAACATGGGAATTGTCATACTGGTTTTTGTGCACTTGAGTTCTAACTCAGTACCTGTCAGCCATTGGCTGCAGGTGTGCAGAGAGAAGATCTAAAGACACCCTTCCATTGTGAGGAACTGGGAGAAGTTACCAGCCTCTGACTTTTCTGCATCACTGTGATTACCAGTCAGTGCATTTCCTTCCATAATGGCTTTTGGAATTCATCCAAACTTTTTATCCCCACCAAATCACATGGTAACACACTCCACAGTTCAGTTCTGCACAGTGTGGAAATAATACTTCTTCTGAGTTTTTAACCTGCTGTGAGATTCAGATGCTCCCTAGTTCCCTTATTGTGAAAAGCAGTGAATAATCATCCTTCTGCATTGCTTCTCCACTCACAGCTCTACAGCTGGCTGCTGCAGCACTGTCCCACCACAGCTCTGCCTGGAGGGACAGTGCTGGTGACAAGTGACAGATGGTAGGAGCTCTAACTGAGTCTGCTCTTGAATCGCTGAGAATACAGAGCAGTTGCTCACATTTAACAAACCTCCATGATCAGTCTTACAGGGGGTGCAAGAATCAAGAATTTCTCTCTGCTCTATAGAAAAAGAAAAAAAGAAAAAAAAAAGAAGCCAAGCCTGGCTCTGGTCACCTCAGCCTCTCTGAGGTTCACCCAAGGCAGCTCTGTTGTGTTCTGGTGCTCTCATTTTTGTTTGTGATACTCTGACAGAGCTGAGCAGAGAAGGACAGAGATTTGACCAGACCCTCTCTCTGCATTTTAGAGCCTTACTTATAAAGTTAGGTAGACTCCAGAAAGGCAGGTTTGAAACCATACGGAAAGTCTCCTGTTCCCCCTTGTATTCACTGACTTTCAAAAGCCCATTTCTGCAGACCCCTATCGACTTCATCTGTTCTAAGAAAGGACATCTCTAAAGCTATGTCACTCTGCACGAGGAGCCCAGACCCCAGAGGAGGCTGGAAACCCAGCACAGCCTCCTCTAAGAAGCACATTTATGATGATTTCAGAGGGCTGACTGTCCTGAAGTGTGCCGTGTTGAGACAGCAAGTGAAATCCCCTTGAAATCCATTTTTCAGTGCCTGATGGTTCTGTCTCAGACATCCCAGCTGGATCTTGGAAGCATAAAGTAAGAAGTGTCTCAGGTTGTCCAGGTTCCAGTCAGTCTATACCGGTAACTACCTGCCAAAGAAGTGTTTAGGTGATCTTTACAGTTATTCTGGTTTTTCCCTTAGGCAAGTGTCCTGAGGCTTGATGGTTCTCCCCAGACAGGTCTCTGAGGTTTCACTTAGATAAGAATCTAGAATTTGGACAATTCAGCTTGTGAGAGAACTAGGGTGTCCAGAAAAAATCCACATTGTCAGTCTTTTAACAGGTCCCCAACAAGCAGAGAAGAGCATTTCACTTGCCTGGACAAATCCATGGAAATATCTTCAGTGGGAATAGGACACCTATGGACTTCATCAGAAGCAGAGCAGAAGCAGCTCTATGAACTCATAAAAAAGACCATACCACTGGTCCAGGACTCATTTCAGGAGGAAAAGGAAAGATTGAATGGAAAAATAGCTCCAGGTAGAAGAACTCAGACTAGACAACACACTGTCAAGGTCTCACCTCCAGCTGCATTGGGATCTACCAAAATTGCCCAGCTCTGGCAAGCAGCACATAGAGTTTATCTCCACACCTGGAAACTGTTAAATTATATAAACCAGAAGCTTAACCAAAGGACACTTTTTTTTTTTTTGTAGACTCATTGGTTTCATGCATCTCTCGCTGGGTTTCAATCCTCTGCTATAGAGCATCCCTTACCCTCTCACTGCCCCGTATGACTTCATGGCACTTGCACAGAGAACTTGCTGCCAGAGCACATTACTTAGCAATTTTCTGCATTAAGCTACCCTGTGCTCATCTCCCTGGACTCAGGCCATCCTCCAATGTCTCCCAACAGCTTTGAGTCATATGCTCCCACCATCTGACCCCCTGGACTCCTCTCCTCCACTAGAGAGGCAGGTTAAGCCTGAAGCCAAGTGGAGTTGAACTCCAGCCCTTCCAAAGACCTTACGTTGCCCAGCAACAGATGGTGGAGTGTAACTTCTAACCAGTGGGAAAATGATGTTTTCCTCTCACCAACTGGAATACCAATAAAAATCTGTATGTATTTTCCAATTTCAGTTCAGAGCTTCAGCCTTTCTAATGCCACCAGAGCAACTGAACCCTAAGTAATACCACTCAATTTCCTTTTTGGTGCCTCAGAAGAAGGAGTAGTGAGGGCCACTCCAGGTGACTTCACAGCGAGTACAGAATTCTCACTCAGAGAAGTGGGTGTTACTGCTTATCTTCATAGTGGTAATAATGAAATCACTGTTGCAAAATGAGGAATAAAAACTTTTAACCAGTGATACAAAGAACTAAGTTTTCAGTAAGGAAATATAATCTATTCTGGGAATATTGTCTTCAGGGAGGTTAATATGTAAGTTTTTATTTCTAGTCACTCTCAGAAAATCATAGAGTGGTTTGGTTTGGAAGGGACCTTCAAGATCATCTAGTTTCAACCCATGGGCAGGGATGCCATGGGCAGGGATGCCACGCTCTAGTCCAAGTTGCTCAAAGCACCACCCAACCTGGTCTTGAACACTTCCAGGGATGGAGCACCCACAACTTCTCTAGGCAACCTCTTCCAGTGCCTCACCACCCTCCCAAGGAAGAATTTCTTCCTAACATCTAATCTAAATATCCCCTCTTCTAGTTTAAAACCATTTCTCCTTGTCCTATCACTGTCTGCTTGTGCTAAAAGTCGCTGTCCCTCTTATTTATAAGCCCCCTTTAGGCACTAGAAGGGGCTCTAAGGTCTCTCTGCAGCTTTCTCTTCTCCAGGCTGAACACCTCCAGCACTCTCAGCCTGTCTCCATAATAGAGTTGTTCAAGCCTTCTGAGCATCTTTGTGGCCTCCTCTGGACCTGCTCCAACAGGTCCACATCCCTCTGGTGCGGAGGACTCCAGATCTGGACTATACTCTGAGAGTGATGGGCAGGCACCACCCAATCCAGCAGCTAATTGCTGCTTGCTATTTTTAAGGCATTTGATAAAAATTAAATAATATGCACACCTTTGTAATTGAAATGCAATGGTAGGAACTGGTTTTGTGTGAGACCAGTGTTTTTTAGGGCTGGCCTTTAGTCAGCATTCACTATCCCTCCTGCATTCCAGCTACTTCCAGAACAGTTTTGGGAGTGCCTGGTACTGTGTTCATTATACATTTAAAAATAACTTCTACTCTCTAAAGCAGAAGCCAGAAGCTACTGTAACTTAGCAACATGACAAAGTACCAACAGTGCAAAAGAACCCCTTAAGACTCACCTGCTCCCTTGGTGCTTTTATTTATTTGCCAAAAGTTTGTTATTTACTGATAAGCAAAGCAAACAATATATTACTGTGAGACGTATGTTCCACATTTACCCACCAAATTTATTGTTGACAAAGAAGTTCATAAGCAAACAAGAAATTAATAAAGCCCTGTATACACAAGTGAAAGTTGATAAGATCAGTAATATCGTCTGTCAGGAAAGTTAATATAACCAACTTGCTAATTGCATGAGAAATACTGAGAAGTACAAGAAGGCCATTTGCTTTGAAGAAACTTAATTCCCTATGATCAAATCTGAGTATGGCCATACCAGTCCAAACATTTCCTTTTATGTGGTAACTATCAAAACATATGACCTGTTTTCTTCTGATTATTTGATCTGCAAAAATACAACATAAGATAACTTGTTCAGGGTTGTATCTAAAGTCCAGAAGAAATCAATGATAACTACGAGAAAAAGACAGAGCTTTTTGCACACCAAATCTTTTTCTTGTACATTAATTAGTAATTATGCCTCGGATTTTTTTCAAGTGAGCTATTTCTCCTGCTGACTCTTGCATTTTAGGCTATGGGAAACTGCATCCTCATTCTCAGGGGCAACATTGTTAAAAAATATGAACACAAAGATGGAATTCTTAAATGAGGTTTCATTTTTTCTGATTTTTAAATGGGAACTACTAAAAGCTTACATTCAAGAAAGAATTAAAAACATCATACAGTCAGTAAAGCACAGAACTGGAAGTTGAGTTTTTGGCTCCTTACCTTATTTCTTTTCTTTCTTTGCCCCCCCCTTTTTTTTGGTAAAACTTTCCCTTTAAAAATGCCAATCTTGTACACAATTCCACCTACCAACCAAGAGGCCATGGAAGGCTGAAAAAAGCAATCAAAGCTTCAGTAAGTGATAAATTGTCTTTTACACTGGTAATTAGGTTGGAGACAGCACTGACTTATTTCTCAAGAGACCAAAACAAAAGACCAGTAAATGGTTTCTGTAGAAAAGGTTTCTGCTGAGAAGGTGGAAGGCTCTTCCACCTTGTGCTCTCTCTGACAAATCTACCCATATGTGCCATAGTTGTGCATAATGCTGGTTATGCTCCTGGCCCCCATTTTTCAGAGCCTTTCACTTAAAGGCTGACCTTTCTCAGCTCTGGGCTGCCCTATTCAGATGGCATCAGCACAGCAAGAGCCAGAGCTACAGACCCCTCCAGCGTGTGGGACCCTCATCTGGCACACATCTAATGGTTTTGGCTGCCAGCCTGCCCTCCTTGCTCTGAATAATCCAAATCAGGGGAGAGATTAATTAGAGCAGCCCAGAGGCTGCCTAGATCAGTGCACAACCTCAAGAGCAAACGCCATCCCTTTCCTGTTTGGGTCTTGGGCTCAGTAATGCTAAAGAATCCGTCTTAGGTCTGGAAATCAAATCAGTCTTGCATGCACTTGGCAATATTGCCTTTCAGAAACGTTTTGCTTCGTTTGATAACACACAATAACTCTACATGAGCTTATTCTGGTCTCACAGGATCTCAATCAAGTCTGTGGCGTATTTAGTCTCCTCTTGAAGCAAAACATGATGGGCAGTGCTGGGTCTATATGCCATCTGTCACAGTACAGGATCAGACACCTTTTAAGACCAGCTCCTGCACAATGAACACTGCAAGGTACGATGGGTTCCTTTATCTCCAACCTAACAGGCATCTTTATCTAAGCCGAGCTGACAGTGGTCTCAAGGCAGGCTTTTAGAAAAACCTCACCATTATCTTTCAGTCACTCACTGTTTTGGCATGAGCAAGTCCAGCTGCTTCTGAGAGAGAGAAAGAAGAAGCAGCAGCATCTGTAGCTCAGCCTTCTCCCTGGGCACCAGGAGGCCCTCTGGTGTCCCCAGTCAGGTTGTGTCCCTTCCACTTGATATCAGCCAATTCATGGAGGTTTCCTTGCTGCTGAGCTGATGACCTCATTAGAAAACTAGAAAATATGTGGAAATGAGCTGCAGCTCTATGAGGAGCTCTGCCTGTGCAGCACCTTCCTTGTCCCTCCTGACATTCTCCAGCAACAAACCTTGTTGATCTCTAAACACGACAATCTCCATACCCTTCAGAGAGAGGGAATGCTACAGCAGTTGGGAAAGGAATTCACAGCAAAACATCTTTCCTCAGACTTTTCCATGCATGACCTTATCTTCTTTCAGCTTTTAAGTTACTCCCTCTGAGAAGCAAGTGGTAACCCTTTTTCAGAGTGACCAGACTGATGGAGGCTCTTAAAAAACCCTGCCTCTACGAGTCACTGCTAACCTCCCACCTCAAAACATACTCCTGTATCCCATGGGAGTGCTCACATATATATGCTGTGTAGCCAAAGGTCAGTCATTTAACCCCTTGAAAGAGGTTAAAAACCTCAAGTTTAAAAAAAACAACCCAATTCGAGTAGTTAAATGACTGGCCTGCGGCTGCACAGCAAAGGTGAGTATCAGATGTGCATCTTCTATAGAAGCCTGCTAACAGAGAAAAGTGATTTTTAATAATTAAAACATGTAAATATGCTTCATGGATCCACTGGTTCATGACCAGGAAACACAAATAACTCACTACTATGGCCAGTTTTTAATTAAAATAAGCCATGTTTTTCCTGTGCATAGAAAAATACAGTCTCATACACAGATTATATTGCAGCTTTCTTGTTCTAGTTTTGCTCTTTCTTACCCTTCCTGAATAAGACACTTTAATAATGTGCAGAAAAAAGGACCTTAAACCTCCAGCAGAGAAGACACCTTTATCTTGCCTTAATTTGTACTGCTTGTATCAGAATGGCATTTTTAAGATTAAGACGAAGAGATATAAATGTAATCTCTCTGGAGTTAAACCAAGCTACCTGTGGGCCTGATGTTCCCATGATTTGCCTCAGGAAAACAAATCTTTCATCCTTATCTATGTATTTCTTTGCTAATTAAAATGCATGGACTGCTTTAAACACTATTTACCCAAGAGGCCCTCAGCAGTGCTCTTTCACCATTTAAAAAAAATATTAAAAAAGAACATACCAGTAGTGGAAGGTTTTAAAGATGCCACATACAAAAGCCACTCATTAATATTCCTGAAGAGTAATATTATCAAAGCAGGATATTAACACTACAGGTCTAGCTATACAAAACAATTGCCAATCTAAACACATGGCAACAAGTGAAATCAGAAGCAGCCAGAGAGAGACACGGGGAATGTTCTCAGATCTTGTCGGCTGTTGAGGAGAGCTAAGTAATTCAGTGTCACAATTTGCATTTTTCCCTGGGTATTCCCAACACGACGCAGAAAACCTTGCAGCAGTGAGACAAAATTATCCAAAGCAAATTGGGGGAGGTTTGCAGTGCTGCTAGCAATGATTCTGTTATATTCTAAATTCAATTAGAAAGGGAGGCAGCTAAAATAGCAGCACCTTGCTGATGAAGCAAATCTTTCCCAGAGTGAAGGATAAAGTGGTATTTCTGAAGTCTGCTCATGCAAGAGACTTTACAAAGCCTGACAACAACAAACCCAAGTACAACAAGTTCTCCTAATATCCTTTGCTTCTGCTGGCTTCAGGTCAGCCCAGAAACATTAATTATGGGTGTGGACTTGCAATTACAAACAAATGAGGGACAAGGATTTCTGATTTTCTGTTTATCAGCCAGCTTGCCTTTATCTGTCTCAAGACGATGCATTTCAGACTGTGTTTGTAAAAGATGAGGGTCGTGCCCGTGGCCAGTTCAGCAGCACAGCAACAAGCAGGAAATCATGAAGCACAGGAGCTCACATACTTGGAATAACAGCAACTCTGTAAAATGGAGAGTGCCATGAAAAAGTCAGCTTCTGCCACAGATTGCCCTTCATTATTCTTACCTTTACCCATCTACCCATTTTACCAATGGCAGATTGAGATGACAACACGTTACTGAATCAAGGTTATGCAGCAAATCAGCAGAGAGGTAGAGACTACAAAACTGTATTCTTGCTATTTTCTCCTGGGCTTTTCCCTGTAAACAGAAACACTCCCACTTCTTTTAGCAGAAAGTGTTTTTAGCAGACCTGCTTTGCATTTGACCAATCAGGAATTCTTCCATGTTAAGCCACCTTCAGAGATGGATAAGCTTGAAACTAAGATGCTGGTTAATTCTGAAGGGTCTATATTTAAGTGAGAAGAATGGAGTATAATTATTTCTGAAATAATTTTTGAAGATGAGGTTCCTCTGGGATAGATACCCACTAGAAGTGTGGCTGTAAAATCATTGGTATCATCCTCATTTTGATATATCATCCTAACTACATTGTAGTGCCCTTCTGCCTAGTAT
The DNA here is from genome assembly GCF_009829145.1 of Chiroxiphia lanceolata. Lineage (NCBI taxonomy): Eukaryota > Metazoa > Chordata > Aves > Passeriformes > Pipridae > Chiroxiphia > Chiroxiphia lanceolata. The sequence goes on from NC_045651.1 coordinate 12,567,485, forward strand.
TCACATACCATTTAGGAAAACGTTCTTCACCTAGAGGGTGGTGGGGTACTGAACAGGCTCCCCAGGGCAGTGGTCACAGCCCCAAGCCTGACAGAGCTCAAGGAACATTTGGACAATGCTCTCAGAAATATGGTGTGATTCTTGAGGTGCCCTGTGCAGGGCCAGCAGCTGGACCTCAAAGATTCTTGTGGGTCCCTTCCAACTCAGGATATACTATGATTCTCTCAGGCACCGAACAAACCCATCTCAGAAAGACAAGTCCTGCCCCCAGACCTCCTGTTCAAGGGTGCTACACAAACTGAGGGAATATGTCCAAATTTTAATACCCTACTTCTGTCTTGTGTCATGTTCTCCTTCTGAAAAGAAAGCTACCTTGGACCACCTCGGGATCCTGCAAAACTGAGAGCAAACCAACCGGCAACCGAAACCTTCTGCCTAGACATGGGGAATGTTAAAACATTAGAATCAAAATCATCCTATGTGCAATAAGGGGAGAGCAGAGATCTGATAGGACTTTCAAAAACTGGAATCCATTTTAGCAGCCAGAATTAACTGACAGCATAAATTCTACCACTTCAGCTGTTTACCAAGTGACTGGCGCATACAAATCAAGGGTGTTCAGTGTCTAAATGCTAATACCTTCGTAGACTATGCAAGCACAAATTTGCACCTACAAGAACTGAAAGCCACTTCCTTTAAACTTTAACAAACGTGACTGAGAGAAAGGAAAATGAGAAAGGCAACATGAATATTTCAGGGTCTGAATCCTGAAAGCTTTGGTGCAGCTGCACAGCTCCAATTAAATTCAATAGAAGACTCACATCTAAAAACCCTGAGCAATGCTTTGAAAAGTCCAAAGGTTTGATGTCAGAGTATGACTTTCAGAGTCAATTGCTTTTGTTCAGCAGAAGCCTTCACAGAAGAATGAAGCACAGTCTCTCTCCTCTGACAGAAAGAGGAGGCTGAAGAGAGCAGGAAGGGAGGAAGGAAGTTCAGAGTAGCTATTGGCATAAAGATTTGTCCAACACCATGTCTAAGGAATTGCACTCAAACTATTTGTAATGGAAACAATACTAAGAGGTCAGGCTTTGGCTCTTCCATTACCGAGTATCAGAGATGACTCAAAAACAATTTCCATTTTGTTTGAACCAGTAAAGCCCAATTGGATGAAGGAAGCTCCTGGATAAAAGGATCAACCACTGATCCAATTCTAATCAGCACAATGATAATTCTCTTACCTCCGGCAGGATTAATCTGGTTGTTTGAATAAACAATTTGGTTCATCTTTTGGAAGCACTCAGAGAGCCCAGATGTCTTTGGACATGCATGTGTAAGTGCCTCACTGTGGACCAGGGTGTGCTTTGGAAGATGCTCTCATGATTTTCTCCTTTTTCTGGGCTTTGGAGTACAAACAGCCTGTGCTTGGTGTGCCCCATTTTATTTTGGGATAAAATTAGATTGGAAGATACACTCCAGGAGCTCACCTACTGCTCTCCAGCCAACCAGTCAGGCTACAGCTACCTGAAATGTGTGTAGAGTGGGGGCTGGAGCTTCAGCACCGTTTTGCTCTACAGATGTGTCCCTGTTGAGATGCACTACCATTAATACGGGCAGGGCCTTCATGGCCTCTTGAGTGTGGCCACATATATGTCCATAGTCAGAAAGAGCTTATACTAAAAAGCCTTGCAGATGCTGGAAAACCATCTTTCTTTTGTATATGACAAGTTGGAGTCTACTAATGACTGTGTTGATTTGCTAAATTCCAATTATAAAGGACCATTTAAACCAAACTGTTTCCAGTAGGAATCACATAAACTGGCATATTCCCCTCAAACTCAGATGTGATAAGTGACAATTTTTTGTCTCAATATTTTTGCTCTGAAGATGTTTTCTCTTTCCATAATTTTTAGTAATTTGTGTTATTTCATGACAGGTCTGTGGCATCGTATCTACATATCACATATTTCAAGTTGTCATGTCACATTCCGCAAGACTACTGCTGCCATGTCAAATCATCACAGAGCAGAGCAGTTGCTTTTCTTTATCATTAAGGGCAGCTGCTACTCTGTACAAATTGAAACATCAATATACTGCAGAAAGGTTCCAGGCTGCTGAAAACAGTTGCTCCTGAAATTAGTACACCAAATGCTTTTCTTTTTTGCTTGTTCAAAGTGTTAACCTGTATCACTCCAGCACAGACAGGAGGCATTTTGTTCAAAGAAACAAAGTGAAGGAGGTTCAAATATCCAGTCTGTTTTTGAATGTCTAAAAAGACAAAGAGAATGTGAGGAAAGGTCATATTTTTAGATACCTTTTGTATCTAAAAGTACACACAGAGATCACAGAACTATTAATTGTAGTCATGGAGGAAGCCTTTGACATATCTGGAAATTTAAGCTTGCATCATTTGGATCCCACTGCAGTGCTTTAACCATAAACCATTCATCCTGGCACAGCAACGAATTAGATGAAGATAAAAGAGGAAAAGAGAGAAGTCAGTAAGATTACACACACTGAAGTAATTGTTTATATTTCAATTTTTCCCTGTCAATTGCTCAAGTGGAGTTGAATAAAATAGGATTCAGAAAATAAATCTCTTCACAGATATTGTCAAAAGGGTCATAAATTCCAATTCCCTTTGAAACCTTAGTCTTGGGGCCTTAATTCAGGTCTAGGAGAATTGCAGACACCAAACATTGTAGATTATCCCCAGTTCAACTTTTCAGTGAATAAAGATGTAAGAAGAGATCAAATACATCATATTATGCTGTAGAGGCAAGACAAAGGCTAAGAGTCACTGTGCAAAATCATCAGTGCAGGGACTGCGTGAGTACAAGTCCCATTCGACAGGGACATGCTTCAGTGTGCACACAACTTCTCCTGAAGTGTTACAGGCTTCAGAGTGACTAAAGGATGGAGGAAGGGCTATAATACCCTCTATGCACAACCCACTCAAAAGCAGAGCAACGGTAGCATCCGTGACTGGAAGACAAGACTTTCCAAAAGCTGCAGACATAAGAAAAAGGAGAAAAAAATGAAGTTTCTTTGGTTTACAGAAGCAAAGAGGCTACGAATACATAGCTTAAATTTATGTTTGCCCTCTTACTTTTCCATGCCAAACATATGCAAAGGATGGAGGGTGGGGGAAACCAAGTTTATGGCCACAGTCTCCTACCAACATCTTCTCAAAACAATTCAAATTTAGTTTTACATTAAGTACACTGCAGTACTTGGATCACAAGTTCACAAGGGCATTGAAGTAGTTTGCATATAAAAGAAACAAGCAAACAAAGCAGAGGGAAACTCATGAAAAGAGAAATTTGCAAAAGAAAAAAAAAAAAGCAGCAATCAGATGGTGGAAAAGCATTTTTCACAAATAGCTTGACCACTCCCTTTTTCTTCTCCCTTTCCATGTTCAATATATGGGCCAAACACCATCAGTGTAACAGATACTAATCCATTATTAGATATTCCTCCTGAATACTGGTAGGAAAAAATGGGACCTGCAGCTTTCCTCTCCCAAGAGGATTCAAACCCAGTCCTCCAAAGGAGCTGTTGCACAAAGCAGGCATTGCTTCCCATCAGGGGTCTCTGGGTTTCAACTCTCCTTTGCCCAGGGGCTGAGACATCCCAGTGGCACCCAGTTTGGATGCAGCCATTCTCAAATGGGGACACATGTCAACCTTTTTCAGCCCCAAAACTACTGGAAAATATTTTTGGAACATCAGCAACAATACCAGGAGTTTCGTCTCCCAGCAAAAACATTCAAGAGCTGCACAGTCTGGGTAGTGAGACAACTCTGCTTCAGCTTTTTTTTGCTGGATTAGAAAAACACTGATTAAAAGTCAGACTTATACGTCAGTGTAAGGTAACCTTCTTTTGCACTCCCTTTCTCAGCAGACAGCAACTCTACCTTTGAAGATAACCATTCATGCATAAAATTACTAATAGAGACCATCTATCTGACAAATGTCTGTTCCTTAATAATTTATATCACTTGATCTATTTTCAAAGGTTAGTCTTACATTTAAAATTACAGTTCTGAATAGGTCAGCCTGTTTCTTAAAGATAAATTACTCCACCTCTTCATGTTACAGTGTTGTGTTTTGATAATGACAGGCTTTTTATTCCCATGCTTTCCTCTTCCTTCTCAGAAGCAACACAGCAAAGTACTAGCACAACCTACCTTGCCTATACCTCCCTGTAGTCTCATTTTGATCCTTTTTGACTAAGGCAGTCTGAACATCACCAGCTTACAGTCCTTTACCCGCTTTTGGCAAAGACTTAGGAAGGATTCAGTGCTCCAGGATGAAAAGATGAATCAATGATGCGTGATAGGACTAAGCTTAGTCATGCTGTGTGTGAACTAAAATGCTGCATAACCAATACCATTAAATTCATTGTAATTAAAGGATAATTTCTGCTCTCCTCTAGATAGATAAAGCAATAAAATGACAATGTTTAAAGAGGAAATGCCAGCGTAATGTTCACGCGTTTAACAGCTACCCAGGAGATATGCATTGTAAATATACTTGTAACAGAGAAGTTCCTACTGTTTTATGTACAGAAGCATTTTGTGGTGGTAATTTCATACCACTGAGTAGTCTGGAAAGTTACTGGACCACAGAATACTCACTTCTTTCTTTTTTAAACACATGGTATTGATATTTTTCTATGATTGTGAAGAACTGTCAGGTTATAACAGTTTGTCACATATCTTATTAGAAATACATCTCTGAATTACTGAGGGTGAAAAGCCCTTCTCAGGCAGCCCAGACATCTGCACACCAGATTAGTGCACCCGTCTGTTAGTTCTGCAGCAGCAGGATGAAAGGAAAAAGCAGTGTCTGGAGCCTGTGGATCTTCTGTATCAGCTGCCTGAGTTCAGGTCTCCAGGAAGAGCTTCCAGCAGTGAGAGCGCCAGGAGAGCAGTGACATCCCTCCCAGCACAGAGCTGCTCTCAAGTATGATATGGCCTGAGACAGGACTGAGTCCCATCCTGCACAGAGACCATCTGGACAGGGAAATTGAGACAGAAAGCAGTCATCCAGAGGAACTGTTGGGTCTCACGTTGCATGTAGCAATCCTGAGGGTTTTCTCCAAATTGTACTCCTTATGCAATAACTCAAGTGGAATAACTAGCCTTTGCTTTGCAGATAAAAATGAAATGAGAATCTACATTTCCCATTGAAAACAGACTCAGAGGTCCACTCTGTCTCTCATGAAGCCAGTGCAGTTAATGAAATTGCCTCTATTGTTCCTGGCCTATGTACCACATTCTCCCCAGAGTTGACCAGGACAAGCTTAGGAATAATACATCCATTTCAAATACAATTTCCTGAGGAGCCTTCTGAAGTAATACACGTATACAATATATGTATGTGAAGAGTAAGAAGTCAGTAATTCCAACACAGATACTACACAAACAAGCATCCCCACCATCAGGTTCCAGGAACAAATATCAGCAGTTATCCAGGGACAAATTGTTCACAACATTTGGTGATAAACAAGTTCTACATAAAGAGACCAACCAACCTCAGCTACAAAGGCTCCAAATCCCTTTTGCTGATGTTAGCCAGGAGAGAAGAACCCAGTCCAGCATCTGAACAACTATCAGGTTGTGTCCTTTACCTACACAAGGTGTAAGTGCTGACTTTCCTGAACCATTTGGGTTTTGTGTGACTCCTCCTCTGCAGATAAAGTAGGTTTCAGGTAGCCCTTAGGGAGACTACTGAAGGTAAACTAAGAGAAAGAATGGACTAAATGCATACTCCATATTTTTTAAGCTAACTAGATATGAAAAGCTGCAAAAATTGATATATCTCATTGCCAGCCAGCACATCAGCTCTTCCATGTATCAACTGAGACAAAAAAGCCTCTATCTGCTGTAGAGATACTACCCCAATGTAGAGATTCAGGAGAGGCAAGAGTGATGTAGGGAGCTGCAGCCCACAAGGCAGAATTGCATTAGTGCGAGAGATATTTTTACTCCATTGGCAAATTTGAATTGTCATATTCCGTCCACCCATTATTATCTCCTTGAAAACGGCTGTGATATATAGTTCTTTGAGGGCTTGTAAAGCGTAGAAACCCACACATCTCCACCATAATTTAAAACATTTAAAATGTTTTAAATTATATGGGTTTCTCCAGATCGCCTTCCCCAGCAGTAAACTAATTTAGACTGCCTTAAGTGCAGCCCTTTCAGCAAACTGCAACTAATGTCTCCACCTTTCTTACTTCAGCATTTAGTCCCATTCTTGCCATGGAAAGATATAGTAGCCACAATTTTAAAAACCAACCAAACAAACAAAACAACCCAAAACACACAAACAAACAAAACTCCAAACAAACAAACAAAACAGAAAAACAAAAAAAAAACCTTACCAAACCAAACAAAAGAAAAATCTAAACTAACATATCATAAGAGCATCTCCAGCCCACGCTCCAGTTTCTCCTTGCTAATCTATTTTAGTAAGAACTGGACAAGACAAAGCCTGATACCTGCAATCCTCCCAGTCCAGGTGGAGTCCCATTTTTTAGCCAGCAATCCCATATTTCCTGTATCTAGAGCCTATTCTGATTCTCCCAGCTTGAGGCCTCGTTGGCCTTTCCTTTGCCATGGCTCTCACTGTGCAATTATCTACATTTGCTCACTTGTTCTGTGATCATCCAGAGGCCACACTGTACGATCTTTGCTGCTTTACCATGCACCAAATCCCATCAGTTCCAGTGCTGGGGCTGGCAGGGCAGGCTCTCATTCCTTAGTCACCCCCTCAAATGCCAAGGCACTGAGATGCCAGCGCTGTCTGCTCGCACCCAGAGCCAATTACATCAGCCTCCTGCCAACCTGGGGCCTTATCTGCTCTCAGGAATTAATTTTTGTTTTGCTGCAATGCACAACCAAAGTTTTAGGTTCCTTGGCCAATTTATTACAATTAGGCTTTCTGCAATGCATTTGGTCTTCTTTATAATTATCCCTCAGAGGCTGTGGTTCTGGGAATTGCTCTGTGTACTGCTCTGCTTCCCCAGTTCCCACACTTTGATGCAGAGGCAAATACCTACTTTTTCACCCCCATTTCCTCCTGTTCATGTAAATCAATCAAATTGAAGCAATTGAAGCAGCACTCAGGCATGGGGTGGTGGGAGATGAACTGACAGGCTGACAAACATGCAGCTCAGGTGGTTTCTCCACTTTGGGAAGTTTATTCACAAAAGATTTCATTTGATCAAATCACCATTACTTGGTTTGTCTGTTCATTTTGTTTGTCATCTCAAGCAACTGAACAGCCCAGCACTATTCTACTCTGAAGAGCAGTTAGAAAAACAACTATACAAGGTATTTTCTCACAGAACTTTCTAGAGTGCCCCTGCACAAGTAATCCTCTCCAAGGAGGAAGTAATTCACTGAACTCTTCCATTCACATCTATTAGCATGGAGATATACCTTAATGAAAAATGGTGGGCAGTGTTAGGGTATCAGACATGTAGAAAGGATGATTTTAAGGTGTTTAGAGAAGGAAGGGAAAAGACTTTAAGAGATGCCTCTCGAGGCTGACAGTCGGGGTGGGCTGACTCAGGGTGGCAAGTTAAGGATTTGTGAAAACCAAGGTCCCATTAGTTCACAGGTAAACAATCCCTTTTTCTTTCTCTGCAGAAGACAAAAACCTGAATAAACTCTGAGGTGATTGTCAGCAGGACCTCCCTCGTAGACAGCAAGGCCAATTGCCCTGAGGAGAAGATTGTGGAGTCTAGTTTTTCCCTGAAATATCACCAAAACATGATGGGCTGAACCATGCAAAATCCTGATGCTGACCCAATTTACCAAGAACAAATTTCATTGCCTCTGGTACAGAAGCACTATTGCCTATATTACTAAAGTCAACATATATCGAGTACTCAAAATGCTCTGAGGGACTGCTAAGCGTTAAATTTAATTAAGCATAAATTACACATGGTCAGGGTATTTTGGCTGTACCTATTCCCCCTCCCAATCCTTTTCTCAACCTTAGAACAAACTAGGGTTTTGGTTCCTAGCCTCCCCAAGAAGTTATGTGGCAAGCTCATCAATCATAAGAGTTATTAACTCCTACAGAGTTGCAGACCTAACTGGAGTTGCAGACCTAATTCTATTAAGTCCATAGTCACCCCAAGCATTTTCATAGAGAACCATATGGTCATGACAGGCAGGTGTTCCTCAAAGCCCTCAAACAAGCATCAGTGTGCATCATGTCATAGTGCTTTTATTTCCTGGAATGTTTCATTTCATGGCTGCACATCCCATATGAGTTATTGGGGAGAGGACCATGTTCACATTCAGGAACTGTTTGTTTCTCTGAGGATGTTTTGATGCAACTGTCTCAGCCATTTCACCTTCAACTGGCCCTCTTTCCACAGATGACCACTCATCCAAAACACCAGAGAGATTTAAAATCTTCTTGATCTAAGGGAAGCAGATGAAAAAAGACATGATGCAGGCAAATGTCACATTTGTGTCACTGACTGAAACACTGCTGCCAGGATACATTATTCAGTACCTAACAGACCTACTGATATAACTCTGAGCTGAACTCTCCTCAAAAGATCAACCATCTGTGACTTTCGCACAGCAGGTGGAAAGATTTACTGCCACAACCCTGGGGTCAGGGAAAGGAATACCCACCTACCCTTGTGTGCCACACAGCCCATGGAAATGCATTATATTGCAAGTAACATGTCCAGTTTTTGTCTTCGTGGAGAATTTTCCATTGTGATTCTAAATCTATAGATAAGGGAATCCTGACTCCAGCCACTGAAATGAGGTTGGCTTCCTACTTTACTTGGAAGTCTATGCTATATGCCAATAGCATATAGCATAGCATTGGCAAAAACATTAGAACATACCATTTGTTTTCCCACAAACATGTTATTATGGGTAAAATCCTTGTTACCAAGAAGGAGAGAGCAGAAGCAATGCTGCTAGCTCATATGTTCAATCCTGGTCTTACTCCACATCATTACATGGAATTGGAGAGAGCACCAGGGCAGTGGCTGTTCCCTGAGTAGCCCTTTCCTGTGTTCTGAATCTGTGAGTACAGATAGAGTTGGACACAATCATCTCCTGTCACGTGCACAGCTTCACCTCCCATCTGACCGAGAGAAAAGACACTGGCAGGTTCTGATCAGGTTTTGCCCTCCTTGTTCCTCTTAACTGGCTTTTTGCTAGAATCCATTTTGGGGGTAATGGAAAGGAAAATTGAGTTAGACCTTTTTAAAGGGTTTGCTAATGAATTTATTCATGAAAGGTTTCAAGGCCTGAGTTTTCCATCAAACACCAGCACAGGCTTTGTTAACCAATACTACCTTAGAAAAGCCAAGATGCTGCTTTCCTATTGCTTCAGTACCATTTTATATCTAACATGTCTTAGCCATGCACTGCCCCTGGAGAGTACCAGACCATCTCCCCCAGTGATGAGATCAGCAGCAGTGAAGACCCTGGCACAGGGTAAATCATAAGCATCTCATGCTCCAAGACATCTGCTTTGCAACTGCCAGACACCATATGCCAAAAGCCTAAGCTCTCCATTCCATTCTCTTACAGTTTTCAAGAATGTCTAGAAATAGAGAAATATTCAATGTTGATTGTTCTTTTTGAAATTTAAATTAAAAACTATGCCAGCCAATCTGTATTAGGCATAAGAAAAATCTTTCTTATGCCAGAACAAAGCCTGGTAACTTTGGGAATGCCAGACCACACAGTCTGTTATAGAGACCTGTGGGAACTGCAGACTCAATCCCTGTGTCATGGTGAGGCCAAAAGGCAAAAACCAGGTCATAAAGGCACAGAAAGCCATACAACAGACATGTGGCTTCCAAGATCACAGCCAGCATCCCTTTTACTTAAACATCTCTTATAATGTTACAACTGGAGCTCCCACCACACAAAAAGCTGTATTACCAAATCCTCAGCCCAAACCCTCTGGATGTGCTCTGACCACAAAGTGCTGGAAAGTTTTATTTTCTGTTATTTGTGTATTGCATCTGTCCTGATACAAAAAGACAGGGTGCTGGCCAGGCACAGCCCAGAGGTGCTTCTGCTCCAGCTAGACAGCCCAGCACAAACTCTAAGGCCACCAGAGAGAGCATAAAGCACACTATTTAAGCAACAAGATTGTAAAACTGTGATGAGTTGACCCTGGCTGGACACTGGGTGCCCACCAAAGCCGTTGGATCACTCCCTTCCTCAGCTGGACAAGGGAGAGAAAATGCAATGAAAGCCTCATGGGTTGAGCCTTTGTCTTACTCCTCTCCCCCCGTTGCAACTGCACAGGTCTTTCCCCCTCTTCTTTGCTGTTATCTCAGAGGGGATAACACTACCATTGTCACTGACAGGCTCAACCTTGGCCAGTGGTGGGTCCATCTTGGAACCACCTGGCATTGGCTCCATAATTTCTAGCAGCTCCTCACAGAAGCCATTTCTGTGGTCTCTTCTTACTACAAAAACCTTGCCATGCAAACCCAATACAAAATAGGTTAAAAAAAAAAAAGGTGAAGAAAACCAAATCAGACCTCTGTGGCTGAGGGAATTAGCACTGAGCAGCTCTGCAGAAGGAGTCTCCTAATGAGGGATTTGTCTCACCCAGAGTCCCCTGTGCCTTTCTGGAAGTGAATGTGTCAGCAGAAGTCCCGCAGTGCTCGGTGCTGCCCAGCTCAGCACAGCACTTACTCATTATTTAGGCTTCACACAAGCATGTGCTCATCATAAAGCACATAAAGTTGCTCCTGGGAGTTGGATGATAGAAGATATGATCTCTGATACCACAATAACAAGGGGATGTGGGAATTGGAGAGGAGTCCTCTCCATTGCCTTAAGGCTGGCAGGAAAAAAGGTGCCCTTCTCCCACTACCCCCATCAAGTACTGGTACTGGTATCACTGGTGTGCTCGATTCACATATTCTGCCTATACAGGAGAGACAAGTAGCTCAAGGAGCAGATGCAGCAGCCAAGAGCACTTAGAGGACAGTCTCACATGAGTCCTCCACCATCTGACACTGGCTTCTGAGAGGTGGGGATTTTGCATCCTGTCACCCAGAGGAGGTTCAGATACAGAGTGGGCTGGCATCTGTGAGTACCAGGGAAGTCAAAGACAGAAAATAAAGGGGAAACTCATCTTCCCCTTGCAGCAGCCTAAGGGTTACAGGTGTAGCAGGAGGTTATGTTTGGAACTCTGACCAGCAGAGCTGGCCAGATCAAAACACAGAGCCAGACACAGCCTTTCTAGGTTACCTTTCCTGCCATACGACTTATCCACCATGTGATCAGAACAGAGTGTATGACACATGCAGGTGATTAATGACAGCAGTAATTAAGAAGGTGGCTGACTTTCACATGTAAAGTCCTTGCTGCTCCCCTCTGGACCTCAGCTTCTCCTGCAGTCAGGTAACTCCTGATGATCCCTGCAGCAGTGATTTATCTTTTTATCAGTGAATGCATTGGATGTCTCTTTTCCTACTGCCTGGGGATTGCAGCCCTCCATCCTAATCAAGAACTTGCAGGGCAGATAAGGTGCTCAGATTTAATGTCTGAAACTCGAGTTGTTGGGAAAAAGGTTTGGTACAGGGGGTAGAAACATCAGGGTAGGATGAAGCAAGATGAACTTTCACAAACTTTTGCTTAAGAGATAGAAAGAATATTCTAAATAGATATGGTTTTGGTCAACCCAAACCATCATCTTTAACAAATTTCTTGTATTATCTTATTTGTCTGTTATTAAACCCTTTTTTGTTTGGCCTTTAAATTAAAATATAATAGTTCAAGAAACAGCTGAGATTTACACAAATCTTGTTAGAAATAAAGTAAATTTCAGAAAGTTTTTGAAACCAACAGTGAAGTCACATAGTAGTCCAGGCGGTTGCAAAGCCCAGAGCAACAGAGCAAGCAGCAGGGAATGGCAAGAGGTCTGTGGAGAGTGAGATAGTGCTTGCTCCTCAAGAGCTCTTCAGGTGGATTCTGCTGTGCTCTCCCAATGCTATTCTCAGACCACTGGCAGAACCAAACCTGGAATGAGGTACCAAGCAATGAGCCGATGCCTCAAAGTCATCCAAGTCTGAAAAAGGTTGGATAGGACGCAAGATTTCATGGCATGTAGAACACAACCATAACGAAGAGATGTGAAAGATGCAAAAAGACAAATCTGAAAGCTTTGGCAATATTTCCTCCATCAGGCAAACAGGTATTGGCATCTATGTCTGCTCAGGCTTTACCTGGTGAATAATTGATGCATTTCCATGTGTTTTTATTCAAAACTGACTTTGAAATTCCAATCTCCAATTTATCCTGATATTCTTAAGGATTAGAAGCTGTTAATTGTGATTTATAATCAACAAAGAATCTACATTAACAGAGACTTGGGGGGAAAAACGTGAGCAAGTAAAAGAAAGAATGAAAGGGGAAAAAAAAGGCATCTGGAATAACCATGGCAGGAACTAGACAGACATTTCCTTCACACTGAGCTGTCAGTAAGTAAAAACATATTGTGGCAGGCTGTAGTTTACCTATGCTTGTGTGCAGGCATCTGAGGCTCAGTGGGACTAATTACGAAAATATGATTATAATGGATTAGTAATTCTGTCAATCAGACACATGCATACGGTAACAAAAAAGCAATGGATGAAAATGCCACAGGACAGAGGAATTTAATGCTGTGGGTTAGTACCAAATATATGGCTCATGGGAGAAAAAGATTTGAGTTATGCTGGGGGAGAATTGCTGGGATTATATATTAATAAGAAAACACGCATCAGATCTATGGCTCAAAAAAGCACTAAAACCAGCTGTAAAGCCATTTTTACCCCTTCTCTCTAAAGGTGATTTTGACTTGCTTGGAAAGGGTATGATATCAAGCTGCGTTGAAAGTTTGCAAGCAGAATTGGTAAACCTCAGTATCAGATGGGCCTGCTCAGTCAAAAGAAAGGGTGACATCTCAACCAAAAAGGGCATTTCGTTTATCTTTGATATAATACCCTAGAACCAAAGAACAAGAAAACCTGAGGAAAACATTGCAATTTAAAATTGAAGAAGAAGAAAAAGAAGGTATCTTTGAATGTTTCATTAATGGATATCCCTCCCTTTCCTCCCTCATCCATATCTGGTTTGCTATCCAGAACTCTACAGGACTATGGTCAGCATGTCTCAGGGAAGGCAGCTGAGGACCTGTCCCCTGTCTCCTTTTCTGTAAAAAAACCCCATAAAGTAATTTATTTTGCAACACAACGTAATGTTTGTAAATAACTGCAAGCACTTTGAACTTCATTCTCTGCTTTACAGCTCTGCCAACATGCACCCCAGTGGTCTGGCCAACTCTTGGCACATTAATATGTTTTATTATAACTTTTGTTCCTCATTAGTTCGGGAGGTCTGAGGCAGCTCCCGTGTTTATGACCACTCTGAAAGGCACATGTTCCTCCAGAGGAAGGAGCCATCTCCTGGCTCAGCCTCTGCAAACTGAGAGGAGCCAAACACAGCTGGGATCAGATCTGTCTGCAGCTCCCTGGGAGCCTTGGGAGCAGTGTCATCTGGAAAATTAGGATGCTTCAGCTTCCCCAGCTTTCTCCTTTGCACTGGGGAGGGGGGGATGGAGGGGGCTGGGAGACTAATGGGAACCAGCTTGTCAGTCTGTAGCACTAGATAACTGCCAGAGCATTGTTGCTGGCCTGATGATAAAAATATCATCTTTCTTAAGCTGATATAAAACCAGCCAATTAAAGTCCTTCTCCTAATCCCAGGCGTTTGCCTCAGGTACTGGCACCAAAATTGAAGAATGAAGAATTTGTACAGAAAAATGGACTGGAAACATTGACCATAGAGCAAGGCTCTGACAAGACACTGAAATAGATCAAATGAAGACAAAAATATCTGTATATTCTTGGCCTTTGCTTTGACCTGCCACTTCACAGGTGCTTCAGGAGGCACTGTACCACTAACTGATGGGACAGAAAAGGAAAACACAAAACTGAAATACAGAGAATAACTCAGAATAGTTTTGCACTCTCTTGTTCCATCTCCTTGGTTTTCCTCAAATAAAAGTGCTTTCTATGCATTAAAATTACTCTGAAATGATTGCTAAGTCTGCATTCAGGTGTTGGGTATGAGCCTGCCAGTGGCACCTCTGCTAGGATGGAGAAGAAAGAAAGGAAGCAAGCTAACACAAACAGTTATCAGCTAAATACATAATAAAAAAGTACCTATTCAAATGGAAGACTAGCTTAATTTTTAATATAATTTATATCCTACAGCCTAGTAGGTAGAAAGACAGACTTTATGCTGGTAAAGGCTCAATGAAAAATCCCAGCAACATCCAAATGTCCAACCATAAAGATGTGCTCCTGGTCCCAGTCTAAACCACTGACAAGCAAGAAGTGCCATCAGGAAAAGAAAAAGATTATAAAAAGGCAATAAAGAGATAAATCTCAAATAGGTGGGAATAAAATCCACCTGGTTGGACTGGGACTTGTCTCCCCCTTCAGACAAGGGACTGAGAACAACTTTTGTTCAACAAAAAGTGATGCAGACAGTTCCCTGCAACAACCTCACTGAAAACCTACTTGAAAATGAAGACTATGGAGAGAGAAGAGGAACCAAGGCACAGTGAAATGAACCCTGAGCACATGGGCCTCTCCTTGCTGAGAACACCTTCTTTCACCACCTTGTGTACAACATTCCCATTGTTTCAACAGCAACAGACTGAGCACCAGCTCAAGGGCTCCCTTGTGAGTTCCTTCCCTACTGGCACAAATGAATGGATTTTCAAAAGCAAGAATATATGGAACTCTAGCATCTAAAGGTTTGAGCAGATTCTTGAGGCATCAGTTCCAATTTGGACTTGTTTTTATGTAAAAACAGGTGAACAGTAAGCACAGGTGTGCTGTCACTCTTCTAGAATAACTTCCTTCCACAAACAAGTTTCTCCCTGCTGAGCATTTTCAGAACCTGCTACTTACTATTTGCCCCTAAATGAGCAGCTGAGGGCCCCTACGTGACCTGTGCTGTGATTTCAAGGACTTTCCCTGAGCTTTTGCTTCAGATTAAGTAATTCACAAAATGGAATTTTTCTGCAGAAGTGGAATGGTTGTTGCCAGATGGGGAAAAAAAATTAATTCAGCTCATTTTGAAACATCACTGTTGTTCAGGGGAAGAGCCAACAAAAGGACCACACAAGCAAGTACAAGCTGTGGTAAAACTTACTAAATACGATTGTTTGGTAAAATGCCATCGTGCTGATAAGGGCATTTTGGATAATACTGAATCCAGTTCATGCATGGTGCCCCCTCAGTCCACTATATTTTATGTCAGAGACAAACTTCAAACATCCTTGGTAGCTTTTTGAGGCCATGGTAGGATGTTTGTCCCTTTGGTTGCTCAATGTGTGTTAACACTGCCCTCAAGTCCCAGCCTGTCAATAGCCCAGCACTGATCTGGTTTCCAAAATCATGTTTCCCTGCAAGTCACCCAAATAGACCCAGTAAAGTGATTTGGACTTGGAACAGCCTGTGTTACAAGTGGATGCACCTGCAATAGCTGCTGAGGAGTTGTTGTAACCATTGAACAAGTAATTCTGAAGACAGCAGATTTACAGTTGATTTTAATAACCTGTATGGTTTAAAGCCTTGCCATTTTTGTGCACCATGCAAAAATGCTCATTCCTAATACAAGCAGACAAAGTAATTAAGTCCTGGTGGTAGCTGATGAGGCAGATCCATGAAAGGAATGGGATGATATTCCTGGTTAGGAATCTTCCTCTCCTGGAGGTGCAGGGACCTCCTAAGTGGGTAACTAAGGGTTAATCTCTGATATTAGGATCACTTTAAGATGCACCATCTTAAGGTCTAAATTTTAGACAGCAAAGTTTAAACCAGTTTTCATGAAACTTTCAGAAAAAAGGACTCTCAACATTTCAGCTTTCCTTTTTACACTGTCAATATGCTTGTGTGCACTTTAAATTGGATTATTTAGCCCAATCCAGTACTCTAGCAATGATGGAGCAGTAGGATGCAAATAGTTCAGATGTTGATAATATCACATCCTTCTTTGTCCTGCTGAAAAGATAAATTCAGCATGCTACTTGCACAGGCCCTCTCATGTGTCTAATGAGACTATTTTCATGTACTCGGTGGCAGACACAAGTGAGGTGATGGAAGGAGCCAATTTTGGGAAGGACATTTGAGATTAATCAGCAGGTGCTCTCCCTCCATGGACACATTCTTCGCTGAAAGGCACAAGCCCACTCAGAGACCTGCTTCACAAAATCCCTGCAGCTACTGCGAAGTGCAAGCCAGAGGCCAGTTGATTAGAAAGGCACTACAGCAGGATTGATTTCGGGTCTACATCTTACATTTCAACTGAGCAGTATTTGAAACCAAGCTTTAAAGGGAAACCAGCTAAGACAGCAGAGAGCAGATGTGAGGCAGCAACCACGTACCAGTGGATGCTGCTGTAGAGCTGGGGTTGTGCTCTGCCAGCTCCCATGGGACATTCACCAGATGTGCTCAGAAACTGCAGGTACGTGCCCCAGCTATGGGCCAGCACTTCCATCAGATCTGAAGTCCAAGCTGGGAATATGATGCTGTATCCCAGGGTTTGATAGGAAAGGTAACACTTGCCACCCCTCCAGAATTTCCCCCATGGAAGTCCATGAGGAATTCCCATCAATGTGAAAGGGTTCTTGAATGAGTCCCAAAGATGTTGTCTCCATTTTTTGTTCGCATCTGACTCTGTGTCAGAAAAGAACCTGGTAGCAGCATTCTCCATGAGTCCAATTTACCAGACACAAGGATAAAAATGCACCTAAGGGCAACGGAGCTTGTCTGGCAAGCACAGAACTTCTGAAGAATTCCACTACATCAGGAATGTTGGTGTTCACAGCTACAGTGACAGTCCAACTACTTCCATGTTTTTTAGGAAACATCAGTCTTAACAACATTTGATCTTGAATTTCCTAATGGAAAATGGCAATAGCAAAAAATAAATATTCTAGTGCAGAGACAATGTAGAAAACATTATAAGGAAAAATCATTGGAAATCAAGAACTAAACCCCAACCTTTCACAATACTATTTTCTCTGAAACTATGTCACCGTACTTCAACTATTTTCCTATATATCACATTTCTTTATCTCAGCAAACTGGAGCTTTTCTGATATTTCATTACCCCATGAACACGGCTACTGCTACATTAATAACAACAATACTGTTTCTCAAGGACAAATAAATGTATTTTGATGATATCTGAAAAAGAAGAGGGGAAATAACCTTTAGTCTGAGATAAAGGAAAGAAAGTAGTATAAAAGAAAGGTGCATAATTAGCTAATATATGAGCAAATGAAAGAGGTTTTATTACAAACAGGCTTTTCTTGAAGAAGAGTTTGTGTGCCCAAATCAATCAGTCTAGTTTTCCAGTGCTGTGCAGTCTGATCAAACATATCCCTTCCTCTATAACCTCCTCCTCTATAACCTCTCCTACCCCATTCTGAGGGCTGCCAACATTTACCTCCCTACTGTGTTGTTCTCAGATTCCAGCAATCCCATTAAAAGGTAAGGTTTCCAATTGCTCATATTCATAAGTCTCATTCTCAGGAGGTAGAATCTGTCACATCCTCTCTCTACCTATTTCCTGTGTAACTAATTCCTGCAGAGCTTACAGGGACTCTTCAGTTCAGGCGTCGACTCTGCCAAGGTCAGAGCCCTCCTACGCTCAGCAGTGCCGGGTGCTGATTCTTTTTCATTCCCTCCTCTCTCCCAAGAAACAAGAATCAGGAAAAAACTATTCTCTCTCATTTTTAAAACAGTTTTTTTTCAGCTAGAGCTCTGCTACCGCCTTTCAAATGATGGCAACTGCTGGTAATTGAAAAAAAAGTGGAGGAGTTTATGACACCAGTTGAGAGCAATAGTCCCTTATTTACAGGGCTACAGATTCTGCTATATCCTTACATACCATGAGCAGCATTCCCCTCTCCCCTTTTCTCCAGGAAAATGGGACCACTCACAGACTAGAGGAGAACCCTTCATAAGATGCACGGCAGAGTGTGCCTGCAGTTTGTCAAGGCAAAGTAAGAAAAAGATTTTATTGGTATCATTTTATTTCCAGTTAAGTTCCATAAAATCAGTCTCTAGGAAGTTCCAGTAGTTGATGTCTGCATTTACAGGCTAATGCAGCAAGCGGGCATAGCTGGAAATAGATAGCTGTAAAAAGAGATAGCAGCAATGCAAATTGAACTGAATAAGAAAATTATACCCTGAATCGTATGACTGTAAAAACAGCAAAGGCAGAGCAAGTAAAACTGAGATATCCCTCCTTAAACTATGGTTTGTAAATATTGTGGAAGCAGGTAAAGTGACAGTGCAGCACTGGAGAAGAAGCAGCCTTTCCTCTGGGAACTTGTTACATGCTTTTATAACTTAATTTGTATCCAGAGACAACATAAGCCTCAAACTATACAAAAATGCTTATGTATGCAAAGCTCTAACTGCACGTAAAAACTCTAAACTTACATTTTTATAGATGAGTTTGCTGGATTTTTGAAGTCTCATTTAAAAAAAAAAAAAAAATCAGGTCTTTTCAAGTCTCCAGGTATAATTTACTATGCATTCCACAAATTCACTCACTCATTTCAAATTGGACCTCAATCCTTTTGGTTTCTTTGTGGATAGAGAACGGGATCCAAGCATCCTGCAACTTTCAGTGTACCATCCCTGCTGAGCAGGCATCACTACAAAGCATTGATAACTCAACCTTTCTCTTTAAACATGAAACAGCGTTTTGTGCCAGGACCTGTGGGCTTTTTCTTAGTTTGGATCCCATTTAAGCTGCTGCCTAAAGCAGAATGCCTGGAGCATAAATGAGAGGGCAAAAATTTAAGTCAGAGGTATTCTGCTAACTCTAATTGTATTTATATTTCAACTAACTAAAATCAAAACACAGGGAATTTGAAATAAAAGCTATGATTCTCAGGACAGCCCGTGGCCCAAAAAGGAGATGTAGCAGGTAGGCTGTGTCTGCTGCTGCCGTGGGGCTGAGTGGAACCATAAGTGAGACTGCATGCGAGAGGAGCACGTGTTTGACCTTTGAAGCAATTCCCTCCTTGTGAAAGCAAAACACCGACTTAATACCCACAAAAAGTGCTCTTCCGAAAAGATAATGACCAATTTCAGGAGCAGTAATTGGAAGCAGCCATGTAAATTACAGCAGGGTAGGTTTCACCCACAAAACCAGCCATTGTTCTGATATTCTTTCTCTCAAGCCCTTTCCCACCCAAGAGGGCTTGGCGCCCTACTCCAAATGTGCTTTGAGCTAAGCTCTGTCCTGACCCCAGACCTCATCCCTCCACAAGGATCCCAGCTCAGAAGGTCCCCGGGTCCCCAACCCTAACACTCCTCCTTGTGAAAAATCCCCACAAAGCCAAGTGCATGCAGCTCCCAGCAGAGACAGGGAGTAGAGCATAATGGATTTGGGAAGAAGGGAGTGTGGATGTGGGTGCAGCCATATGTCTGTCCCACATGGGCTGTCTTTAACTGGCTTTCTGTGCTCTGTCTTCTCCCAGGGGTTCATGGCCCTTTCTCATCCCAAGCTCTTATCACCACCAGGAGGCCTCAGAAACAGGGACAAGAAAGGGTGTCAGGAAGGGACTGTATGTGCTACAGAAGATACGAGGTGCCTGCACATGTCACACGTGGCATCACAGGAGGAAAATCCTTGGCTTATGTATAGATATGTCCCTTCCTAACAGTGGAAGATCACACCACATAATTCCTGATTCTTAGGGAATCTCAATCCAGGATGCTAGTCTTTCCTGAACACAGCACAAATTACAGGCAAGTGTCACCAACTTTATATATCAGAGCATGCTCCATGCAGTTCTTGAGTTATTCTTCTTCAGTCCCTTAATGTCTTTCTCTTTAGCCCCTTATTCCACTTAGCAGCTACCTCTTTTTCAACAGAAATAACATAATTTTCAAAAAGCTCCATTTTTTATCCTACTCCCAATTATACTGACCACCACTGGTTTTATTTATTTCTCTAATATCTCCCCACTACTGTAGCATGCAGAATTACAAACTTTACTTCAGCTCTTTCTACAGTGCCACATTAATCTCCCTCAAAACTTACTACACCGTCCAAATAGATTCTTTAAAGAAATTTCAGTTAAAGGAATGACTCTGAAGTTTTTTTTAATATTGGAGACATAATTTCATTACTTGGTTTTTAAATTGTAACAGTTTTTTAGAAGCATCTGGCAGAGGAGGATACACCAGCGAACATCTGTACTCAAAATGCAGCAAACATTGATAGTGCCATTGACTTTGAGTATATGACTGTACTGCCAGCAAGTGTAGAATATAGTGGAATAAATGCCACTTGTTACAGTTTTATATGTCAATCTATACATGTATTTTTGTGAACAAGACAGACGGGCTTTCCACCTTTGATGTTGCACCTCGTACAAGCCATCAAGACAGGCAGAACGACATGCTGGGAGGTGACTGAGGTTGAGACTGGGATGTTCCCACTGTGCTGATACAGCTGTTTTGCCTTTCCAGCTAAAACAACAACAACAAAAGCAAATCAATATTCTGACTGAGCTTGCATAAAGCTGGGCTAAGCTTTTTCTAAGGCAGAGACCAACTGCTATTGCCCAGCATATACTTTCTTTCAAAACACTTCCATAAAAGCTTAGATCCTGCTCGAAGTTCTGCTGCTCTTAACGTGGTGACTTAAGCATTCCAAGTGCACAGCTGCCCGTGACAGGCTGGGAAAGGCAAAAAGAGATGGAAGATGTATCTTAGCCCACTGTGGTATTCATTTGTCATAAAGTTGGGAAAAGTTGAGAACTTGTGGCTATTGGATGTTCCAAGTTTGTCAATGTATCTTCCCTTGCAATATTCAGCAGGATGAATTTTTAACCATGGAAAACTCTCCCTACAAAATGAGCCTATCCCTCACAGCTTGCAGAGGTGAGCAAAGAACAAACCTTTACCAGTGAAATTTTACCATTCCTTTGGGGGATTCACAACAAATTGTTTTCCAGGTCAATGCAGGCCCCCAATCTATCTAACCTGTAAAGAGTCACGCTGCTAACAGATGACTGCAATAGAATTACCTTTCTAATCAGGTCAGAGAAGGCAAAATAATCCCTTTAAAAACGACCGTGACCAAAAAACACCTCACAAATCTGCCAAGAGCTTCTAAACAACCTCGAGGAAGAAAGTGCCTGGAGAATATCAGAATAAAAATATTCTGAGAAACTTTGGAGTACTGTGGAAGAAAACCACACTTTCCTTCTCCCCAAAGGCAAGGACTTCCCATAACATCAGTTTGCAATGGGACCTGTCTTTTATACTCAAAGCATACAAAAGAAAGGACAGTTAAATGACCACTGGATGTCTCTAATAATTTGCATTTAGGTAGACGGTATCTTCTAGCAGTTTCTTTTTTCTTGGGCACATGAGGAAGGAGTGAATCAAGAAAATAGAAAAGGAATAGCAAATACATTTGTTTGTTTGATGTTTTTTCTGAATATTCATAATGCAGAGTCATGCAAAATTTCTGCACCAACAGTTGCAAATAAATCCAAGGAGATTTTCCAAAGCACCAGTGCA
Source organism: Chiroxiphia lanceolata (assembly GCF_009829145.1). Lineage (NCBI taxonomy): Eukaryota > Metazoa > Chordata > Aves > Passeriformes > Pipridae > Chiroxiphia > Chiroxiphia lanceolata. The sequence goes on from NC_045651.1 coordinate 12,589,115, forward strand.
GCTGCCTTCAGTCTTCACAGGGTACAAAGCACTCAGAATGCACCTTGCTTCAGGCTTCTTAGAGCAAATATGCGTCATGAAATAATAGATCAGCTTCTAAGAAAGTAAATGCACACATCTTTAAAGCAACCCATTTGTTTTTGTACCAGCTGAAAAAAAATGGCATCACATCCTGTCTGGGCTAAATCAGAGCATATAATATATGCACGGAGAGGGTTTGTGTAAACAACGTGACAAATAAATATATATATATAGATATATAGAGAGACATATAAGTATATAAAGATAACATCATTCTGAGGTTTAACAGGAGAAATAAAAGTAGGTTTTAAACACTTTTGGAAAATAATTAGCTCATCAGTTTGCTTGGGTCCCTGTGTCTTTTCACAAGTCTGCAGTTAACTGAAGTAACTTCACCTCAAGCTAGTTTTGATTTTCTATCACTCTGAGAAACTGAATTTGTTAATATTTATATTCCTGCATTGAGTAGCAGCTCCATTATGGAGCTAGGCTCCATTGGGCTGGCTGATCTCCACATACACACCCATGAAAGGAACAGTGCTTGAAGTGCTGATCTTGATTTATTTACGGCTATTTTTTATGGTCAGAAGGGGAAACAATTGTCTGAGCTGAATGCATGGTCAGCAAGCAGCAACTCTTAGTCACATTAAGATGTTTCTGCTCCTCAGCTAAATGTTCAAAGGGCATGTTTGAAAGGAAACAGCGAATGTTGCTGCTGAAACTACAGGAGCAGTAGAGGTACCAAAGGTGACAGCAAACTCTTGGGAAAAGGGGTCTATCAGATCTGCAGCTCAAGCAAACACATCCTGCTCTGAGAGAGATGTTCCCATACAGCCCAGTTACTCAAGTAAGAGCTCACAAACCCTGGACATTGAATGTATGTGTATCCCTCTTTTAGCCAAGCCAGAGCCACTGCCAGCTGGAAAATGCTTTTTTACAGACTAAACAGCCATAGCATATATCATTAAATGCTCCTCCATTAACAAACTTCATTTCAGTCACTCTGCTGCAATGGATTTTTATTCCATTAAGCTCAGTGTACTCTACCCACCCCTGGAAAGAAGAGCATGTGATAATGTTTAGTAGAGCAGCCATTAATCTACATTTCTGGCCCTGCTCTGGAGGTCTGAACAGCAGGGATCACAGTCATACATATACAGTGATTTCCTAAAGCCTCCAACACAGCCAGTTGCAGCTGGGTTTTGGCTGGGCTAACTCTTACTTGCTGTCCCTACTGTTCCCTTTCCTGACTTCTAAAACTGCCATTGTAAGCAACCAAAGAAGCAACAGGGTCCAAATGATAAACAGACTTCGTCTGCTCTCTTGTCTCTGCAAAGGCATTACACTGTGAAGCCTCAGGCACAGAAATATTGCACTGCTAAGTCTGAGACAGTCCTTCATTGGCTGCAAGCAAGGATTACCAAATCTCAGATGGAAGGATCAGACTTTGATTCTCAGTCTACGCACAAGAGACAAATCGATGTGTGAACAAATGAAGAAGCAAACCAACTGGGATGATGTTAGACAGGTGACTCATCCAACCAACAGCCCTCTAGCAAGGCAGAAGACCTCCCTGTAAAATGAATTCCCATCTGGATTATTTCCTCCCAAAGCAATAACATAAATCCATCTAACATTTAAGCACAGGGATATTGGATTTGACAGATCAACAATGATCATGTTTGTCTATGGAGTTATAAGGTCACTGCTGAAGACCCAGCTGAGAAAAGCAGGTGCACGTGGAAAGGGGCCAGATATCACAGGGTAGCTAAAAGAGATTAACCTTTGAAGGAAACAAAAGATATTAAGAAATCATCAAGGCAGAAGCAGACCCACAGGAACCAACAGTTAGTTCACTTTCCATTGCTAATAAGAGATACAGTAAAACCTATGTCATTCTGCAGTCATTTGTTGGGATTTGGTTTTCTGGATTTTTTTCTCAAGGTGAAGATCAACTGACAGATCACACATGAAGCAGTCACTGTGCAGAACAAACCCTCCTTTGAAGCAGAAATCAAGCAAACAGTCCTGGTTCAAGGACCTCCAAACCCCATTCTCCAATCCCACTCATGGCCAAGCAATTTCTGATGCAATTGATTTGTTTGTTTAAATTCCTTTGCATCTTTAGAAGTATATTTTTTTGCCTGTGGAGTATCATATTGTTTTTTGAATTCCATATTAAGGGGGAATGTGGCTATAGTAAATAAGTGTAAGTACATTTTATATATTTATATATTTTATGTCTAAACCAAAACATCTCCATGTGCTCACAGTGCCTCCTGTGCCTTGGAGCACAGTGCCCTGCTCTTCACAGAAGCAGACAGAGGCAAAGTTTTGAGTAATGCAAATGCTAGAAACACATGACAACAGGCCATGTCCTCTGCTGCTTTCACTTTCAGCACTCCAGGTTTGGAGGTTTAGAGAAGATCATCCTCTGAGCTGCAGCTCTGCCACCACAATGGTCCTGCTGCAGTGGCTAATCCCAAACTAATGCTGTCAGCGTCACTCAGCACCTTACAAGCCTCATGCAAACATTGCTTCACCTTCTCAGAGACAGGTAACTGCAGGACCTCCAGCACCAAGTTGAAAAAACAAATTGTCTGGCACTGTGCAGACCTGGGAGCAAAGCTTAGGGAATTCCTCCACCACTGACTGCTGTTCAGACTCTTTTTTCCCCTCCTCCAGCCTGGAAGGACTGAATTAAGAACTGCAATAGAACCCGCAGTTTTCTCAAAGATGCTCTGAGAAAAAAAAAATTGAACAGGCATTAAGTAGGCAAGCGAGGATTAGTTACGCTCATTTGGGGAGACTTAATCCTGAGAAGAGGTAGCAGAGCCGCACAAAGAAGCAGACGAAAAGCTCAGTGTGCAATTCTAATGGATAAATAAAGGCCACCTCTTACCTACCTGCAACCTCAGCCCATTCCAACGTGATTTCAGTAAACTCTTTTCCACTTAAATTCTACTTTTCTCCTCTCTTTAGTCATGTTCCTTTTATACCTTGTTGGCTGCCTTCATTTTTTATTTATTGTACCTCACCTCCATTATGATTTTTCTCAGCAAAGTTTTTGCCGATTGCAGTAATCTCACATCTCTCCTGACTTGCTGCTAGGAATTGATGGACAGCGGTGCTCATTATTTCACAGGTGCCCTCCTTTTGGAGAAGCTACACCATTTACAATACAAGGGAGAGCACAGTGGTGGCAAAGGAACTTTTCTGTCTGAGTCAGAGTCTACTGCTAGAATTTTCAGTATTTAATCCGTGCCTTCCTGTGGTCAGGAGTGATCTCCTCATATAACATGCCTACATCCATGCAAAAGGAGTTAGACCACGGTGTCTGCTGGTGTGAGCAGATGTAGGTCCCTCATGTCCATAGTTTCTGCTCCAGGATCATCTTTGATTGTATCAGACAGCCACTGCATTAGGGTTACAGCAGTGCTGAATTGAAGTCCGCAGTGTTACACCTGGGAAGCATCTAGCCCAATTGGCTGCATTTTCAAAGAGGTTTTGAGCCAGTTTCTAAAGCTCTGAGCTTTATTCTTTCCATCTGTACGTATTTTGCTCATGCCACGGTATTTCACGCTTCCCTTCCTGAAAAAACCTGCACTTGAGAGCACAAACTGCACCCACATACACGAAATGGGGGGCACAGCCACTGGAACAGAGCCTGGCAGGGCAGGAACCTGGGCACACATCACAGCAGAAAGGACTACGGAGGTGTGCAGCACCAGGATAACATTGTTGCCACAATGCTGTAGGATTTCAATAACAAATTCGATATGTTTCAGAGCTGAAAGCAAAGCACGAATGAAAAGACCAGTCAGACCTGTTTTACTGGGAGCTTGGCATCCACTGAAGAGGACAGCAACAAAGGTAAAGAGAGAAATAGAGAAAGACAGATCTCCAGAGACTGGAAAGACTAGAGGAAATAATGAGGCCTTTGCTTTGCAGCCTGAAAATTTTATGATAAAATATTTCCTTAAATGAGCAGATTGGAAGTAAAATACATTCACATGCAGCAGGGGCTTTCGGGTGACTCCTGCCTGCCTTCAGCTGGTCACAAGCAGAAGAAGCAGTGGCAGATAATTTTAGAATAATAAAAAGGGTAAATAAAGAGGAGTCCAGCTGCACTGTACAAAGCAGCACAGTGAGATACCCATTAGAGAGTATAAATCTTCCCCCAGACAGAAGCAAAACATGACATCACACACGAATGTTTCAGAACTATTTCGTACTACCCCCCCAGTTAGGGCATTAAATAAACATTTCTGTGTCACAGCAGAAACAGACACAAATGGGAGTGTGGCAATACTTCAGCAAGGTGTTCCAAGCTTAAAAGTCACTTACAGTAGAATGGAACCTATTCAGTATTTATTTTCCACAGGTTCAAGTCAACAATCCTAAGCAGATGGCTGCCTTTAGCATAAAATGAGCACCTGAGGAGGGAAGGGGAAGCAAGTAACTCCAACCAGCCATCTGTTTCTTAATTTTAAAGCAAAGGGCACACAGAACTATGAGGCACTACCAACTATACCCACTCTGTGCCATACCCTCCCAATTACTGAATTGTCAGCATCAGTTAATTCCCCCATTGTTGTGATGTGATGCACTCCCATGCAATGCCTGAGAGCCATAAATGATTGTTCCATGTGTCACCGGTAGCTTCTCCAGAGAAAGTGTTCCCCCCAGCCAAAATACTTCATTTGCAAATCACACCTGAGCAGAAGTTGATAGGAAAAGCTGGCTCCATCTGTACTTACAGTATCTCTTTGGCTTCAGTGGGACATAAGCAAGTACTTAAACGCTTCACAAACCAAACCCTTGGAGCAACATGTACCTTTCTTCCAAACAAATATATGTATTAATCTTGTTCCAGACGGTAAATGTTTATACATTACCAGTTATTTATGAAAGCTTTTGCACTGCATAATTTACAAATGACAGAACAAAACTGTCTACTTCCAAGCCCCAGACACTTGTTTTTCCTTTTCGGATATTCATGTTTGCTTTGGCAGGAAATCACACTTGACTTTGTATATGGGTGCTCTGACCTCAAGCACCCACAGCCTACTGCAGCCCAAAACTGCTGACAGAAAGACAAAGAATGATTTGGAAAGTTTATAAATAAGATATGCAATCTGTTCACAGTAAGTGTTAAAAAGTTAGTGAAACCTAAAGGACAAGATATTATGGCATTGATTGAGACTAATAAAAGAACAAGGAAAAGGAGAAATTTTTAAATTTCTTTTTAAGTAAATAAAATAGTAAGACTTGAAACCTCACGACTAAAAATGTGAAATCAAAATAAGATACATATCAATTTTTTAAGAGGAAGGTCATCCCAGGTAGCCTGAAAAATACCGAGTGCTAATTTGTAACAAGGGAAGACACACGTTGTGTATGTGAAATTCATAAAAAAGTGACAGCAGAGATCAAACATGCAACAATTTGAATGACAGAGATTCCCTTGCTCAACTCTCCACAGTCCTGTTGTCATTGCCTACCTGACAAGATCATAAAGGAGGACAATGGTGACCACGGGGGGCCTGGTTTTGCCTCCTGTCAAGGTAAATGTTCCTCAGAGAATACATCATAACTAAATTAATTTTTAATCTTTTAAGGGGGAAAAAACCCCAACCCTGTCAAGAAGTAAAACAAGCAAACAAGTTAAAATTCAACTAAGTAATTTCTTGTCTTATCCAGCAAAGACCCAGCTGTCCATGGATTATTTAAGTTAACTGACAGATAGTTTTATCAAAGCCTTGTCTACAGGAAAAAGAAAAGAATAATGCAACTTTAAATGCTACTAACTGCTAGAAGGTCATAAAGATTTATGGTTTACCCTCCTGTAAATACCATTCTTTATAACTGATTCCCATGAGATTTACTGAATGCTCAATAACCTTTCTCTGGTGGATGCAAGCAAAATCATCAGCACCATCTCAAAACTCAGTTTATTCAGCAAGCCAAGAGCACTGTGCCTGCAAATCGACCTCAACAGTGCTGCTCCTTCTCTCCCTCCTTCTGCAGGTTGGTAGTAATGAAGATGCTGTTGTGATGGAGACTTCTCACAGTCAAGGTTGAACTTTAAATGTACTTGGAAAGAATTCTCCAAGCCAAATGTCACCAAACTGGCCTTGTGGGCTCAGCACGGGAGATGAAGTGTGTACACTAGGCTCTGCAGGATTACTGCTGGAGAGACTCCTTCACCTGCAGCTAAAAGAAAAACTAAATGTTTGCACTGAACTAGGCAGTGACTTGGCAAATGGAAATGGGAGCCACATCTGCTATTACATCATTTGTGGTTTTCCTGACTTCCCTATGTTAACAGGGATCCCATTACTAGAAAAAAAACAGGTGAGGAAATGGGAGAATGTTTGAGTTAGGTCAGATTTCTAAGTATGTTAGCAGGAGCCTGCTTAAAGGGACCTGACAAAATTATCCCAAATCCTGTGCATAGTAGGTTCAAGAAAAGTTGGGACAATGTACAAGGCAAGATATCTTTTCCATCAGTCATGAGAGTTTTATATCCCTGTGTAGTCTCAGACACCACCATGACTGCCCAGTCCAGATCCCCAATAACAGGAAATTTCTGCCTCCAAAGATACACTCCCATATCTTTATTGGCTTCCAGGAAAACAGGGCATGGTCTTTCACAATACATGGTACAATGGAAACGTTATTTGGCACAGGGCAGGGCAGTTCTCAACTTCAGCAGGTTTAGCTTTGCAACAAGAATGGGTGAGCACTGTGGCCACAGCCCAGATCACCTGAAGAGCCTCTGCCTCCACAGCAGGTCCAGGTTCCAGACACTGCTGCAAGCTGTTCTCCTCCTGTTTAGAAATATACTGGAGTAACCTAGTCCCATTAGCTGGGATTTCCAATTTGAAATTTACTTAAAACTAGTGGGTTGACTGCTGGATGCAGGTCTACATCTCTATAGAGTTTTATTAATGCAAGAAACATGGGATTCTCTTCTTGCCCCATGGAATCCCTCCTTATGACTTAATCTCAGCCTGCAGCAGCTCTCCCTGCAGGGGAGCTGTGCAGAGAGCACGAGCCTCCTGGCAGAGGATCTCGATCCCTTTCCTTCCACTCCTCTTTTCCCGCATGAAAAGAGAAAGCATTAGCAGGGCTGACAGACAACGAGGATATCATGTGCACATCTGGCTCTTAGAAGTGTTTGCAGCCAGGGTCCAGCCTTATCTCCCTGTGTGTAGAAAGGCTGACTTGCACGCAGTGCCAGGAGGAGCTGGGTGGTGTGTGAGTGAGCTCTGACCTATCTGACTTGGCCCCCCCTTTTACTCTCCAGATTTATTATTTTCAATAAGCTTTTAAAAAAGGCAGAAATTGCATCTCCACCCACACTATCTAAAGACTTTCACAGCAGTTTCAAGCAGAAGGTTGGGAACATTCCCCCAACCCTGGACCTCAGTGTCCCAGTGTTGAAGATGATTCTGATCTGGAGTTACAGCTGTTAACCCCCTAATGCAAGTCTCATGCCTCACAAAGTTCCCAAGACAGATGCAAATAGATCCAAAGTTTTAAGGGGCTAAGATCTGGTATACTGGTTTCTAACCCATTGCTAACTTTGAGCAAAATTAAATCCCTACTGTAAGCAGCCATCTGTTATTTCCAGTCACCCAGCACAAAATAGAATATTTAAGAAGTGATTTATGATTCCATTTATTTTACGTACCTCGAAATGAAGCATGCAAATAGCTAAATATTTTAAGCCAACCAGTGAGCAGTTCCCAAGTGTCTGAAAACATCTGCATCTCCCTCACCCACACACAAGAGATTCCAAGTTTGTAAGTAAGAAAATTAGGTTTTAAATTATTCTATTTTCAGAGAAATTATGTCTTGAATGAGATAACTTGGCCTTTGCGAAAAAAACCAACTCCCCTGGGTGACTCTTGGAAAGACTGGAAGAAGAGTTCTTCTTACGCTTACCCTCCAAAGAACATTAAATCACACAGATAAAAAAACCAAGAAGGTCAAAATTGTTTGAAGTTTGGTCAAACAAATACCCTCTATGATAAGCAGTGGCCCTTGGGAGGGGGATACCACTGACCTTTTGCAGCACAAGAGTCAATAAACGGCATCTAATGCCAGGGGAGATATTACAAAGGTCTCCAAGCATGAAAATATATGTGTATACACTAATCAGCCTGAACATTCACTCTCACCTGTTCATTCTTTCCACTGATCTCTCCACCACAGGACAGGGGGAAATCCCTAGTGTTGCTAATGATCTACTTCATGCACTGAATAAGTCAATCTAGATGAGGGCAGCAAAGATTAACGGAGTCTTTGCTGTGGGAGTTCTGCTTTTGTTCAAAAGAAGTATTGAAAACATTCCCAACAGTGAGTTCATACAGACAAAAATTGTTCCTATCATCCTGAGAGGAGGTGACAAAAAAATAAAAAAATTCCTAGTTTGATTCACACCCATGACAAAGAAAGCCAGAAGAGTACAAAAATCTCTTTCTTTGCCAATTATGAATACTCACACTGGATCTCTTAACGAGAGGAAAATGTTTCGTCCTTTGAGGATTCTTTTCTTATTTCTATCTTCCCAAGAAAGAATACACTGGCAGGTCAGTGGAGAACCAGAGGGTCTGTGTTCTTTGAGCTGGCAGAAAAGGTCAGAGCAGTACATAAATGCCTACCCTGATGGACTCCAGGAAGTAATAAGGAAGGCCATAAGAAGACCTATAAATAACTGGAATGTTTGCCCTTTCTTGACATAATTTCTGGAATAAGGTGTTGAAAGCACTCTCAGGACTTGATGGAAAGGAGCCCAGTGAGCAGTGCTGCTCCCCTCCTGCAGCATCTTGCACAGACAGACACTTCAGCTGCCACAGACTCCCAAAATCTGGGGTTTAACGTTCTGATCATGTAGCTGGAATTCCTGGGTCCTGTGTTTCCAGCTGACCCTAGAGGTCATCATGCTCCTTGGCACAACCCCATACCCAGGCTTTGGGAAGCCCTGTGTCCTTGTGGTTTTGGTCAGATTTTACATCCTCCAAACAATTGTTACATCCTCTTGTTGCATCCCAGGAGGGAGTTACGAGACATGCATCATGGGTGAAGCTTTTTAAAAACTACAGTATGGAGCATCAGACTTTCCCGCCTCTGTTGGCCATAATTTCCTAGGTTTTTTTAATTCCTGAAGATGTCAGCAATGCCAGTGCAGCCTGTTGCTTGAGGGGCTTTGTTAGCTTCAAAGGTGAGACTTGACCCAGAGAGCACCATCCGAGTTCCTCTTAATGCAGCAGCACTACCTCCAAGTGCTGTAACCACATACACAGCCCTGTGTGTTGTGACCTGGTAGGTAAGCAACAAATCCCACACAGCAAAGCTGCTAGGGGTCTCGAGGTTTCACTCCTTGCTTGTGATCTGTGCTGCATCCTGGTGCCCCAGCAGAGATGTTCTCTTGCAGAGGAGTCACACTATGCCCTGAGGCTACTTGATCCCAACTCAAGAGCACCAACAGTGAAAGAGTGTGACCTGATGTGCTTTGTTATGCCCAGTACCACATCTGCAGGTGACAAAATCTGAGAGGAGAATGCTCAGCCCAGCTCTGCTGTGTACCCTGAGATGATCAACAGAACTTGAAGAAAAAATTATTGATTCCATGTTTAGAAAAAAAAAAAAAGGAAATACAATAATAAAAGGACTTTTGTTAGGAAGCAGACAGAGATAGAGAAGTGAGTACAAGGAGAGAGCACAACTTGTTTTCTTCCTTTTGTTGAAACTTTCCTGAGCTCCAGAGAAATGAGAGGAACCACTTTGCATTCTACCACGGTCAGGACTTCATAAAGCTAAATTATATCACTCAGCTACACTGGTTCTTACTAAAGAAAGATGATAAACAAATAACATCCTGAGAGAGCTCAAGAATAGAGAGGCTGGTGCTATTGTACAGAGAGATGGAAAGAAAACGTGAGAGAGGCATCAAGGAGAGAAGCCATTATTCTGTGAGAACCCTGTGAATGCCTAAAAAAAAATGGCATTTGCATTTGCTCAAACAGTTTGTCCAGTGTCAACACACTGAGTTTCAGAGGGTCAGTTCTGATCTTCCTGAAATGCAGCAAATTGTAACCATTTGTATAGATCAAGACAGGCTTTAAGAAGGCTAATTGATACCTTCATCTTCATAATGTCAACAACAGATAAAGTCTAGATGTCTATGCACTGTGTTTGGCTTGCATCACTCCATAGATGCTACCACTTAGAAAGAAAGACAATACAGCAGAAGACTGTGTTTCAGTCTGAATCAAGCCTGTCACTGTTAAGTGGGAAATCTGGGTCTGGGGTGGATTCTCAGGATAGCCATCTGGAGCACACATCTGGAAAGAAGTTAACCAGTGGCTGCATGCCACTATAATCACTCCTCTCTCAAAGCACTGCAAATGGAGCATCAAAGCAGAAAGCAGGTGGTTCTTCCAGGAGGTAAATGAACCACAAAGAAGGGTCAGAAAGTGTGACATGCATTTGATGAGGGTTTTCTTTCATGCTCATAAAAATTGTCAGAACAAATTATCCATTGGATGTTATACCAGGTTATTACATGACCAACATCTCCACGCTTGCTGCTTTGCAGAGTCTGGAAGTTCGGTGAAAAGTTTCCTCAAACAGGCATTGATCTAGATGTACAAAACAGGTTTTAGTTTCTTACATGATTGGAGATCTACCATTCTCCAATATTGAGAGACTTCTTCTCATGCCATGGACACTACTGCTAATTTGGGAACATAAAATTCAGGAACTTGTGAAATCTCTCAAGGATTTAAAAAGTTTTCCCATTCTGCACCAGAGTAATCCTAAAATACCCAATATAAAGGGAGAACACCTGCATGGGATGCAAGAAATGTGAAGAAGAAACACTGTTTTGCTTTCTTGGCAGGCTCACAATGACTCCCTATTTACAGATTGACAACGAGTTTTGTCTGGCCAGGGCCAGACTGATTCCTGCTCCCAACAAGGCTGCTGAAAAACTGCTACTGTTTTTGTGCTATATTGCTGTTTTTATGCTATATCTTTCACTTTTAGCCCGATACCAACTACCTAGGTGTTTCTAAGAGGCTCCTTCACATTATGTGCTGTGCAAGTCAATGCTTTTATTAAAGGAGTACACATTGTCCAGCAAATAAAATTGGAAGAGAAAGGAGAGGAGAGGATGGCAGCTCAAATCTCCCCCTTGCAGTGAGATCTGCGCTATTATAACAAGGCATTTGGATTTATTTATCTCAGACTGAGTCACTTGCACTAACCTAAGTTAAGCATAATACTAGTGACTGAGTATTAAGGTCTTTGAGTTTTCTTTTCATTTTCTCCCATTTCTTTAAATCCACTTAAAAAAAAAAGACTTTATCTTCTGAAATTGTTTAAGAATTGAAATGTAAAAGGGATTAAGAGACACAGGTCTCCTGCCTGCACTGACTCACCAAGCCCACACAAACACAACTAATGACTAAAGCAGGTTCTCCCAGACACACTCCTTGAGAGACAGAAGCCAGTAGAGGTAGGAAACAGCTCCTGCTGCAGTACCTTCACTGTCTTTAAACTGAAACTCTTCTGTTCAAGCTCTTCTTTTTTTCTTCCTTTCTTCCTCTCCCCCTCTCAGCAAAGAGCAACAGAAACACCCACAGTTACCAGGTGCAGATCACCCAGCCTTTAAACTACCTGGTCCACTCAGGCAGTCATGCTATTTGATGCCCAGTTATTATTCTATAACCCTTGCACCCCAGAAATTGTATACCTGGATCTCTCAAGTCATGTCCTTTTGGACATAGCCATCTTTTAGCTCCAGTAAGACACAGAAATTCCAGTTATGTCACTGCACAATCAGGTCAACAGAACATTCAAATCACAGCCAACATTCCTCAGTCACATGTGAGTAAATGTACATGGGTTTTACCTGCCACTTGTTCTTGTATTTTCACATTTTTTCCTGAAGAAAACACAGAATTATTAAACTCATGTCTCATTTGGGTTACCCAAGCCTGTTATGAAAAACCATCCACTTCAGGAAGCTGTATAAACAGGAGGTGAGTTTGAGAGAAACTCTGGCCTTGCAATGTTTACACGAGGTCCTACAGAGAAGCAAATTCAGCTCTGACTTGTGAGAGCTAAACTCAACTCTCCAGAGCCCTTTCCTCCTAGCCAGTAAAACAACAACTCTTTTCCTGAAGTTCTCCTTTCAAAATCAGTTCCCTAAGGCATCTGCTACCACACATAAACCATCCTGACAAATGCCATCAATTTAATTCATATTAATGGTAATGAAAGTTAAATAATAGATGTTGCCCACAGTGTTTGCACGTCTCCAAGTTCTGCCACATCGCTAGGGGAAAAAAAAAATATTCAAAACAAAACCCTCTGAATTTCTTACACAGAAGAGATGGACAATTAGCTCTTTAAGGCAAAAACCTCTCTTCATTAACTGGAGATCGAGTCATGTGTTGACATTTATCTAGTGCAATTCTCTGGAGCAGAATGATGAAGGTACCAGAACACAGGCTGCTCATGCCCAGCCATGTTCCTGCGAGGCCCAGCAGACCCACAGTGTGATGGGTGGATCTGCCAGCAGCTCCTGGGGGCTGGGCCATGGACAGGAGCCCCCCTGCCTTGCCAAGGAACAGGTCAGACCATCACACCGCTGTGCTTTATGATAGCACCTGCTGTGTGCTACACTGACAGGCCAGAGAGAGCCAGGACAAAGCATTCCCTGCCCTACACAGAGCAGATGGCAGGACTGGCACTTACACAGCCAGGATCCAGCCAAGGCAGCACCGAGCATCGCACTGGGCATCCGCGGTGCTGAGGTGCTCTGAGGGGGACCGAAGGCAGCACAGCAGCACCAAAACCAACACCATGGGCCAGCAAGAACCTTAAAACCTGGTGGCACAGCCAAGAAAACAAGTCATATCTGGAACTGGGTGCTGGATTGAGAGAGAAGGGGACAGCCCTTGGGAGAGACAGGCTGACTTGCAGCAGGCAAAGTCGCACCCCCTGGTTGTCAGCACTGGCTGGAAAGCACCTGTTGCCGTGGGAGCTGGGAAAGTTTATCTCCTTTTTCAGAGGCAAAGAAGCTACTTGTGGAAGGTAGAAAGAAAAGTAAGCCTTCCAGTGCTGCAGCTCCCCCTCCTTTTCTTCGTTCCCAGATTTCAGGCTTTTGCAGGTGGTACCTGGACAGGCAGGGTATTAAGATCATAGAGCTGCACAACATCTTTTCCACTTTCCAGAGAGTGGCTGTTGAGCGAAGAGCCAACGTCAATTCATCACTTCGGAGCTGCTCCAATCCTCCCCTCCCCGCTGCCAGCTGGGGCTGAGCGCTCTGGGTAAAATGCCAGCAGTCGAAAGGTTAATAGCAATGGGACTGCAATTCAAGCTTGCCGAGATAAATGAAGGTAGAGCACAAGGAAAAGAGGGGGGGAGGATCCTTGTTGTGGTTTCATGGCAGTCTTTTTCTTCTATCATCATCATCTGCAAAGCATGCTCATCGAATTCCCTCTCCTGCAGGTCCATTGGACAGGAGACAAAATGTCCCCGAAACTCACCCAGGCAAAGCAACGTGGCGAAAAGCAGCACCTTGTCTGGGGCTGTAACACATCAGCAGCACCAAATACATCCTTAGCTGGGTCTCATGGCACTGAAATGGCTTTGATGGAAAAGTTTAACAATTCATTGCATGGCACAGACCATGTAAGTCATCTTGGTCTTAGATGAGGGGAAACACCACTGTGGACTCAATACAGAAATAAATTACTCGCCTGCAGAGCTGCAGAGGCACAGCTTGTTGCTGCAGAGTACGGAGGGTTCAGGCTGCATCCAGATGCTCCAAAATCCCCAAACCTGTAGCTTCCTATCTCTAACACAGATATGAGTTACTCTAAGTAACCTCAAAGCTGCAAGCACAAGGAGATGCTGCAGAACTTGCTCATAACAGCTAATTAGGGACATTTTAATACAAACTCAACAGGCAGTTTAAGACTCAGTGAAATAAAGAAAATCCTGAATCTCACTCTAGTTGCTGATGTTCAAGGAGGTATTTTTCACTCCTGTTTTCATTTAATCATTTCACAGCTCATGTCCACATTTATCTCAAAAAAACATTTTTTATTTTGATAAACTCCTGTGCCCGAGCTGAGCAGTCAAAACTGGCAATGAGGAATAAGAGAGAAATGGGAGAAAAATGCAATGCCAAAAAGAACAAGAAAGATGGTCTTTGAATGCAATACTTGTATAATTCAGAAAGCTGTTAACATACGTATTTTTCTGAACAAAGTATTTTATTGAATTATGATCAGTTTTATTTCATTTATTAAAGAATAAATCTAGAAAAAATGTATTTAGACCCTCATCACTCAATATTGTGTTATTTGAGTTGCAATTCAACAAAATATTTAAAAGAATAATATGACCCGCGTGACTAATTCTATTAATTTCAGGTCAGAATATTTTCTTTTTTTGTCAGATGCTTTTGGCTTTTCTTCTATCAGTTTCTCGTTTTTGCATGGGGAGGCAGAGATGGCCTCAGCCATGCAAAGAAATAGTATCAGCAGATCTGACTCTCCAGGTACTTAAAATTAAGGATGCAGTTCCTAGAAACTGCTGGAAAAGTTTTTTTGAAAACAAATACGTGAAACTTAATTTTTTATTTGTAAGTAATGATAAATTACAACACTAAATGAATTATTTATGGTATCCTAGGTATAAGAAATCAGCTTTGTTGCTTCACTGATTTCAAAACCAGTCCTGTACTCTATATCCCGTAAAAAACGTTTATTCCCACAGTCCTTGCAAAGGATTTATATATCAAGTTTCTATTTTTTTCTGCAATGAAATTCATTTTTAAAGCATATTTCTCATCTATAACAGGAAAGTCAAGGCAACACCAAAATGGCATTTGGGAATATAAAATTTTTTAAGACGAGAGATTTAAATTAAACAAAACAAATTAACAAAAAGGAGTGTGTGTATATAAAGAGGTCTGCAGACTCAGTCACATGTTATTGCATGCCACAAGCCAACCAGAAATGTTCTTTTCTTCCATTCTTCCTGTTGTTTCTTTTCAAAAAATTTTCATTTACTACCCCATGAGCATCAGTTTGCATTATTTATGACATCAACTTGCAACCACAAATGAGGGCACATAATTCATTTATATTTCACACCATTAAGAGGAGTATTATAACTGCAAACAGTAAATAGGAAATATAATAGCATTCAGCTTCTTCATGCCCTGTGAACTAACAGGTATTAAAACTCGGTGAAAGTCTAAGTAAATGAGAAACTTTTCTTTCTGTGTTATGGTGGATTTGAAGCGTGAGGAAAACATGAGTTACACAAACCAAAAAGAATTGGAAAAGGATACATGCACTGAGCACATCAATTCTGTTTAAATGTTCCCCAACGAGCTAATTTTTTTAAAAATTGACATAAATTTGGAGTTTCACAAAAGAAAGTTAAGTGCCTGAACTTCAGCCTAAGCTATGCAGGGTAGATCACCCCCATGAAGGCAAAAACCCTTCAAGAAATAACCATCTCTACTTGAAGTCAGAGATGTGGGAGCTCAGCATTGGGCTGGATCAGGCCCACCTTTGCTATAGTGAGTGGCTGCAAAATTTGGTTTATAAGTATCTCCACTCTGTGTAAAAGTTTTAGAGAATGCTGGCCTCAAATCCTGCAGGCAGCTCCCCCAAATACTGATAGACTCCCATTTACACAAGTATAACAATAACAAGTATCAGCCTTTTATCTTGGATTAGGCAAAATCTGATAGTCCAAGAGCTAAGGAGACCCATCCAGATAAAAAACCATTTAATTCCATCTATTTCAAATCTCTATCTGCTTCTAGAGGGGTCAGCAGCTGTAACTTTGCAGCTGAGAAGGAAGAGAAAACATTAGTTCTCTGTCATGTTTCATTACCCAAAACTGGAGAACACACACCAGAGTTCACATCAGGAAACCCCAAACCAGCCAAATCCACCAGATTCAGTGATGTGTAGATACCACAGCAACATCTGCCCAGCCCAGAGGGAACTGGCTTTTCAAAGGCTTAGAAGGCAACAAAACATTTAGTAATCACTGAATTCTTTGGAAGACCTCTGGGGAAATGGAGAAGCAGCCTGTGAAAAGACAACAGTCTTCAGGAAGTCCCAAAGAACTGAAGTAATTTGACTAAGGCTCCCATGTATGTATTTATGCACAGAGCAACAGCGACACAAAAAAAAATATCAGGAGGTACCAAGAGGACAATAAAGACACATGAGAAATTACTACAGAAAGTCACCCCATCTAGCTTGGCACAGATGGTTTTGCTGAGATTAAAAACTGTCAGATCACAAACCAAGTTTTATTATAAATAGTAAACAGAAAGGGGGAGGCATATCTTGGGCTCTGTAGAAATCAGTTGTTTCTGGTTTTCACCAGACAGTCACAGCACCAAAAGCATCACCAAGGCACAGTTTTACAATGATGCCAAAATCCAGGAAACCTCTTAGGACTTGGGTGCCTAATTCCAAACTGTCACTTCAAAAGGCTCAGCCTAAGCTTGGATGCATTGCAGACATCAAGGAGAAGAGCCATGAGACAACCTTGGCAGCAAATAAACTAACGAGTACGTCAGGACATGCAGCAGAGACAGCAGTGAGGGTGCAAAAGAGGAGAGCAGAATGGCCTCTGCTCCATCAGAGACACCACAGGCCACAGCTGGGACAAAAAGCCAGCCCTGGAAAGGGACAGGGGTTCCACCCTTCAGAAACAGTTCCCTTCAACAGCATATGGGCAAAGAAAAGAAATACTGATGGAGAACATGGCAGCACGTTCACAGACAAGTGTGACTCACTCAATGAACTGAGTCACACTTTAAAGCCTGGCTTTAGCTTTTGGGGCTGAACACTTAAATTCTTCATGCCTCGATTTACCCATTGTGTAACCCATCAGCACTGTAGCAGAGATGGGCAGAGTCCTTGGCAGTCCTACTTCCAAGTTGAGTCCCACCGCAAGGCTCTTCTGATCTCAAAGTAGGTTTTCTGCTTAGTTGCTAGAAACCAAGCAAAGGAAACAGTCACAGTAGTGCTATAGCTCTGAGGACCTCTGTGCCAAGGAAGAAAAGCTCACTTATTTCAGAGCCATTTGTATGCAGATGCTTTTTCTGATTTGCCTTTGAAGGGTGGATCCTGAATCCAGCACTCCTATTTGCAGGGGAAGCATGAAGGGAGAGGAAATGCAGGGAGAGGGAATGCAGCTGACCACAGCGATACCACAATTATACTGCAAGAAGAGATCAGAGGAAATGCATCTACACTGCAGTGTTAACACAGCAATTAGTCCTGAAATCCAAGTCCTGACAAAAACACTGGTTTCTTTAAGCAATTGTTGAAGGAGTCAAAATCCATTACACTTCATATTTCTCTTTTTTGTACTTATTTTCCAATGCATTAAAGGAGGACGCTACACTTGGTTTCAAGCATCCTTGATCTTTACTTCACTGCTTGTCTCATTCATTCTAAAAGCCATTTCTGTTTTCCCCAAGACAGTCACAGTGTCTGGGAGAAAGCAACAAAAAGCAGGAAAGGACTAAAGGCTTTACACTGATTTTCAGGGTACACTCCTGTCTTCTACACAAGCTGCAGTTGTGATATACAAGACAGTTTATTCTCAAGATGGGTAGCACACACTTCTGTGATTAAGCCTGAAGCAGTTTAGATTCCTGTAAAGCTTACAGCCTAAGCCTGTGGCAGACAAAGAGAGTCTAAACCCCTTCTTGTGGGCTACCTGCTTCGGAAACACAAAGTACTGAAAACTCATAGAGCACTGGAAACCTTGTTACCAGGTAAACCTTGTTACTTTTTCCTAAAGGTGTAGGATGAACCATGCCAAGAGTTTGGGAATAGGTCAGGAAATCAGGACTTTAAAGTCATGCTGTTTTATACACATTTTTGTCACAGAAAAGAAATACATTCAGTATGCTCTTTTTGTTGCTTGGTGTTTGAATTTTAAGGACCACATGGCAATGCTTTGCTCTTGAAATGCCTTTTTTTTCCCCTTTGCAGAGGTACAGTCTTGCATAATCACAGGACTCAAATACTCCAAAACATTTGGTAAAATCACGAGTGTTAGTAACCCTGATTACAGGTCACTTCAACCTGCCTCCCTGATATTTTTTTCTTTCATCCATTAGATGTTGAGTATATGAGGTATATCACACATTTCAACAGCTGCTAAATCAATCCAGTTGCCTATTTTCTAAGTGACCACACTAAATCCCCCTGATGAGGAAGAAGCACTTCGAGCAGCACTGAAATTTCCTGCTGTCTTCAACCTTGCCTCTGCCCAGCCACGACTGTAGGATGTCTTTGCACAGAGCAGCTCACGGGGATGGAAAGGATTGCAAAAATGGCACAAGCTCTGTGCTTCTGTACTCTCCTAATCCTATCCTGGGTGCCCAGGACCTGTTCTTTTGGGATGACTAGTGAAGTCTGAAGGCTGCTGTCTTATTTGTGCTGCAACATCCAAAAGCTGCTGCCAGGGATTAGCCTTGTATTAGCTGTACTGGTTGGTTACATTTTTTTTTTCCTTTCACCATACCTATTTTTCCCTGTTTCATATGTAGGAGGGAAAAATATCACTCACAAAAGTTGATACTTAACTCTGACACCCGAGAGACACTTGGGAGTGACTTACCACCATCATTTGGGCCAAATTGCATCTGCAATGCAGGTAACAACAGCTGTACCATCTGGCCCATAGCACACACAGTAGCATATAAACATTCATATAATCAAAAATAATTATAAGCTGAAGCTTTCAAAGCCAACTAGCAGTGCCTGGAAATGCTCTATAGAAATGAATTCTTGGGTTCCTCTCTGCAACACAGGTTTTCTGAGTCATGAATCTTAGTACTGGATGCTAAAGAGGACTTGTACAAGGGTAGGATGTTTTCAAGGGATGTCTGCATGAAAACACCCTCAGAGCAGAGCACTGACTTCCCAACAAGCCTGGGAAACAGTGCTCCCAGCTGCCTCCAAGATTACCTGGCAGATTAGCATGTTTGCCTCCCAAGTCTTTCATGCTCCACTCATCTCTACTTGTTAACAAAACAACCTTGGACTCACCTCTGCTTCTCGTATATATGGGAAAGGGCTGGCTGCAAAACCATTACCAGGCAAAAAATGACCACAATTTATACTGAGACAAGGAGCACAGATCTGCCCCATTGTCAGTTTTTCTATTTGGTGTAACTGGCAGCTGGAGCAGAAGTCATACAAAGAAGACCAAATCACAGACAGTTTTCTAGTGATTTACTGGAAAACCCACGAGCCAAATTCATCCATGTAGAAAATAAAAAAAAAAAGCCCCTATTGACTCAACTGTTTTGGCAGACTGACACAAAGCACTGAGCTTTCTCTTTAGTAGTGTGCAAAAGTGCTGTTAGGAGATGCTAACCACTGCATGAGTCTCCTTGCTTTCCTCATCCATAATACACTGCACACAGCCTAGCAGGACAGAGCAGCCATTGACTTGAGCTGTAAGTCTGTTTCTAAGATGTACCTGACATTTTTTTTGTCTTTAAAACTTTAAGGGAGGTTTTATTTTCAGTATTATCAGTAGGCATCAGGAACAGAGGTAGGATGAGCAGAGGAAGGAATAAACGAATTGAAATCTTGCAGAGTCCCAGAGAATATATCTAACCCTGGGTTCAAATGTAAGAAATATCTAGAGGGCCAAATTTGTTACTGCCTCATACCCGGTAGAGTAAGAGACGTAAACACATGTCCCAGTGCCAAGTGGATGTGAAATGCTGCCAAATCAGTTGCAAAAGAACATTTTGAGCCTGCTGGCTTTGGTGTGAATGATAAACCAAGGTGCAAAACAGCATAAAAAAAATCAGACTCTGGGAGCCTTTCTTAGATGCACGAAGAATTCACCAGAAGGGAAAAGATTTAAAACTTTAAGCACAGAACTCCTGGGAATGTAGTTGTTTAGTCTATAGAAGAACAGAGCTGTCAGAAGTTAATATGTTTTCAATTTGTGAAATCCAAGCTATTGGAGCAATCCTCACCGGATACCTTTTATTTACTTCTTCCTTGGCAAAGTCCAATTACTGAGATGCTCCAAGAGTGATGCTCCTGGCCATCCCAGCTGACAGTCTGCTCTGCTGGTGAAAGCAGCAGCTTTGGGGGCTTTTGTGGATGGATCCATTTTACCCTTCTATGTTTGCCCAAAGAAAAGAAAAACACTAGATATCCTGGGAGAAATCATTCTTAGTAAGCTTTCTACATAGACAAACTGCAACAAAGTTATTAATTAGAAACATTTCCTTAACGATATGCCCACAAACAACATTGAGATTGCTAATGTGCCCCAGGATGGCTCATGGTCTCAGGTTTTCCAGGAGATTCCTGCCCTTTCAGTTTCTCCTCTCTCTCTCTTTGCTTATACAGAAAAAATGACTGACACAGAAAGGGACTCACATCACTTAGAGCTGCTCAGAGCCTTAGTGGTTTGGCAAAGAGAAGCACAGTGCCTCCTTGACCCCTGTGGCAATAGTCAGGCTATTTCGGCATTAACAGCCTCATTTTGTAATTTGAGTTGTTCAGAAAAATGACTTAAAAAAAAAAAAATTCTCTGCCTTCCCAGCCCACTGAGCTGACTCCCTTTCCTCCCAAGCACCTTGTTTTGTTCACAGCTCATTCTACCAAGGGAGATGTGTTCAGAAACAGAATCGAGTCTCGGAGGCGCACATAATTCTCAACTGCTGAGCAGAAACTTCTCCTACCACAGCTCCTGTGATCTCAGTGAGGTCATGTCAGCACTGTGTTTGCAAACTGTTCAACATGAGGATTGCTGGTACAGAGCATTTGCACTTGTCCTGTTGTGACGTGGGGCACATCTACAAGTTCTCCCTGACCTGAGGTTTCTGCTGAGGAGATGCACAGGGGTCAGGCCGAGTGCATTAGTCAGCTGGAGGGAATTGGGCAGATCCTGTCCTGCTAAAATGGGGAACAGAAAGAAAAAAAAGAAGTCCTTGGTGAGACTGAAATGGGCTGCCAAGCTCCAGCATTGATCTGGGACCGCAGAGACTAATCTGACTCCCCCTGCAGCCCTGAGCCTTACCCTATCACGCAGACAGCTCTTCAAAGACAACTTTATGCAGGAAACCCTGTCAGTCCCTCAACTCCTTAAACTGGAGTGCCTGTGCAGGTATCAGCAGAACAGTAGGATGGGGAGAGCTGGCTGAGTGTCACTTTTTCCTTCTCTCTTGGCAGACCTGGAGATCTGCTCAGCAGGGGAGGTTCATTGCCTCAAGCACCTGTGAAGGGATCCCGCTGCACAAGAAAAAGCAACCCCAAGCCATAGCAGATGCTAAAGGCATCTCCCCTTCACTTGAGAAGGAGAAAGGCTAATGCTGAGAAACTTGTGGTTTAAAGTGTCTGTTGACCACTATCCAAAGGTAATCTGGCCCAAAGATCAATGAGGTGAAATGTTCCTCCTCTCCCTGACAAGAAATACAAACAAAGGGGAGCATTTGGTCTTCAGCTCATCATCTACCTGCCCTGAATCCCCTTCTTTAGAGATAACCATCTTTATCTCTTCCCTCTAGTCAAAGCTATATTAAAAACACACACACAACATCTGGCACCTTTTTGGAGCACTTACACTTCAGAAGGGTGCTTTCTGAGAAATCACAACATTGGCTTTATTCCCAGCTATCACTCTTTTATCCCCTTTTTACTTTTAATAGCCCTGTCATATACACAGGATTTTTTGATCTCTAGATGCAAGAAGAGCTGCATGCTAACAGGGACCAGCCAGAAACAAGGGTGAGGAAAAAAAAAAAAATCTCCTGGAATGAAAGGGAACCATGATGAACTCCAGTATACCACAGAGGTTTAAAACTGAACTGTGGTTGAACCCAAATATTTGATTTTTCCAGAAACAGTGTGGCATATCAAAGACTACTCCTCAAAGCCCAATTCAATCAGCACATCAATCATTTCTGTGGCAGCAGCTTGCTTAGAAATGTCCTCCCCACACAGCTCTCCACAACCTTCCATCTGGACACAGGCAAGACCTGGTCAATGCTTCTCACCCTGAGTATCTGCCACCATCACCCCTGCTCTCCAGATCTCACTGCTGCTTTCCCCCCACTGCTGTTGTGTCCCTTTCTCAGCTGTGTAGTGATAAGAATCCTGATGAGGGTAGCACAGGAAATGCAACTCTGTGGCCCCAGTCCTGTCCCCTTTCATACCTGCACACATGCAGTTCACTTCTGTTGAACTCCCCAGGGAGATACATGGTATTACTTAATAACTCCTACTTACCCATTTGATTAAAACATAAATGAGATTATTTCAGATGCTATTTGATGCAAGTGAAATTTGAATCAAGAGGGAAATGTTTATGCTGAAATTTCTCTTTTGAGGACTATCTCCTGTGGTCTGAGGACAGAGAGGATAGCATGGGACCTATAAATGTATGGGAAATGAGTCAATATGACTGACATGGTGAATAGAAAACACATCTTGCAGCTGATGAGACTTTATTTCAAGGCACTATTTGAAGCCAGGTTTTGCTGTGGTGGCATTCAGAAGCAGTAGCTTATTTTGGGGATCGTCCCACTGCCATCACAGACATAAACTAAGGATTGAACCACAGATTGCATCTTCAAATCTAAAATATATCTACATATTTAAACATACATCTTTTAAATGTAGAGCAGAGTAAAAGTCCTGAAATCCTTTACTAGAGCTTGCAATAAGCTCATCCTGAGCATCAGCAATTCAAACCTCATCAAGTTGAAATGCCAGTGTGATTGCAACGGCTCCAGGGCAGTCACTCCCGGAATAGAGGTGGGGGACTAGAGATGACACAGCATCATACTGTTCCCAACTCCCACTTGTCCTTGCCATTAAAGGTAGTTAGTGCTATTTCTGTTGGAACTGCGTTTAAAAAACCTAAATTGATGGCTGTCTTACGCTAGCAACTGCACAGGAATTATTAGTTTGGTTATTATTTGCTAACTGGAAGCAGGTGGGACTGTCAACCACTGACCAGAGATGGACCAGTGCTGCCAAAGTTCATTCCAGCATCAGGCACAAGCCACATCCAAAACCTTCAACCTGCATTTCATATACGTGCAACAATCCATCTACTTAAGAAAAAAAATTATGGGTTTTATATAAAAAACCATAATTCTTCTAATACTGTTTAGTGAAACGAAGACAGCGATGTATTTACAATTTAATATTTAAAATTTCAGATATTTTTTGTTGCATAGGTGGATGGGAGAGCCATTAACAATTCTGCATACACTTTATTATAAAGGCTGCCCACATCTCAGCTCAGACAGAGCATAGTCTGATAAAAAGGCTTAATACATAAACGCTTGTTTGTGTTTGGAAAGTTCCTGGAGTTTAGCCAAACATTCAGTGTGCTGAGGAAATACAGAGAGACAAGGGCCTGCTTTTAGAGCAATGCTTGTCTGCAGCTCTGTATTATCCTGAGTGACATTTAGTCCAAATACAGTAATAACACACATCCTTGCCTGCTGCTGAAAGCAAAAGCCAGATTTTAATACCCGATGGAAACACTCTTGCTTTTGGGAGCATCCAGAACTGGGAAAAAAAAAATGCCAAACCAACATTCTGCTTATAAAAATATTGATTTCTTCACATACAAATGAGCCAGTTTCAAACAACAAAAGCTTCTCAGATGGTGGGTGTAACCTCCAAGTTGCTGCCATGACAGTCTTTTAGTAACACCTATAACCTATACAGAGAAGCTTCACCAGAGATTGCAAGGAGCTTATTGCTCCAAATGACAACCAGGGAGCCTGGAAGCACAAAACACTGACTTTTCCCCCAGGTCACCCAGCAGGTCAGGACCAGGAAGACCAGGGTTACAGTCAAGCCACCTTCTATGAGCCCTCTCTCATCCTGATCCAGGGAGAAACCACAGGCACATGGTTTGCATGTGTTTGGTTTTTACTGAAGTCAGTGAGATGCCAGCACAGGAGCAAGGCTTGACCGACCTGCTGAGCCAAGTTCCCTTGCACATCTAAATGATGTACCAGGCAATCTCACTGAAATACGGCACCTATTTTTCATCCTGCTTCCTTTGCTCCTCTGGTCAAAGGATGCTGAGTTCAGGGAGAGGTCAAGAGATAAGCCATCAAGAGGCAAGTCTCAGGAGAAACCCAGAGCTGGAATTATTTATCAGACAGAGCCCTGCCATCAACAACCCGCCCCCCAAAATTATTTTCTCCCTAGGATGATGGGCAGGTGTTTCTGCCAAGTGACAGCAAACTCGCTGTTTCCAGTGGTAACAAAGTTACCCTAAAATCATGCTTATGCCTACCTGAATAGTTGTATGGGTAGGTCCTTTTGGTATCGTGGGTGAGTTCTACATTCATTGCTAGAGTGCTCCCTTTGAGGGCTGGAGCATTGCTTGATGAATCTGAGCCCAGGGAGCAGCTCCAAGCTGGCCTCTCCCATTTAACAGATCTGAATTCCCTAAAGGACTCTCTCTAGAGAACAGTAGGAGAGCTGTGGAGGGGGGATTAACATATCTGCAAAATCCAGAGTGGAAAGGTAATGAGAGGGCACCCATTCCCAACTTAATAAATGGGAGTGAGGGGTGGAATTTGATGAAATGATCAGGCAGCCTGTCTACCACAAATTAAATAAAGTGCTTTTTTACACAGTTAATTTATGGAACTTCTTGACACAAGTTATTGCAGAAGACGAAGGGTTTTAAAAGGATTTAATAAAGGACTAGACAAAGTCATGAAGACTTAGTACATAAAGGTATGGTTTGAAAGCCTCTAAGCCAATGATTACCAAAAACTGGAAAGGTTTGCCTGCGATGGGTTCAACGTCTCTTTATTTCTCATGCCTTTTTCTACACATCTGCCACCAGACAGGCTTTGGCTGACCAGGTGATGGCTTATTCCATGTCACATTTAGCAGTGAGCAGGGGCAGAGGACACTATGGAATAAGCCACTGCAAGGCCAGAGTGCAGGAGTTGGCCCTTCAAGCACAGCATTGCTCTCCAGACACCAGGACCATAGACATATTTTCTCCTCGGTCACTACTGAGGAGTTTTCTTTGCTTTTCAAAGAGAGGGGCTTTAATTTTGCCTGCCCAGGGAGTCACTTTCTCACATGTACCTGCCCAAAAGCCAGTCCCATCATGGCTTGCAACGCGATCAGCAGACAGGTCAGAGCTGTCCTCCAGTGGTTTTCATACCACTGCTCAGATTATCCTTATTAAATGAAAGGAGATATTTTAAGGTCTTTTTCTCTTCTCATTAAAGCCTCTGTCACAGGAATTACTTGTTGCCACAGGTTTAATCTTCTGCAGAGTCCAGTTTCCACGTGTTTGCATTCATGAAATGAGGGACAGAACATGAGGAGGAAATTGGACCAAATTAACCTGCTCCCATGACAATCCACAATAATAACAAAAGTGGAAAATGGCAGAGAATTAAACTGTTCTTGACAAAAACTGTAATGACCTCCAAGAATGCCTCTAAAGTAACTGTCCAAGTAATAGTTTCCAAGTGTAATTTCAAAGATATGCTATGCAAACTCCCCTTGCAGAATTTCAAGCTACTCGTTAACGAGTCCAAAAAAAAAAAAAAAAGAATGAAGGGAGGAGGTAATCAATACTAAAATTAACATCGTGGTCATCCAAAACAGGGTGATTGGGTTAAATAAGTACAGGTAGATTGGATCATGGAAAACTCTAAAGTAAAGAGAAGAGTTTAAATCTGATTTGGTTTTAGCACTGGGAAAGAAAACACTTTAAAAGAAGTTGTACAACAGGGTACCCTGTTCCATTTCAAACTCCAAGTAGCTGAGTGGAAAAAACCCCACCAAAACAAAAAAAACAACAAGGAAAGCAAACTGATTTTAGATAGCATAGTCTTAATTAGCCAATCCCCAAATAGAGAGATAGCATCAATCAAAGTCAGGGCAGAATTGGACCGAAAGGCCATCTGAGATTGAGCCAATCTGCTGAATTAAAAGGATGTCCAAAATAAAACCATTTCCACTGAGTGAAAACCAGAGGCTGCATGCCGCATTTTCCCTCTTAAAGCTGGCTGAGGTAGCCAGAGCTATGTTTTCCAGGGATTAACGAAGGAGAGAGAAAGAAAAACCTTGTTATTCTCCTTGTAACAATGGCTGTGGCACTATCTAAATGCTCCTGTTCAGAATCAATATTTCTGAAAATAGTGTCAGTTGCAATCATGTCAAAGAAGAAATTCAAGAGTTTGTCCCTGAATCATAAAAAGAGACTGAAACATCATCTTTGGAATAATGCTGTGTTCTGACACACCAGCCACAGGCCACATCTAGGTGCCATAAAAGGAACCTGACCATATCAATGCTCAACTGATGACGGTTCAGGGACAGTAGAAACGTAACTTACTCCTTCAGATAAAACCCAGTACGGATACAGCACTGTCATTATACACCTCCTTAATCTAGTCAAACTCTACAAGAAGAAAGAAAGTAATCCTTAGAGGATTTCCACTAAGTATAAACAATAATATATTACCTAAGGGCTTAATACTGCTATACTGACAAAAACCCTCTGAAATGTAGTGAAGCTGAGACTCCCAAATTCCAGTTCAGTACAGTGAGCACTTCATTTGGGATTCATCTGTCCAACTTCAAATACCTGCAACATTAATATTTACATATGAAAATTCATTTAGACTCCATACATGAGGAGTTAGGTATTCCTGGAGTCCATTACTGATGGATAAACACAAGCAGCGTTGCAGATAACTAATGCTAAAAATAAATTCTATTTCTTCGGTCTAAAATATCTGAAAACTAGCTCTGTGGCCAAGACAGAGTTTTCTTCAATTTTGTATAAAACAAAAAAAAACTAAGAATGCCTCAGTACTGATTCAAAATAAATACAGCATTGAGTTAGTCACCAAGTCACTCTTGTCACACACTGTGAGCCAAATCCTTCTTTCAGGCAATATCCTCCAACATCATAAAAAGTGAGACCAAGGGCATTGTGTAGAATAATACTGGCCAAGCTTCTGCTTCTTTCTTTAGCTACATTTCAGTCCCCCGCATGGACAATTAATCTCTGCTTTAGGAGTCAGTCTATGGAGCACAGTTGCAGTCAAAGTTATCATTGCCAAATGAAAGCAGCAGGTAGATGACTTTGTGTTAGATCTCTGGTTTTTTTACCGTTCCTTTGATAAAAGTTGGCTTTGAGGCAAAAAACTACTTGGTATGAAGACACACAAGCAAGCAAAGGTCTGAAAGGCACTTGGATCTTGGTGTTACCATCCCAAGATGAACTCTTGGATCAAAACCATGTCAGACCATACCATAAAGCAAAGAAAAGGGAGAGGCACAATTGCAGTTAGGACTTGGGAATTGTTCAAAAATTGTCTGTGGATGGGTTCAGTGTCTGGTTCTATATACTCTTCCCAATTTGTTGAAGCAGATTTTGGTAAGGGTGCAAGGGAGAAAAACCCTGCAATTTGAATAGACCTTCCTGACTGTCAGTTAGATTGATTACAGTTTTCTGCAAACAATACATTTTTAAATAGTTCTCTATAGAGTTTATTTTACTCCCAACATTTTCCCTATTATACAAACCCCATAACGAATGCAATCACATTTCTATTCACTGCCTTTCCAAAGTCTTCCTCCCTCCCTTTTCTCTGGCCACCTGTTAGCTCTTTCTTTTCTAAATTTAACTCCCTTAGCTTTGTTTGGTAACCTTTTCCTCATGCCCTCATTATCTGAATTCTGCTCCTGCTGTGGTAAAGCTGGTGGGGGGCTGGATCTGGGTTGTTATTTTTGAATTGGGCGGGGGAGGAGATAATGAATCAGTCCATCAGTAGAGGTTTATTTGTGGATGTTTTTCCTCAATAAATAAATATTTTAAAATAAATCAAGGTCTCTACCACCTTGTACAAGAAGTTGTACAAGCATAAGCACGGGAATGTATTTAGAATATATCAAAATATGTCTCATTTTTGGTTATTATATTGCCAGGGTAGTAAAAAGGCACTAGATAGTCCTTTACAGTTTTGAAAGGTAAATATTAGCTGGAATTCTAACTCATTTGTTCAATACTCAGTGTTAGCACAAGTGACCCTGGAGAAACTATGGACAGCACAGAGGGACAGACTCACAGCTGCCCAAGGCTGCTCCACAGAGCAGGGAACACAGTCCCATCCTCAACCAGCTGCTGCTGCTTGTCCCCACCTCTCTCTCAGTGCAAGTGGCACATTCAGCAGCAATTTTTCCCCTTGTCATGATATGGTATTTAGGAAGCTGGGTCCTTGAGGATGCAGGTAACTGCCCTCTTCCTCTTTCACTGACCACCACTGTTCCTCACCCATCCTTGGCCAGACCTGAATGGTGCCTTAAGAGTCTCTCCATGAATTGGTGATGATACCTGTTCACCCACCAGCAAGCAAAAGTATGGAAACATATTGTTCAGAGGAAAAAAGGGAAGACTTGCAGAATGAAAAGGCAGGGAAGCAAGGACAAGGCTGGTCTAACTTGTGACCTTTGTCATTGGTCACTTCCCAAAGAGGATAACAAATAGAGTAAATCCACATCATTGAGCAGAGAATATATTGCCCTGAATATTACAGTTTGTCTCGTGCTTCGTTCACAGCATTTTTGCCCAAACTTTAATGCATAAACTGCAGCTCTCTTTGGAATTTCCCATTGACTCATTACACACAAAAACCCCACAACTCTTTGGAGATGGAGATAAGCTCCAGGCCATCCTGATCATCAGGGTTGCAGGAGAAAACTGTAGGTAGCACAATTCCAGCAGGAGGAAAAATTGCAGTCTTTTCCCATGTCGTGTTCCATGTATCCTGCCTGACACAATCTTCAACAAACTCCTCAACTGCCCCAATAAATCTAACCTTGAGCTAGTACAATATAAAGACTCTATGGAAAGAAGCTTATGCACATAAAAACCACACAGCTAATGCACAGTGAGGTTACTAAAGGAAGGATTTGGATGCAAGTAGGAAAATAAAAGCTATGTTTCACCTACAGAGAGAGCCTGGAAACCCCTGATTCCACAAAGCACATACTGATTTTGAAAATACAGTGAGCTTGTGTTGGGACACAGAGGGGAGATATTTTTAAAATGCCAAAGTCACTGGCATGGCACCAGGCATTGGTTTAATTTCATTCTCATGCTTGCTCAGAGCCAAAATGAGTCATCTTCCCCATGAAATACGAATCTGTACACAACGCTGGCTGTTAATTACCTTTCCTGTCTCCATTAAAGAGCGAAGTGACAGTTTCAACCTCTCCCTGGGCGAGCATTGTGTTCTCTCGCTGTCTCCATCGCTCGCCAACAAATCTGCTGCTACAACTCAAGTGGCACTTGAGATATCCAGTCTAGCACTTCAACAACAGTATAATAACTGATAATTTGACAACAAGAAGCCATCTTTAGGAAACTCAAGCCACTTATAGCCCCAGTAGAAACAAACAGAGGTATTTCTTCCCCAGACCTGCCCACAGAGCAGCTTCTTTGGCCCCAGCCAGCATTGAGCACTCCAAGGCTTGACTTGGGAGCAGTCATCTCCAAAATACTGCTGGTTTAGCACGTTGACTCCATCAAATCAGGTGGGTTATACTTCATTTATTTGTGTGGTTACACTATTGCGTACATAATGCTTTGAGAGTAGCAGGACTCAAAAGAGACAGTATCTGGCTACAGGGTGATTGCTCCCAGCATTCACAACCCACTCTCCAGCTCTGAGGAAGTCACCTCTGTAGCTACACTGTCACCTCAGGATATGCTCCTTCTGTCACTTGTGTCTCCCAACTCCATTGACATCAGGTAGTCCACCAAAATATCACGAGTTGCTTAGATGCCTTTTTACTTTTGCACAGTGCATTAACTGAAGGAATGCAAGTGTTATTGCCACCAATAAACTATCAAAAAACCTGAATCTGCCACATTCCAAAAATTACATAGGCAAGATATGAAAAGAAAGATCTTAGTCTTGCTTGCTCCCTGGGCTTTCAGTTATATGAGAGACTCTCCGACTGTGCTCTCAAGACTTCTTGGGTAACCACGAAAGACAGAAACAAAATTATTCAGCACAAAAGAATGCATTTTTTAAGCACCCTTTTAGACAGCTTGGTTTATAAAGTGAAATAACATAAGATTTGGAATGTAACCATATGAAAAAAAATTGAAAGAAAAAAAAGGCAACACTGAATTTGCTGTTCATTTACAGTTGTAACAAAAAGTCACTCCTATTCAAAGGTGAATCAAGATCCGTACAAGACTTCTCTCAGTGAGCCCTTGGGATTCAAATAGATTAATGTACTTGCGTTGAGCTTCTCAAAAAGACAAACCTCACCTCTGTGTGCATTGCAGCAGCTAAAGAAACAAAAACTTGCAGAAACTGAAAGCATTGGAATTTGTAAACCTTCAAAGGCAGCAGAAAAAAAGAGTCAGAGTCACTTCCACTTCTATTCATAAGCACAATATTTTACCCAGACAAAACAACCTCCAGTCAAAATCTCAGAGCACCCTGCTAACCCTCCTCAGGTCTCACTGGACACCTCAACATTAGATAACACCACTAACGAGCCTTTGATACTTTGTGTCACTACAGAAGATCAATGTGTTCACAGCAAGGTGCAAGCACCATGCCACAGGTCATTTTCCTAGCTCAGCCTGAAGGCCACTGTAACTAATTTATTTATTTTCTTAAACCAGTTGCTTCTGATTTATTTACTTATTTATCTGAGTAAGTAAACACAAACACCAGGGTTGATATCTTTATAGCATCTTTCCCACTGAGGAAGCAGGTTCTCGCTATGTCAGGATACCCACTACCATGATAAACCCTTTCTGTTGTGAATTTATTACTTTGTCACAGCATGTTCTATGTTGAGTAAAACAGTTCCAAGAGAAACCAGTTCATTACTCATCTACTCTGTGACTTATGGGGGAAAGCCCTGGAATTACTAAAAATAAATATGCACAAGGACTAGCACTATTTCTCAGAGGCAAGGAAATTCCAGTTACCAGACACCTTATCTGAGAAGCTAAAGAATACAGGAAAATAATAAAGGAAATTCTTGATTATTAATTTCATAAGAGTATCTAAAGACCAAAGCACAAGACTGAATTTCAGCCTTGCAAGGTTAATCACAGAAAAATCATCTACATGAAACACACTGCCTGGTTTACTGCTACCTTTTTTCTTTTTTTTTCCCCCCCATAAAATAGTTTAAAGCTAGTTATTCATTTCATTGAACTTTTCATGGGGCTGTTCATCACATTTTACCATCGTGGCAAGTGACTAATGACCTTGAAAAAAATAAAAAGTAGCCATACAAGCATTAGCAGAATAATATATACTGCAGATAAAGGAGGAATGTTCAGCTTTTGCTCAGTGAGGTATGTAGCTTGTTCGACAAAGAACGATTTATAGGGAAAGCAACAGGAAAACTCATGATGGTTCTGAGATACAGAGTAGGCATAAGCAAAGCTGTGACTCAGTGCAAGCAGAATCCCAGCCAGCCACCATGGAAATATTAATATGCTTTTGTGCTTGAGCTCACATAGCCTGTACCTATCTTATTTAATTCCTTGAATTGAGAGTCACCATGAATAACAGACTCTGTTGTGGTTTCTTCCCACAGACTAGGAAGAAATGGAAACAGACTTACAGCTAAACAGGGTAAGACCAGGGTCTACTATTTCCCTTCCAAATGCAGGAGAAATTATTCCACAGAAAGCAGCTGAAGGTGCAAGATTCATTGCTATGTGCTCCCAGTGCTGTGGCCTGTTCATGGACAGCTGGTTCAGAACTCTCATTGTTTAGCATTTTTCCTCCTTTGAAATGTGGGTCATCTCTCAATCTCTTTAAAAGCCTTAATGCTTCTAATACTAGTTATTTAATTCCAGGTATTCTTATTCACAT
This sequence comes from Chiroxiphia lanceolata, assembly GCF_009829145.1. Taxonomy (NCBI): domain Eukaryota; kingdom Metazoa; phylum Chordata; class Aves; order Passeriformes; family Pipridae; genus Chiroxiphia; species Chiroxiphia lanceolata. The sequence continues at coordinate 12,621,117 of NC_045651.1, forward strand.
AAATAGCAACGTTTCCTTCCTGAAACCTTCAAGGTGTACAGGGGGGAGCTGTGTGCAGGAAAGGAAAAAAAAAAAAGAAAAGAAAAAAACCACCAGAAGGAATGATAGAAGGGCTCTGTTTTCATTCTGTTGAGCCTCATCTTGGTCAGGCTTTAAAGCAATTGAAATGTTGCCCCCTTTGATTCTTTATGAAGCCCCAGCAGATGACAACATGAAAACCTGAGGCACCACATACAGCTGGAAGTGCCCAAGCAGATTTGCTCCAGACAGACCCTGGGCAGGAGAACCCACTGGTTGGAAGCAGGGAAACCGAACAGAAACAGAAAGAAACAGAATCTTTAAGGATACCTCTTTTAATCATGTTTCTATTCACTAAAATATAGAAGCAAGAACTACTTTCTCTTTTAATTTTAACAAGGTTTCATAGACAGATTAAAGTTTCTCTGTAGTTATTCCCTCTGCATCTGATCTGTCTTATTTCTTTTAATATCAATAGAGTTAAAAGAGGATGAACGTCATCTGTTTTATTTGGCTTAGTTTTTCCCACTGTTACTTTTTGCAATAGCAATCAGCTAAAAGGTAACACTACTGTTCTGATCTGGGAGAATTTCACATCTACTTAGCAATCCTAGAGGTTATTTCAGTTGCAGACACCAGTTTCAGCCAGACTCCTGCTTTCTGATTGCAACCAAAAAAAATGCCACATGCAAAAGGAATCTTTCCAGGTAAAAGTGTTTTGATGGACACACATGTAACTGTTGCACCCTGAAATGCCTTTGGAAACGTAAGACACTGTGCTGAGATTTTGGCCACATATAGATTACTGAGCTGGAAAATTATTTTGGACTTAAAGTCTCTGTACTTCAATTTTATGGGTAATTAAACCTAATGTGTTGTCATTCAGAAAGCAATTAAGTCCGATATCTAGAATGCAGTGTCCCCTTCCAGTGAGTGATGGGGAGGAAGTGACAGGATTCACTGTGCTGATTGATCATTTCTGGGAACCCCCCTCGTGACCTTTGGTCCTTTCCTAAAAGAGAAATTGAGCAAAACATGGAGGTGGAGCAAGAAGATGCCCCTTGGGCTACATCTTGCACACATTAGCAACTGCATGTCCACGGACAGTGCATTAGCTGACACGAGGAGGACCTGGAAAGGAGATTTCCCAAGCAATTGAACAGCTTTATCTGGATATTGCTGTACTAAAGAGGCAGAAACGGCCAAAGGTAAGAGAGACCAGAGATGCAGCAGTGACTTCTGTCCTTTGTGAATTTCAGATCAAACGTACTGGGCACACTAGAGGTCTTTTCACTATTTCTGTTGGCAGAAGACTACAATTCAATCTGATTAAAGGCATCAAAATCATCAACAGAGGTAATACAGACACGGTGAAATCCCCTTGGCCAAGAGTTGTGTTCAGTGTGAGACTCTTAATTCTTACACACCAGGAACTGCCCAACCCTGAGCAGCAGCACACCTGGATGGATGTGAACCAAAGCATTCCATGACAGAGAATGTTGGAGCCCTCTGTGCACCCCGTGCAGCCCATTTGCACCAACACAGCAGGAGTTGTGATGTCCCATCCAAGCAGAGGCATTGGTTTGGGTTCCCTCAACCCCATGTGTTGCACATTACCCATAGTCCTTGACCATATGAGGGCCTGAGCTTGGTCCACACAAACAAGAAAAGTGATATGAAGCAACCCAATAGCTCAAAAGATAAAGGTAGGCTGCCCTCAAGCTCAGTGAAAGCCCTGAGTTGAGATCTTCGGAAAAAAAAAAGAGAGGCAGTAACCATTAATATCACAATATTTGTTTTAAATTCTATGTTTAAATATAATTAAATTTAATAACAATGGTGCACTGAGACATAATTGTGATCAAAAGGTTCACCCAAGGTTAGAAAGAAAGTTGGTTGCAAAGTCACAAAAAACAATCTAGTCTCCTGCTATGCAGTCCTGTACTTTGAGAGGAAGATAATTGTTACTAAAGCTCACCAGTGGGTAGTCACCATAAATAAAAGCTTAATAATTTAGAGTGCGTATAATGCCTATTTTTTCAGCATAACTACAGAACGGAAAGGAGATCAGGAGGGAAAAACTAAAATAAACTTACCAAACAATATCCCCACAAATATTGCATCAAAACTCATCTTCCAGATGTTGTCACAATCATGGCGACCTGGCCAAAACATTGGTCTTTTTGACAGGAAAAGCTAGAACCATGCAGGGATTTATTAAAACATTCTTCTTTTCCTCTGTTATTTTTTATACTATTATTTGAATGCACAAGCTTGCTGCTTCTTTCACGACTGGGCAGCTTAGTGATAAGCCAGAGTATTACAAATGTTTTCTCCATCTTTGAGAGCAATGTGTAATATCATTAGATTTACACGGTTTGCTTTGGCAGTGGCATGTTCAATGGACAAGCTGGTCTCCCCACTGCAGAGACAGGGCCAGCTCTGAGTAAGCAAGATAGAAGAGGAGCATTAGAAGAAACCTATTATCTCTGTTCAGTTTTCCCAAAAAGTAACCAAAGCCTCTTCTGCAACAGAGAATAAATGAAAACATTTATTGTCTGATAAAAATTACTAAGCGGCTCTAACACATGCCCATTCTGGCACGTTTTCTCACCAATTACAGTGCAACAAGGTGGCTTCAGGCGATGAGCAGTGAAGGAAGGGTGACAGCCTCAGCAACCCGCTCCCACCACCTGAAGACTTGGCCTGGAGAGCCTGGGGTGAAGCTACAAACCTTGGCATTGCTACTGAAGGATTCAACTTCTGATGTACAACTCACATGTCCACAAGAAAAAAAAGAAAAATCTCAGTCTTATTCCTCTGCCTGCCTACACACTCATCTCTTCCTTTCGAGCTGGCCACCCCACATCATTACCGCCCAAGCTGCTTTTGGGCCACCAGTTGCTGTACCAGAATGGCAGTGCATTCAAACATCACATCATCCTGGACACTTCTGGAAGATGAACTTTCCCAAGGTACCAGGCTTGTTCTCTGTTGTACAGCCTGGCTAGTTTTATACCCTGGCCCATCCCTGAGAATACTGACAACATATGAGATCTACTAATGGGTCATATTTCTGCATCAGATCCTCCTGAGCTGCTCCACAGCCTGGCAGTGATGTGTGACTCGTCAGGAATTTCCCAGTTTGTTGACTGTCACAGGGTTACTTTCACCTTCCCAGAAAATCAGTCCCAGGAGTCAAAAGCCAGATTTTCACTCTCTACTTCAATGCCTCTGTTCAGCATGTGCCTGTTAACGAGAATGTGTAATAATCAATAAACAGCTTTTGGCTTTCAGCCGATGGTGCATTACTGGCAGATCAGAAGGGAAAGGTGAGCTGTGCAATTGCTGCTCACAGGGGAAGGCTCTCTCTGGGCATATACAACCCCTCACAGCTCTCTCACAGCTCCCATACTTGTCCTGCTGATTTTATTACCACTCTCCTCGCTCGCTTCTGTCAGCATGTTGCTGTGTTCTGGAATTAAAAGACTGACAGTCGTGGTGTTTTTTGACAGACAGCATTTTGATGATTTCCAATAACTATGTCCCAGCACAGAAGCTGCAATGAGGGTGATGGAAGCAGGTTATCCCAGCAAGTTTTATGCTTACAAAACCCAGGACCAAGTTGGAGGCTGTGGCGGGAGAGTACTGCTTTGTATAGCACGGGTCTGTGGTGTTCGTGATGTAGGAGAGGCCCAGGGTTCGGCAGTTGTTTTCTGCTTGCCTCCTGCCAACCTCATTTGACCTGCTAATACCAAAGGTTAAGAAGTGGGGAAGGAATCATAGAATATGCTGAGTTGGAAGGGACCCACAAGGATCATCAAGTCCAAGTCTTAACCCACACAGGACCATCCTCGAGAGTCACACCATGTGCCTGAGAGCATTGTCTAAATGCTTCTTGAACTCAGTCAGGCTTGGTGCTGTGACCACTTCCCCGGGGAGCAATGAAAAGGGAGAAAAGAAGCTGGGGTGGTACAGATTGGTTTTATTTTACACCCTTGCCCATTGAGAGAGGGTCCAGCTACCACAAAGACTGACCAACCATCTCCTTGGAAAGAACCAGGTGGAGGAGCAGCCAGGTCTGCAAACCACACTCCAGCCTGGATCAAACAACTGCAGGAGGTCTTTGCTGCAGGGTGCAGCTCCAAGAGAGGCACAGGAAACACCCATCCAAGTTTGCTACTTGTCTGCTTTGTACTCCAGGTATTTTCATTCTTACTGAGGACACATTGTCTTGAAGAGCAACACCGTGATTGAAGTCATCCTTCTATTATAAGTCAAAATGTCAGTATTCAGTATGTCAGTGGGCTGAGTTTTTTCCTTTTTTTTAAAATGAAAACAAATAAAACCAAAACAAAAACCCAAGCAAACAAGCAAAAACCCCCCACAAAATCACACTGTACAGAATCACAGCTTCTGACAAGCTTTGTGGATCAGATGATGTGATGCAACTGGAGAAGGTGAGGGGACAGAGAGGTTCCCATGCTGTTTACTCTCACACAATAAGGAACAATCACTGCAACTCAGTAGCTAAAATAAAATTAATTTCACACCTCAGATCAGCATGGAGTCAATAGTTGTTCCCAGCTCTCTCACACCAGGGTAGCAAACCTGGGATGAAGATGCATCACTGAGTTACATGGAGAAAAGGGGAATTTTTTTTGCAGTTTCTGCTAAAAAAAAAAAATATAGCAGATACGGCCTGGGAATGCTGCATAATAAGGCTAGCATTTCCTGCATTTATTTTACTCTCAGGAAAATAAAAATACAAGAAGTTGACAAAACAACAATCCAACTGAAACACAGTTCAACATTTCCTCTCTTACTATGGCTTCTTCTCCAAACTAGATTAAGCAAGTGGCATTAAACCCATTTCAGAGTTGCTAACTGCACTACAAACCATTAACCTGGAGGTGAGAAAAGCCATAGCCCATTCCAATGGGCCATTAGGTGCCCCGTGCTGAACACTTCCACAGTGATTAAAGTGTTACATTATGGAACATACAATATTCTCCTACAGGAGTTATGCCATGTCATGTTTCTTTAAAATACCAGAGAAAGCCACACCAAAAAAGGCAGACTCCATCCCTGGAGGGGAATACAGACTCCAGGGGAGAAGTAAAGCTAGCAGCAAACCACCTTTCTGATCACTACTTCTTGATTAGATTTCTATTTGGCATTTGTGGAAGTGGCTCTCCAGTCTATCTTGTCACCACCAGCAGTTGTTTTTCGCTGAAGTGAAGAATTCAGAGAAGATGTTAAAATGGTTTTTAAAAGGGCACAGCAAAAACTGAACTGCTGCCAGTTCCTACAGCAGACACAGGGACCAACCTCTACTCTGCACCTGCCAGTTGACAAGGGGGAGCCTGATGTACTTCATTGACTTAGCAATCAGGATCCCATCACCCTATGGAATACCCTGAGCCTTTGCTGCAGCTAGAAAGGCATCATTTAAAGCCCCAGGGCACGGGATTACTCAATTTTAGTGTTCATGATTCCAAACTCAGCTCATGAGATCCACCACAGGGTCTGTGTGCAGATGTGCCGGTTATGGTGGATTTGAACATGGATGGAAGGATGCAAGCCCTGACTTATTAATAGGGCTAAAGTGATCAAAACAGGGCTCTGCAACCAGCACTCCACAGAAGAAATACTCTCCAAAGAGCTTGTTATATCCTCTCTTCCACCAGCAGAAATCCCTGCTAGCAAAGCTTCCATCTGAGAAAGACTTCCAAAAGATAGAAATGGGTGTTCTCTCCCAAATACTCAGACCTTCCCTGCCCTGGATAACCACTTAAAAGCATTAGGTGACAAATGTTTTGTTGACAAGCGCTGCAGAGGCCCCATGGAACTTGTCTTCTGACACCTTTGCTGGTAAACAAACCAGTGGCATAATAACATGACAAGGGATTTAAAAAATTAAGTCTCCCCAGACACTCCCTGGGGGTGCTTTTGCTCTGATATGCAGGCTGGCAGTGCTGCTGCTCCCGAGATGCCACGTTCCTACATTTTCTTGTTTTACAAGAAATGGATTTCTCTGCTTAGTGAAACTTTAATGTGACAAAAGGAAGGGACACTGTAATAGCGCTGGGATGCTTTTCTTGGACACCACCATGCAGAAGGCTGCCTGTGGAACAGCACTGACATTGCTCCTGGACTTGCCTTTGCATGACTGATCATTCAGATCAGAAAAAAATAAAATCCCTTTCAAAAGCAATAGACAGAGTGTGAACTTTTCACTCTGGGAAGTGCTAGGAGGGGAAACAAAGTTAGAGGGGATAGACAAGACAGCTCATATGGGCAGGAAGGGGCAGGTCTCTCCCCTCTGAGCTGTTAAAAACATGGCAACACTTTGCTCAAGAACATGTAGGAGCCCTTCAGTGACAGTCCACAGCTCTGAGCCTCTGCCAGCTGAAGGTGTGTTATCAATGGCTGTCTCCTCACTTCCAGTACCTGCCACTGTAAATCATATCCCAGAGCAACGCTTAAGAGAAAACATCTAAATCACAAAATAAAACAGGTCAGAGCTGCAATTATGATCAGTGAAGCAGGCATCAGTATGTTGTGCATAATTAAAATGACTGTAGGACTTCTCTATAAATATCAGCCAGAAAAGTGTCTCTTTGTGTGTGGGCATAAAAATGAGATGCAGGAAACAGCCTGCTCTGATGTGACAACATGACCTTGGAACAACTTTGTTGCCTCCACACCAGAGTAATTACACTGTTGAAATGTCTGATTGTGTCCCTCTTGCCATCAGCACCAACCAAGCCTTTGCAGCAATAAATGTGGAGCGACTAACAGTTCGATAAAGATCCAGAGATAGACTAATTTTGCAGTGGCTGCTGCTCCTTGAGGTTCTCTAAAGCTGCAATTCCAAGAGCAAAGGCTCTTGTTTTCTCCTTTAAAAGTCTGAACTCAGCCTGGAGATGAAATCTACTCAAGATGATAAATGGATACCATGCAAAGCTTGTCTTACACACGTCTTTAAATATTTTACTTACTGCTCATCAATCTTCCCCATCTATGCAGCATTCTTAACTACTTTGCAGGAAGAAATCCAATCCCTCCAGGGAATTTGGGAAGCAAAATACATTCCCACTCTTCTCAATGCTATGATAACAGTAAGTACAGAAATGTTAAATGAAGAGTGGTGCTAAAGCAGAGAGATGCTCCAGACCACTGTGTTACTGCCAGACTGAGCTGTGGGGCAAGGACTGGCCCTGGCTGGACCCACAGGTCATGGGCAAATCCACAGGGTGCATTTTGGACCCTGTGAATCCCAGTATTCACACAGTTTCATTGGCAAGAACTCAGAGCTACAAATCAAGCCTGAAATGCTGTGGGCAGGCTCCACAACTGAACAGGTGAATAACATCACTATTAATGGGCAACACAAAAGGACTATTTCTATTATCAGAGACAACCCAAAAGTTTGGCAAGTGACAATATGTATGGTGTGTTTTTATTCAAAGCTATTTCAAAACACAAATACTCCAATCAATAATCACTCACCTCCCATTCAATATCCCAGTAATCCCCTTCTGTCCAGCATAATGCCTAGACACAATTTTATTGACCCAGTAGTATTCTCATAGGATGTACCATTCTGTGACTACTAATGACCAACGGGGTATATTTCTCCCTGCAGTCAAGTATTTATCAGGCAGAAGGCAAATATGTGATTCACTGATTCATAAAACATTACAGATAAATAATAATGAAAGACCTATGCATCATTCTTGTAAATGTGCTGAAAAGACTTGCTAAATGCACAGAGGTTGGGGGGAAGCAAAAAAAAATAATCAAAACTGTTTATCTGCAAGAACAGGAGATAGATATTGAGGCAAAAGCTCACTCAGGGGCTAAAGGGACTCTGCCACCAAGACCAGACTATTAGCACTGGACAATACACAGACTGATCTGGTGTCCAAAAATGTAGCATCATCATATGCTCCAAAAGAAGTGCTCTAAACCATCTCACAACACAAGGAGTGGTCATGAAATATATATTGAGTGGGGGGAAAAATGATGGAATTTAAGAAATTAAAGGAAATTTTTGTGAATATTTCACAAGATGAATGAGGAAAAGAGTACTGAATAAATTAATTCATAGAAATTATTTTCCATATGAAATATTAATATGCTGGACAGCATTCAAAAGTCACAAATTAACATCAAATTAACAAAACAAAATAAAAGCCTGCAGTGAAACAAACTGGAACACTGTGAAAACCAGGAAAATAAGTAGAGAGGAAACAGTTGTCATTCTCAAATCATTCAAAGATAGATCTTCCTTATAAAGAATAATGGTGCATCCAAAATGGTAATTTCCTTAAAATAAGCTATATAAAGCACTAAAAGGAGAAGCACATAATACATGACATTGTTGCAGCTCTGTCAGGTCACCATTTTCTTTTTAAGGTGTTTTACTGCCTGAGCTTCTGTTGGGAATTCTCCCTAATAAATTTCCTTTATGTCACTTTTCAGGACTGACATTTAAAGGATGCTATGAAAAGATTTGGAGATCTTCTGAAATAACTACGTGGAGCTGGTAACCCTCAGCAAAAAGGAGCACAGCAGCTTTCTGACAGTTCCCCACTTGAACAATAACTAGTTTTGGTGCAGGAAAGGAGTCAGGGAGTCTCATGAGCCATTCGGACACGAAAGAACTTCAGGTTCAGCTCCTTAGTGCTCTGGGAAACCCAAGGTGTGACTGGGAGAGACTTCTATAGCAGGTAGGATTTGGGCAAACTAGAGAGACAGAAGGACTTCAGCCTGCTGCAGTGGAAACCGTGTTGATGGGGCAAAGTTGTCTTGGAGAGTTTGTCCCCTATAGAGGAAAGGATCCCTCTTAAACCATTCCCACTGCCTTAAATTTAGATCTGAAGGAACCCTATAGCAAAGCAGGGTATATTCTGTTAAATTCAGGAATTAACACTGTGTTTGAATTTGTTCTTCTCAGATACATGTGTTGTGTATGAAGTTAACATGTCCAGATCTACATCCACACTCATGTGCACACATCCTGCATACCTTGACCCCTTTGTAAGCCTGGTCACACACTGACCCTTCACTTAGGGCAGCACTGGATGCTCCTCTCATGCACACACACAGAGGAGGCAGCCAGTTCTGGCACAACACCTGTGCAGCACCTCTACCCCTGTCATGGTGGGAATGGACATAGCACAGGGAAAAAAAACATGCAACTCTGCAAAACACCAGGTCAAAGCCATTGTAACCTAGTGCTGTGCTAAATAAAGTGGAAGGAGTGCTCTCAAGTCCCAGCCTTGGCATGGTTTGGGCACAGCTCACACAGCAGACTGGCCCAGCCTGGCTGGTTGGCAGCACTTTCTGCCTTTTACCAGGTCACCCATCTCCCTTTGCTCAAACTCAGAGAAAAATGAGATCTGTCTGCTAATACATTCCTCTGTCAAAGCCTGTTAACTCCCCATCTGCCCTTCTCCATATCCCTCACCCTTGCAGGAGACAAACTCCATTCAAGGCAAGTAACATAAAGAAAGCTCATTTCCTTTGAACTTATTTACAAGTTTTACCATTAAACTTGCCCACATTATGCAAGCAGCTTGCAATCTTCCCTAATTCTCTGACTTTAATTATATAATTGAACAACCTAAAAACTCATTTTTTCCAGGAAACATTAAACATTACCATCTTAATGAAATTCTTAATGAAACCGTCCTCTCTGCATGCAAATGACTGGCACTGGATTTGCTTATCACACTGATAGACAAAAGGACAAATGCCCTTCCTTTTGTCAATCATCAAGAGTGACAACCCTTTCTAACACTCCTCCTCGATGGATGGATAAGGTTGACAGAATCACAGACAGGAGTAAGACATCACAGGAAAGGGTGAGGAAGCAGCCAGGAAAGGTCAGTAAGTGGGAATAAACCAAAAGCAGATGCACAGTCAATTCAAACTTTTTCGTTAAGCTCAGGTGAGTTCTAAGTGGCTGTAACTGAACTGTAACACATGGGATGGGAAGAACTGGAGGGGTGAGTCAGTGGTCTCAGCAGGGTCCTGTTGCAGCCATGTACTGTACTACAGCCCAGCATCAGGAAAAAACTGTTGGACATTTTAGACACTTGACTGTTATAAATTGTTTTAAGACACATGGCTCAGTCTCCCCTGCCTCAAACACCCTCCTTGTGATGCCTTTGTCTCAGGGAGACTCTTGTCTCCAGGCCTTGCTGCTGCAGACGTTACATTCACCAAGAAACAAGAAGCCACAGCAGATCCCCACCCTGAAGGAGCCCTGCCAGGGGCATGTCCCCAGCAGCAGCCCTGTGCTGGGAGCACTTGTCCTTCCCCTTGCAGCTGGACGGATGCCCATCGTGACACAGCACAGAGGGATGCTGCTGTATCAAGCAGCTCTACAGGGACCCAGAAGGTCTGCAGGGGTGAAAACCCCAGCAAAAGCTGCAAAAGAGCAGGGGGAAGATAGAAACCAGCTCTAAACTTCTTGTGTAACTCCTGTTGCCTCTCTCATCTCGCTTACTAACTTGCCAGTCCTTTGTATTCTACCAGCTGCAGGGGAGAGGAGCATCTGTCCCCTACCAAGGGTGTGGAGGTATCTCTCTGGTCTCAGGTCCTGTTTTGGTATCTGGTTGCTGCCTTTGAAGCACCAGCCCAGCCAACACTCCAAACAATTTGATTTACACACTGCAGCACTCTTTTCCCAATACAAGCCCATGCTGCTCCCTTCGAGCATTTTCTTGCAGGGTATTTTTACGCAGTTAATTTCTTGTGCAGTGCCAAGCTCTGCCCAGCTGAAGACATTTTTGACACAAATATTTCAGGTGCATCCATTCCCTCTCTGTCACTTTGTGACCTCCAATTCTCATTTTTGATACCAGTTCAAAGACACCACTAACGTCTTTCATTTTTATTCCCATCAAAAACATGTGTAGTTCAAAGACATGACCTTGGTGTCTGCCTCAGCAAACAACACCGGCCTCAGTGCTACACCAAAATCCATGTCACTGAATCAGCTTGCTCAAGCCTCTTCTAAATCTAATTCTTTCTAAATCTAATTCCCACAGATAAAGAGCAGAATAGTTTTATTCAATAAGCATTAATTAGTTCTTTTTTCTCCACCCTCCTGATTCACTGCACTTATAGCATCCTACCCCTTTGGTCCACAGGTACTCCTCACCATGCTGCAGCTCCCAAATTCTCTTGATTTCTTGACAATAAAACTCAAGCCCCAGGCACTTTTTCCCAATTTACACTCAGATCTGCAGTTATGTGGTACATGGTCACAGTAAACTTTAAAATAACCAGAGACAGTTGGGGTCAGTAATTTAGAGGGAGAGAAGAAAAATGCAAAGTGGTGTCAGTGTCCTGGGACTACTCTAACCAGAAGGTCTGGGAGGGAATAATGCAAGAGTTAAAGATCCAGCAGTGCTTTGGAGATGGGGATCCGAATCTGACCCCTGGATGGCCTCCACTAAGGGCATTCTGCTACCTCAGATTGCTACTGCTGTCAGCTGAATGTCTGACAGTTTCAAAGATATAAAGGCAAAATTGTCTTTTATATTTTCAGTCTAAAAAAATAGAAATATTTTTGAGTCAGCGACGAATATTTAACAGGCTAATTGCTTGGTATCATTAGCAGATAAAAGAATTATGTTACTTAGGTCATGTGATTAATCCAGGTGAATTTCTTACACTGGTTTGAAGAAAAGGTTAGAGAGCCTTGATTTGACAAGTTCCCACCACCAGTCTTGATTCTCAGCTAAAAAGAAAATCTTCTGAGTGCTCCTCACAATTGCAAATAGGTTCTGCTTTCTAGCTCTTCGTCTTTCCTTAAAGTATTACTCCCCCAGTTACAGCCCTACAAGTGCTGCACTGGAACATTATCTGTGTTGGGAACAGAAATGCTTCTAAAAGCTCTGGTTCGCAAGGAAGTTCTTGATCCCCTGACAGCTCACAATCCTAAACAACAACAGGGATATCCTAACTCACAATTAACACAGACTTGGTGCTCAAACAGTCCAGCTGAAATGAACTGATATATTGCCCAGTAGAGTAAGAAAACATCCATAAAGCACAGAGGATCAAAACATGGCCATTGATGCCCAAATCAACTCATTAAAAAAAATAAATGGGAGCAATTCCATTGGCCTCGGTGGGAATTCAATCCAGTGTACAGCTTATAAAGCACTTTCACCAAGTGCCTTTTATTTGAGGCTCTTTACAGCAGAGGTGCATCATTATTTGCTATAACCCCAGAACCTTCCTCTGTTCTGCTTTGTTTTTCACTCTATGATTCATTCCACTCTCTCAGAGTATTCCCTAGTTGTACATTTTTGTCCTTGGCATTGTTTCCTGTCCTGTGCATTCTGTGTGCTGTATTCCTCAGCAATTATTTATAGAACGGACTCATCCACCCCCAAATCCATGCCCCCAACCATGTGTCAGTGCAGCTTCAGCTGTTTGTCTCCCAGGAATTCAATCACCTTTCTGTTCCCAGGTTGCAGCTCACCACTCATGACAGCTCATCCTCCCTGCAAAAGCAGAGCTCCATCCTACCCCACAGTAGATTTCTATTTAGCCTCCACAGCAGTCATTTGCACTTGGAGTTATGCACTTTAAATGGGTAAAAGGGGGGGGTCCCTAAAAATCTATTTTTCAGGCTATTAAACATAGCCCAACATTTAAATCCTACCTTGCTCTAATATAAAATTTAGCTCTTCGTTCATCCCAGCAGAAAGCCTTATTATTTTTATCATGGTAGCACTTGTGATGACAAAAAGCATCTCAAAGTGCTCAAAAATCACACATGCTTGAACACACGGACAGACTGCGTCCCTCTTGCTACATAAACTTCTGTCTAGCTTGATTTTCTCTGTTACCTCTTCTTTTTCCTTTCCCCTCTATTCTTCTCTATCTCTAAAAGAAGAAATAATTTCTGCCTCTCCCAGCAGGAAGTCTACAGTGACAGGGTGGGGAAGGAAACCCTTCAGCAATGGGAAGGGGAGGACGGCCAAGTGCCTTGGGAATGCACCAGAAGTGCTGACTCTGCTCCTGAGAGCCAGGAACAGCCTCCTGGTCACGCTCCATGGCTCTGACCAAGAAGGATGCCCTTTCCCAAGAAGGCATATTGATTGCAGACGACCGTCCCACCACCACCCCCCTCAGCAAGAGGTCACTGCAAAACTTGCTCTCCTCTCACTCGCATCTGTCTTGTTGACTCTGTGGAGATTCTGCTGATTGCAGCAGAGCAACTGTATTATTCAGGCTAATGAGAATGTAATGTTTCATTGCCGACTTCCACAGTTGCTTAAATTTATCCTTATCTAATTAATTTTGCAAAACAAAAAGTGACTGGCCAAATAAACTCCACAACCTGACAGCCATAAAATTGTAAGAGTTACCGTTTGGTCAGCTAACAGACCAAGAAAGTGCAAGGGGGCAAGAGAGGGAAGGATGAATAAACTACCCAATACATGATTGACTTTAAATCAGTGCAAAATCTGGGGAGGGCAAGAAAACTCCACAACTGACCCACTTTAGCTCTGTGAAAGTGTTACCACTGTCATCCTGCCGTTGAGAGGCACAGAGGCTTACGGATGGCAAACTGATAGAGTTGAGCTACATAGAGCTAAGGCAGCCAGAGCACATCTCAGAAAAGCAAAATTAAACACATTAGCAATGACCCATTTCTTCACTCAGCGGGGACCGGCGGAGATAATCTGGCACTGGAGGAAACACGCTGAGGGTTTTCCCACACTGAGAGATCACTCTCTGCCAGCACATACAACACTTGCACTAATCCACCTCGCCCCAAAATGGTTGACCATTTCTGTTTAAAGAAATAAGTGGGGATTAAGAGGAGGAAGCCTGAAATCCAACTGTATCGAAATTAAACTGGCAGGGAAGGTGAGCTGCTGAGAAGAGCAATTTGCTCTGGAAAGAAAGGCAGAGCTGCTGCAGGACTGGTGGTTGTACAGGGGGTGTAGCAGTCACAGTCCAATGACGTCCTCACCACCATGGGGGGGGTGTGCTCATTTCTGGGGGTTTATTTTTGCCTTTTTGTTGTTTTTTAAGTAGAAAAAGGAATTCACCTCCAAGGGAACAAGTTACTTTATCCACACAGATCTTTCACTTGTGCTGCAGGTAAATGTTTTCACTTAAATAATCTAAACTGCAGTGATAGCAAGGTTGGACTCGATGATCTTAAAGGTCTTTTCCAACCTAAATGATTCTATGATTCTATGACAGCTGCTTCAAGTGTTTGCTCTCATCCTCTCCCCCTCACTCCCTCCTACCAGACTTTTACTTGCCTCAGTTTACAGCCATTTGTATTCTCTGCTAGCAGTTTCATTTGCCCACTTGTTCCCTTAAAAACCAGAAGCCAGACCCTCAGCCGATGCTGCCTGGCAGAGATCTTTGACTGCAATCACAGCAATCCTCATTTATTCCAGCTGAGGATCTGACCACAGGACTTCCAGTGCTTGAGCTCTAATAGAAGTAGAATCAGACCAGGCCAATACATGTTTGGGAGGTGTCCAAGGGACTTTCAGGTGCTACAGAAAGCAGTGCCAGCAATTCTGCAGTTCAGAAGGGAGTTTTTCCCCCCCCCCTCTCAATCACACAGGGATGATCAGTGCAAGGGGTATGGCACAAAGGGATCTTATCCAGACACTCTTTTGATTATCAAAACGTGCCAAGATCTACCACAAGGTTTAGTTGAAGGGTGAGGAGTCATGGGCATGCACCAGCCCAATTTTATTGTTCAAGGCTTACTTATATTCAGGTGTTTTGTTTTCAGTCTTAAAAGTAAGAGAGATCCCATAAATCAGATGGTCTGTTGTGGTACTGCTGCATGGGCCAAGACACTCAATATGTGCCACTTCTGGCAAACAGAGGCATCTTTAGATCCAAACTGGGACAATACGTTTGAAAGGAGGTTCAAACTACCAAGAAAATCCAACCAAAGCAAACAACTGAAACAAAGGACAGGACACATTTTACACCCAAGCATCCAAAGAAAGGGGAGGTTTCATTCTCCCATTTTTTTCCCTTCAGACTGCACAATTTTATCACGGTTTTTGCTATTTCTCTGTGGGAAAGACTGCCCTAGATGAGATGAAGGATGGACACCAGACACCACCTGGTCATACCTTGAACATTTCCAACAAGAACAGGTAGCAACTACATTCAATACTCTGAAGGGCTGCCTTCTTCAATACACATGGTCCAGTCCACAGGAGACTAATTCCACAACTATGTGGGGATAATAATGATAATCTTCCCCAAATACAGTTATGCCTGGCTAAGAGACACAGCATATTCTGCCTAACACCACCTACACAGAAGTCATAAAAGCCTCCCGGAATACCGAAACAAAACTGCCACTTCCAGTCTACCTGACTGCTCCCACTAGAACAGGCCACTACCATTTGCTTAATAAGGTGTTTTGCAAGACAAACAAAGAGCAGAGCAGGATGACAGCAACACAGAAACCTCAGAGCAGAGACCTGTATCAATATGTCACCGCATGCACGAACCAGCAAAGAGCCTGACCCTGCAGACACTGACAGCAGTTTTCCTTTATAGGAAGAGAATCAGTCAAAACCCGACAAATATGATTAATAGGTGAGGAAAAAGACATGTCCAAGAACAAGCCTGTTTATTTGTATGGTTATTTTTCCACTAGGGCGATGTATTCTGGCATAACTTGCCATGTCCACTGTTTCTGTCCCTTTAACACCTCTGTGAGTCTCCCTGCTAGACCAGGAACAGGAATACAGCTCTTTTTCGAAGCAATCTCATTTCTTTCTTAGTTTGTCTATCGCTACTAATGTCTTAGGTTAACTAATTGAATTCAAGTTGCTTAATTGAAACATCTTGGGTTAACTAATTGAATTCAAGTTGAAACCTGTTAAGTGCAGTGCCTTTTTCTAATGCAGTAGGAGAGGGGAAAAAAGCCCATAAAACAATGAGTTTCAGAGCTCTCTGCATTTGTTGGCAGCATTTTTTTTTTTACCTTGATGTGGAACAGGATCATCAAAACAATATTACGGACACTATTCAGATTTCTACCAAAGAATGAGAGAAAAGAGGTTCCTTTCGTACAACAACATTTCTGTAAATTTTGTTTAGCTTGCGTGGGATACAGTTAATTACAGTAATTTATCAAACTGGCACAAGGTAGTATTCACACACAAAGTTTTTCCTGCAGTCAGAATCCTTAGTTTTATATGAGACTGGTTTGTGCTAATTGAATTTTCACTTGGGTAGATAAAATCTTTAACAACTCTGGAATAACTAAGTGCTCTTTGTTCAATGATGTGGATCAGAATGATTTACAGCACCTTTCACATAATCATGCTAATTTTGCTTTCATATGATTAATTAAAACAATATGTTCTTTCTTTGTAAAATAGAATTAGTGCACCCAAGGAGACAGGTTTTATTGCAAACTTCTTTTTCTGGTAATAAAACCAATTTTCACGCACCACCTTTTTGGCAAAGCTAAGTAAACACGCTTAAGTGGGCAAGGAAACTGCAGCTGGGGTCAGATCCCTCCATGGAGTGTCACCAACAGGATTAGCAGGTTGCACTAAGGATGGTTGAGCCCCAGTGCTGTGAAGCAGAGCACAGCCAGCAGGAAGCTGCTTTGGGGATATCCAGGTCAAGCCCCTTTCCACTGCTGCAGTTTCCTGTGTCTCTCTCATCACATCTAAAGCCAAACTGTGAAAACCAGAACCCAACCAAATATTTAAACAAGAATTGGGATTTAAGCAGTAAATTCAAGCAGCAACAGGGACAGAACAGTTCGTGTGCAGTCAGTCATCACTGCCCTGGACAGTTCAGGAGCTCCCCAGCAGCAATGGACCAACATGGAGTCAATGGACCACTTCACAACAAAGCCACTGACTGCTACAAAAGTGGGAATTTTGGACAGGCTGGAGATCACGGGATAGTGTGGGTTGGAAGGGACCTTTAAAGATCATTTAGTCCAACCCCTCAGCCATGGGCAGGGACATCTTTCACTAGAGATACCCCCAGGCAACTCCTGCCATGCACAGATCAAATGATGGACACACCATTCTTCATCTCAGATACACAGATTAACCCCCTGGGTGGAGAGACTGGCAGTTCCTGCTGCTGAAGAGACAAAATTGTAGGTGGGTAACTAAACTGTCAGTAGAAACTGCTCCTGCAGGTACAGCAGTGGTCACTTAGGACACATGAGAAGGATGAGAGTGAACTTGACAGGGCTCTGCTCTGTGTATTGGATGCCAAAGAAGAAACTATTTTATTGTCACTTGGTACTGTCCCTTCCAGTTTTTATTACTGGGGCTTGGCAGGACTATTTAGATCTTCTCCTTAAGGTAAATACTGATGAAATACAGCAAATAATGAGACCTGTTACAGGAGAGTGGTGAGGTGGATCACACAGGGGGGCCCTGGAGGAGAGGTAGGTGCTCTGGCTGATGGCAAAAAGTGAAGAGGCAGCCTCAAGAGATACTCTGATAGCACCAAAGGGGTAATTGTGCAACCTGATGCATGAGAATGTAGATTCACAACCATCATTATAATTAATAGCAACCATGTGGATGGATAAACTCCACATACAGAGCACTGAGTATTGGCCTCCAAATGTTCCCTCCTGTCTTATTTCACTTCAAGTCTGCAAATACCAGAAAGGTTACCCAAGTCAAAGTTTCAAACACACTAACATCATGGTATCACAACTCTGACTACCTGCCTGGATCTAAGACTTTTTTCAGTGCATGAAACAGTAAAGGAAAGCCTATAGTGCTGGGTTTCTCTAACCATTAAAAAATATTCAAAATGAGAAGTTTATTTTCATCTGTCAAGCCAAGATCTCAAGTCACTTTGCCTAAAGTATCCATGTGTACCAGTAAAAAGAAATCCCTCAACTGTCAAATGTCACATTTCAAGCAGTTAACCCACCACCATATCATACAGAGAAACCTGCACAGAGGCATAAATAGGAGAGTGAAGATCAGTCAAAGTAGCAATTTGGGGGGGTTGAAATAAAAAAAATCAACACTGGACAGATCAAAAGAGAATATTACTAGTACTTGAAACTACAACCAATGCTAAAATGCAGCTGAAAATGCTAGGCAGAAAAAAAATACCTTTTGGAAAAAACCTGAAAAATTTAGGCATCAAATAAAGACAGTCCATCAGCAGGTAAAGGAACTCAAGAAATCAATCAAGTTTAGGACAAGCTGAGTATAGATGGAACAAGCACATCCACTGATGCAAGGAAACACAAGCACTCCCAGAAAGTCTAGAAAAGGCATCCTCTCAGGAAGTCATGCAGTTCACAGGGATACTGGAATGGAAATATTTAAACCTAATTCTTATTTCTATAAGAGACTCAGATGCAGAACAAGCTGGCAAAAAAAAAAAAAAAAACACAAACAAAAGAAAACAAAAGAAAAAAAAAGAAAAAAAAGAAAAAGTTTTGCATACATGTTTTTCTCTATCTATCAAAGAATTTCCAAGGATTGTCTGACTAATGGACCATCACTACCCTCTCTGCTGTAACCCTCTCCACATCTCAGCTTGCTTGCTCTAACAGGCAGAAGGGTGTAGGGTTATTTGAAAAATTCCTACCACTGCAAATAACTCCTTGTGCACACAGTCACCTCCAGGACAGAGGATGAGCAGAAAGCAAACTGCATGTGACAGGCCACTTAATGCACTTCATGGCGATGCTCAGTACATAGTTTGACTACAGTCCTACCAGACTCTAATTTAGGTGTCATGACTACTTCTCTTCAGTGGCTGATGTGCAAGTTGCTGTCCGGGAGCCTTGGCCAGTTCCTGGTCTTAACCTCTCCGTGCTCTCTGGAGCTCATGGGATTCAGCAGCTGTGTCAGCCAAGGAAGGTGCCCTTTGGTTATGTGTCTCCAATGCTACTGCATGAAATAAAAACTCCAGCTAGAAAAGCAAGGAGAGAACAGACTAACGGGCTGCTTCTGGCTCAGAGTGGTCTGGACAAAAAACAGCGGTCAGACAGCGTGGTTGGTCTGTCTGTCCTCTCACTGTACAGTCCTCTTGGAGCCAGAGCAGGCTGTGCCACACGCTGCTGCCACCTCCTCCAGTGATTGGCATTTTCTGCTCCTGTAAAATTAGTTTGATGACTGAATTAAACTAATAATTGCTTAATTTCCAAATACAGTCTCTGGGTGCACTTGAGTTAAAATGTGTTTCTCTTGTGAGGTACCAGGGAAATCTGGTTGTATTACTTATGGAATCTGGGCTAATTTAATTAATTTTTGATGGAAAGTGCTTGATTTTGCAGACGGTAGCTGTCCGCAGGGCCACACAGTTGCTGATATCTTTCCACTTCCCTCTGTGATGCAAGAGATGATAAAGGGCCCAATTAATAAAGTCACCTTGAGAGGGGGACCTTCTGTTAATGGGAGAACCAGAAGCTATTCATTTGGGAAAATTCTGCGTGCCTTATTTCTATCCTATCAGCCATTCACCCACTCACAATATGCCTCTTGAAAACAACTGAATGCTGAGGGAGTCCATATGTCCAGACTTTCACAAAGCCTTTCAAAGCAAGGTAACAATTAGAAGCATATTTATAAATGACATCCTGAAATTGTGCCCTTTCCCTCTTTCGCTGGGCATCACCTCCAGTTCCATGTGCTCCCACTGGACTGCCAGCCCCATATGCAGGAACAGGCTGTTGTTCATATCCCAGGTCAAAAGTCTAGGAATGCAAGTGCTGAAAATGGAGAAACAGCACCAGGGTAAGTGATAATAAACAGTTGTTTCAAAAGTAAGCCTGTACTGTTCAGACAATTAAATTTCATTTTCCACTCTCCCACAGCCAAGGGAAGAGTCACAGACCTCCATCCAGGAGCATCCCATATGCTTCCCGTGCTGCCACATCTAGAGTAGCCTCAAAGTCATTGCTAGGGTTTCTCTAGCAAGCTCCATAGGGAAGGTTGCTCCTCTTCTCTCTCTGCCTTTAATTCCCTATGGAAAAGGGAAAATATTCTTGTTTCTTGCCCTCCTCCAAGTGATCTTGGTGACCCAGATTACTTTTTCTGCAGGTCCAACCACTGCTCACCACAAGTGGAGACAGAATCCAGTCCTGTGAAATGAATGGGGTCTCTTATTTCACAGGGTTTGAGATACCAATGACACAAGCAAACTGAAATTGAACCAGTCAGCATGTAATGGTAAGTGCCCTGTCAGCAAGCTGAAGGGAGATGGAGAGTATCAACTCATCCCCACAGCTCACAGGAAATCCTGACAGGCACTTGAGTCCACAGAGCATGAAACACAACGGTAAAGATGCATCTTGGAATTTGAGATTTACTCTCAAGGGCAAATTGGTTGAGTTCTGCTGAAGCATGCCCAGCTTTAAACAGCACACAGAGAATAAGGAGCACCAGCTCAGCTGCTTTCTCCAAAAATGATGCACAAGATCTAGGTCATTGTCTGTCAGCAATGAGGAGGAAACCTCCCCAGAGAAAAATCAGCCAGATGAGGAGGAGGAGGAAGTAAGGAAGTAAAGGTAGAATAGTTCTGCAAAAGATGAAGAAGTAAGAAAGAGATTTCCAGAGCTTTGATGAAGGAATGGTGAATTTTGGTGGTAATGTGAGATGTTGAGTGGTCTTAACCCCACTCCTCAGTGTGGGTCATTTTCTATAATTTTTGATAAAACTATCATTTCCATTTAAATATCTATTGGTGCCAAACCAAGAGTTTTAAGGTTTTATCCTTCAAACTCTCCCAAAGCACTGAACGGAGGAGTAGACACAAAGCAAATGGTACACACAGAACCATGCCTAAGTCTGGCCTTGGAAACTCAGGTGTCCTCTCCTGAGGCACTGGATGCAGCCTGCTGTGATCTGCCAGGAGCTGCATCACACCAACGGAGGGAGTTAAGGATATCTCCATGGGTTTTGATGCCTTCACAGCAGAGAAACTCACCACATAAACCCTGGCAGTAACAGATGATTTTTACACACAGTTCTTTCCTCTTTATTACAGAATCATAGAACAGTTTGGGCCAGAAGGGACATTTAAACGTCACCTAGTCCAATCCTCCCCCCTCAGATTCTTGAAATAAGTGTTCACTCTGGACACTCGTTTCTGTTAATGAGGCTCAGGACCCAAAAAATCCAAAACCAGCAGGATGAACACACACATCCAGCAGCATCCACACACACTGACAACAGCCAGCCTGGTACCTCGTGACTCCCCTTGGGACAGGGGAGGGCTCGAAAGAGAAAAGCTCGATTCAGCAGCACTGACGTTATAAGGCCTCTAGTACAATATTAAATTAGAGGCTTGGTACTCCCTCTAGGACCACATACTGCTATTTGTAATACAGTTGAGCTGCACTTAAAATGACGACTTGTGAAAGGAATAGACTACCATAAAAAGAATTAATTCTCTGTACTCCAGATCAGAGCTGCAGCACTGTAGTGAGGCCTTTGGAAACAAATAATCAAAGAGCAATAAACCTATTAAAAAATAAACTTTTACTGCACCAAAAGGGTGAAATAACGACCTGTCAAAGGAATGGTTCAGTTAAATGAATAGGGTTTCTATTTTGCAAATCAAAGCAAATTTCCTAGAGAAGGGGATCTTTTTTAAACAAATGCTTCCTCTATGATTAGGTATGTTGGAACTGCAGCTCGACTTGACAACATGGCTGTGCATTAAGCAGATTTTTACTAGAGCAAAGAAGTTATGGATGTAGTTAGTCAGCAAAAAATCAAAAGAGGATAATCACAATAGTTAGGCATTAAAGACCAAGAGACACTATTTGACATGTTAAATGCTCTGGAGCTGCAGCTTTCAGTGCGTGGCAGTGACCATGTCTGGTACCCAGTGCCTCAAGTGGACCCTGTTTAAAGACAAGTTCCCCTTTTCCCAGTGACTGTGTTGCTCCCATCTATTCTCTGCCAGTGACAGCTATGGTTTGCACCTATGGTAGGTTGCAGCAAGGGCATGTCCAGTTTATTCAAACCTCTGTCCCCCATTCCCCAAATTTCACAGCAGGGACCAACTGCTTTCATGTCCTGTCATAGGGACTTCCATCAAGTTACACAGCATCAGCTATTCTCAGTCCCATCACTCCAAAAACACATGTACTTTGTCCTAGGGTTTCATGACAAAAAAAAGTTTGGCTTTTCTCCCAGCCTGATGCAGACGGGTCAGACATTCATGATTCACCTATGTAGATGATGGTAGGAGGTTCATGCCTTTGAAAACAAACAAATCAGGCATTTCTAGGAGCTGCAGTCTTCAAAAAGATATCAGGCAAGGACTCAAAATTAAAATGACAGAACCAGCAATGGTTATGTGTACCCAAAACACCCTCAGGGTGGTGAGAGGGAAATTGCCTCACCCACAGCCCTGGCAAAAACGCATCCAGTACCTCCACTTTTCCATAGTGACAAGGTTTTATTTACCTAAAAAAGATGTATCCTGATTTTGATGAGCTCTTGCTACTTTTTAATCTATCACTCAGGGAGTTGCTCTTGCAGAAAGTATTTGACACTGAGTGAGAGGCAGCAGCGCCTGGCAAAACCTGACTTGCCTGTGTTTATGGAGGCTGTGTCTGAGCATCCATCAGGTGTGCTGTTCACACAGCCCAGCCAGACACTGCTCTCTGGCAAGTTTGGCAGATATCACAGCACTGTCTCTCACTCAGAGAGAATGTTTTTATTTCTCTCACTACCCAGATGAAGGAGAAACTCGAGGAGACAGTCGTCTTTCCTCCTCACACCGCTTTTGCGCTTCACAGTAACAGCACTGCTGAGCTCTACAAAGTCTACATCTTTTTCTTGCTCTGAATGTGGTAAGATGCAGCAATTTTATTCCACCTCTAATAACATGGAAACTGGCATTTAATTTTTAATGTTAGCTTAAAACCCAGGAGGTTGCTAGGCTTTACACATCAGCAAAATCAATCTCCTCTTGGGTCATTTAGAGAGTTCAGAAGTCCGACACTACTGCTGGCAACTAATCCTTTCCTCCCCCTCTTCCCTCCCCTTTCAAACACCCTTTCAATTTTGCTGGACTAAAGGCAGGGGTAAGGTCAGATGACTGGTCGGGCTCCTGGGGTACTGCAGGGGCCATAAACCAACAGGAATTAAAGCAGGATATACATGCCAGGTTCTCAAGCCCGTTTCCTGGCCAGTGCAGTTTAGTAGCCCACGACACATTCTCTTGTGCTTTATCTACAGCTCTTGAACAGAGCTTGCTGCTATTCATTTCTGGTCACTAGGACTTCGCAGCTCTTACAATGACCTGCAGGCTGGTTTGATCCTACCTGCAAAGGCTGTCTTGTCTAAGGAAAAAAAAAAAATTCAGTGTATAAAGGAACAGATAAGAACATATTCCTGCAGAGATGAGTCCCTGAGGTTTTAGGTTTTCATGCACTACCAGCAAGTTCACTGTACTTGTGAGAAATGTCCATACCACCAGTGTTTTAAAACCTACTTTAGAGAACACACTGTTTTTTCTTCTCTTTGGATTTTCTAAAGGGAAAGTTCAAGAGACTGGAATGCAAGAGGGGGGGGAGAAAAAGCCAAAATAGGATCAGTTCCAAGAATATCAGCTACTTGTCAGCTCTGCAAAATAGCTGTTAATTTATAGAGCAGAAGTGTGCAGGTTCTTTCAGAGCCATACATCAAAGCTTTCTCACTATGATATCTGGCTTTATTTGGTCTTCATATTATGGACCAAATTGGATTTCTCTGGTTCTGGATAAACCGCACAAGGGTGATGTACACTGTGATTTATTGCTGCAAATGCTTAAAACACCTCCCACTAAATTTGTAGTGACCTTATCACACTATTAAAACCTGAACTAAATAAGTGCACTGAGTAAAGGTTAACAACACCTCAAATAAAACAAACAGCAAACAGAGGGGAGAGGAGTTTCTTGCTCCCATTGCTGGCACATTCCAGAGAATAAATTTGCTGCGTGGTCTGGCAGCACAAGAGAAGAGCCCAGAGGATGCAAAGCCATGCAGAGATAACAAATGGGGTTTAACTCCCCAGACCAGCCCCCAACCCTGCAGCCCTCTGAGCAGAACAGTTTTGTGTGTGGTTTGCTCTGACATGTTTTCACCTCCAGAAGCCCCTGGATCAGGCCTTGTAAAGAACAGCATCCCTCAAGCTCCAGCCCAGGCTGGGTGACGACAGCAGCACAGAGGTTCACAGGACTCCCTCTGTGCAGGGAGCCTGCATCTAGGATCAAAGCCCAAAAACCACTGAAGATGACCCTTTACAAAATCACTAAGGGTTACATGTACTGCCAGGGGTTAAGAAACCAGCAGCTTTCCTGTTGTGCCTGAAAGGGACTGTGCAACTCGTTTGCCTGCATTAGTCAGATCCCTTCGCGCGGTGTGAGATGTTCCCCTCTCAGGCCACGACACCCAGCCCAGGCAGGTTTGTGAAAACCCAGGCAGGTACCACAGAGATCTCTGCCACTTCTCAAACAAGATCCCCTGAGCTAGAGATTCCCTGTCCCCACACCCTCCTGTAGCCACAGCAAGACCCCAAGGGCTGAACGCCTCACAAGCCAGAGGTGAGAGGGCAGCTGCCCATTCCTGGAGCAGATTTAAACCATCAGATGCTGAATCAGTAACACAAAGTTATCACCGTCCACCTTTTCAATGCACCAGTCAGTTCCCCTCTCCAGACAGAGTAGTAACTTAAGCAATAGCTCTACAGCCAAAGGAAGATCCTCTAGAGAAAGAAATTTTACACTGACAAGAGTCATCATCAAATCTAGCCCAGAGTTTTAAACAAAGGCTGTTTTCCCTATACTAATTGTTTTAGGCTTATTTTTAAAACACCATGCATAGACCATGCTTTCTACTGTCTCCCACTAAGATTTATAAATTATCTTATATCTGAATAAAAATAGTATCAGGAAGTAGAGAAGCCCTTACAGAAACATGGACAAAGTGAACAAATACAGACACTGACCCAGAGAAAGAAAAAAAACATTTAAACCACTGATTTAAACAGGCTCCTTACTGTTTTGTAGAGGGAGATATTCTCATCTCCAGGTGCTCAGTGTTACAGTCAGATAACAATAATGCCTTGTGCAAATGAGAGCAATGGAATACACCTTCCTCAAGTCAAAGCTTGCTTAAATGAAAAGCAAAATTTAGGGGGGAAAAGGCATTTTTCACTAAAGAACCTCAAAAAAGAATGTTCAAAGTCCTCAAAAAAACCCAAACAAGAAAAAACCAAACAAAAACAAACAAACAAACAAACAAACCCAACCAGATGATTGCTGAACAAAAGCTGAAGCAGGTTTTATTCGTTTGGCCTCTGCATTTAGAATTATTTTTTTTATTCCAAAGTAAATATTCATTTCCCATTTCAGATAAGTGAAAAGTTCTAAAAGTTTCTCCCCAGACATTAATCTGTTTGCATATAACATTTAGTACTCCCAGCCTCATTTTCGCTCTGATACATCACCAAAGGTGAATCAGGTCATTAGAATCTCCTTCCTTCTTATTCCAACATCAGTTGTGATAATAAATTCATTATTTTCATAATTGCTTTATTATAATTTAGTAATAGATTCACATTAATTTCAAAAGTCTTACTATGAGGCATTATCCAAATAAAATAAGAAACAATTAAAATTAAATTTATCTAAAATCCTATTTAGAAGGCATTATCCAAACAAAATAAGTAATATGTAGCATGAAATTTATCTAACATCCTATTAAAAATTATAACTTTGAGGCCAAAAAGAAATACTTTACATAAAGGCATACAAAATAATTGACTTTTTATGCTGTGCTTTTGAAGTGAGAGCAGATAGCCAGTAATAGTGATAAAACAAACAGAAGTGCTGGGCAATCACAAAGGCTTCAAGCCCTCAGGGCTGATCCCAGCAGCCCACCCAAGCCCTCTCCTCTCATCCAGTCTTCCATTTTCCCTTAGAAATTCAGAGATGTTATTACACCAGTGACTCACTTTTGCCGGGGCAGCCAGAACTCCTTGGGAAGCCTCTTCCTGCTGCTGTGAAGCCTTCAGGTTAAAAAATTCCTCTTCTCTGGCTGCAGGGAGGCTCCATGGCTGATGTATCCTCCCTGCCAGCCCCAGCAAGTAATCAGAGCCTCACCTGAGCATCTTCCCACCCCCACAGAATCCGTTACCCCAAACCATGGGCAGCTGTGGGGAGCAGCTCTCAGCCCCTGATCACAAACCCCTTTTCACCTGGTCTGGCCTGGGTTGGGTCACTTACTCAGAATCAGAGTGTTTCAAGGAGAAAAGGCTTTGAAACCAAGGATACCTGATGCCCCTGTCTTTGTCCAGCCTTCATGCACTTTCCTTGCAGAAATCACAGCAGATTGCTGTTTGTTCCCTAAGGCTCCTGAGATCTTTGTGGCACCATCTACAATCTTGAGTTATAAACTGCTTTGTTTGCTGCTTTGGGGAGTGTGTAGCTAAGTCCTGCCTCAGATTGCTCTCTTGAATCTCCCTCCATTAGGCTGTAGCCATTTTTAAATTACAACCTTCATAATTTTTTTGTTCTAAGATGTGTTGAACTGTTCTTCCTGGAGAGATGTATTTTCTCTGCAGTAATGGAACATGTATTAATGTAAATAAGCCTTCTGTGTAACAAATACATGGTAACCATAACACATTTCTATAGTATGTCTCAATAACTAGGTCATATACAGCATTAAGAAAAAATGCTACAGACCACATTGCCATCTGTGATGCCCCACATGACAAACAGTAACATTTTAGTTGAGTAACTTGATCTCAGCATCCAGTTTTACATTCGAGAATGTATGTCCATGTTCAGAAATATATTAAAGCAAACACTTAACTCCACCCGTCAGTTATCTCCTGTCTCAGCCTTCCTGAAACGAGTCATTAGTTGTATTTCATCTGCTCAGTTCCAAAATCCTCAAATTCAGCTGCAAAAATGGAACCCCTTTGATCTTAGATTGCCACTAATTCATAATTGATAACCCAGTCTGGAAGGAAAGGAAAAGCTTCGTCCCCATTAGTCGTTCCACTTAATATGTTCTGGCGCTTCAATTATGCAAAACCCAACTCTCAGGGTCTGATTGCCTTCCAAAATGTGAGTCAATGGGGGGAAGAGAAAAACCCAGATTGAATTATTCCAGCTGTAAATCTTTGTAATAGCACTGATGTCACAAGAGCGATACTCAACACCGAACAATTCTGTTTGTTTTCCGAGCTGTTGCTTTGTAGAATTCCCAAGGCATCCATTAATGACTTCAGAGAGCTCAGAGTGGAGAAGGAC
The DNA here is from genome assembly GCF_009829145.1 of Chiroxiphia lanceolata. Classification (NCBI taxonomy): domain Eukaryota; kingdom Metazoa; phylum Chordata; class Aves; order Passeriformes; family Pipridae; genus Chiroxiphia; species Chiroxiphia lanceolata. The sequence continues at coordinate 12,648,439 of NC_045651.1, forward strand.
TTGTTCTCCCTCACTTATATTTTTTTGGTCAGGTCATTAGGCTCTGTGTTGTAATGACCCTTTTTGGCCCAAAGCATTAAAAGCCTTGGAGTAAAATACGACCTGGTAAGTAAGTAAGCGAGGACGAATAATTAACACAAGTAATTATGCTCTTTATTTTGCAGAAGAGAAACTGTCGCTTCTTTCTGAAGACATTTGAATTATAAATGTTAAAAATATGAGAACTGTGAAAAAAAGAGCAACGTGCAAACATCAGTGGGCCAAAGCATGTTTTTCTTCTGGGAGACTGACAGAAGCAGGACTACACAGCAGGGAACTCAGCTGCAAAGGCAGATATGCCTGCAGCACCTCATGAATAACCAGCAATCAAAAATATGGATATGACTGCACCTGTGTTCTGTCACCCAGCAAGTTGTTGGGCTTAAAGAAGAATCTTTGAACTTTCTTTTAGACAAAACTGTACAACCACACAGCAAACTCCCAGGAATCAAGGGAAATTAAAGCCTGCAATTGCACAGGTGCTGTTCAAGATGAGAAGTATCACCTGTTCGGGACATTTTGGTTCCATAGCTCTCCAGAATTCAGACACATTAGAACAAAAAGAAAAAATTCAGATTGGTTTTCTACTGGCTTGTGTGAAGTGTGTGATGTACTCCACATTCTCAGAAGTTGTGAACTGCAGGTGGAAGTTCTCCCGGAACAGGACCAGGATGAGGCCTCTTTACTGGAGGGCATCACATATTTTCTTCTGCATATAGGATCTCCACTCTACCTATCACTGATTTTTTATAAACTTCAATCTCTCCCACACTTGTCCTCAACTGTCAAACTTGGTCAACAGGTCCTGACACTGCTGGGAAGTCTGGGAGATTTACAGTGCAAAGGCATAACCTTCCTTTCTGTGTTAAACTATGCTAAACACAAATATTTTGGAGCAGAAATTCACATCCACTCTTTTAAGTACAATGAGTTTCCCACAGTGACAGAGTAAAGTCAAAGGCTTAGAGCAAATGGAGGGAACATCTTCACATAGCAGTTATTGCCAGAATGTGTCAAAGCCATCACATAAACCTACTTGCATTTTCTGGTACATTTTAAGGGCCAAGCCATTAACCTCTTACAAGGCTAAATCTATCGAGTTCTCCAGGCTTCCCTTGCTCTGTAATTACTTCCCTGTCGAAACCTTTCTGGTACTTGGAAATTGCGGGGTACACCATGCTTTTTATAAACAGACAGATGCTACTTGTCCTCACAGACCATTCCCTTTTCCCTCTTTCCTCTTTGTCACATGCTGCAACACACTTGCTGTTACTTTTGCATTCTTGGTATTCTCATTCTCTCCCACATTTCCTCTTATTTCTCAAGGGAAACACATACCTCAGCCTTACACAAGTCTGTGAGAGCAGTAGACTGTCAGATGGTTTCCTTGGGCAGTGCAGACTCCTCCCCACATCCCAGGGTAGGGGCTGTCCTGCAGGTGACACGGGCTCAAAGCTCTGGCTTTGCAGGCAGACTTTGGGAATCCAGTCTTGTGGATTCTTTGGGAATCCAGTCTCGTGGCCAGCAGGACTGGGACCATTGATCCTGAGCCAGTTCTTGCCTTATACTTTGCCTCTTCTGCTGCATGTTCGCCTGTTGTTTTTATTTTTCACAGACACCTGGCAAAAGAAAAACAACTCTGCACCTCACAGACATTTTAATAATTCATATTCAACTTCAGTCACTGCAAGTTTAATAAACAAGTACTTATTAGAATACAATCACTTCTTCTTAAAGCGGGCACTTTTTAGGGATGAAATCACAATAATTATCTGTAAGAATATGTATGAATAACAAATATTCAGTCCTCTTGTTTTCATTATTTTGTTCATTTGCATGAAATCCTTCCCTACTGTTCTCCTTGCCTCTGTTTTAGCAAAGACTTTGCTTTTAATTGGACTGAATATTCAGCTGGGTTCAAACCTGAATTTGTAAGTAAAAAAGCTATACATAGCAACCTGCTCATCCTGGAATCCATTAAAAATAACAGGAGGGATTGAAATGAGATTATTTCAAGAGCTCTCTTGCATTCATAGGAAAACAGATTTATTGCACTTGCAGCAAAGCTCTCCCAGGCAAGGGAGATGTGGGTGATAACATTGAATCCTCCTGGTTTTTCCTCTTGTTCACAAAGCAGAACCATGAGAATTTCTGAGCTAATTTCATACCTGAAAACCATCTTTGCATGTACTGAGAGCCTGCTCTCTGCACCTCTGCTCAGAGTCTGATCTTACTGTAAGCACAGCAACACACCAACCCTGTCCCGTTCTGCAGCCTTCTTCCCTCAGCCCTCCCTCAGGGATGCACTGCAGGTCCCTGTGAAATTCAACTTGGCACTAAATGGAAGCAGTGGAGAATACTGTACAAAACTAAAATAAACCAGACACTGTAAAGTGGTAACTACAATAAAAACATCTGCAAGAGCCAGGAAAGCAGGTTGAAAAGCTGATAAATCCTCAGAGAAGGCAAGCCCAGCTACCTCAGCATCACGTTGCCAGAGGAGGGTTGACCACAGCCTTACCATGCACCCCTGAGCCTAGCCACCCTCCCACAGGGCTCCAATGAAATTTGGGCTCACGGCATAAAAAGCAGCATGTTGCCCAAAGAACAGACCAAATTGCAGCCTGCCATCTCAGCTGCCACCCCTCTGGCAGGATGCAGGCTGTGTTTTCGTTCCAGGGGAGGTTTCTTATTTCTCTCACTTAAAAAATAGCTATTTTCATTAAGAGCATCTTTTCTGCACTCCCACTCACAGCAAGAAAATGGAAAGTGATCCAAAGACTTTAGATTTCTCCTTCCAGCACTTGACAGGGGAAGCTTCCAGGAAGAAAAAGAAACCCCACCTTAACAAGATAATTAATTGTTTTGGGGGATGTGTTGTGGAACTGCTTTATGGAAGAGAACACAGGGGGAGGACAATTTTGACTTTCTCAGCAAGGAAAAATAACAGCTTCATAAGTCAGAGGCACATACACCCTAAGGCTGTAGCTGAATTTTTGAAGGGCAAGTCCTCTACTAAGACTTGCCTTACTGGTTGCCCTGCAGTGACCTCATGCAGCAGTCCCAGAAGAGGCGTTGAAGTTGCCATCTCCAAAGGCACAGGCTCGGATGTTCCTCCTGAAGAGGATGCACATTTAACTCCAGGGCTACAAAGAGAGGCCAGGTGAAGGAGCAGCATGTTCTCCTGTGTCAGGTAACACATGGCCTTTCAAGCTGCTCTTCATAGCAGAACATCTTCCCTTGCACCACAGAGCCACATGCAGCTCTAGCTTAGGGTCCTGGTGAAAGGTCTGTGCTCAGAAGGGCTGTGATTAGAAGCCAAATGAAACAGAGTAAACTTGTAGAGGTTTCGAGAGTGTGTTTTACTGACTGCCACACACCCCTTTAGTGTTGAAAGTCTGTTGATCCCAAAAGGTTCAGGCTGCTTAACAGAAGTCACAGGAGCCAAGGTGGTTTTCTTTGAAGTCTTGCTTCCAGTTGCTTACAACTTCCAGCTCCCACAGTAAATGAGCTGCAGCTTGGCACTCTGTAGATAAAGGTCTTACATTTGCACTATACCAAAAGAGCTCCCAGAGCTCAGAATCATTCCTCTGCAACATGCAGATTCCTGTAAAGCACAGTAGGGTCTTTTTCGTCCCATTTTTTTTCCCTACAGATCACAAGTTCCCACATCACAAGTTTGTTTGTTGTTTGTTTTTTTCTAGGAGCAAACTGAAATAAACTGAACATTAGTGTGGCTGAGGTCTCTAGCAGATCTTTAGTTGATATAAATTAACAGAGCTCTGACCCATATTCCTAATTCACACCTCTTGCCAAGCCAGGAATGGGTGGTGAAAAAAACTCAGGGAGAATATAGTTAACTGTATGAGCCTTGGCTTCAACAAGGTCTAGGACTCATCATTTACCTTCATTTTTATAGTCCTCATGCCAAAACTAGAAGAGGAAAGAGGTATTTGTTTCAGTGTCCTGGAGTTCATCTACACTCACATTTTATAAGAGCCTGTAACTCGTGTCTTCTGCCAACTCATTTTCCCTGGTGCACTGGCAGAGAAGAATGCTGGGCAAACACAAAAAATCACCCCAAAAAATACTGACCATGTTTGGATCTAACCTAGTTTGGGAGTCTCTGGGATGCAGAGGAAGTTGAACTGGCTACCCAGTTCCGGCTGTGTAAAAGCACCCTGCCTTCTTTTTAAGCTTATTTATGTACAGATCAAACAAACAGACTTCCCAGTGCTTTCATTTAACTTTGATGCCAAACTTTGATGTTTTCACCATTTACAGTAATCATTTTTATGTGCATTTAATATTATTTTTTAGTCCAAAACACTACACATAAAAAGACCAACTTCATTTAAAATATGCAGCATTTTTGCTATTTGAAAACTCTGCATTTTTAATTTGTTTCTTATCAGCAGACTACTTCTGGGGTAAAGAGAACATCAAGTTTTTAATGCCTTTCAGTTGATTTAAATTAATATTTTATGTTTCTATTCAAAAGAGCTGGCTAATAGAAGGGTTCTGACATTTTTTCACACTCTTTTTCTGGCATGTGTTATATGCAAAGTAATGGTTATTTCTCAAATGTTTGGTGCTTTATTCCATGATAAGTACCCAAAAGATGACATTTCCACACAGTTTAATGTACTTGGATCACTGCTCAAATGCCCTGTGCCCAGGCTGGGGAGGACAGGGACCCCAGCCTCTCAAGATTAAGATTTACATCATAATACATCAACCCTTTGCTTTAGAGGCAAACACCTGCCACCTACCTTTGTGTGCTTTAAAGCCCCGTCCCCCCAAAACAACCAAATGGGGAAGTATTTCTCTCCCTAGTTCTGCCTCTGCCAAGCTCTTTCCTAAGAACATAGAAAGCCACAATAAGAGTGAAGCTTTTAATCAAAAGGGGCCTGAATGATTTCTATTGCATTTAATAACCACTTCATCACTGTCTCTAGATGAAAGTGCTGTATTGGATTCCATAGCTGACAACAGTGGTGAGGGAGAGGATACTCTTCAATTAGGAAGCTGCACCCCTCTCCTTTGAAATTTGATGGATTCAGTATCTGAATTTCCTTTTCACTGCTGAACGCTCCACCTGCCTTTAATCCAGGTAGCTCAGGGGCTGGTAGCAATGTAGTACCAGCAGGATGGAGCTCAGTTTGCATTGTATCACAGTATTTATCAGAATTAAGGTCAGAATGATGCCATGGTCATAATGCCCAGAAACCATCCAAGATTCTGCTAAGAAGACAGTCCTAGTTGACTGCTAAGGAAGCTGAGAATCATTTCCAGTAGGCATCTGCTACACAGAAACAGTGTTAACCTAGGACAACTCATATTTAACCTACAGGATTCACTAAACAGAGATGAACCTTGGGCTTCTGAAAGCAAACACAGCTTTTTAAGCTGGGAATCCTGCTTTGCTGCTCAAAAGCAGTTGTGCTCTTCTTAGAGCACAACTAACCTTCAGCTCACTGAATCAAGAATGTCCCTGCAAGCAGGAAAAACTACCCCTCTGTTCTTGACATACCCACATATTGTACCAAACATTTGCTTCCTTTGTGTTGGTGTATATATGTTCTTACAGCCCTCAGCTTCCCCATGGGCCAGACTACTCTGAGAATTTAATGGGCACACAAACCATTATGTTCCTCAGTTGAAAGTACTGGAGTCAGCCACTATCAGCTGTACAAATGAAGCAGCAGCAGGTCACCACCCACATATGCAAAGCCCTCATTGAGCATCTCATGAGGAGGATTTTAGACACCTCTGGAAGCACAAACTCTTCTAGCACTTTGGTTAATGGGAAGCAGTTGAACTGCAGCAGAATCACTGGGGATGCAGGCTCTCACAACTATCTCTTCTTACAGCCACCACAGCTACAGACAGATCTACAAATAACATCTGGAAAATGAGGGAACATAGGAGAGGACCATAATTACTCAGCCAAGTCCCACGCAGCACAGGCTACTGCAGTTAGACAGCATTTTTACAGAAAGAAACCATTATTGCCATTATCCAGGAGGACAGAGTACAGGGGAGAAAATTTTCCTCTCTAGGGCAGATGAAGGAGTAGGAGAGCAGTGAGAAGCAATCATTAGTAAAATAATTGGCTGCCTGCTTTGCACAGTTGCCACAAAATGTTTACGCTATCAGTGCCATGAGTGTGTTGACTTGCCAAAGTCACAGCTGTGCCAAGGAACTGTCAGCTGCAGGGGCTGCTGTTGCATTTCACCTTGTCAGTATACGATGAACCCCCTGGTCATCACCCCTATCCCCCTGCTTTCCCAGAGCCATATTAGAAAGATTTATTATTAGCCTCCTTCTGAAACCTAGAATTTTGGCACCCGTGATTACTATCACGACCAAATGTAACATCTGAAACCTGTTTCTGAAAAATGAAGATAGGATGCTGACTGATAAAGGATCTGAATTAATTTTTTTTTTTAAAGTGAGTAATAAGTTCGAAGCTTCTGTGTAGACCTGTTGTTTTTCCTTGCTGTAGATAGAAAGAAATGTTAACATCTTAGATTCAGGCACAATGATACTGAGTTTACTCCAGGGCTGTGCTGGAGTGGAGTGGAAATGTCATTTCATGAAAGTATTTTTGTTTGCTTCCCCCCCTCGTTTTCCAACTAACTTTAACAAAACACACCTTGAAGAAGGAAGGATGCTTCTGTTTTGTTTTAAAGACAACGGACATAAAAAAAGAACTCCTAAGAGATGCAAAAGTGGTTAACTGAGCACAGGCAGTCATTGCAAAAATTCCATCAAGAAGTCTCACTTATCACTGAGAAATCATATTAAAGAAAGGTACAGTCTAGGAAGGAAAGACATGCACTACACAGTAACTTATTCATAGACTACATGTGCAAGGAAAGCTTCTAAGAACACAATCCTGAAGGCAGCTGCAGATCCCTGCAAGTCACTGCTGCTCTCAGTTCTGGGGGTGGTGAGCACACTCAGCACACTGCAGGATTTGCCTCTAATGGCTATCTGAGCCCAAAGCCAAACTGTTAAATTAATAAAATCCCTGCATGCTAGATCAGGACATGAGAAGATTGCTCGCGTTGCTGAGAGATTATCAAGTGAATAAATCTAGCATGTGATAGATAAAACAAATACCCATTAAAAATACAAATCTCTCAACACTGGGAAGAGAAATGCATTCCCAGCACAGACTCTGAAAGCCTTCAAAAAGACAGGCATATCCAGCATCAGAACAGATGGAGAAGATGAACAATAATTCCTTTCCAAGCATCCATGCCCACAAAAGCAGTGAGCACAGGCCCCCTAAAGAGACAGATAATAAGAGCAAAAGAAAAATGAAGAGTATCTTCAAACACCTCAGACTTGATGAGAACAGCTGGGAATCTCTGCTTTGAAGTGTGACATACTAGAGACAAACTCAGACATTTCTGGCTACTTAGCCAACAGTTCAGTTGGCATTGCCTTAATCTCAGAAATTTTCACTGACTTTTGTAGGTAAGAGAGGTATAACTGCACCAGACTTTTGACCCTTATTCTTGGCTCCAGTCAGCCCAAGGTAAATCCAAGTTTGAAATAATTTTACCCCTTCCCTTCAGTGACTTTGGAATCCACCTCCCCCTCCTAAGGGCACCTCAGTTCTGGTTGTTTCACACTCAGATTTCTCTGGATATGCCTTGATCAAGAAGACGCCATTTGTTTTCCCTCATCAACCTGCCTGCAACCCCATTTCTACATTTACCTAAGGCCCTGGGCACACTAAGGGTGAAACTCATAACCAGTGTTATTTAAGAGGTTGCTACCAACGGGTATCCTGGGCAGCTTCCCAATTCATATGGACAGGGCAGACAAAACCCAGCTGGAGCATATGTGTGGATATACTATCCCCTACTAGAAGCTCTTTGTCTCTGTTGCTGTTTGAGCCTTTCCAGCTCAAGGTTCAGTATCTCCAGCTTGTCTTTACTCACAAGAACCATGTTACAGGCTCCAACTTGGGCACCTCTGTCACAGCACAAATTGTTGCTTCAGCCTGTGCTCTGAGCTGACAGAATACAAACCCTCCAGGCAGCCTTCAGCCTCAGTACCAACCCCAGTAAAACCCCAAATGTTATAGAGCAAATACAAAATGAGCTCTGCGTTTGCTGACTATTCCCAGAAGATATCTTGCTCCTTACTTCAGTCTAAGTATTCAAAAGTCAGTTCCTGAAACTTTCCCCTCCTTTCAAGTAATTTTGCCAAGGTAAGGCTCCCCCCAAGTCCAGCCCTGCTGGGAAGAGCCTGTCTCCTAACTCAGCACTGCCTTCTCCCACTTATACAGGCAGGTTCTTCTTTAGACCTCACTGAACTAGTGACACATTTCAGGCCTGAAAGAAATAGAAAAGGACTTAATAAGCCTGCGATGAGAATCAGAATAATGAATAGCTGAAAGTGAAAGCTACGCAAGTTATGATAAGTTATGCAAATTATGACAAAAGGCATTTAGTTGCTGTAAGAACTAGCACAAGGCAGATGTCCCACCTCCATTCTGCACCACAATGGGGTTCAGCTACACCCACTTTCTGGTGAAAACTTCTGTCTTTTCCAATTTTCAGCTCTTTTAAGAGTTTTTCAGTACAGCAAGGTGAATGATTCAGGAAATTCAAACTCCAGAAGAGAGGGCAGCAGCACGAGGCTCATTATTAGTTATTTAATCAGCCATTTGTGGGGGTTTCTGGACTTGTGCCAGCTCTACCTTCAGAGTTTTTGGACACACACTGTGTGAGGGGAAGGACTCCCGTGCACTCTCTCAAGCTGTTCCATTACATCTGATTTATAGCATGACACTGCTTGTTCTAGCCCATAACCTTGAGCTTGTAAACTACACAGGGGAAAATTTACTAACCACTGAGTTCATCTTAATGCACTATTGGGACTCTTAAGTGGGGAAAAAAGAAGGCAAAGAATCGGGGGCATCCAGAGGAGCTGGTTTTGAACAGCAATCCTTTCCTGGCCCAATCCAGTGCATCTCACAGTCCACTCTGTTTTCACTTAAATAAAGTTTTAATTTACATGGCCAGCACAGAGTAAGGACCTATGTTTGTCCTGCTTTGAAGGTGATAATCAATAGGAGAGTTGTAGATACATTTCACTTACTAGCTGCACACATGGTTGGAGTTTACCTCAACAGCCTTTACTCCACTCTTCACTGGCATCAGTTTGATTAATAACAGAAGCCAGAAAACTGTTTTGTAACTTTTCTATTAGGAAAGAAAGTTGTCACCCACGCAGCAGAACAATTTCCTAGCAGTAAAGGAGTCCCCATCAATGTAAACAGAAAAGCACTGAGAGCTGGAATACAGGTGTTACATGTCCTTAGTGCAACTCTGATGAGCAACCTAACACAGACCTGGGACTTGCATGAACATCAGAGCCAACAACACGCTCTCATCAGAGGCTGCAAACTGCATCCTTGGTTCCACTAGAAGTGTGGCCAGATGACCAAAGGAAGTTATCTCCCTTTCATCAGTGCTGGTGAAGCTGTACCTGGAACACCAAGTCTGGTTTTAGGTTCTACACTGCAACAGAAATGGGGAAACTGGAGAGGGGACAGCACAAGGGCTGGAGAACAGGATTTATGAGGAAAGGCTGAAGCTGGGCTTGTTCATCCTGCCCAAGAGGTGGGTTAGCAGGGTGATCTGACAGCAACAAGGAGTTACAAGTGATGGGGTCAACCACTTCTCAGTAGCACCAGGGAACAGAATAAAGGACAAGGACAACAGAGCTTGGGAAACTCAGGCTGGCTTGGCAAGAAGTTTTCACAGGGAGACAAGCGTAGCACTAGTACAGACCAGAGGTGGCTGGGCCTCCCATAGTGTTAGAGACACAGGTGACTTGGTGCAGCGTTGACAAAGGTCCCAACTCTGAGCAATTTAAAATAAAGATTTCATACGAATACAAATACAGTTTCAGCCTCCACTTCATTATTTTTGGAGCAAAGAAAAAGGGAGTCTATCTAGGTTCATCTTTGACAAGTTCATTTTACCACACAAAACTTGATGGCTGCACTACTGTGAGATACACAGAAGCAGCACCCACAAATGCAGTAGTTATTCAGATGCTCTGCCCCACCACGTTTTGTCTTCATTTTCAAGGATGCTCAGTTCAAGTGTATTACAGACTTTCAGATTAATTTCCTCAGCTAATACTCTGAGGTGAACGTCTAATTTGCCCAAGGTAAAGTTACACTCTCCTTGGTTTGTTCCCTTCAATGGCAGCCTGCCCTCCATACCAGCATACAACTTCCTTGAAACACGAAGAGAGTGTTGATGTTATAGAGCAAATACAAAATGAGCTCTGCGTTTGCTGACTATTCCCAGAAGATATCTTGCTCCTTACTTCAGCCTAAGTATTCAAAAGTCAGTTCCTGAAACTTTCCCCTCCTTTCAAGTAATTTTGCCTAGGTAAGGCTCCAGCAAACAGTAGCCTGTGTGAGTATTTATGCTGTTACAGTCTCTTATTTTGTTTAATTTTTAATTATTTTAAATTACACAGCTGAAGTGCAACTGGATATATAGCAGTGGACAGATGTCATTCAGCAAAAAGGCTTGTTCTTTGAAGAGCCTGAACTAGGGGCCTCTCTAGCAGGAGGACTGTAGCTCATATGCTGAGGAATGTCACACTGCTTCTATGGTTCGTTGAGGACATTAGGGGTAACCTTATTACTATTTAAAGGAGAATACTGTTTGTAAATGACTTCCCAGCACCCCAGCAGTGGATTTTCATAGGGACTGGCAGAGAGCAGCAACTCCTATTGTTCCTTCACTCCAGTGACTGGTTTCCCAAGCAGGAGCAGCAGTGCTGTGACACAGCTCCTGTTTGTGCATCAGGTAATCACACAATTTCCACTGAATGACCTTGGTCGTGTCAAGTCCATACCAGGTACAGCAACACAGCTGGAGCATTGGGCAGAACACACTGTCAGTGCCCAGGTACCCCCCAAGCCCTAACATCTCAACCAGAGCAATTCCCAGGACAGACCTGGCCAGAGCCAGAGGTACCCACCCAGCTGTCCAGTCATTGTCTATCACACTCTCATTTATTTTCCACATTTTAAAAGAGGCTGATGAACTTTATATTCATGAGCCTTTCCTTACTCTGTTTTTGATGAACTACCTCCTTAATAAGTGCCTAGGAGTTTTAAAAAGGAAAAAAAAGCAAACAAACAAACTACACACACCCAAAAACACATCAGGCTGCCTGACAGAAGTACTTCTACTTTCTCAATGGATACTTTAAAATGTTTATGAACAAGCCCAACAGCAGGTTTGGAAGTTTTTCTCAATTAAATCTCACATTGCTGAGCACAGCTCACAGTTCTGCTCTCCTCAGATTTCCCTGAAGCCTCACTGCACCTTCACACTTACTTGCTCCCTCTCCAGTTTTTGTAACATCAGCACATACACAAGTGGTGAGTTTACAGTGCCCCCAGATGTTACTCATGAATTCAGCACCAAGTAGAGGCCTTGGTGTTTCTCCTTCCCTTCCCTTCCCTTCTCATTTAAGAACACTCTTTTATCAGAGGTCACAGCAATAAATGATGTTTTGCTAAAACTTTGTTGCAGTTAGCACGGAATTTCATGTCTGAATCCATATCAGACACCAAACTAAAGTGCAGATGTACTAATTACCAAGAAAGTACAGTAGAACCAAACCCCTCAAATTTCATGTATATATAGAACTTGCCAGTAAAAAGCTTTATCGCTACATCTCAGGCAGGTTCCCTTACCAGGGTTTTGATGCAACTATGACAGAAACCACTTCACTCTTACCATCCTACCAAGGAAAGGCAGGGACCGAGCCAGTTCAAGCCCCTCACCTCACCCAACTTCCCTGTTACAAACACACCTGTAGAGCTTCCTTAGCCAATACCATAAAGATCCACACTGGGTTATGCATCTTTAAGATGGCAGAAAAGGCTACTCAGGAATAAGAATACTAAAAGCATGTCAAAAAGGAGTTTTCTCACTTACTATTTTGAGGAAGAAAACAAGAATGACAAGCAAAAACCATACCTTTTGACTGAAAATTTTTGAAAGCCCCAGGTCTGTTTGCTTAAAGGAGTTTCAGGGCCACCTGCTGCATCACAAAGAAGCTGGAAAAGACATCAGTCGTATTCTCACTTCTCTCCCTCTCTGTAGATTCATAACCAGAGCAATGTTATCTCTAAGGATATAGCCTTCTCTGGAGGTTCAAAAAGGATCCAAAGCAAAATCTACAGCATGCAGGAGAAATAGGTACTGGAATAAAACACCTAGAAGCCAGGGTTTAGATATTTATATGTATGTAAGTGTAATGTGTGTGAGCGCTTAATAAACTTGAATTATTTTGCAATTCTTTAGTCTTCTCCCAGATCGCTGATCCCCAAAAAGATTAAATGACTCAACTTTGCTACAACTTGTAAGAGATTCAGTATGACAGAAGAGTTTAAGGGCAGCTGGCAGAGCAAAGCACAGCTGTTTATCACAGTACAACAGAAACAGTTCTTCAAACACATATCAGGGACTGCAGAGATAGAGAGTTTTATCAGAACACACCTTTCAGACAAGTTACTAAATCGTGGCTTTAACAGCAAGTAATGTGTCTGAACGTGCACTGCAGAAATCCAGACTGCAAACAGGCACCCATTAACAGGACTGAGCTCTGCATGGACTTCTTGTGTAACTTCATCACCCCCAATACTCTTTTAACATCATGAGAACCTTTCTTTGGTAGCCAAAAGAAACACCTGTATGCCACCTTCATTAGGACAATAAAGATAATTTGTTTCCTTACAGAAGCTGCTCTCAGCCATCATTCAAGTACTGATCAAAGTAAACACATGTAAGAAAGGCTACCACGGGCTGGTGTGGTAAAAAGACCCAGATGAGGTATACAATCTATCTCCCATACTGATGTTCCCAGAATGGAAAAGTCTAAATGTCAGCTATTTGCATGAACAAGCAATTGCTCGTTCTCTTTTTATGGTGATGTTCATGAACTCTGGCCATCTAAAGTTAAAAATTTGACTGAGTGAAATGAGATTCCCCCTACTGACCTCAGTCTTTTTCTCTTCGAAGAAATAATGATAAAAATGGGATTGTTTTCATAGAACTGAAAGCCTGATTTGTATATGCAACAAGCCATTTCATATTATGTCCACAGAGTGTTACTTTCCCCGACATTACAAAGGCAATTTGTTTCCAGACAGTGCAGAACAATTAGTTCACTCTTCAACAAAACAAGGTTTTCTCCATATTGTGCCTATTACCCACATTGAGTTTCCACAGAAAGCAGCCTGAACTCCATGCACATATCAGACTATTAATGCCAAGGGCAGAATCCAGAACAGAGTTTCAACACCCTGTAAGTTTTTGCTGCCACTTCCTCTCTGACAAACTAAACACTGCCACCTACTGACTGCCAAAACCTGAACTTCAAGGGATTGGCTTTTTATTCCCCACTCCCAAGACACATTGCCCAAGAGGTACAATAATAGCTGTAAGGAAGGTATTACATTCCAGATAAACCATAAATCGATGTCTGTATTCTTAAATATTATTGTTGCTTTTTTTTGTTCCAATGCTGTAGCTACTTTAAGAAATTTTAGTACTTTTAGTCCAAGTCTGATCTTGCCATTTGACTGTCAAGCACATATTTTTACCACCAAAGCCCCCACCATACATAACAGAGACACCTGTGTGAACTTCAGGTCATTACAAGTTTTATAACAGCATTGTATGTTCTAGATTTGATAGTCCAGGGTCGAGTTTGAATGCTGTGGTCCAAATTACATCTGCTGCTCCAAGATTTTTCCATGCCTATGGCTTGACAAATAAGAAAAAACCCTATGGTCATTCTCACATCATCCAGCTCCAGCAGTATCAAAGATATAACTAAAGCATTATTTTAATTATTCCTTTATACAATTACACTGTCAAACAAGAGATACATATACAGTCACAACAGTGTGTCAGAGCGTATGAACAAGGGTTCTGTTTCGCAGCTGCTGCACATATTCTTTTGCCTGGTCAAAGCCAGTCCTTGGTGGCTCTGGAGGGGGAGGAGGACCTTCCATCAGCTTCACAAAGTAGTGGCACCTGTTGATTTTCATGAAGGCAAACATGCCCTTGGCATGGTAACGAATGTGCTTCACGTAGCGGCCTCTGCCCGTCAGGGACTCGGCTGAAGGAGAAAGGAGAGAAAGACTGTTGAGTTGAGGATGAACTGCCACACACCTGCAACAGAAACACCTGTCTTGCCAGTGTGTGTTTCGTGGCTGCTTCTGGAAAGTTAATTCTACTCAGGATTCTCTCCCCCATCTTTCTTCTGTTACATTCAGCAGATCAGTGATACAGAGGGATCCGTGAGCTGAATTAACACTCCTCAGGAGCACAAAAAAGGTGAATTTAGAAAGCATGCACACAAGATAAATATGTAGGAAAGGGCAAATCCAAAGGAAGCTAGACTGAACACTTACTAAATTATATAGCTCTTCTGAAGGTGATATTAATATCACTGCTTTTCAGTAGTTTGCCTCATGAATTCCTGTAGAAGTCTTAGACTTCATTTTCTCCCCTTATTGCATATATCACAGGTATTTTCATTATCTACACACCCAGTCCTGCACTAGCAGCTGAACCTTCTTATGGCAGAGGCCTGGAATGCTCCAAAGAATTCTAATCAAATTGCTCTACAGTCCAGGTGACTTTAAGCTTATAAGGTCTGTTTAGTAAAATTCACGCCACATTAGACAAAATGGGAAGTAATATCTTTGGGCCTAAAAACACCTACAAGTAAACATTTCTCTAACATTTTTCTGGGCTAAAAAGTGCTGTAGGTATTCCAGGCTCATCCTGTAAACAACTACATCTTTTTATTAAGAAGTTTTCTGTCAATACTCATTTACTTGTACACAACTTCCGACAGAAGTTTAATTCTGATCCTGCAAATCTAGCTGTACCAGCCACAGACAAAGCCTCCAGCATCTCTGTTCACTGGCAACATTAAAAAGTAGTAACGGTTTGCTTTCATATTCATGTCAAGCATCTTCCTCTTCAGGACCTTCTGTTCATATAAGGAGCAGAAATTCCACTCTCAGATGAATGCATCTTAAAAATGATGCATCTGGCAGACGCCAGAACACCACCAGTCAGGCACCACCTGCAACAAAGTGATGGCTAAAGGCTCAAAAAGCACTACTAACTTCAGCTGTGTTGCAAGCACGTGCCTTTCATGTTTTGGTAAAGATAAGTTCAGCAGAAACTGCCCTCTATTCATTTCTGCTGATTTGAAGCCAGAAAAACTTACTAAGGATAAAACTTTTTCATAGGGCAGGATAGGGTAGGATGACATTTTCCTGCACTAAATTAAAAAAAAAATGTACCTATATGTAAATTCGATTTGAATTCCACGTTGTGCTTTCTTACGGCCAAGTCCTGTGCTTCCAACAGAACCTGTAACAAAAGGAAAAGAAATGGAAATACTTGAGTAGGAATTCAAGCAATGCTATTTCTTATCTCTAGATAACATGGAAGAAATTGAAAGTTTAAGTCAGTTATAGAAAAAGTATTTTATAGAGATAAAAATTGTTAAAAGACAAGCATCTTTTACATAAGGATGTTCCTTGCATACAGACTGAAAAAGCCTCAGGACAATTTTATTACATTTTTGGGGAGGAAAGGGAGTGGAAATGATGATTCCCATCAGCATTTGTCAGCCTTCCATCTACGGACCTTTGTCTAACTAGACATCAGAGTAGAAACAAATTCTAAGGTGGGTAAAATGAACTTGGGTCATGCAACATTTTCAGCTCATACAGGGCACATCTTTGCCATTATTAAGCCAGAAATCAATGCTTCAGCCAAGAAAATGAGTAATTTGAGAATCCTAACAACTACAGTGTAACAAAAGCCTTTGTGCCTTTACAGGCCTTTCCTTTCTAATATCCTTCACCTCTTAAAGAGCCAAAGTACACAAATGTAACAGCCATTAGAGACCAGGATTCTGCATCATTTACCAGGAACTTAACACCAAGCACTGTTGCAGAGGGCACCCACATGTAATTTATCATCATGACAAATGAACACAGCCAGCACAAGTGACCCAAACATATTTATAAGTCACAATATGACATGACTGTAACAAAAATATGTTGTTTGAATGTGTTCCCAACAGGCTTACTCGAAACATAAGACCCCACAGAAACATCTCCAAACTTCAGGTGACAGGTATTGATTTTAAAATTTTCTTGAAACTAGAAGTGTTAAAGAATACTACTACATACCTCTCTGATCACCTTTGCTCCCTTTTTGTCACTAAATTCCAGCTGAGCAAGAGCCTGATCAATGGTCATTCCTTTTATCTGCAATCAAAGCGTTAAAATTAACTCCAACAATTACAACTATTTCCCTTCTCTTATTCAGAAGATATTACTTGACTTACATTGCCATTATGAAAACCAAAAATACTTTAGTTTCCTTAATTATCACTTCTTCAATATCTTACACACAGAAAGTCTGAGCTAAATATTGAATAAATCTTGACAAAACATTAAATTATTTTTTTCCTTAAAGAAAAAACCAGTCCATTACTATCTTTCAAAATTCTTCTTGCCATCTACCACAAGGCAGAAATCAACATGGAAATTCTTCTACAGTGCATAATCTGTGCATGATCCTGGGTACACCTGAGAGAGCACACTGGGATAAAGCAGCTAAAGCAAACCACAAACAGCTGCTCCCTGTCCAGACCCAGGCTCATCCCAAGGACTCAGTATTGAAGAGGTTGATTAGACTGTGGCCAAATGAGGCTGTTAAGGCAAATACAGCAATCAATCAAATTTTGCATTCTAACAAACATAGCACAAAGTACTCTTTGCTTACCAGTTTTGCCAGATACCACATCTTATCTTTGCTGTATTTTATGTCTCTCCGACAGTGATATATTACCTGGGTGCAAAAAACAAAAGTTACCAGAATCAGTAATTTTGCTGTGAAAATAAGAATGGACCATCCATGCCTGCTCCACAATTTTCTTACTAAGAATAAAATAAGTATGGCTCTCCCTACTATACCATGAGCACACTGGATCAGGCACAGCTTTGAGATTGGAAACTTTGATATTTGAAAGTATTAAAAAAAAGTTGTTGGCACGTAGAAAAGTCTAATGCAATTTTATGACAATTTGTTCATAAATAGAAGCCCCTGAAAAGGATAATCAGAAGATTTCTCATCATCTTTTCCTCTCATCCTCCCCACCTTTAGAAGCAAAGACTGACGTGCCCATTCAGTCTTAAAAATACTATTCTGCTGTCGAGTCAACTTACTGGGAGAGCAACTAAACAATATTAGCAGAGTGAACTTAATTACCACTTCAGAAGTGAAGAGGCTTTCAAGTTTGATTGGCATGAAGAGCTGCCTCCACAGACCCATTCAACATTATTACTGACAGGGACCAACAGTAGCTAGCAGCATTTAACATCAATACAAATTTGAAAGCGGTGGCATTCTTTATAAACAGGTAAAAAACTGATTTAATAAGCGAGCCAGTCGATAGCTGCATTTTCACCCACATTGCATCAGTCAGCACAGACCACACCAGGGATTTCTACATCCTATGGCTTAATGGTCACAGGGGCAATCAATAAATACTCATGGCCCACAAAAGTACATGCCCAAAAAATCTCTTTTCTTCTGAGATGCAAACACTTCACTTTGCTGAGCAGTGTGTCTAACAGAGGCCGCAACACGTCAATTCCCAACGGAGAAAAATCACAAAAATGGAATTCAAAAATATCAGTTCTTGACAGTGAGTAAATACTGAAGAGCTAACCTAAAAATCCTCCCAAGTTGAGCTGTAGTGAAAGCAGCACTAATTCGTCCTTTTAGTTATCAAATACACAATATTCTCTTCCTATGCAACTTCAGAGCCTTGCTTCCGTTTGCATTTACCTGCAACTTCCCAGTTACAAAAATAATACACTGAAATAATGAACAAATAAGCTATAAAACTAGTGCCTTGTACAGTCACCCAGAGGCAGTGACAATCTGCTCAGAAATTGCTAACCACACCCAGGTAAGGACATTCCCAGGTGCATCCTTACAGCTGGTCTGCGGGGTTCTCCAGGCAGCTGTGGAGGGTAAACAATCCTGTTCTTTTTCTCCCACTTCCCAGTCTTCTGCAGAGATGTGCTTGTGTGGATGCATGACAGAGGGAAAAGGCTACAGGACGGCAGCCACCTGCAAGACAAGACCACAGCCTCAGCTGCTGAACACAACAGTTCTTTTTCCCTGCCCAGTTTAGCTGGAAAATTGTGAACCTGCCTGTGTTGATAACGAGAATCGACACATTTTCCTACTCATAAAATCAAACTATTACAGTGTATTACAGTTTATGTTGGAAGGGCTTTTTAATTCAACAAGAAACCCCAGCCTTCCCAAAGCAAACCATGAACCATCAGTGACATTGGTACAGCACAAGACTCCACATTTAGTGCTCCTGAATCATCCCACAAAGGCACAGTCACCTCTGTTTATATCTTTTCCAAGACCTACCAATACTTATCTAACTCTTACCGACAACATTTTAAGCAATAAAAATTTCTAGTTTTTCAAGGGGTTGAGTATCTCAAAGCATTTAGAAATTTATAAACATTCTGAAATCTGAAAGGAGAGGTGTTCTGAACTATTTCCAAAATGCAATCAAGTCAATATAAGACAAGCTGACAGCAAAAAAAATCAGTCTTCAGTCAGTCTGCTCACCTCGGAACCTGAAAAACCAAGCTACATTTTGCCCCCCTGCTGCCTAAATAAAGCAGCACTGGGCAGCCACTCCCAACTGCAAGTTAAAGACCAAATCCTGTGAATTTTACTAAGCCTCGAACAGCTTCATGTGGGTGGTCAAACTGTGCAAAGCATCTTAAAAATAACTGGCAAACAAAACATGCTGATTAGTTTCAATTAGATACATTGTACACCTCTAAGTTTTGGTTTATTTGATTAATACCTAAAAATGTCACTGAACAAGGCAACAAGTCATCAGCATCAGTCAGAATATCATGGATTAGTACAGGACAATCTTTGACAAGCACAGGAATATCATTTTAACAAATTGAGCAGGAATGAACTAAGCATTCCCTTCCTGGCCTCAGAGAGCACGTTAATATATCTGACAACTTAAGGAATGTCATATTCCCTCTATCTTAAAGTAATCCAGCCTCATGTGAAGAGCAAAACTATCCTAACTTTAGGAAGAGGACACAAACACAGTGCAAGTAAGAGAAAACTGCGACAAACAACAAACAAAATACATTATATAAGCATGAGGGGAACAGGACGGAAAGAAGCTGAAGGAATGCTAGAAGGAACCATCCATAAGCAACAAGTGGGACACACAAACAAGAACTGAGTAAAATAATGAGCAGGTAACTCTGTCCAACAGCAAGGAAGCAAAGTAAGAGCAACATAAACCTATTTCTTCTTCCTCTGGTGACACAGGCCTCTACAATTTACCTACATAGGCTCTAGCAGAGACCAAAGCTCTGCACTTGGAGGATCCACACCAGCCTTCCCTCTGAAGTCAGGGATACAGCAGTACCAGTGCTCCCACAGCACAGCCTGTGATCCCTCTAGACTGAGAGGGAAATTCAGCAACTACAGAAAAGCAGTGGCTGGGGACAGCACAGGGGGGAGCAATGGGTACATTGTTACTGTGACCTGCACCACAAGGTCAGAGGAAATCTGGAAGACACCTCTGTCATGGCACAACATCTCAGTACGTGGAAAGACACCACAGGGGCAGAGAGTGACCTGTTCCCACAGCTCCGGGGCAGGGGGGAAAGGCAGAGAAAGGACAGAGCCCCAGGTACCCCCCGGGAAGGGCTGCCCCTGTCCCACTGCCCGGGGATGGCAGGGGGGCAGCAGAACCACACTCACCTCTCCGGCCGCGCCCAGCTGAGCAGACCCCGTGCCCAGGAACCGCCTGAAAGGGGGTAGCAGAGAGCGAGGAATAAACACAACCATGGAATCACAGAATGGCTGGGTTGGAAGAGACCTTGAAGATCTCCTTGTTCAAATCAGAGACACCTCCCACCATCCCAGGTTGCTCCAAGCCCCGTCCAACCTGGCCTTGGACACTTCCAGGGATGGGGCAACCACAGCTTCTCTGGGCAACCTGTGCCAGGGCCTCACCACCCTCACAGGGACGACTTTTTTCCTAATATCCTATCTAAACCTACTCTCTGTCAGTGTGAAGCCATTCCCCCTCGTCCTGTCACTACGTGTCCTTGTAAACAGTCTCTCCCCATCTTCCCCGCCCGCTCCTTCTGGCACTCCTTGGAAGGCCACAACCAGGTCGCCCCGAAGCTTCTCTTCTCCAGGTTGAACAACCCCAACTCCCTCAGCCTTTCCTCACGGGAGATGCTCCACCTCTCTGACCACCTCGGTGCCCTCCTCTGAGGTGAGAGCCCCCCCCAGCAGCGCCGCGTCCCCCGGCAGCGCCTCACCCGCGCCCAGAGCCCAGCGCGCCGCCATCTTCCCGGCCGCGCTTTGCGGCAGCGCGCCGGGCGGGGACACAGAGGCGCGGGGTTTGCGACAGTTTGCGACGACGCTCGGCGGCAGCGCCCGGGGCACGTGGGGGGAACGGGGGCGATGGCGGCGGAGACGGGAACGGGAGCAGGGACAGGGATGGGGGTGAGGGCGCTGCCCGCCTCTCCCAACTGGTACAGCAGCCGCTGCAGCGACGCCAGCAGCGACGGCCGCCTCTTCGGCTTCGCGGCGCGGCACCGCGTCTGCCTGCTGGATGTCGGAGCCGCCGCCCCCACGTTTTACGGTACCGTCACAGCCCTCCCTGGCCCCCCGCGTTGTACAGAGAGGGACCGGGATCCGCCGGGGGAAGCGGCGGGAGCCCCGGGGGAGGTGTGGGGCGGATTGGGGGTGGGGGGTATAGGGAGACGCCGTGCGCTCCCGGGGATCCGGGATTTGAATCAGGGTCTGTCGCTGTCGGTGCAGGGGAGCTCGTCGGGCACACGGACAGGATCTCCGGGTTCGCGTTCTGCCACTGCCCCGGGCAGAGCGGCCTCTGCGCCAGCAGCTCCGACGACGGGAGCGTCAAGATCTGGGATGCGGCGTCGCTGTCGCCGGTGCTGGAGTACAGCCGGCACCAGGTGGGAGCGGGAGCCACCGGGAGCGGGGGGCGAAGGGACTCACGGGGGGATGCGGTGATTTAGGGCTCGCACACAAAGCAGGGTGAGGCTGCCTCACCCAATGGTGAATTTCAAAGCCTCTGGCCGGGTTTTAGTTCTGCCCTGGAGCCTCGTTGCATCACCTCAATGAGCTGTTGGTTGCCATCAGAGCCGCAATAAAACAATGTGCTCGCGGTCTGCCACTTAACCCAGCTCACTTAAAATGATCTCAGCACGTTACTGTTCCCCATGGGGCAGACTAAAGGTACGTTTGAACATTTTCTGTGACTCAGGACACCAGATCAGCATCTGCATCCATTTAAAGCCCAACAGACCTGAGACACATTGGAACAAACCGAACTGATGCTAGAAAGTGTTCACAGATTGTTTTCTGAACTGGTGCTGGGGAGTGCTTACTGTTTATTTTCTGCCCTTTATTCTGCGTTAGACAGTGGTGGAACAGCTCTAAGAGTGTTCAATCCTCTTTCCTCAGAACCCAATCTCTGCGTTGCACTGGTCACCTCTTGTGAAGGATCTCATTGTGTCTGGTGATGAAAAAGGTGTCATTGTTTGCTACTGGTACAACAGAAGTGACAGCCAGCAGTTCTTCCCAGAGCCTCGCACAGTTTTTTGCCTCACTTGTTCCCCTCATCAGGAAAACCTGGTGGCCATCGGGTAAATATTTGCTATGGTTTGTTTTCCCCTATTCTCCTGAAAGAACCTTATTGGGAATTTTTTGCTACATGGCTGTAGGGTTAATTTTGAGAGGGTTTGGTGGCTGTTCTTCTAGTGTACAAGTTAGAAATAACATTTAGATGTGGTAAACCTGCAAGACACAGAAATCCATAACAGTGGAATTGTCCAGGTTCAATTTGCATTTTTGAGGTTTCTTAAAACTGTTATTTTTAATTAAACTTGACTGAAAGCTGCATTAGTAATGGATTGTTGTCATTCTTGCAGCCAAGTATACTGGTTGCCCTTCTTGAAAAGGCAGCTGCAAGCATCCCACTGCCATACTGGAGCTCCCATTACCATTAGGCTGCCAGTCCCATTGCTGCTAGGATTTGGCTTCTCTGTCTATAATATGATAGTGATCCTGGAAAGAGCTTGGAAATCACTTAGAAATTATCCCACAAGCATCCAAGAATCTCTTCATTAATTTAGATCTCTGCTTTCAGCTACAAGGACGGCATGGTGGTTGTCATTGATATCAGCAGGAAGAGAGAAGTCCTGCATCGGCTGAGGGGCCACGAGGATGAAATACATTGTCTGGCCTGGTGCCCTGTGCCTGGTGAAGAAAGGTTACCTGCTTGGCAAGATGAGGTCCAGGGTATGTAGAAGTGATTAATAGTTTGTGAAGCAATTTTTATTTCATGTAAATGTCTATTTCTAGAGAATTGAATTCTTTATAGAAGGTTGGTAAGTAGCTAAGCAAAGGCAACTGATAAGTTCAGTACAGTGTGTTCTGATAGAAATCAGTCTATTTTTCAGCTAATTTTTTTTTAAAGCTTTGAATTTCAAAGTGTAATAACATGACTTCAATGGTGTTCAGCAGTTCCTTCAGAGGAAGGCAGAGTTCCAAACGGGGAGCTGACACAGGACACAACCACAAAGAAGGGCTGTTACCTGGCTTCGGGAAGCAAAGATCAGACCATACGAATATGGAGCTGTACCAGAGGCAGGAGTAAGTAGGATTAATAATATGAGATAAACAGTGACAGTGTGGTGGAAGAGCTGTTCTCTAACTGCAGCCTTTGTCTGCTAATCTGATGGTTTAAAGCATGGGCAGTGTACTTAAAGCTGCAGATTCACAGG
Source organism: Chiroxiphia lanceolata (assembly GCF_009829145.1). NCBI lineage: Eukaryota > Metazoa > Chordata > Aves > Passeriformes > Pipridae > Chiroxiphia > Chiroxiphia lanceolata. The sequence continues at coordinate 12,671,480 of NC_045651.1, forward strand.
GCTACTCTTTCTGTCAGGGAATTCTGATGTGCAAGGTCTGGATGATCCCTCTTGGTTCCACAGGTGTGCTGACTCTGAAGTTGCCCCCCACCAAAAGAAGAGGTGGAGCTGTTGATCCCGCTGTTAAGGAGCGCATTTGGCTCACTGTTCACTGGCCTCCTGGTCGTGCCACAGAAATTGTGTCCAGTGGTTTTGGGTGAGTAGAGCACTCAGCAGCCTGGGGACCATCAGCAGCTGCAGATTCATTTGTTGATACTTAAGGAAGTGCTGGATAGAAAACACACTCCTTTCCTCTTTATGTCCCAGTATAACAGGAGAGAAGATAGGCCAAGAGTAAAAATGGGACTTCAGGCTTCTAGAAAACTGTTTGTCCCATAATTTCTCCCACAATCTAACTGAATGTTGACTGCTAATGGTACAAGTTGTGTTTTTGCCCATCTAGTGGGGAGAGATGACCTGTCAGTTTTCAGGGTGCTGTTTGTGTGCAGCTCTGTACAGGCAGGTGCAGTGGATGTGTGTTGAGCTGTATTAGTCTTGTACTTGCAGAACGTGCACAGGTAGTGGAGTCTGTATATGGCCTATGTTGTTCTTTTGAAGTGAAAAATTAAATAAATTTAAATTTTGCAGAGGAGAACTGCTTCTTTGGAATTTGAACCAACCTGGAAAACGCAAGTGGACTCTTCTGGGATCTTCAGAAGGACAAAACCACTCCCGAATTGTGTTCAATCTCAGCTCTGTGAAGCAGCAAGACAAAGAGCTCCTTTTTTCCATTTCAATGGACAGGGATGTAAGAACCATTTTAAAATTAACATAAAAATGCCTGCAGTGTACAGTTTGACTGAGTGAGGCTAAGCCTTTTAGGGCCACAATATTTCTTTTTAAGTGGGTTTATCCCAGCATTTTGTAACATTATTGCTTAAGATTTGCTCTGAGCACAGGTTGTGTATTTTTTTGTTAGCTTATAAGCTCAAGATCTTACCCTGGTGAATTGTTATGACATTCTGGACTTCAATGGTAAGAATTTAATAAAGAGTACTTACCACTTCTTTTTCCTGTTTCACTTTTAAAAGGTCTGGTTTTCCTTCGTAAAATCATTTAATTGTATAAACTAAAGCATCTGGGTTTTATTTTTTTTTTTAAATCATTGGCCTTTTACAGGCAGCAGAGTGCCTCCTATTTTGAAACTTGAAGAGGGCCATAGTATTAAAATATATTCATTATGTCCATTTCATTACAGTCTTGCAACTATTGCAGCCCTGTCAGTGACATGTAATCCTCTGGGTGCAGATCACATACTGTCAGGCCTTGAATTTGACCTTTTAATTCTTCATCTCACAACATGCTTTGTTTTTCCTTGTCATATCAGTCACTCTATGTTTAACTATTCCGTGTTCCTTAACTATTCTTCAGGTGAAGTGCTGGGACCTGTCAACTCTGGATTGCAGCTGGACCATGCCCTCACTTGGAGGCTTTGTCTATAGTCTTGCCTTCTCCCCTGTGGACACAGGCTGTCTTGCCATCGGGGTTGGAGACAGCATGATCCGGGTGTGGAATACTTTGTCCGTGAACAATGTTTACGATGTTAAAACCTTCTGGCAAAGCATAAAGTCCAAGGTCACGGCAGTAAGTGTGCTTTGGATTCCTTTTTATTTTTCTCTTATCTCTTCTCCTCTTTTCACTCCACTTTTTTCAAGTGTGTTTTTTTTCTCTCTTTCACTCTGAAGAAGGTTTTTCCCAACAAAAGGTAGACAAAGCCAAGTTGTTAATTTTGTACTCGATTCTTTCAGTATACAAGACATTTTAGGGTCTGCCAACGAATTTTTAGACCTATTTACAACCTTGGTACCCTCACTACATCTGGTGAAAATCAGCTGAAGTCCAGCTGGCTGTTACATTACTTTTTACTTTTATCCTCCTTTGTGATCCTTCCTTGTTACATCCATGGTTGCCCTTGCTCTGCTAGGAAGTTTGACACATACAAAAACCAACACAACCAACACAGATGTCTTCAGTTTAGGTTAACCAGGAGCTGGCCAGAAGCTACAGTCTGGTAAAATAGCTGGCAGAAGTAAAATCATATTTTTCATTTTTGTTTTGCAGTGTAGGTGTCAAATAGCATTTTAATGATTTGTAGTCCATTTTATCTTAGCCCACTATACCTGGTAAGGGGAGAGCCTTCGATGCTCAGAGCAGAGTGATCAGATCCAGTGGCTGTAGTTGGAAGGGTGGGTGTAAGGCATAGTCCTTGCTCAGCAGTTTCAATGTTTTCCTTTTATTTATTATTGAACTGTCTTGGCTTATGTCCTTATATGTTTCTCTGTATTTTTCTTGCAGTTATCCTGGCATCCAACTAAGGAAGGCTCTTTGGCTTTTGGAACAGATGATGGAAAAGTTGGCATATTTGACACCTTCTCCAGCAGGTAAAAAAGTAGCTTTCAAATTCATTAGTGTCAGATCCTGCTGATGTGTTACCACACGTGGGTGGTGTGGTCTTTCCTCAGGAATATCTTTGCTGCTGGACAAGAGTAGGGCTAAATTAAAACTATTCAAACAGCTAGATTTTCGGTGCATTTTTTCATCTCCATTATGTTTGATGGCTTCTAAGGTCAACTTGCCTTAAGGTAAACTTAAAATTGCATGACCAGAGATCACCTGTGGAAGGACATGAGTTGGGGAAGACTTTAGCCAGAAAGACAATTTTGGGGAAGGAGAAGCATCGTGCAGGGAAAGCTCACCAGGACAGTTTGTAGTAGTGTCCTAGAGCAGATGTTGAAGAAAGCTTGGTTGTGCCATGGCTTTAGTATGTTAAAGCACCTGGTGTCTGGAAATATGTTGCTTTGATTTTATTTTTTTTTAATTTCTGTTTGCTGAAACCTGACTGGCCCTGCTTCCTTATCTTTCTTTCCCAGTGCTAAGAACAAGCCACCTCAGATCTCCAGTACTTACCACAAGAAGACTGTGTATGCATTAGCCTGGGGGCCTCCAACTCCTCCTCTGACTTCTGGTGAGTTTTCCAATGCCTTGTGACAAAGTAGAACATCCATGCAGAGCTCAGAGATGCCATAAAGCTGGGATGCCCTCCCTTCTTAGGAGAAGGAGCCTCATTTGCTTGGTAGCAATCCTTTGTAGCAGCTAAGAATGCATTCTGCTTGAGGAATTGTTAATAATTTTTGCAATTGTTAATAATTTTTGTTAGTAATATTTTGCTAAAAATTTTTGCAAACTATTCTAGTTTTTGAATTCTAGTGTCCTCAGGAAATAGGTAGGAGGATTGTACCACACCTTTGGGCTTGTCTGTCAGGGTGTTACAGCCCAGTAATTCCACACAGGCTTCTTGCAGTGACTGCATCAGATCAAATACAGGTTCCTCAGCTCCAGAAGTGTGTTTCTGCCATTTGAGCTGAACAGAACTGCTCCATTAGCTCTTCTTACACAACTTGAATTTTTTTTTTTAGGACCAAACTTTAAAGGGCATTTTAATACTTGCAGTGATTGTGCTCTGAGAGATCTCTTGGTAGAAATGAAAGGTCCTTTCAGAGGATTGTGTTGAGAATTTCCTGCTGCTGTACTACAGGCAATTGAAACATGCATAGAGCCTTTTGAAATAATGCTTTGATTTACAGTGGGAGTGATTACTTCTGCCAAGTCTGATGAAGAACAAAGTATATTTAGCTTTTTTTCTTTGTTGGATAGGAGAAGAAAGTGAACAACCCTCTGTAACTTTATATAGTTGTGCTGGAGACGGTATTGTTTTTCAACACAATCCCTGGAATCTTAATGGAGAAGCAAATGACATCAACAAAGTCATCCGAGACACTAATTCAATCAAAGTGAGTATGAATTTGAGGGGGTTTTATGAATTCACAGTAACCATGCCATAGTTTCTGTGGCCTCGTAGTTGCAAGCTTCTGACTTGGCCTTCCTGATATATCTGTAACAAAGAGTTTGAAGCCCTCAGTCTCCACAGGTGAACTTCAGAGACACTCACTGACTCAAACTATTTGAACAGTTTATGTAGTTGCCTCCGGAAAGAGTTGTTTTATTTTTCCCCCAGTGTCAACATGGCACATCTGTTTGGTTTTAAAGCTGTGTGTGGCTGTTTAAAATAACACATTCATACAGAGCTTTCCAGTTTCAGTGCACTAGAAACAATATCCTGAATAAGGTCATAGCTTAGATCACATGGTGGGCACGCAGGAGTTATTTACTTCACCTCCTTTAGTTCTCTTGTAGCAAAAATGTACTCTTTTCTTTTTTAAATAAATTATTCACTAAAGGCCATCCCGATTTTGCAGGAAGCTGTTTCCATTTACACTGTAGCCAGTGCAGAGTGGTTGCTGATAACTGTGTATCTCCTTAAGTGTGATCAGTCATTTCTTAGTTGAAAATATGAATAAGTGAAGTGGGTTAGATCTTCAGTTCCTTTAAGTCACCGTGTCAGCTGAAGTCAGTCTAATGGTATTGATTTATATCAGCTGGATTTTGGCTTCTTCTTTGAGTGAAGACTCACTGGGTGTTAAGAGACTAATGTCACAGGCATTGAAATGATCATATTTAGGCATCTAAATTGTAAGTAGCTTTTGTCTGAATTAGAAAGAATAGAAATAATTACAAGTAAACTTCGGTTGCTTTTGAAATATGTTAAAATTTGCTTGCTCATCTGGGGCTCTGCAAGGAGCATAAGAAGAGCAAACATCAAGATCCTACTGGAATCCAGACAAACTTCCTTTGAGATGTTTCACTGAACTGATAAAAGTAATCGTTGGTTCTTGCATAAGTTCATTCAGTCTTTCTTAATTGCTCAAGATTATGGCACTGCTATGAAAGCAGTGGAGCCTTTCGTGAGATTAATTGCACCTCTGTCCAGTTGTGAGTCTTGCTCTGACAGAGATTTAAGAGGTTTTGGCAATAGCTGTGTCTTCTTTCTACAGCACAAACTGCCTGCACGTACAGAGATCAGCTGGAAACCAGATGGCAAACTCCTGGCTCTTGGCAATGAGGATGGGTACGTTTCGCTTGTAGGTTAAGTGTGATGTCTGTGCTGATCTTCACTGGAGTCACTGGTGAAGCAGAAGTACTTCTTGTTGCCCTGCTTTGTCTCTTGTTCTTTCCCTGCTGATGTATTTGAGTTATGATAATATAGCATTCCTTGTTACTTGTTTTAGCTGCTCTTGTCATGGAGGATCCTCATTATCACATGCAGTTATTTTTCAAGGATCCACTCATGGTTGAAATGCACTTTTGCTGATGTATGAAACAAGGATTTGAGTTGAATCCAGAAAGCACAAACTCAGTTACTGTAATTATGTTCTATAATTCTGCTCATGCAAGACAACCATTTTCACCAAATACTGGAATTTTTACCCTGTTGTTCTTATATTTCAGCTCAATTGAAATATTTCAGGCCCCAAACTTGAAGTTGCTCTGCACTATCCAGCAGCATCACAAGCTGATTAATGCCATTCGTTGGCACCATGAGCATGGGAACCAGCCAGAGCTGAGTTACTTGATAGCTTCAGGCTCAATCAATGCCACCATTTATGTGCATAATCTGAAGAGCGTTGTAGGTAACAGTTTGCAGATTATATTTCAAGTTTTGGCATCTTTTTTTGGTTTAGTTCTGGTTTGTCCTGCTGGCCATACTTGAACCTTTTCTTTTTTTTTTCTTTCAGAGAGCACTTCAGAAAGTCCTTTGACAATAACAGAGCCTTTTCGAACTCTGGCTGGGCACACAGCTAAAATAACAAGTCTTTCTTGGAGCCCCCACCATGAGGGAAGATTGGTATCTGCTTGCTATGATGGCACTGCACAGGTATTGTCCACAGCCTCTCAGAAGTGTTGCTAAACAGCAAAGCTTGAGATAAACTACTGAAGTACTGCAAATTTACCCTTGGTAACCATCTCCTGATTCTGGTTACCTGATACGCACCTGTCTCTATGTTTTTGCAACTTGTAAAATGATTTCTAAGTCCAGTCATTATTGTTTTCATATTAACACTTTGGAATCTTTAAAAAAGAAAGGTGTTATGCAACTGTATCAATGCAAACAAAGCAAGCCCTGAATTTTCTCCGTTTGTGTGTTGGTGTCTGAGATACCCCTTCAAAAACCCAAGAGAGAAGTTCCTACAAGTGCAAATCATGAGAAGATACAGAGTATTAGGGGAAGAACAGAGTTTCTGAGTAACTGGGTTTCTTTCTTGTTGAAGGTATGGGATGTTATGAAGGAAGAGCCACTTTGCAACTACCGAGGGCACCAGGGCCGCCTGCTGAGTGTCCAGTGGTCACCAGTGGATTCAGATTGTGTTTATACAGGAGCAGATGATTTTTCTGTTCACAAATGGCACATCTCAAAGCAGGAGCACACACGGCCCCCTCAGGGTAAGTATATTCAAACAAAACATCCTTTCCTGAATGCGATATTGGGAAATAGAGAGTTGCCACGTTGCAGTGGTGTAAGTTTTTATGCTGAATTCCAAATCTGCCTGCTTCCTCTTCAGGAATAAACCATGTCCAGGTTTAAATTGAGTTGTATCCTTATTTGGAAACTAAATGTTGATCTTCGGAGACAGGCAGCTAATACTCTAACATTGCAATCTTTTATAGGCAAGAAGAGTATAGAATTAGAGAAAAAAAGAAGTATGCAGCCAAAAGTCAAAGCCAAGAAGAAAAAAAAGCCTATAGGACAGAGTTCAGGCAAGCAGGATGTAAATGATGCCATGAATGGAGATGAAAGCATGAAGGAAACATTGCTGGAGGAAAATGGAGTGTTGGACCATGAAGGAGAAAAAGAAGCTCAGGAGACAGAGTTGCCTGATAAAGTCTCTGTGACTGGTAATAATTAAATCATCTTAGTTCAATGGTTCCCAGAGTGTTCAGCCCTCAGAGCACCACCAACTTTAATTTTCATGCAGATTTTCTCATTATATGGTTTTATTGAAATTGTCCACTTGAAGGAAATATGCTTCTGGAATGCGTTTCATAATTTTCTAGACTAGTTTGGGACTAATTGTCTTTAAATAAGAAGATTCTGGCCTCATGAACAGAGTTACTGTGTTTGGCTTGAAACAATGTGATTTTTTGATCAGTGTTGCCTTCTGGCAATAAATCTTATCATACTGGTGGACCTTCATTAGTGTCTGTTGACATCTTATTTAGCCTTCTGACAGTTCTCTAATGTTCTCTTGATACTTCCTTTCCCTAAAAAGCTATTAAGTTCTATGGCAAAGCAAAGCTTGGTATATTTCAAAGTTAATGTAACAGATTGTGAATATGTGAATTTTTCTGCTGTGGCCTTTTCCACTCATTGGTTTTCCTTTTTCTAATCACTTAACTCCACAGTGTCCGAGGATACATCTTCATCTGCATGTGATTATTCTTCATTCAACTTGCCAAAGCCTTTTGTGGCCCAGAAAGCTGCTCCTATGAAAAAGGATCCACCTAAAGAGAAACCAAGTTAGTATGTTTTAGGGTCTTTTAACAGTCCTGCAGAGTTTCTCATTGTAGGCTTGTGTTTGGCTGCAGCTTCCCTTCCTGATGTGACCAAATAAGTGCCAGAGAAATAAGAGTGTGCTTGTTTATTTTAATTGCCCTGTTTGTCAGGTCAGTTCAGTAAGTGTTTAATGGGGGCTTAGATATTGCCTTTTAGTTGCTAGTTTTATTCCAGGCAAGATGGGCAGAAAATATGCAAAGTGATCAGTATTCAAAAGTCAGGGTTGTCATAGTAAAGATTTTTGTGGCTCTTGAGCATCTGCTTTTTGATTTCCAGTGTGAGGAAGAGGGTGCTTTGGAATATGTTGAGGAATTCTACTGTAACTGCAGCAGTGACTACAATGTGTCTGATTTTTCAGCTCCTGATGCCTCTCTGAAGAAGAAGAAGCCTCGCTCTATTCTGCCCTTCAGCACATTCATGGATCACAGATCAAAAGATGAATTGCATCAGGACTGCTTGAGGCTGGCTACATGTCTGAAAACTAAAGGTATCAGTATAAAACTAAAATGCTTAGAGGGTAGGTGCTCTCAAGTTCTCAGAATCATGTGTGTCCAGGGACTTGGCTGACAGCTGGGCATTAGTTTTTAAAAATCCTCCCCTTTATCAAAGTGTATGACTAACTGTGGTCTCTTATCTCACTACTCTTGCAGTGTTTCTGTGCTCTGTAGGCACTCAGCCAGGTTTTGAGTAAGATCCTATGTTGTGGAGACAGGGTAGAATTGTCTGTGTATGTGCAAAATGCTTTCACCTTCAAAAGTATAATGTGAGCAGAGGAAAATAAGCCATGAGGGAGATGTTTGTCTACTCACAGTATTGTTCCTTAGAGCATGCGAAGGAATGTGCTGTGTTTGATTTAGAATAAATGTTCTGTGCAAATACCATCCTTCTAATCAAACTTAAAACTAAGTGCTGAGTGTTGATCTGCAAATTATTAAATCTGCTATGCAGGAAAGGAAGTAAAAGACATAAGTATTTGCCAACAGTTGAGTGTAACTGAGTGATAGTGACTTGGCATGTTCCAGTTCCCAGTGTTGTACCAAATCTTAAATCTTTTTCTTAAATATTCTTATCTGGTTTAGATAATAATGAAGAGACCCCTGACCTTAAGGATTGCATCCACTTGGGGCTGTTCACAGACAGGGATTCTCTGCAGAAGATGATTGATGTGGAAGGTAAGTGGAATAATGAATCCATTTTGCCAGTATGTTCATTGTAACTGGTACATTCATGGAGAAAACAAATTGGAAAAAATGCTCGAGTTTTCTCTACTGTGGATGACAGTCTAGGATTAAGAATGCAGTTCTGTGTGAAAAGAAGAAAATACATATTTTTCTCAGATAGTTTTTGCACCTTTCAGATGCAAACCTGCAGTATCTTCGGCTTGCTTGATCTCACTTTTGCCAGGATATTTTACTGTGACAAATAATGCTATTGCACTCCTGCTGATAGGAGGTGTGCTTGCTTCCAACAGGAAAACATCACTTGGAGAATGGGCATCCAGAGCTCTTCCAGCAGCTCATGTTGTGGAAAGGAGACATGAAAGGTGTCCTCCAGGCAGCTGCTGAGAGGGGGGAGCTGACAGACCAGCTCGTGGCAATGTCACCCATGGGTATGTTTGCTCTTGTAACACATGAGCAGGTGAAATTGGCTGCCAAGGGTACCCTCATGCTGGTCCTTCTGGGATAGGAACTCAGGAGTTGGGTTCTTTTTAATAAGTAGCAGTCCTTACAGCTGGCTGTTGATTTAAATATGCTTTTAAGTTACTTTACTGGTAGTGAACTCCTACAGTCATGTTCAAGCCCTAGTTTTGCCCTGTTTTGCTCCCTCCTGGGAACTTGTATTAGGATGGCTAAGAAATAAGAAACTCATCTGGGGCAGAGAATAGGTACATGTTGAAGAACCAGTGATGATGTCATCCCACATGAATTCTTCCAGTTTTAACCTTTGCCTCCAATGATATTGCCTTCTCTTTTGCAGTTGGATATCAGGCCTGGGTTTGGACTGTAGAAGCCTTTGCAAAGCAGCTGTGTTTCCAGGAGCAGTATGTGAAGGCTGCCTCCCATCTCCTGTCCATCCATAAAGTGTATGAGGCCATCGAGCTCCTGAAAGTGAACAGTTTTTACAGGTTGCTGTATATTTATGTTTAGCATTTTATCTTGTTTTCTAATGGGTTAGATTTGATATTTTGTTTCACTTTTTGTACACAGTCAATTAACTTTTCTGTCTGGTTTCCCTTATGTGCATTAGGGAAGCAATTGTAATTGCTAAGGCCAGGTTGCGTCCAGAAGATCCAATTCTGAGGGATCTCTACACCAGCTGGGCAGCTCTGTTAGAAAAAGCTGGTCATTATTCCATGGCTGCCAAATGGTGAGTGTTACTGGGGAAAAGACAGAATTGGTTCCATGCCTGAAACAAAGAAAGTCCTTGGTTTTGTAGCAGTTTAAATCTTTTAACTGCTCTGGTCATCGTTTGTCTGAGGTGCTTTCTGAGCCTATCTCACTAGATTCCCTTTAATGTAGGTGGGAAAAGAAGCTACTGTGTTGCAACACAATTTTAAAATTGTATTTTAGTACTAATCAATCTGATTTGCTTTTATCTCTTTCAGTTATTTGGGGGCTTCTTCACCCTATGATGCAGTAAAAGTGTTGTCAAGAAAGGGGGATGTGACATCCCTTAAAACTGCTGCTGAGCTTGCACTGATATCTGGAGAGGAGGAGTTGTCAGCAACTTTGTCTTTGAGATGTGCACAAGACCTGCTGTTATCGAGGAACTGGGTGGGAGCTCAGGAAGTCCTTCAGCAACATAAAACTTTATTTGTGAGTCTGGTCATTTCCTTTCTGCTTTTTTTCGTGTTTTGTCTCTCCAGATTATCTTAACTTGGCACTACTTCCCATATGTTAGTAGTCCACAAGTAGTCTTTTGAGCTGGTTTTGCCTGAAAATATTTTTCTAGGAGTATATTGCAATGACCCTGTGGAAAAGCAGAGGGCCCATGGTGGGGAGGTGTGTAGACTCTCTGTGCTTGTTAGTTATATGAGAGGTTGTTGAGAAAAGAAGGATTCTTTTTTTTAAGTGTGAGAAAAGATTTAAAGGAACAAATGAGCCCAACTGTAAGTCCAGCTGCTGGAGGCTTAAACCTGAAATCTGTTTTCAAGTGGGCTGAGAAGCAGGTGAATACCTTGGCTTTTTCTGAGGTTTCCTTCTGATTTCCCATCAGAGTCTCTGTCACCATTGTTCTTTGGTAGCTGCCGTTGTCAGTCTGTCACCAGCAAACTGCTATCAGCCATGATGTTCTTAAATCATTGTACCTGCTGTGGTCAGCAAGGGATTGTTTTTCTTGTAGCAACAGCTCAGTGCTCTTTTTTTCTTTTTTTTTTCCTTTTTAAAGGGACAAAGACTTGTTTTCTGCCTCAACGAGCTGCTTTGCAGGTGCCTTAGTGAAAGAAATCCCTGTGAGCGAAAGAGCCCCGTTCCCCCCTGTTACCACAGCTGGGAGCTGAACAGAGAGGCCTCATTTTTTGACATGGTGATAGAAGTGTGGCAGAATGTGTTGGGCATGGACACCACTGAACGAGCCACATGTGCATGGGAGCAGCTGCGCCAGATTGAGCATCCTCCTTCTACCAGCAACACACCCCCAAAGCAGGTAAATGGATTTTGATCTGCACACACACACAGTAAAACCAGCCGGGTTGTGCTGTTGTACCAGACATTGCCAGGACACTGATGTCTGCACCCTGCTGCAGGATGGGTTGTAGTCTGGGAGAAAGAGACGATCATCAGCTGAGACAGCTTTGTGTAGCCACCAGGGGCTTCTGCATTTGTTTCTGTGCAGGATAAGAACTGACATTTGGTGTCATGGTGAGCACTGAGGTCACCCAGATGTGCTGGCCAGGAGTGACTGAGGTAGCTGAGTAGTCTCAGCACTGGTTCAGGGGTTTGTATTGAACTTAGGGGAGGCAGGGCTGCTTGTTGTTAAAATATCCTGGAGTTTACAAGGTCTGTCCATAGACTGTGCTCCTGCAGCTCTTCTCTCTGACCACGGTGAGTCACTGACGGTTGGCGTGCTCCCTCTTCTCATCTACTTAGTAGGACACATGCAAGCACAGCTGCTGATTTTACAGCTGTAGGGGATGTAGAAGTGCTGTATCTCCTGCATGAAGGAGACTGTAAATTGCATTGTCATTAAAATTGCTTGTGGTTAAGTCATGTGCTTCTGGGCACTTCCACAGTGGCCATAAGCTCATACTTTGCAGTAAAAACCATTAATTATGCTCTCTGGTGCTTTCTGTAGGTGCTTTTCCATATCTCCCATGACCTGGCCCTTGCAGCACTGAGCTGTCAGTCTGGTACCTGGGATGAGGCAGTGAAAAGTATTCTTGGGGCTGTGACCCGCAGTTTTGATGCTGGTAATTTCACTCTGATGCAGGAGATTTGCAGTATCATCCTTCCTGAGGGTAAGTCTCTCCTTGTGTCTCTTCTCCTGGCACTGACAGATACAGGGCTCTTCCCTGTAAGCACAGCTTTGTGTCCATTAATGTTCCTAGGCACAATAACATTTGGAAGGAGCAAGACACCCATATCTATGGAAACTTGTAGAATTTTGGTAGTGCAAGGGCCGCTGGGTGATCAAAATTCCTGCCTGTGGAAGGAAGCTCAGCTGTGTCAGCTGACATAGGAAACAGAGTGAATTCTGTTCTGTAAGGGAGATAGGGGACATTAGAAAGCTGTGTTCATCTCACAGCTACGGATCACTTCAACTTGCTCTTCCATTCATTCTCTTTAGAGTATGCAGTGGCAGTCTTTTGTGGCTCTTGATTTCATGACTGTTGTGTTGTGCAGCTTGGGACCAATGAAGTTTGCTGTAGCTGATGAGAACAGTCCCATGTTAGAACAAAGTATTGTGTACAAAGATTCCAAAGATGTATTTGCTTTCATACTTCCTGTACTGCTCTGCCAGCATCTGAGTAAATCCCTGATTTGGGTTTCCAGGGTTTCCTGGTTCATTCACCAGATCTGCTCTTTGTCTTTGGAAAGCTCTGTGAACTATTTGTAATCCTGTTTTCATTATTAGGCTGTGATGACCTGAGACACAAACTAGACAGCACAAATTCCCAGAGCATGGATGCCTGCAGAAGTTTGGAGGGCTTTGTGGCTTACAGACTGCTCTATGACCTGTGGTGGAACCCATCCAAAGACCCTCCTGGCTTGCAAAAGGCTGTGTTGGATCCTGTGCTGTGCCCCAGTGAGCAGACAGCTCTTGAGGAGAGTTACCTTTCAGGTGATTCCTCCCCTGGAGAAACGGATCAAACTCCAGCTGAGATGGATGAAAACCTCTGCAATACAACTGAAGTGCAGAAGTGTGAGACGCAGAGTGACTCAGGAACTAACTTGGTCGATTTGGTAGACGGACAGTCAAAACTGAAGGGTTGCAAAGTGCTCCTTTCAGAAGAGATGGCTGTGTTACAGAACACCCAGAGAGATATAGCAGAGGTCCAGGAGACTTTAGCAGAAATGATCCGCCAGCATCAGCAGCAGAGGAACAATCTCCAGGAAAACACAAATGGAAACACCCAGGAAAGCAACCTGGAACAGAGTTCAGAGACTGAATTAGACAAACCATGCTCTGACAGCAACCAGATGAATGGGTAAGATTCAGCACATGAATCAGTGGATTGAAAAGTGTTGCTTTTTTCAGTGTGTTTGTGCAGCAAATTGCCTCTAATCTCCAGCTGAACACCCAGGGACACTTAAACACACAACTCAGAAATCTTGCATTTTCCTGGGGCCAAACCACCATATTCCTAAACTTAGTGCAGCTGAACAGCTTCATGATACACGAAGTGTGTTGTTACAGTGAAAAAATAGGGCATCTTGAAAAGGGGAGGACAATGAAAAGGACAGGCGTGGTCTAAGAGATCTGTTTCTTTGTTGAGCAGTTGTTTGGGACTTTGGCAAGAAGGAGCTAGAACATAAAACACTTTTCCATTTATCTCTTATGCTCTGTGTACAGGAGAGAGGCTATGCAGTAACTTAAGCAAAATAGTTACTGATGGCACCTGTTTTTTTTCTTGACAGCAAAGATGAAATAAAGCAACCAATTACACTCCCTGAGCTCACAAAGCAGCTTCTCAATGCAAAGCAGAAACTAGCAGAATTCCCAGACAATTTAAAGGTAAGTTTTCAGAAGAGCCATTGTGGTTCTGAAAGGGCAGCCTCATTACAGAATCCCTTCCATGGAGGGATTGTGATCCTATGGAATTCTGAGACACAGCTGACATGTGGCATCAGGGGGGTGTTTTTCTTTCAAGCAGTTGGAAAGCGTAGCTAAAGCTCCTGCATGGGAGAACTCAATGGGATATCCTGTATGGATCTATCTCATGCATTTTAGAAGTTATTTCCTTGCTACTTACGTATGAAAAAAAAATTGATAAACAGTAAAATCAGAAATTTAAGCTATAAAATGGCCTTTATAGATCAGGAACTGTAGAAACTACTCATCATGTTTGAAAACATGTAACCATGGTGATTATGCAAGAGGGGGCAAACGGGGTTAAACGTGGAGACAATGCATCTGACTCCTGACTATCTCTGTTTCAAGGGTTCTATAAAGCAGTGTTTTTGGAGAGCTGCCTGCCTGAATATGTTGTTGAGCAATTGTAATTGACAGTCACCTCATGCTCCTTTTTTGCAGGTCTTGCCCTTCCCTGACGTGCTGGAATGCTGCCTCGTACTCCTTCACCTTGGATCCCAGTGCCCTCCTGAGCTACAGGAACAGGCTCTGGATCTCCTTAGGAAACACAGCAGTGCTAATATTTACAAAAAGGCTGTCAGGAGGTTCTTGACATGACATTCTGTCTCCCTTCTTGAGCTGCCTACAGTTACTTAACACCAAGGCTCTTCTTTCTTCAAGTGAAGGCTTGTTTTGATGGCTGTGGCTGTTACTGAAACAAAAAGTCAGGTTTATATACAGACCCACTTGTGCTCATTCACTAACAATACTTAAGGACACTGTTAGAAAATTGAAAAGCAGGAGGGTGTGGGCTTGAACTGTTATACAGGATTTTTGTATAGTCTTTTTTTACTTGTTGGAAACTGTGCTCATGAAAGCTCTTGCTATTTACACGTAAGAGAAACAGTTTTGAGCAGCTGTACAGTCTCAGCAGAGGAAGAGTAGCTGCCCTCAGGAAAATCAATGGTTTCTGTAACCTTACCATTTCTGTAACCTTAAGCCAGTATTGCTCTTAGAAGCATTGTGAGTTTATTTTTCCCTCCTTTAAATAAAGTCTTCTATCACCATGAATTGGTATTTAATCTGATGTATAGAAATCAGTATCAAGCAAGGGCAAATGCATTAAAAATAAGTCTGGGGTGGGTTCTTTTTTGTTGTTAAATGTGTGCTATGCCTTAGCATTGTGTGGTGAAGCCACCTGTACAAGGTAAAAGGGGGCAAGATCTTTTGTTTCCAGCATGACTAGCGAGAGAGAAGGAATTTCCCCAGGTCAGGAAAAGTCCCCGCTTTTGAAAACATCCACAGCTGAACAAACTGCTTTTTGCTACAGTGGTGGTGAATTTGAGGTACAATCAAGCTCTCTAGAATGGTGCTATTCTAGAAGTGCCAAAACCAATTGTGGATTCTGCAGTCTTGAACATGTAATATTTTGAGCAGTTTTACAGCTTACCTGAAGGCTTTGTCTGTCTGGTTAGAAAAAGTAACTCTTCCTAAGAAAAGCACAAGGCTGTATGAGCCTTGGTGAACATAGCAGCTGTCTTAGTCACTTCTAGAAGCAACGTTTTAAATGCAGCAGAAAGGTTGATATGGGTGGGAGGGGAGCATGTATCATGAATTTAGAAAGTTTGTAAGTACACTAAAGATCATTGTTTAAGAATTAAAAGAAGTGATGGATTTTTTAGATCAAAGGGTGTTCCAAATTCTTCCAGCCAAAATGCAGACTTAATCCTGACAGACTTCCTGCTTCAAGCTAAATAAAGCTCAGAACTTCAAGAGCAGCAGGTGAAAGCCAGGGGTTAGACTAAAACAAGATCTTTCTGTAGATGTGTTAATCACTAAACTGTTGCCACCTACTCGAACTTGCTAAATTCTGTACAAAGTACTCGAAAACCACGTGGGGGAGCCAGTGCTTAACCAAACTGCCTTCCTGCACTTACGGCGGGAACCACTAGTTTAGATGGAGAAGGAAAGTGCCACATACAATTTTTCCCTTTAAGTGGCCACTCTGCACTGTGAGAATACTCCACCTTCCTGTGAGCTGTGCTGAGATGAGCAGGAAGAGAATACAAATCCCCCAGAGATCCTCAGCTCAGCTTTCATCAGCTATTGTACAATAAGCTCAAATGCAGATTTTACAAAGAACTATCCCAGTTGCACATCATAAATAGTAAAGGAAACAAACTTGAGCATCTTTTAGCATGTATCCCCCAAATTCAGATTCCAGAGCCTCAACTTTGGAAATTCTAGTGCTTGATAGAAAATCCAAAACAAAGCCTGGTTTAAAAAAATTTATTTTACAAAAAATAAAAACTAGTATTTACAAGCATTTTAAATACCAGCTCTAAACCTCAACTCCTAACAATGGATTAAGACTTTTTAAAATGCCAAAGTCTTATGAACTTTAGGTTTGACATGTCCAAAAGGGATTTTTTTTTTAAGAAATGTCATTACAGAGCTGTTGAAAAAAAAGTACTGCAGAATAGCTCATTTTTTTCAAAGTCAGAATCCCAAGTTCTTCCATCCTCTAACTACTTTTCAGGTGTATATAATGAAAAGAACCAGTTGTTTTATCTGTTAAGCAAACTGTAAAATTAGGGGCTGGAGAAGCAGGGGAGAGAAGAGGAACAAATACTTATCCATCTGCTGAACTAGCTGTGTTGCAAGGAGAAGAATAAAATTTGTAGGTTGAGTTGAAGAAAACTGAAGTCAGAGTATTGGTCCAATCCCCTGCCAAAGGTAAACTTTTGGGCCTCTGAATCTATTTCCAGAACAGTTCCTTAATACCCGTAAGAAAAAAGCTGAGGCTCAGAATGGGTCAAACCTGTAACATACAGAATTAGAAACTAAGGAGTTCTGATCAAATCAGCTCCATTAATATCCACTCCCACGGCTGTTAAAGCAAATCTCCAAATAATTTTAGCTGCAAGGATCATTTTTAATGTCATCCACTCCCAAACCTCTGCAGTGATCAAAGGGAGCAATTTTCGCAGACTACACAAAGATAAAATTAGCAAAACATGAGGTGAAGCTGTCACCCTCACACCATGCAGAAGTTTTAAAATAAGCTTTATAAAGCACAAATTGCAAATCTGTGTGCATGTCTGTGTCCATTGTCACTGGATTTCCAGACCCTCAGCTCTACTGAATATCTACCATTAAATCTTCCTTGCAGATTCTGTACAGTATAAAGAGGAAAAAAATAAACAGAGGTATACACAGTAGATTCTGTCCTTTGCCCTTGGTATTAAAAATATGGCAAACCACAAATGCTGGTATTAGGAATTCAGTCAGCTCTTCTGGGTTTCAAATGAAGATGCAGTTCTTCAGCAACACTGCAGGCCTTGCACAGCCTGTGGACTGGAGAGGCCTTTTGTTTGAGACACTATTAGGGAAAAAGGTTGAGGACAGCAGCTGCCAATGTGGTAAACATGTTCTGCTGAGGGGCACCGCTCATCACGGCTGCATGTTGTTGATAATGGCCAAAATGCTCATTTTCTCTTGGGCTGAGTCCACATCTTCATTTTGTTTCTGAGCCACCCCCGTGCCAAGGCCATACAGTCGCCCACAATACTTTGCATCGTCAATTGTATCCTCAAAAAACAACTGCAGATTTAAAAAAAAAAAACAAAACAGGGAAGAGAAACAGGTATTGTTTAATTGTGCCTCTAAATCAGAAAGCATCCAATGCTAATTAAACAGCTTATTTGAAATTGGCCACCTCTAAGATGCAGCGTGCAAATTAAAATAAGCACATTAAAGAGGAGTAAACAGAACAAGTCTGTGCCAATATCAACAACTCCTATTACTGACAGTTTGAAGTGTGATGGCCACAAGGCTCAAAAAAATCCAAAACAAAACAAAGAACACACTGTACATGTTGACATTTACGGGTAGGAACGGGAGAAAGGAGGACACTGCAGTACCTCTTTCATTCTGAAGAACGCCATTCCTGTGAGAAGAGAGTCTGATCCTGCCTGGTGTTGTCGTCCAATTCGCTGCAAATCCAGCTGATCTGCCACTTCCTGAAGGCCACCCTGCAAATAAAACAGAACAGGTTTTATTTTAGAAGATCTACCTCTTGCCAAAATTGCCACACTTCTCCAAAACATGAGGACAAACACTGAATATGATAAATCGATGCAGATTCCAGCAGTACACACACACCAGCTGTGAGTGAAACACAGTGGCAAATACTGTTCAAGAGTGCATAAATAACTCTTCTCAAATTCAGGTGCCTTCCTTTTCCTGCTGCAGATACTTGAGATGACTGTGGGTACATTCATAGGTTACACATGCTGGACCTTTCCCTCCCTTTACTCAAACAAGGCTGTGATTCATTAGATAGATTACTTTCAACCCTCTGAGTGTCTACTAATTGATTAACTAATGAAGTCATGGAGTGGTTCATGTAAAAGAAACAGCCCTGCATAGGAAATATGCTGAATTATAATTAGCCTCTGATACACAAACCGGAAAGGAATTCCCCATTATGGGAATGTCCCCTTTATAATAAACATACTGATAAGTCTCATGTGGAGATGGCAGCACCCATTAGAGACAAACTGTGTCACAGGTGCTTCTGTGTCACCACTGGCTTTTACACAAGTTCCAGTTTTAAGACAACATAAGTAGCAGTTCTGTCACTTGGCTTTCTGTACATTTACAGTGTTGATGCCCATCACTTGCTTGCTGGGGAGAGACAAGTTACCTTGAGGTTTTTGCAGCTTTTCATTAAGTACTTCACGTCATAGATAGATGGGAAGAAAAGGTTCAAGATATGGAAAAATTCATGTTCCTCTTCTGGTAACTTGGAATCTGTCAACAACTTCACCATGTAGCCAAAATCATAACCACTGAAAAAAAAAAAACCATACAGAAACCAGATAAGCAGACAGCACCTGTAACTCAGTCAGTAGCAATATCAAATTTTTCAACAGAATTTTACTCGCTGTACCTTTCAAGCCTTAACATATTCTGACACTCATAAAAGTTCTCTGGATCAGAGCCAGAACTCATCCTGATTTTCATGCCAATGTAGGACTTTGGAATCCTCCTTGAGTGACTCCACTAACCTCCTGTGAAACAGCTAAGCCATTGGGAAGAACATACATCTCTTCCCAACACTGTACATTTCTGTAGCTATGGGCAATACAGAAAAGCAGGAAACCCTGGAAGTGTCTGTTGAGAGAGGAGGAGGTGATGGCAGGTCCTTTCACTTGTGATGGCATCAGACACCAGAGGCTTTGCAATCAAGTTGGTTGAAAGGCTACAGGAAACATCTTAACCACACAGATTTCTTTCTCTATGTAAACACAAGATGGAAGTTCAGAGCACCATCAACAGTATGGTAAGGAAAAAGAAACAAAATCCTTACTTCACAATGCATTTACTAAAGTGTAATCATATTTTAAATTGTTACTAACTTCTTGCATTGAAGGAGACTGTAACAGCAAAAGGATTTGCAAGCAACACATACACAAAATTCACACCACGAAGTGTCGCGTGTCCTTACTTCTTAAACTTGGCCTTCATATCTTATTTTAAGAACTGCAGGACTGCTGATTTTATTCCTTAAAATCTGTGTCAGTCTCCATGGAAAAAAGCACAGAATCAAGAAAAGATTTGAAAGGGTCAGTGACCATCTCAGACCCACCTGTGGAAGGAGAGCCATTTCACACTGTCACTTAGGACAACCCCAGATGTCATCAGCAACTCAGCAAAATGCAGGGTATCAATCCCTTCTTCTTCGTGCTTCTGGAACTGCAGCCCAGAGCTGGCAAGGAGGTCTATGGAATCCTGAGAGTACATGTCCTCCCTGAAGAAAAAAAACAGGTTTGCACTTAAGGTGCTGCCAAGATAAGTTCATTTTAGAAAAACTGTCCCCACACAGTATTTCAAGAATTGGACTGACCAGTAAGAGACCTCTGGGTTCCACATTTGTCTCTCTAGAAAATTCAAACTGACTCAGTTTTAGTATCACTACCACAGCCCCCTACATCTGTAACAACCTGTTCTGTGATCGTAACTAGTTAATAACTCTGTTGCTAGCGCAAATTCCAAAGATTCCAACTCCATCAGAAATGAAACTGAGTTTTGAAAAATGCCACTTCTGCAAGGCAAAGGGAAGCACCACAGAGAAAAGGGGAGCTCTCTCAAAGAGGAAGATGTGCAACTCTAAAGCACTGAGCATCATTCCTGTCTACATTTTTCCTTTTCACTTCACAGCATGTACCACTTTATCATCACCTCCACTTCCATCTCTGGGAGTAAACAAAATTGCATCACCCTTGACTCAGGAAGGAGGACGGGGATGAGTGATGATGTGCTTGGTAGAGAGCTGAGCAGGAACCTGACTTCTTTACTGGTTTGCTTCATTTGAGGGGGAGGAAAGGACATGACAACACACAGATCAAAGTTCCTATCAATATGATTACTCAGTCAAATGAAGTGATCACACTGTGAAAACCCCTTCACTCTGATTTCAATACTTCTAAGAGGCTCACAGATTTGTGGAGTAAATAGTACAACTTTTGGGTTCAAGAACTGTGCGCCCTGCACAAAGTAACTAATGCTTTCCAATGACAGCTTCATAAAAATACTAATTGATTTCCTATAAATGTGTGGTTTTGTCAGATAAACCTTTCTTTATTTCCAGGCAGCTCTAGTGGTAATTATGCTGAGTTTGTCTTTATAATTACAGGGGAAGGAATAATGAAACTTGTTTCAGCTGCAACCCAGGATATTGCAGTATGGAGGAGACAAGAACTGCCACGCTCCACTTAACAATATTCATTCTCCTGAACAGGTGTGATGATTACATCAACATGTTTTTAGATCCCAGTTTATATTTTAGCATGGATCTGTAAGGAGGTCTTTTCCTTTACAATGAAAACAGCACATCCATTTATTTTTAGCAGAAAGACATGGATTTTTACATACATATACCTATATATATATATATCTATCTACATAAAATACTTGAAGTTTCAGACTATAACACTGTTCCAGAATAAGACACATAAAATTATCAAGAGAAAGGGTATTAAGGATTTTAGCACAGTTTTGACTTCGAGAAACATTATTAACTCCCAAAGAGGTTCCCACATATTCTGCATTAGAATCTGAATTTTTATTGCTGGGAATCAGCCAGTGATGATGAGCACACGGACACCAGCATTTGCCAAAGGAAAACATCTCCACAACAGAAGAGAACAGGAAATTATTCCCCGGCTCAAAAGACTCACGTGAGGTTGAATTTGAAGTTAAACTGCCAGGTGTTGATGCCAGAAGGATATTCCCCCTTCTCATTTGTGAAAGTTAGGCCCAGCTGGATAATTTTCAGCAGGTCGACGTTACACCGCAGGAGCTGGTACTGGTAGTCTGTGGAACTGCGGAATTCCCCGATCAGCCTGACAACAACTCCAGGAAACTCTGTGTCCTGGGACAGAAGGGAAAATTTTGTTTCACCATGTTCTCTGTTAGAAGTCACTATTATCCCTCTATTAGAAGTTTATTTGGTTCCACACTTGCAGGTCTCACCAGTATTCTGTGAATTATTCTGTTAAAATCAGCGGGTTTTTCCCCTCCTTTTCCATATTCATACAGCTTTTAAACTACTACAAGTCAGACACTAAAAAACTCCACACAATTAATAAACTATTGCATTAATTTACTACACATATGCCTTCTTACAGTTTTGTTTTATTCCAAATCAAAACCGTTGCAAAGCCCTCCAACATGCATTACTGTACAATCTAAACATCTCTCCCTTGCAACAGACTCCCTCATTTTCCCTAAATCTACTACAATGAAATAGTTTTTATTTATCCAGCATTCTTTCACGTTCTAAATACAAGTTAGATTTGGCACTCTGACCATCTTCATTTGATAGCCCAGACAGTGAAACCTTCACTGTTTCTGAGGAACAGCCAATGCCTACATTAACAAAAATTACTATCAATCAAAACAGACTTCAACAACAGTAACCATCTATTAGACAAAAAACCATCTATTCGATGAAAAACATTTTACTTGGCCAGAGACTATGTGCTACCTTTGCTGAAACCCAAACTGCCACACTATTTTTACCCTCAGATTAGGTCATGTAGCTTCTACTGACTATATGCAAAATCTTCCACAACGAACCCAGTGCTGGTGCATCTGACAGAGTCTCTCCCTCGCCCAAGATGTTTTTGTGTCCACTCTGACAGCACAGCCACTAAAACAGGCCCTGAGCACACTTTCAGTGAGATGAAAAAGATGCAAAAAAGCTCATTTCCCACTGACATATGACAACAAGAAATCATATTCCCATCCACAACTGCATTTGACACAGAAATCCTGCACACTCTGCACGGGCACCTGTCTTCGTGCCAGACTTTTATTAAGGACTTTTCCTATCCTGAGGTTTAGTATTCCTAAGCAAAGTTGGCAGAACTTGCAGTATCAAAACTAAAACCAGTTCTTTATGTAACTCACTGGGTGCTGCCAAGCAGATACAGACTTGTAAGAGCAGGAGGAGATCCCTCCCATCCGGGGGAGATTCTGGTCTTCTTAAACAAAGCTTTCTGAACACATTGTCTTATCTACAGCCAGAATATTTTTCTTCCCTAAGAATCAACATCTGCCCTCATTAAAAAGGAGCTGGAGGCAGCCCAGCTGACTGGATGTCAGGCCTTTAGACCTACAGTCCCATGGCATCTTCCACAGCCAAAGAGAGAAAGACATCCAAAGGACAAATACACCAGTGGAAAAATAGAGATTTAAACACAATTATGACCTGTTCCATTTTTGTATTGTACAAACTAAAACACCATGAATAGCTAAATGTTAAATTAATTCATCTTTTTAAGTGGGTCTCCATCTTCCCCTTTTTTCATGCTCAACACTGCCTGTATTAAATTCTGGAAAGTTACTCAACATCTTTTTAATTTTTCACCTCTTCTATCGCAGCTTGACTGCGGGTAGGGAGAAATCATTTCTCACTCAAGAATCAACTTACTCCCTCTACCCGAAAAAATCCCTTGACTAAGGCAATTAGGTTAAGTATAAAACATTTACCATGGCAATGTAGCTGTAACTCAGAACGATCTCCCGAATTTTCCTCATCTCTTCCTCCAGGTTGTTGGCCCATACTTCACAGATAACCTGGCTGTTCTCTGCAAGAGCTGCTGGCATCTTGCAGCAGAGGAAAGGCAGCTGATGCTGAACTCAGACGACAGTGTAGAATCACAAGCTGTGCAATCTTATCAGTGAGCTGCATTAAAGAGACACATAAATAATGCTTTAAATGAAGAGTCACATGAGAATAAATGCTCTGTAGCAGTCAGTCACACTTCCATTTCCAGCTTCAAACAACCCATTTAAAGTTTACATCAAGTTTCTTCTTGCTTTTATCACTTTCTGTAAACGTGCTGATTGAAATCTAGAGCACCTGTTCAGAGTGGATGCACAATTAACAGTACAGTTATTCATGCAAAGAATCATTATCCCATCTTTCTCCTTCTCCTGGTATAAGCTCTGAAACTTTGGGCACACGATGTACAGCAGGGAATCCTCATGTTTAACCCTCAGCTACTGCCCCAGCCCTGGAAGTGTTCAGGGCCACGCTGGATGGAGCTCTGAGTAACCTGGTCCAGTGGCAGGTGTCCCTGCCCGTGGCAGGGGGTGGAATGGGATGATCTTTAAGTTCCCTTTGAACCCAAATAATTCTGTGATTCTGTGATGAAGAGCTTTTAAACACAGTAACAGAACGTGTTAGAGAGAACACTCACATAAGTTTCAATGTGCATGAATGTCTGACGGGGGATATGTCAATAGGCTGGAGCCAGGATCTGCTCAGTGGTGCCCAACAACACGACAAGAGACAACAGGCACAAACTTACACACAGGAAGCTCCACCTGAACTGTGGAAGAACTTCTTTCCTGTGCAGTGACCGAGCACTGGAACAGATTGCCCAGAGAGGCTGTGGAGTCTTCCTCCCTGGGGATATTCCAGAACCCACCGGACGCAATCCTGTGCAATGTGCCCTAGGATGGCCCTGCTGGAGCAGGGACGTTGGACCAGCTGACCCGCAGTGTTCCCTTCCAACCCGACCCACTCCGGGATGCTGTGATTCCCTGCTGTAACTCAGGACACGCTGCAGGGGGGTATTTCAGCTTCAACATTCCAGCTGACACCGGCAGCGTCAGCAGCGCTACCCCGGGACAGCTCCCGCGCTGGGACACAGACCCTGCTCAGGGGTCCCGCCCAGCCCCCGGCCGGGCCCTGAGGCACAGTCACCGGGAGGCACCGAGCGCAGCCTCACAGCCCAGGGGTCCCCTCAGGGCCCCCCTCCCTCAGAGCGGCGGGGCCGCCCGGACGCGGCTCACGGCGGGGGGGAAGCGGGCGGGCCGCCGTCCCCGGCGGCCCCTCAGCCCAGCCCCGCAGCCCAGCCCCGCTCCTGGGTGCCTGTGCCACAGGGCCCGCCCCATTCCCGCAGCCCCGGCGGTACCTGCAGCCCGGGGCAGCCCCGGCCGGCACGCGCCGCTCCGTCCCCGCGCAGCCG
Organism: Chiroxiphia lanceolata; assembly: GCF_009829145.1. Taxonomy (NCBI): domain Eukaryota; kingdom Metazoa; phylum Chordata; class Aves; order Passeriformes; family Pipridae; genus Chiroxiphia; species Chiroxiphia lanceolata. Next base: position 12,695,747 of record NC_045651.1, read on the forward strand.
CGATGGCTCCGAGTCCCCCCCGCCGCGGGGGGCGGTGCTTCCGGGTCTCGCGGCTCTTGCTCTCGCGCGAGGTGGCGAACCCGGCGGCGCGCGCGGCGGGCCGGGGCGGGGCTGGGGGAGAGAGGAAACGTTACGGCGCGCGGCCGCGCCGCCCGCACTGCGCATGCGCAGAGCGATGGGAAAGCAGTGTTTCCCTTCCTCGTCCCCCCCCTGCGGTGCCGGGAATGGGCTCAACCGGGTTCTCAGCGCTGCGCGCGGCGGGCGCGTCCAAAGCCCGCGGGCGGGGGGAGGGATGAGGGGTGAGGGAGCCGGGAGCCTCCGCTCCCTGAGGGAACAGGCGCCATCGCGCCCGGCGGGACCGGCTGGGCTCCCAGCATGGGGAGCCACAGCGCCCCGACCCCTCGGGACACGGGCTGCGCCGGGCCTTGGCTGAGCGTCCCCGGAAGGATCAGCGGCCGCCCCTCCCTCACCACAGGGGAGGTGAGGGGGTCCCCGGGTCGGGGCCAGGCCCGAGGGCGCGCAGGGTGGCGGAGCGGGATAAGGGTTCATTTTCCAAGGCCCAGAGTGCAAACCACCGCTGTCCTGGCACGTGTCGCCCCTAAGATGCAGTGGGTATCGAGCTCATTAGCTGAGGAAATTCTGCTGCTTCCTGCAGGAGCGTAGAAGTCTTACCAGTCCGTGCTACACCTGCAGACTTTTAGTCTGGCTTCTGCTGTTCCGGGAGTGGAATTTCAATTCAGTTAGCAACAGAAGTTTCTATCTGGTGAAGCAGTATGAGCGAACTGCTTGTGGAACGCGGCCACCAACACTGCTTTGCCGGCTGATGCTGATGGCAGAGAGGCAATTTATTTGGAAGCTTGTCTACTAATTAAGCTTGGATAGTATTTCCTTTAGTCTGCCTGCCTTCTGGACAGGGTTGCATCTGTTATAAAATACATATGTGTGTGTGTGTGTGTGTATATATATATATATTTATATGCATTCTAGCACTGGGTTATCTGCCCACCATTTGGGAGTCTTTCTTCTCACTGAGTCTCAGCTATTTGCCCACCCATTTCGACCAAAGTATCTGGAAAACCGATTCATGGGGTCTTTCCCACTTCATAGTTCATTAAAACTGTCTCAGTTTTAATGTTCATGCCTCAGCAGAAATGTAACATTTAGAAGAGGGTTTTTGAGTGCTGCTCTCTGTCAAGTGACCTTGTTGCTGTCAGCATCTTATGACATGCCATTATTTCATGTTATTTTGAGTCAAAGTTTATCTTCATAGCTGATAGTTACCATTTTGCCTTAGCTCTGCAGTCTCTGGCATTGAGTATCTTATCTATTATGCAATATGCTACATGGGCAGAAAGTAGTCACCTTTCTGCCCGTGGTCGCTTGAGTTTGGGATTTCATGCTAGAAAACATGTTGTTAGCAGGTAAATTCACCAGGTTGGATTACAGCACTCTGTGCATAGATTTTTTTTTAATTCCCTAAAGAGTTCGGAGTTAAATACACATACATATTTTTCTTGCTCATAGACCCAGCACTCGAAGGTATGTTGAATCCAGGGGAAAAGGGAGGATGCATCTTCTCAGGACAGTGTAAATATTTGTGCCTTGGTACTCTCACAAAAATGTGTTGCAGGCAATAATCACCTGTGATAAATTACACTTGTAGTGTTTAAAAACTCCAGTGTAAAAAAAGGCTGTTGAAGAATGTTTGCAAGCACTGGTGGGGAGTGCTGGTGACATATTTTGCTGATGGAGATCAGAATTTGTTTTTCCAAGCATGGCTGATTTTGATCATTGCTAATAAAGACGAAGAATAGCTGGAAAAGGCACCTTCCTCTTTAAAAAAGTCCCATGGTTTTTGTACTTGGAAGTTACTATGCTCCAGGTTCAGCAGTCCAAGGAGTCCTCACACCCTCTGGTTCTGTTAAGACTAGAGTACAAAAAACAGTTTGTGTGTGTAGAGCTACATTATAAAGTAGAATAAAGGGGTTTAGCTCAACATTTTCGTGTTGGGCAGCTGGAGCTGCATGTCCTGGATCATGCCCTGTAGAAACAGTTGTTCCTTCCTTGTAGAGCTCAGTCACAGCACCACAAATGAGGAAAAAACTTACTTATGGAAATCCTAAAAGTTTACATTTTTCTAACCCTTCTGTGGTTCCACAAATGCTTCCAAAGCCACCACTGCAGTAGTAGGTGGTGGCCACGTGTGCCCTAGGAGATGGTTGGAAATCTGGTTCAGAACACAGGGAATTAGGGAATAGGTGAGGTGTGCCAAGGTCAGATTCCTCTTCAGCGTTAGAGGAACTGTCAGAGTGGGTTCGTACAAGCCGAAATGTACTTCAGAGATTTTCTCCTGATACTCTTTTCAAACAGTGAAACAACCAGTGACTATTAAAAAAACTGTGGAGAGTGATCAAAGGTATTAAGTCTCTAATCAAAAAGCTTTTCTGCTGAGAAGAAATCAGACTTCTTGCATTCCTCAGCAAAGATTGCACCAGCCTTGGAGTGTCTGTGGAGGAGACACCAGTGCAGGGCACAGGGCAGCCAGCAGAGAAGCAGCTGATTAGTGACAGCGTGTGCTAGACACAAGTTGCAGCAGAAGGTAAATGACATTTACATCCCTATGATGTAATGTCATGAGCTGTCACATCCCTGATGTGCTGAGCTGTCTGTTCCTATGGGTATGAATATTTCAGAGATCACCCATGTTAGAATTGAGCAGTGGTTTCAAAGGAACACCGAGGTCTTTGAAATTCATTGTTTTATCAGCTGCTTTTGGCTGTTGGATGAACAGTCCTCCCACTGCAATCTCAAGTCCAAAGAAAGATGGGCTCAGGACATCATCCATGTGGCATCCCCCTCTTGAAATGCCCATTTCCACTTCCTCCTCTGCATGTGAGTACATAGTTTGAAGGAATCACATTCCTCCCTGTTGAGTCTGCTGTCTTTGATAAATAACAATTAGTAGCAGTAGCTAAGAATTACAAATTCCTACTATGGAATTCCTACTACTTGGAATTAGTGAAGAGAAAGTGTCAACAGCAACAGTAGCACTGTTAAATTCTAGTCACGCTTGCAGCCCCCTGCAGCTCCAGCTCTGCTGGTGTGAGAGCTTGCTTCACCTGAGAGTGGCCATGCAAGGCTAACTGTGAGGGAGAGCTGATATTCCTTGTTTTTCCTCATGTGAAAAAATAAGTCTGGAAAGTTATGATAATAACACTCAGTTCTCAGAGCTTAGTTTGTAATAAGTCACTATATATTGGGTAAGTAACAGATTGGGGCCACATTTGCATAAGACCAATACTACTGTAAATTACATCTTGCTCTCTGCAATACCATAATTACAGACTTTATGGTCTGTAAACATCATATTCAAAGACAGCTAAGCCCAAGCACGTGCTAACCTATATGCATCTTCTTCCTCATGGAACCACTGCCTGTGACTGGTTGAGGACGCTGTGTAACAACAGCGTTGGTGTGATTTATAGACCTAGTACAGCAGAGTGAAAACTGAACTGCTGGTTTTTTGCCAAATTGCACAGTAACCCTTACTGCTTTTAACAAATACACCTTTGACCCATTCAGTTGTACTCACTCTAGCTATTTTGTGCTCAAAACGTGAGTTGCTGAATTATAAAAACTGCTTATCCTTAGGGTGTTGATGGCTGTTTTATTCTCAAGTACTGTGATGAACTCTTGATGAAAAATTCTTACCTGTGGAGATGTGTTGCACATGCTTAACTGAGTAACAGCACATAGGCACGGGGAACACTGCCAGCACTAACAGTGAGTGACATGGCACTGGCTTCACATGACTTGTCTGGGAGGGGACAGCCAGCTCTGCTTGGAAACACACCCCTGTTGCCTTTGCCTAAACCCTCATAAAGTTTCCACAGCAGTAGTGAAAGATGAAGAGTTGAACTCTGGGCTCTGAATAGACACAAAGGACCTCTCCTAGGCTACCATCAGCAGGAGGTGAGCAAAGAATGGGCAGCCAGAGTTCAAGGGTGTAGTAGCTTGAAAAGATATGATAGAAACTTTGAGGAAGTCATTAAAGGGCAGTGTCATGTGTGTGTGTGAAGTCCATTGTGAGCTTTTCTAGGAAGGTGGTTGCCCTCAGACCCGTGCAGGGCTTGGTAGGACATCAAACACGACGTCTGGTCCTGTGTCTGTCCACAGAGTTTCGTGGATATGCAACTGCTCAGGTGACCAGGTGAGTGGTCCTGTGTTTTTGTTTCTATATGTTCTGTACTTTCATGAATAGTTACAGTCTTTTTTCTCCCAGGAGCAGCTTTCCACTGTCTGCGCGCTATAAGGGTTGATTCCAGGGAATTAATGTCTACAACAGAAGGTTTAAGCAGGAAGGCAGAAGGAATACTGAGGTGGGCAGCCAGTCACTCAGCTGCACCTTCTGTGCAGGACTGTCTGGCTGCTGTCAGAAGGGTGCAGTGCAATGGGTACAGTGCAGGGGGAATGGCACCTGTGGTGCCTCAGCTTGGGCACCAGAAATCTAAGGGGGCAGCAGAGATGGGGCATAAATAATGATGCACATGTTAAAACAATTGTTAAAAATATGGCAGTTCTTCCCTTTTCAGATTATACTGAGCATTGTAAAACATGGCTTAGACAAACTAACCTATCCTGGTACCTGAAGTGGAAAATTTGCTGAAAACAGATCTGTGACTTAATGAACACTTGTTGGACAAATGAAGTTATACATGGAAATAATAATTTAAAAAATGTATTAGAATTCTTTTTTGACTAGTGTATGTATCCCCTTTAATGTCAAGAGACTGACTGGAAAATCAGTTACTCTTATTTTAAAGTTGAAAATTTGATCTGGATCAAATTTTGTGTTAACTAATTTGAAATAACTGAAAAGGAACTCTTTTTTTTCTTACACAGCTCTAGTTGTAGCTGATATTTGGAAATAGCTGCAGGCAGCTGAGAGCTTCACTGGTTGATTTGGGGCTGTAAAACATGCCAACATGAGAGCAGTGCCAAGCAGTTGAATGGCTTTTTTGTTTGCTGAAACAGCCATGGTTACATGAATGGTTTTCTAATTTATTTGGTTTATCCTGAATCAGGAAAGACATTACCCAACACTAAAAAGAGTAGGTAACTAGATGTTGGGGAAAACCTCATCCATCCAAATTTATCTTGGTTTAGTGTAAATAATGTAAAGTTTTATCCTGAAATGTGGCTTACTAGAGGTTGCATATTGCATTTTACACGTTAATAAGTGTTGCACATTACTGTTTTCAGCTCCCTGCTGGGTGGTTTTAAAGATGGGGATGTGCATAGCCAAAGGGCAAATAATAGGAGTTATAACAAGGCAAATTCTGAGGGGAAAAAAATCACAGTGAAGGTTGTCAAATACTGGAACAGATTTCCTGGAGACGCTGTGGAATCTCCCTCCCTGCAGACACTCAGCTGTTGAAGGCTCTGAACAACCTGTTAAGAAAGCTGGAATGGAACAAAGCCTCAAAAATAAATGGATTATTCAAGCCTGACATATTTCAAGCATTAGTGGTGTTTTCTTGGAGGCAGTGGGCACACCTGCCCTAAGAGAACCTCTGTGACAAGATGGGCATATAATGCATGTTATGTAACAGATGTGATCAGAAGGTCTTGTAAAAACTGTGATAAGATCAATTTAAATTTATCCTTGTGGCGAGGATTATTCACGCTGTTGTGTTCAGGCCAGCAGGTTATTTATGATTGTTTCTTACGGGTATTCTTCATCAACTATCTTAGAGTCCAACTATATTTTATCAATAAAATTGTGGTTGGCAAACAACATATAAGAGGAGAAGAGGATTGGCCCTGGCAGCTCAGAGAGTCCAGCAGTGAGGAGCTCTAGGTCTGGGGAAAGACAAGAAGCCCTGGACACTGAGCTCCCTAATGCATTCTCATTTTAAGCAATAGCACCTTAGGGCACTTCTCACACTACCTTTTTTGGCCAAAGGAGACAAAGTGGACTTGGGTTTGGGTTTTTTTTAAGACTGCTACCAAAAGTTAGCATTTCCCATAGGAGTACATCCAACCCTGGTATTGAAATAGGGGGTTGGGAGTTGAGCTCATGGTTTCCAGTTTCAAATCACTTTTTGCCTAGTTTTTCTTTTTTCCTTCTCAAAACTGTTTAACATTAGTTTTCTTCCACTGAAGTGTGTGGTGGGCTGTTCTTGTCCTTTTCTGTCCATGAGTAAGCAGGAAGAAGGTGTCTTAATTTTTCTATCTCATGCCCTTTAGCCTGCATACTAATATGTAATGTAAAGAAACAGAGCTGGAAACACCTGTAAATAAACAGAGTTGTATTTGTAAGAACCCAGAAGGCTATAATTTCAAAGGTAAACTATAACCTCCTGGCTAATAAGTGGACTTCTTTTTGGCAGTGTATTCCTCCTTTCTGAGTCGCTGCAAGAAGAGTACTCCTAAGAGGCTTCCCTCCATCATAAAGGTAATAGAATATCATCTTCCTAATGGGTAATTTTCCAAGTGTTTGTACCTTAGACAGGTGCCTTTAAACCTCTCTGTGCTTTCCTTTGTACCTTAGGTAACATGTTTTGCCTGTGCTTGAATATTCTGCTGAGTATGAAAAGCAAAATGGATTAAATTCCTCAATCCTCAGTAATCTGGCCGTTGTATTATTAGAACTTGTGTGTTTGTTCTTAAAGATCATGTGAAACCAAGAAAACATTAAGGAATGTTTTGTTAACTTTTGCTAATTATATTTGATGATAAGAGCGTTGCAATATAAAACCAGCTACACAGTAATCCCTAGGACAGCCAGAACATGGCCTGACACAGAGAACCCTTCATGGCTGTGGCCAGTGGTAAAGGCCCAGCAGCTACTTAAACCTTGGGTCTGATTTATTTTTGAAGGTTTTTTTAACAAAATGATTAACAAATGGTCAAGCCAGAGCCAGATGCAAGGGGATTTATTATGGGGTGGCCACATGTCCATTTAGGACTTTAACCCTCCAATTGACCGTAGCAGGACTTGAAGCAAAGATGATTTTATCAGTTACCATGTTCTTAGGCTGTAATTTACAGTTTCTCTGCCATGTGAGTGAAGGCTGTGTGGAGCTCTACTGTGTTAATCCTTTGTGGCACAAATTCACTTTGTTGTTTTAGGATTTTTTTTTTCATTCCTGTTAGTTTAACTGCATGCTGTTGTTATGGAAGAAAACATCCCACATCATCATTTCCTCACAGTCTGAGAAGGGCTGGAGCTGCTGCTGGGTGCACTGTATTCCTGGGTCAGATCAAGGGAGGCAGCTGTGCCACAACACACATGTGCCACGAACAAAAAGCTTTGGGTTTGGCTATTCTCCCATATTTCTTTGTTAGCCTTGCATCCCTGTTAGTCTTCTGGGACACTTCTAACTCATCAGGAAATAAGGGTGTTTTTCTTCTCTAGAGCTCAGCTTTGCTCGATGGTCAACATGAAGGATGGAGCAGGACAGGACAGGGCACACAGAGTAAATATTTTACACTTTTGCAATTCACTGGAAGTTGAGGGGATTTGCTGTTGCCAGCGGTGTGTTCTTTCACTCTCCAGCTGTCCAAGGTTCACTTACTTGGATCACCTTTTATTTCAGATGAAAAGAGACTCTGGATATTCCACCATGGCTGAGCAGCAGAAGCAGGTAAAGGCTCAAGGTATTCTTTTAAGGGAAGAATTATCCAGGTGCTTTGGAAGGCTGGATGTGTTGAATCATCTTCTAAGAGAAGTGACAGACTCATCCGCGTTCCGATCCCTTTAGTACAATTAGGAGCTCATCTCTTATCACTACAGCAGCATTTCCCCGGTGTTTTTCCCTTCCAGTGGACTGCAGCTACAGCAGCAAGTGAGGAGAGGCCTGTTATCTTTGTGTGGCAAGAACCCACAACACTCCCCCATAACCAGAAGCTGGACCACCTCACTGGGCCCAGACCCAGCTGATGTGCCCCAGTCTCTTCACCATGCCAGCAGCAACCCTGTTCTGCACTTAAGGAATTTGCCAACTTCTACAAGCCCTTTAAGGGCAAGAACTCAAGCAATCCTTGAATTAGTTTGGAAACTACTTTGCTGGAGCTGTTGGCATGAAGAGAAACAGGGTGTTAAGTACTTGGACTTGATGAACAAGATTTTTTTTATATATATATGTAAACTTCTCTGCTTCTACAGCTCATGTAATTACATTGTGTGTGACTTGTTCATGTAATCACTTCATCACATGCAATAAAAGCACAGCCCCAAAACAAAACAGTTTCTAGCCAAAGGGCTTTTTAAATAGCTGAGGTTCTAAGCTTTACCTACTCTATCCTGTCTCAAGGCAAGACTTGCACAGTGTGTGGTGAGTACTAGGAGTTATTAATTTTTGAAACTTTTGAGTTCTTCAGCTGGAGGATGCTAAAGCATCTGAAATTTTATTTGGTCTAACTAAAAATTTTGACACTTGTAAGACATCAGAATTTTTGTTTGGTATATTCTTTCTTCATCCCAGGAGAAAAAGCTCAAAGCTTTTTATAGCTTTTGTAACATTTTTTTTAAAGAATATGTGGGGGATGTTCCAGGGTCTAAATATTAAGAAAGTCTTACTTCAGCATAACATGGAGGCAGCTGGAAGTATGAAATTGCTAAGAGAGCAGATCTCCAGCCCAGGATCCAGCAGGCACTATCTGAAGCTGGAGTTGAGACTTTTGCCAGCCTGGCCTTTGCAGTTCAGTACAGCCAGTGATAACACTGGCAGCTGATAGCATTGCTATAATATAAACCTGTAGGGTTCACAAACATCAAGCTGTAGGGCAAGAGTCCTGGCAATTAATTCCTCCCCAGTTGCTCACTTGATTAAAAAAAAAAAAAAAAAGAAGGTGATAAGAGGAAATGTTTGTTTGTTTTAATAAGGAATATTTCAGTGCTAACAAGCAAAGTTCTGTCCTGGGACAGATAAATATTGCTGACAAGTCCTGGGTCACATTTAATGTTCTGTAGCTGTTACAGAATCTGAAAGCCACATAAAGAGAATTTTTCTGTATTGCATTACCCTAAACCACCTGCATTCAATGTTTCTCAGTGAGCTGCCTCTCTTGTTTGTCCTCTCTGACAGGAGACAAGCAGAACTGCAACTATGAATCATACTATTTCTACTCCAGTCTGTTTGTACAGCACAACACCACAGTTAAAAAACAGGAAGGACAGAGGAATGAAGAAGACAATAGCTGGTTATTATATAATATTATTTTAAAATTGCATTGATTTTTTAAAAAACATTTATCCTGCAGATAAATATAATTCATATTCACTCAGGAAAACCCAAACTAAGATTGCTGAACTCCAGAACCAACTCAAACTTGGGCCACTCTAAAAGACAGATCATTAATTACAAATTTGTCATATATTTGCTAAACATCTTGGTTTTGAATATTTAAATGTTCAAATATTGAATGCTGCTTTTTGAATATACTTATTCCTAGAATCAAAAGGTCTCACTGGTAATTTTCTGAGTCTTACAGCTGCTCTGTACAGTTAAAATCCTTACTGTGATAAAAAGTCCTGCTAACATTAGAGCTGCCCACAGGAATATTTCTTCAGACGATAACATTTCTGTGGCCGAGAGCAGGGATTTATAGAACTTTGTACTTGTGAGAAGCTGAGTGTTTTAGCTCCCTGTTGATGTGCAGTTGTTTTATACAGATGGCACATGATACCTGCTGGCCAAGTTGTACTCTGAGCACTGGAGCTGAGTTGTACCTGTGATGGCCTAAAGGCACAGCAAAGTGAATTATGAAAGGAAAGGTGTTAAAGCTCTGTTATACTTGGGGAAAAAAGGCAAGTTCCTGGGCATGTGGGCAGTGGGCTTCACAAAGTGTCTTCAAAACAAAAAGGAATGTTGAGAGGAGAGGTTCTGGATTGACTGGAGCTGTTAACCAGGTCATCTGAGCACAGCAGTTCTTGACTGTTTTGGGGGGGAAAAAGCATACTGTATCCTGGGAGGGAGAAAATACTGAAGGAGGGAGGTGCTGAAGTGGAGCACCACTCCTTACCCCCAGGTGTTCTTTTCCCACTGCTCCGAGTTATCCAGAAGCTCCTTGTATTATAGCCCTCCAGGTACTGAGCAGCATGCCAAATAAAAGCAGAGAGGGAAAAATCAGTGGTCCTTTCTCTCCCTTTGGTTATTCCAGAGAAATTCCACATCAGTGACACATCAGGTCTGTGTAAGCATGGCAGATGGATGTGTGTGTACTCCCCCCTCAATTACACACAATATCCCATAGCAGCTTTGTTACTGTGTTCTTTAGAGTGTGTGTGAAACAAAACAGGCCATCACAGGACTGCCTTTACCATTGCAAATACCAAAAATGCCAAGGCAGGCCTCAGCAGCACGTGCTTTCTCTTTTTGCTTCTCACAGGAAGAGAAGCTCTGGGATGCCTTGAAGATCAGTGCCTACGCCTTCAGTACAGGCCTGCTCACGTTCACTGCCTTAGTGAACTCTGTTTCTTGGTAAGATTGTTCAGACAAAGTGGCTTGAGGGGAAACTTTTCTGTGAAAAGGGGAAAAAAGTGGATGACAAGAAGATGGGCAACCAAGAACTCTTATTTCCACAGGTTTATGCAGGATATAGCTTTAGGCAATTTCTGGCAAACAACATGGCTGAAGTTCTACAACTTCTTTGAGGGAGATGAGTGGACAATCTTCCTCCTTGGTGAGTTTTAACAACACTCCTCTGTAGGAGAAATCATCCATGTACTATATGTAAAAGGGGTTCATGGACCTGCCAAACTCACTAATCCCACAGAAAAGCACTGGCTTGGAAGCCAGAGACAGCTGATGTGGTGCAGCTGTTCTGCCTTTGAATGGGGTCACCATTAGACCCCCTGTCCAGATTAAAAATCTGATATTTTTGTGCTGCTGAAATGGCTTCCCTGTGAAGATACTTTTCTCCTGTGAGAACCAAATGACTCAACAGAACTGATTACTAAAAATTTAAGTACAATTAATGGATTTTACTCTTGCTCTAGTACCTGTAAAACTCTTCTCTGTGATTAACAGCTGGTGAACAGAACTTATAGGGACCTTGCAAGGTTCTAGGGATCAACTCAATGTTATACTAGTATTTAAAAGTAACCCAGAACAGAGAGGCCTTTTCTTAGCCTCAGTTTTCTCAAGTTTCAACCTGTGAGACATTTGTCCTCTTTAACCTCCTCCCCATTCTTTAGATCTTACCTGGATGTCAAAACTTACCCATATTCCATTTTAAAGCATCTCAGGGCAGGTCTTGGCACGTCTGAGTCCCAGCAAGGTCCTCTGGATACTATGCCAGTGTATTTTGTTTCTGATTTATTCATAGCTCTCAATTCATTCACACATCTCTGCCCTCTCCTCACGCCACAGGGGCTGCATTGGTGCCTGCACTTGCTTTCTGGGGCTTCAATGGAATCCTTATGGTGGCTGATATAACAGGAAAGCCAACTTTCATTACTCGCTATCGCATTCAGCTGGGCAAGAATGATCCTGTAAGTACTTCCCACTCTGCCTCTTCTGCTGGCTAAACACTTCCTGCAGTCTCTTAGGCCAGGAATGGGGAGAAGAACCTGTTATGCTTTTCTCTTGCAACCAGGTAGGATTCCAGGAGAATCAAGCCAAGTCTTGTACATCCACTGCAGAGAGGAAGGCAGATCCTGTAATCAGGTTGCTGATCAGATCTGGATTGACAGCTTGTTAAAAAGTTGGTCCCAAAATGAACTGCCTATAAATCTGAAAACTTTTTATCCTTCCAACTAAAGCTGCATCACTTCTTACTTTGCCTCAAGTCCTGACTTCTCTTTTGCAGGTGGACACAAAGAAGCTGTGCCAAGCCATCTACACAGCACTGGGTAATCAGTTCTTTGTCTCCTTGCCCATGCTTGTGGCCATGTTCCATGTCATGAAATGGTGGGGCAACACCTTCAGCAAGGAATTACCCACTTTCCAGTGGTTTCTTGTGGAGCTAAGCATCTTCATCATAATAGAGGAAATTCTCTTCTATTATACACACAGGTGAGCTGAGCACAGGAACAGGACTCTGATTCTCCTCCATGCCTTTAAGCTTATACTCATCTCCTACAACAGCAATAATCCTAGTCCCCCCCTTCCACCAGTCTAATATTTATATGGGAAAACTTACAGGTCCTGAAATGCACCCTTACAACATGAGGCTTTGGTGCTGCCATTACCTAGAGTAAGCAAAAATGGGTAAAATTACAAAGGTGGAACAGCTTAGAAGCTAAGGAAGAAACAAAACAGGCAGCTTTACACAAGAGCTGTGTTCTTTGAAAGGAGTGAGGCTCAGTATCCTGAAAGAAAAATAGTCCAAAAGGTCAGTGACTGATCTCCTGCTCCCTTGTACAACACCTACGAAACAGGGCCTGGCTCCCAACACTGCAGGATTTCTAGAGGACAAAGCTAGAACAAGGAGGACAAAAGCCTACAAAAGCCCATGCAGAAGTGAGCTCAGCACTCTCAGAAATATGTAGGTTTCCCTTTTAGACAAATACACCAAAAAAAATGTAAAATCCATTTCTTACAAAGGGCCCATGGAACCAAAAATTCTGACTCTAATAGTTGCCAGTTGGAAAAGTCAAAACAGTGAAAATACAGAGTCCTCTCCTAAGCAGTACTCCCATATTTGAGCAAATGAGTCATTCAGGGACATTGATTTATAGGATTTATGTGGACTAAGTTTAACATCACCCAGTGGACACAACAATTAAGTGAAGGCTCAGTACTACAGAGAGAGAGCATGGGAAGCCAGGAGTCCTACACTCTTATTCCCAGCTTAAATCCTTAAGCGAGAGGAGATATGAGCAAGTCCCCCACAGAAATTCTGTGTTCTGTTATTCCGTGTTCCTTTCTGGCAGAGCTCAAAACCTGCCTTTCTCTGTTTTCTCCTTTCTCTGTTTGCTCTGCTTAGGCTTGTTCACCACCCAGTCCTGTATAAGCACATTCACAAGAAGCACCATGAGTGGACAGCCCCCGTCGGCGTGGTCTCCATTTATGCTCACCCTGTAGAACACATAGTAAGTGGATTCTCCCATAATCACCCTCCAATTGCTGTGTGGAGCATGATTTCCATGGGATTAGGAGGAGTGGTAAGAGAAGAGAAGCAAATGTGATCAGTGTTTGCAGGAGTGTCTCCCAGCGCTGCTCCAGCTGAGACTTCCCAGAAAACACATCCCACCTTGAAAAGATTCCACTTAGAAGCCCCATCTCCTGTTAACAGGAGTCCTGGGCCAGAGCACCAGCTCTGAGTCTCTGTGTGTGTCACGGGCAGGACACAGTGAAGTGATGCAGATCATCACATTGCTGTGTGTGTCCACAGGCCATACCCTTTTACAGTGACATTTCCCAAGAGCAACCTCAGTGTTATTCCACAGTGAAGCTGAAATTCATACCTCGGACTCCAGGATGATTTACTGGAATCATGCTGCCCTCACATCCATGGTTTGGTCTCATGTCTAACTCCTACTACAAGCTTAGGGAGCTTGGGCTGTGACTGGTTTGCAGTTAGTAGAACTCTGTTAGTCCCATAATTATTTTTTGGATGATTATGTAACTTTATTAAGATGTTCACAGAGGCATCTTCCCTTTGAGCTGTTTGCACAAAACTAATGTCATGCATCACCCAGGTGACACAATTCAGCTCCTAGAGGAGGTCTGCTTGTTGTGGAGCATTACTGAGGTGGTTTGTTCTCCTTTCCAGCTCTCCAACACACTGCCTGTCATGACTGGCCCGCTGGTCATGGGGTCTCACATTGTTTCAATCTCAGTGTGGTTCTCCCTCGCTCTCGTAACAACAAGCATTTCACACTGCGGATACCACCTGCCCTTCCTGCCATCTCCAGAGTTCCATGACTTCCACCACCTCAAGTACGTCTGGGCACTGCTCAGCTTCCCCCTCCCCTCCTGCTGGCACTCTGGCACTGCCGGGGGGCAGAGCTGCTTTCCAAGGGTCGAGTGGGTTTGCACAACTCATGTACAGGCAGAGCAGCTCTCCAGTTCACCTGCTGAATGCTGCCAGTTCTTACAGCAGTTAAACAGATCAGGATTTCAAGGGACTCCAGCCCTATCAAAGACAGTTCTCTGCAAGGCTCTTCCTAGAAGTTTAGAGGACATTGCATGTGATGTAAAGACAGAGCAAGGGCAAGTCACACAGGTGAAGTGAACATGCAGGAAGCCTGTCTGTTCCTCTCCCATACACTGGGATTAGAAACACTAATCAGATAACACCTTGCTCAGACAATTAACCCTTCCTGGCAGAGATTCCCAGCCTCCTCCTATTCTGGAGAGAGCAACTGCAGCAGGTTGTTCAGGGACACATACCTGAGCAGTGGAAGAATTGTTCCCATCTCCCAGCTGTCCACCAGATTCAGACACCTCCAAGTCTGCCCCTCCTACAGATCCAGCCCATGGGACAGTTCACTCGCCACCCAAATGTTGGGCAGCACCACAAACACGGTGCCAGTTCTTATCTGTTGTTTCCTCTGAATCTCAGCTCCTGTCAGGACAGATGATTGCAGATCCAAGATGCTCTCTGGGCAGGACAGCTGTGCCAGTATCCCAGTGCTGGAAGCACAGCCACTCTGTGACCCACGGCAGTTGAGTCTTGGGAGCACATGGAATGGTAATACAAGTGTCCAGCTGCTCCCACAGCTCAGCTGCCTGGGAGAGTCGTGGCTGCTGCTCAGTGCCACCATTTCTGGGTAACAAAGGCACCACAGAGGGAAACTGCACAAGTTTCACCCAGGCTTCAGCAGAGCTGCCAGGGACACTGGTGCAGGGGCAGAAATCAGACAGGTTACAGGGCTCCCAAAGGAATGGAAATAAGAAAGGTGAGGTAACCTCAGTAGCTTTCTAGTGATGTTTATCTTTGTTTGGTTCTCAGGTTCAACCAGTGCTATGGAGTCCTGGGAGTGCTGGATTATCTGCATGGCACAGACAGAGTGTTCAGACAAACCAAAGCCTTCGAGAGACACAAGGTCCTCCTCGGCCTCACACCGCTCTCCGAAAGCATCCCCGAGGCACCCAAGAGGGCTGAGTGAACCAGCCCAGCAGCTCTTGTGACCAGCAGAGTGAGAGACAATGACTTATGCCAAATAGTATTTTAACTGGGAAACAAGTTATTGTTCACACATAACGAGACCCAAAACTGAAGTTAAACATGCTGCTGGAAATGACTGCACATTTACTGCAAAAAAAAAAAAAAACTCTTGCTCTAGAAATCTATTTTTAAGCAAAATGTAGTGGTTTGCTTCTTAATTACTTGCACTGTCCCTTGGTTCCAGCTGCCTGTGCATGAGCCAGGTGTGTTCTGGGCCATGTGGCTCTGGGGAGTTTTCATTGAGAATTACTGAGCTTTTGGCACCAGTTTCCACGGGCAATGCCTTGGCCTCTCTCAGCAGCACTGACACTATAGAAACACCAGCAAGGTCACTGTAATTGCATGTGATGGTATTAAAACCACTATATTTCTGAGACTCAGAGCACCTGGCATAGTAGATGCAATCCCATGGAAAATCAGTGGTGCCATAGCTTTAGAAACTCTCCCCTGCCCATGCAGCAGAGACCTGACTCCCCCTGAGCAGTCTCTCCTTGGGAGAGGTCAGTCCAGCTCCACAGACCAGTGGCAAACAAAAGTGAGTTTCCCCTCATGGGACAGGGAAGGAGCTGGGAGCTGATGTGCTACATGCCATCACCTCCTCCTGCTGAGCCTCCAAGATACAACCAAAATTCCACAGTGATAAATTATGGAAAGAGTCTTTCCAAGGAAAGCCAAGTCCCTGCTGTCCTGAGCTGTGTGGAGATCAGTGAAACACTGTAAGAAAGGACTCAACATAGCAGCCCCCAGAGCTTTATGCACATCCCCAAGTACCTACAGACCCATCGAGACATACTGTGAATTTTCTCAATCTTTTTAAGTTTCAGTCTTGCCTGGGGGCCTGGGACAAAAACAACACATCTCCCCCCAGTGCTAGAGCAGCCCCCCGAGGAGAGGACACGCAGGGCTGAGCTGTGCTGCACTCACCTGTGGTCAGCCCAGCTCTACCTGTGGAAGTCAACTCGCTTCCCCAGCCCTCCTCTGGTCCCTACAGCCAGACAGGGATGAACCTGGCCCACTCATCAGCTCCCAGCTCCCTGGGGAGGCCAAGTCAGCAGAACAGAAAACCCAGGCTGCGATGTCTTTTGAAGTTTTTATTTTTATACATTTTTTTTTGTATTAAAAAGGAAGAAGCATAATTACCACAAATTACAAAGGACTAAAGCATTACTAGAATAATGAATCACATCAGCCTAGAAAGCAGATAATCTGAATAATATTAATGTTATAATACAAGCTCTCATTCAAGTATTTTACATTTTTCTCTTTTCCATTTATACGTGATGATGATCCTAGCACATGGGTCAAAGATTATGTACTATCAACAGAGATGGATCATGTACAGCCGGCCGTATTAACAAGATTTTCCTCCCAAGTGATACATGGTCTGTGATGAGTCATTTTAAGTTTGTCTCTACGATAAATGCAGCTGAAGAAGGTTGCACACACTTTCTAGTTTTGGGAAACAGAAGGCTGAGGTTGGACACATGGGGTTTGAGAAGGGCCAGCACATCAAACCATCACCCCTTTAGCTCCAGGCGAGAGAGCAGAGGGCTGCACTCGCTGGGGTGCAGCTCAGCAGGGGTTTCTCAGCCACAGATCCAAAGGTTTTCAACCCCAGCGGGACCAGGACAGGCTGGGAGGGGAGGAGAGGGAGTGGGGCTGCACCAGGGGGGCTTGAAGGGACCAAGTGGTGCCAAGCACCCCCTCCCACGAGGGGCACCACAGGCACAAGCCCCCCCAGTGCAGGGCTGGCACCTGGGGAGCGAGCAGGGACAGTACAGAGGCCAGGGGGACCCCAGCACACCCTGCAGGGCCTGCTGGCACCCAGGGCACTCCCTGCTCCTCTGGAGCTTCCCACCAAGGGGATGTGCTTGTCACAGATACATCGGTCCTATGTTCAAGTGTCTGCAGAAAGTGAAACTGTAAACTACGCCTGGAAATGCTGCCCTCCAGCCGCCTGCTCCATACCACCGAGAGGAACATCTGTTAAAAATGTCATTTATCTGTTACCTGTACTGGAAGCTTTAAAAAAAGCCAATGAGGCATTTAACATCAAGTGTAGCAACCCCCTCAAGAAGAGCCCAGCACCCATTTCAAACAGTGACAAGTGACATAACCAGCCTCAGAGGAGACAGGAGACAATAAGCATTGCAAACACAGCTTGCTACATATACAATTTTCCTTTTTTTTTTTTTTTTCTCTTTTTCTTTTTGACAAAATAACTGGAAAGGCATTAACAGCTAGAAGGCCCCCTCTGCACTGCCATGCAGACACATGGCAGGACACTGAGGTTAAACACGTCAGTTTGTTACAGTACAGTCAACCAGTCCCGAGCAGTTCCCAAAACTCAAGGGACCCCCATCAGGGGTGCAAGGGGGGCAGCAGAAGAGGGACAGACAGGCAAAAACAGAGCAGCAGTATTATTACTTTTTTTTTTGTTTTTCCCAAATGAGCATGGCAAAGCAACAAAACCTCCTCTGAAACACACCTTCTACCTCCACTCCTGACCCCACACCAGAGCTCTGTACCTGTTGCAGCCACCTGTACCCCAAAGATGGGCTGACCTCAGCAAGGAGTCCCAAGCTGTGGCAGCCTGGGGGACCTCCTGAGAAGAGGGGAGCACTTCCCCCTCCCGACTCAGCCTCCCTCAGACCTTTCCAAAAGCAGCTGGGCACCAGCACCACATAGCCCTCACGAGCTGCGGGACAGATCAGCACTCACAGGAGCACACGGGCAACCACTCAGACCTCTAAAATCAAAAAAAGCACAGAACACGGGGAGGTGAAGGATCCAAGCTAAAAGCAAGGCCAAACTCCATCCTCTACAGGAGGGCAAGAACTTCCTCAGATACAATTCCCCTCTGGACAGCTGTCCCTTCGTCCAGGTGGGACACAAGTCATGTGCAGTGCCTCCTGCAGCCAGGCACAGACCTGGGCAGTGCTGGCCTGGCCACAGCCACACAGCACAGGGGTGCAGGACACTGCTCCAAGCTCCCTGCCCCCTGCCAGCACCCACCCCTGCATGGAGCAGGAATGAATGGCTCTGTGTTCCCTCCATCTGGAGGAAGACAGGTGGGAGCAAGCAACAGCTGCCTCAGGTGTCATGTCCATCTGTTCTTTGCTCTGCCCTGCCCGCTGCTGTCCAACAGACAGTAAAACAAGGCACACAGTCCACAAATCTGGAGGGTGGTGGGACCACTGGGATTGCTCTTCTGACCCACCTTCCCCTGGGAAACAGGTGCACACACTAAGGTGACAAACCACTGACTTGGCAGAGGGGGAAGGGAAAACTCTGAGACTAGAGTCTCAGGCTCAGAAGTGAAAACATTATTTAAAATCAACTCAGATTTTGGGAAATTCTTGGGGAAACATTCTACCTCTTCTACTACCCAAGCAATTCCACAGTCTGCTCCACAAGCAACAACTCCACAGCAGAAGCTCATTCCTCCTCATTTCCTATTATGTTTGTTGCTAAAACGCAGACAATTGGCTTCTAAAGAGAACACACACCCACAAGAGGAGCACAGGACGTGGCAACGGGGCCACCCGTGCACATCCAGACCCGCTTCCACTTGCAAACAACCAGCATCACATCTCCAATGTCCTTGATCCAGCCTCCTCCTTCCCAAATCAGGGACAAACCCAGCTACATCTGTAACCTCAAGAGATCTGACTCTGGCTCACAAGAGGGGAAATCCAGATATAACAGTCACGGCCACAGCACTGTACAAGTGTTAACTTTTTGCCCATATTGCCCAGTTCCCACCCCACAACCCCAGAGCACTGCTGCCGTAGTGGAGCATCCATGGCCTCAGGCAGGCTGGCCTGCTGGAATCTGGCCTGTGAGTGGTACCAGCTGCAGGGTGACATAGCAGGGCTGGACAGAGCAGGGCAGGATCACACCACCAGGAAACAGCAAAGTAGCAGCTCCCCAGCCTCTCAAACCCAGCCGTACTGTCAATTCCAGCAGCAGTTCATGAAGCCTCTTCACTCCAGCCCAGCTCCCCCCACCAAAGCAGCATCCTTGAGGCAGTGTCAGTTTGGGAAGTGATGACCTCAGCCAGGGCCCGGTGAGCACCCACGGCCACTGCTCATGACAGCCTGACTGTGCTCCCCTTCCTGCTCCTCAGCTCCTGGCTGTTCTCACCCACCCGCCCCGTGGCTGCATAGGGACAGCCCTGGAGGGATGACTCCTCCCAGCTCTGAGATGCAGCTCTGGATCAACTGGATCCTTTGGAAAAATGCTGTTTGGTATCAGCTTGTGATGGTGCAGAGAGAGTCACACAACGAGCTGCACCTCTGGAGCCACCCATTGCATACCTGCTCCGCTCCGCACCACAAAGGAGCACGTTCTGCAGCTCAGGCAATGGAGTGCCAAAGCCACAGCCAAGCCATCTGCACAGCAGGTATTCCAGGGACTGAGAAGATGGAGCACGGTGGCAGCAAGGCAGGTGGGTCTGGCTGGAAAGAAACAACTTTCCAGTGCTACCTCTGGAGCAACTCCAAAGGTAGCACTGGAAATCTCAGATCTCGCTCCTCTGACACATGCCCCTTGCTAAGCTCACAGGCTGGGGAGGGTTTGCCTGCCAAAGCCCACCCAGTGTGGGGTAGCAGGATCAATCAAGTAAATGCCACAGCAGCTCTGCAGCCACGCCCTGCCTCAGCCCAGCAAAGAGCTGCATTGCATGGTGTCATCTGAGCCCTGCAAGGTGCACAGGGACTGCATTGAGGGGGAGGCTCCATGCAGCCACCTGCCAAACCACAACACACAAAGTGAGAAGCGAGAGCTCTCCTGTGCTGGGCAGGTCTCCTGCTCGTCCCTGCACAAGTCGCACCAGCAGCCCCGAGCCAGCAATTGCTGTGGGACAGGTTTCCTAGGGCTGCATCACTCCCTGTCAGGCTACAGCATCAAGTGGCACCAGGAACACATCAGCTCTCCCACTTGCTCACAGAAAGGACCAGTCCCTCCAGCTGCTGTGACAATCTCCGTGCTCACCCCCCAACCACGCTGGAAGCACAGACTGGAGCAGATCAACCTCCCGCCCGGAGAGGGCCGGGGGGTCTGAGCAAAGCCATGAGCACGTTCAGTTGCTGTCATGGGGAGGACGCTGCCACGGTACAAACACAGCGGAGCGGCTTCAACTACTGCGTGAGCTCGAGTCTTGGATTTGACTGCCCTCGGCACCTTCCCCAGGAGACTCAGGCCTGGCAGGGAGGCTCCATGACAGGAGAGGTATCCGAGCAAGCTGCGGGGTCAGAGGAAAGGCCGCAGGGAAGATCAGCTCGGCAGCAATGCCATGAGGAGTCTCTGGGCCTGGGGGGGGCCAAGAGCCCAGTGCACCCCAGGATGCAGGAAACCAACAAGCCTCCCCGGTCCAGCTCCACCATAAGGCAACTTTTTTTTTCTGTGTTTTTGGGGTTTTTTTGTTTGTTTTTTTTGTTTGTTTGTTTTTCTTTTTCTTCAATAATATTTCCAAGGAAGAAAGCAAAGGGAGATGTGTCTTTTTAGAGAGTTTTTTTGTCGTTTTTTTTTTTTAGAGGGGTTTGTGGGGTTTTTTTTATGTCATGTCATTTTTTCCAAGGGAAAAGGAAGAGAAAAGCTCCTTCGGCAAAGTCCTGTCTTTGCATGCGATGGGCATTCCTGGGGCAGTGGATGCACCGTCCACGCAGGCTCGAGTCCAGGTGCCTGCCAGCCTCCCAAGCAGCCATCCTCGTAGGAAGGAGTCAGAACAAGCCTATCCTTGGCAAAGGTCCTTTGGTTGACTTCCAAATTGTCCGTGACAGAAGGGAGAGGTGGGCAGAGGGAAGAGCCAGACCCTCGGGAAGGCAAAGACGTTGGGGCTGGGAAGGGAGCAGGAGGACGAACAGGGCGATGCTCCTGTCGCAGTGGTCGGTGTCGGGAGAGGCACCGCCGTACGTGGAATGGGAGACGCCAGCCGGGTCATGGAGATCAGAGGCTCCGCAGCATCGTGACACGCTGTGGCTTCGGTCCCCCACTGGGGAACCTCGCTCCTCCGAGCTTCCTGAGCGGCTGCCCCGCGAGATCCGAGGGGGGACACAGAGGGGAGTCGTTGGGGCCACACAGAGCAGACTTGTTTTGGTAAATCCAGACGAACTTCTAGCAATAATTTAAAACTTGATATATATATATAATAATAAAAAAATCTCCCCTTTCCAACCCAACCAGAACACATTTTTTTTTTTTTTGAAGAGACGCTAAGACATGAGTATGTGCACAGGAGGGGAGGGAAGGGAAAGGAAAGGGTGGGTCTGCTGGGAGTGGGTCTGGCTCTGGTCAGGGTTGTAATAGCAAAATGGTGTTTTAGATGTAGATAGTCTTTGCTTTCCAGCCACAAGAGAAGAAGATCGTGTGCGTTGAAGTTTCTCCCAAGCAGCCTATTCCTGGGCACCCACCTTCCAGCTCCCTTCCTGTCCCACCCCCTCATGTCTTCCCTTCTCCAAGCCAGTCCCCCACCAACCCACCCCATCCCCCGGCAGGAAGCAGACGCTGCAGCCTCTCTACTTCCCCACTGTCTGCGACTCTGCGGCCGATGGGGCAGGGGATTGCTGGCTCAGGTTTTTGGCATCCTCTTGTGCAGGCTGGCTGGGTGAGGCGTGGGCTTGGCTGGATGGGCACTGGCTGACCGTTTTGCTGGAAGACTGGGATGGGTAGCGCTTCCTGCCATCTCCCCCTGATGTCGAAGGGTATCTCTTGTGTCCACCTTCCTCCCCCATGGGTGGCTGGAAGAGAAGCACCCCAGTATCAGCACAGCCTTCTCCAAATGCAGGTGCTCTCCCCCCCAGGATCAGAGAAGAGCCTTCCTGCAAGCCTCCAATTGCAACTTCTCTCCCTGACCCACAAGGAACATACATATCCCAAGCACTCAGCTGCCCTCCTCTCCAAACCTCCCACTGACGGATCTGCTGACAGAAAGACTGACTGACTTCCAATCAAGCACAATGGTGATAACTTGTTCTTAGGCACCTGTTTCCCACACAGGGGCATAGTCTAGAAGTTTGGGAGCAGAAGCTCCACACAGTGCTGGCTCTACTAAAACCATCAAGGCTCCCTTTCCTTCTCCATCCTCAGTTCATCAGGGAGGACAGGCTCATCCAGCTCCCTCATCCCACTCTGAGTGGATTTACAATATTCCAACCCTGCAGATTGTTCCCAGCCCAGTTGCAATAACAGGGAGCAGTAGATGTCACTGCGCCCACTCCTCCACCTGCCACCACCTGGGAACTCCCCAAAATCCTCCATCCTTGGAGGGAACAAGGGCTGTCTGCAGGTACATCAGTGTGGTGCAGGCGCTGTGTCTACTCACATCTACTCTGAAGTCCTCGAGGCGCTTGAACTTGCTGAGGTATTCTTGCAGTTTGCTGTTAATGTCCAGATTTTTGGCTTTGGAATATTTTAAGAAGGCCCAGAACTTTTCCAGCCCATAGAGCTGCCCTGGAGAGAAAGAAAACCAATCCGCATGTCAGCAGGATAAAAACCAAACCAGATGTCACACACCTTTCCTCCAGGCTTCCCCACAAACCCTCCTGTCCTGCCGGTGGGCACAACCTAGGCAAGATGGAAAACCTCAAGGGAAGCAACCTACAACAGTCCTGGGAAGCTCCCCTGACTTGGGATGTCGCCAAGCTCAGCTGACCTGGTGGTGACAAGGCCCAGCCACTGGAGGGCCTTGAGAAATCTTATAGGAACCAGTGTGTCTAAAGGAATGCCTTGGGAGAGTTACAGCCCCCCACTGCCCTCCTCCATCCCCCAGGACTCTTTAGGACAGTGAGTATCCAATGACCCTCCCACAAAGTGAGCAACAGGACGTCCACCCGGTCCCCGTGGCACATGTTAACGAACAGCATGATGTGGCTTCCCCAAAATGATGAGAAGAGGCCCAGGGGCAGCCCTGCAGCTGGGCTACATCACTGCCAATCCCAAAGGAGGCACCTACCAGCTTCGTAATCCTTGATGGTCTCTTCTTGGAAGTCCTTAAATATGTCTGGCCGGAATTTCTTCTCCAGCCCGTAGCTGTAGTATCTGAAAAGGCACTCCAGACCATACCTGGGAACAGAGCAACACGGGGGGGCTCACACACAGGTGCACACAACACAGGGCACAGAGGCTCTTGAGATGAGAGTCCTGATGAGCACCAGTAGCAGGTGACTTGAGGGTGACCTCAGACCCACCTTCGAGCAAGGCAGAGCTGCTGCCTTTTGCTGTGAGCCCTGTGAAAGGCCAACCCTTCTTCCCTCACTCCCCTACCAGGAGAGGCCACTCTGCTCCTCCCCTCCTACCTGTATCCCTCCTTTCCGTCCTCCACAGCCAGTTGCTTGAACTCCTCATACATTTTCTTGTTGAAGTGATCTCGGAGGAAGAAGGACCAGAACCGGAAAAGCGTGTTCATCTCCTGGGACTGACCAATGCCCAGTCGTTTCCGCTCTGTTTTGGGAAGAGGGGATGATTACAAGGCAGATCCTCTCCCAAGGAGTCAAGGGCTTATGCACAGGAGGGCCCCATGGCAATGTGACAACACCCAGCCCCAGTGCTGGACACTGCAGCCCATGCTCTCTACAAACCATGGGGACACATCAGCTGCCAGCAGGGCTGTCCCACAGGACCCTGCCCATGCCTGTGTCCTTGCCCTGTGGCAGTTCCTGCCCCCAACACAGCAAAGCAGGGACACCCTGCCCCCTCAGCATCCCTACCGTTAAGGCAGCGCCGACGGTACTTGTGGTAGACGTGTTGTGTGAAGCCGTTCTCCTTGAGCAGCTCGTGTGAAGGGTGCTGGAATTTGGGCAGGGACTGTGGGGTGCAGCCGTAGCTCCCGACAGCTGGAGTCCCCTCCGAGGGGCTGGAGCTGAGCATGAGAGACTCCCATCAACACCCTTCCTTGGCACCATCCAGCCAACAGTGGAGTGGGGCCACGCTCCACCCCATGGCACCTGTCTGCTGGTCCCACTCCCTGTGACTGTCTACCCTGGGCTTGGGATCTGAGCCATGGAATAGCCTACTAGGAAGGGAATCAATGTTTCTAACAAAGTTTCATCTCGCTGTTCTCCATGGCTTCAGATTTTCCCCAAGCCCCTCCAGGAGGGGCAAGTTTGGTCCTAGTTCTTTCTGTAGTCACCTAAGAGGAGACTTCCCCTGCAAGAGCAGATGTTGCCTTCCCCCTTCCTTCCCACACTTGCTCCCTTTCCCATTTCTGGCTGCTCCATGATTTCGCACACATGTCCCTGGTACCTGATGGAGGCGGTTCGTGGCCTGTGCTCCCGAGAGTCCATCACCCAGCCCACGTGGCACTCCATCGGAGGGTTCGAACTGTGCCTCGTCTTCCTTTTCCGTGGAGTCTGCAAGACACAGTACATCAGGGATGTGTTCCCCTCCTCCCTAGGCCCGAGCTGGGAAACCCCAGCTCCCATCACGCAGCCCAGCCCTGGCTACCACCTTGGCATCTATCGTCCTGCCCTCTTTCACCACGGGGTAGAACCGGGGCGTCTGTGTCGGGTCCTTCAGCTGCGGCGTGCGGGGGGTGCGGGGGGTCCTGGCGTTGCGGTAGTTGGGTGATTCTGGTACAGTCGTGGGCAAAGACCGGGCGATGGTGGAAGGCTCAGGGACTCCAAACAGCTTGTTGGCCAAAGCGTCTGTAGGTACTGCAGGGAGAAACCCCCCCAGCCAGGTCAGGCTGAGCTCTGAGCATGAGTGTCTCTGCCATCTGGCAGACAGGAAGTAGGGAGGGGAGGAATACAGGGACACATCCCAGCCCTCCCACACACGACCAGCATCAAATCCAGCATTACATCAGCTTGGTCAGAAAACCCAAGGCCTAGCAACAGATCCAAGGATGGAGCTTCCAGGGATCTCACAAGGTATTTGCTTTCTAGTGGCAAACTACAGCAACAAACCCCCCATTCCCAAGAGAAGGACACGGCACTGGGGGCACACAAAGGCAAACAAGGCCCAGCAGGCAGCTGCCTTCCAGGTACTCAGAAAGGGTCCAAGAGGAAAGTCACATCCAGGTAATTACATCCAAATTTGGCAAGGTCACCTCACTCCACTGGGACACCCCTTCTTTTGCACCTCCTCTGACGGAGCCCCAAAAAATTCAGTTGGAAGAACATAATTACTCTGGGAAAGATAATCCCACGTGCCTGTGGTCCCAATTCCTTCTCCCTAGCTGCTACCCAACCTTCAAGAACCTCTCAGCATAAGGAACAGGGACAAAGTCAGTCCAACCCATTCATGCCCCATCTCTTACCTTGCTGGAACCTGGGGGGACCTGGAGGGACTTCTTGGTTTGGATCCACAGGGGGCTCTGGGGTCAAGGTGTCAAACTGCTCCCTGCTGATCATATTCACCTTCTTGAAGTTCTCCACCTCTTGCTATGTTGTAAGAGGAAGATGGTGAAGAAATTGCCCTCTTCTGCCCTCACCCCATCACAACCACGTGCAACAGCCACAGCACTGGGCCCTGAGTGCAATCACAGGGCCTGGTGCCCAGAGGGGACCTGCTGCACAGAGGTAGGAAGGGGAGGTGTGGCAGACAGAAAACTGGGCACTGCACAGTCCAGTTATGAACTATGAACGACTTGCTGCTCCTAAGCTTCCAGAGATCCTTCAAGGCAGCTCCATTAATTAACACTTGCTTCTCTCAGGCTTTTACCCACCCAGGCCAGTGCTGGTGCAGTAAAAGCTCAAGGTGAGCTCAGTGACCTGTTCTTAGCCAGGCCCCTGCCACTGCCACGGTACTGTGGCCCTAGAGTTCCCTCCCCACACCCCCACAACACTCCCATGTATCTGAAGGACCCACACCCACAGCACACACTGTCCCTGTCACCTGCTCCCCCCCCAGCTTCTGTCACCCCAGACAGCAGCATTGCTTCAGCCATGGGCCATGAACCAGACATGGAAGCACTGAGCCCAGCTGTAGCTCCAACAAGTCACCCCACTTCCAGCCATAATTTCTGTCACTGAGCAAGTCCAGGCAAGTTCCCAACCGTGAGAGTCACCAAGCTGGGACTCAAATGTTTCAAAGCAGCAGATGAGCTTTCTATAAAAAGCCCATGTCTGTGCAAACTGACACCAAAATGGAGAAGAGCAGAGGCCAAGTGCAGCCCAGCCATCTATGAACCTGTCCCCAATAAGTGTGGTCTCCAATGGACTGTGCCATGAAGCACAGGGTGCTCTGGATAGTGCAGACACCTGTTTTCCCTCACAGATCTGACGCTGCCAGCCAGGACCCTCACAGACAGCAGAGCAATGGGCCCCACCTTCCAGGTCACCTCACTACTGGCACTTTGTTTACCTGGCTGCAGCCTTACATCTTGTTACAGAGCTGTGTTTATCCCTGACACGGCAGGGCATGATGCTGGGAACCAGGAAGCCCAAACATTGCAAGAGGACTAATCCCAGCTTAGCTCTACCCCATGAGTGGGCTGCAACCTGCTGTACTGCCCTTCTCACACCACACTAACCATCAGCCGCCCTGCTGCATGTGAGGCTCCCCACAGCCCACACACACTCCCTTCCTTGGATCAGCCGCTCTCACCTTGATCTGTGAATACTCTGGCTCGAACTGCTCTGTCCACAGGTCCTGCTCGTAGTAGTAGAGCCCATCATTGATCACCTTGGCCAGCTCCGAGCTCATTTTAGCCCGGGAGGTGTGGTTGCCAGTCCGGTCCCCACCAGGATGCCGGCGTAGGTAAGGAGGCGTCTGCGTCACGATGAGGATCTTGTTCACGTCGCGGTCGTCGATCTCGTAATCTGAATCTTCATCTGACCAGTCGGTGAAGGTGTTCTTGCGGCCATCCATCTGCTCCATCTCCTCGTCGAAGAGGAAGTCGAGCTCCTCAGGCTCATCTTGGTCCTTTTGCTTTTGCTGCTGGGGTGTCTTTGACTCCTCTGGTTTCTACAGATAAGGGGACAAGGGTGACACAAGGGTAAAGACCACACAGCGAAACAAGTGACAAGAGATCCAGCTATTGCCCCTTGTTTCTTCACCCCAGCCAGAACACCTTATTTACACCACTGAGGAGCAGCTCCAAAGGGGCTCACGTACCCTATTTGATCTGAAGCCTGCCAACTTATGATTCAAGTCACCTCAACAACTGAGAGACCCCCCACTCCAAGAGCTCCTACATCACCACCTACCTTGGGCCTGGCTGGGGAAGGCCGAGGCCTCTTCTTCACTTCAATCCACGTCTCTGAATCCAGGTCTGGCAGACTTGTGGACAGGCCCTTGGGCATTGTCTTCAGGTTACTGACCTCCTCTGTTTTGGTGGGGACGGGGCTGGCAGGACGTGGGGAGCCAGGAGCAGACTCTAGAGCCAAAAAGAGCCACAAGGTGCTTTAGAGGGAGGGAGGGAGCCTGGGGGGTTGTGTACTTACAAATTATCTGACCAAAGGAGGAGTCATTCCAGCAGCACAGCACAGCTTGCAGGACTAGCTGGCATCCTGTGGCCAAGGCTACCAGCACAGTGCCCACAGGTGCTGGAGCGGGAATCTCCAGTTAATGCCAGTGGTGGCCACAAAGCTTTGCAGGTGACAGTTTCCCAAACACACAAAGCCCTAAGGCAGACGCTGTGCTGCTCTCTGGGAAACCTTCCCAAGACAGTCTGGAGCCAGTGGGAATAGATCTTCTCCTGCCAAAACTCTTACAACAGGCCCAAGAAGATTCTCCAGTTGGGCTCTCAGGTGCAGGCTGGGGCTCCTGCCAGCCCCCATGGGGTCAAGTGACAAGAGCAGGAGCAGCCCATGAAGGACAACAGACCCTTCCCCAGCACTTGGTTGACAGCTTCACATCTGCTGCCCAATTTGTGCCCAGTATCTCCTCACCCAGTAAGGAAAAGTTGGATTCCCAAGTGTCCTCTGCTCCGCTCAGCAGCCATAAGACTATTTCCAGGCACAGCCAAGAGACTTCCAGCAGGAGTGACCCTCCCTGAATGCCTTCAGCCCCCACAGAGGAAAAGCCACAAGACTCAGTCTCTGATGTTTCCCCCCATGTATGGAGGCAGCAGCTCTGGGGGTCCAAGGACGGAGCTCAGATCAGCTCCCACCACCAGGCAGAAAGCCAGTGGTAGAGCCCTGCCCTGGGGAGCACTCCTGACTATCAGGGTTCTCAGTCCTGCTGCAGTCCTAGCACTGCATCCCACACCTCCCTCCACATTCCCCTAGTGCTCACCTGTCTCTTTTTGGAAGCTTTGCCGGGGGACAAACTCAGGGCAATTGATGAATTGTGAGAAGTCAGTCTGAGTGTAGTCTGCCATAGGAGGGCCAGGCAGAGCCCATTTTTCTGGCTGCTCTTTTCTCCTGATCTTCTCATCCACAATTTCCACCACCTTGCTGTCTTTCAGAGCCTGGAACCAAGGGATACTTGGTTAACTTAGCACTTAGCCTGGGTACATCGCGGGGCTCACTCGTCCATAGAAAACAGGCACCACACAAAGGGTGGTGAGATGCAGGACAAGAAGGAAAGACCACCTTTCCTTGCCCTCACCTTGATGATGAGGCTGATGTCGGTGGTCAGTGCCTGCACTCGGTGGAAGCTGGCGATCAGGGTGATGGGGAGGAAGCCGTCCGAGTCCATCTTGCGGCGCAGGAAGAAGTCTCGCTCCAGGTTGTCCACGCTGAAGTAATATTCTCTGTATGGACAACATGTCAGCGAGAGGAAGCTCCAAGTCACTGTCCCCTGAGCAACCCCTAAGGAATTATACCCCCCTTCCACTTAAGCTACTGAAGGGAGAAGCCTGGGGAGCCCAGATGTGGGGCAAGCTGGCACTGTAAGTGAAGCAGAGTGTCAACACACTTCAGTTCTAACCACTCCCATGGGATTGGCCATGCAGTCCCCCCACCACCCAATGCTCAGACAAGGACAAGAGGTAGTGCTCACATTTGCCTCTTGATGTAGTCTTTGAGCAGCTCCTGGTCCACGCTGTAGAGCTCAGCACTGCTGATGTTGTCGAAGTAGTAGGTGATGTTGCTGGCGTACTTCTGGGTGCGGGAGCCATCCGAGCCCTCGAATTTCCGGTACCCATACTGGTAGTCGAAGTGCCCTGTGGGACACCAGTAAGGGTCAGCACAGAGATACTGGGATGTGCCAGACAGGCTGTGCTGCCAGATGGGGCCGGACTCCTGCACAAATAGTTCCCCCTGCACTGTTCCTGAGGACCCCACCACAGCACATAATGGGGCACCCACATCCTTCATCTGCATGCTCTCTGCCTTTGCCACAGGAGAGGCCAGAAGCCCTCTTATCCAGGAGCAATTGGGCAGCCCAGCTGACACACAAAGGCCCTGTACTGAAGCCAGGTGAGGGATAGCACAGACACTGCCCAGTCCAATGCCAGGGCAGACGCTCTTCCTTATCCAAGACACGCCTCCTGCTTGGCTCTCAACATGACATAAAGCCTACACGGAGTATCAACATGTTTCAACTCCTGCTCACAGAAAATACTGCAAGGGAGAGAAAACAGGAAGAACAGTTTGGCCTGAGTAGTGGGAAGACATTTGCTTTTATTAAAATACTAGTAAGAATTTTCTGTTTTGTTAAAAGCAGCTCAGCTTATCAGCTGGGACGACTTGCCACAATATTTCCTTGTATCCCTACAGTGCTCTGCCCCTCCCAGCCCACTTCTGGAGGCTCAGATCTCTCACACGCAGAGAGGCAGAGCTGTGCACACTTTGTCACATGCCCAGTTCTCTCCCTGCTGTCACAAGACCACACATACAGTGATCACCTCCTCTGCCACGGCCACGGCCCCTGCCACGGCCCCGGCCTCGGCCCCGGAAGGTCCCTCGCACGGCCCCTCCCTCGCTCTTCACGCTGGAGGTCTCGTCGTGGTCCTGCCAGCTGCGTTCATGCTTGTTGTCTGGGTGCCAGCCTGCAGCAGACAGGGAAGGAGAGGCAGGAGGAGTGTTACAGAATGAAAGCACCTCCCTGGAGCAAGCCCGCTGCACCCGGAGCCCTCTGAAGGCAGGAAATGTGCCCACTGGGCATCAGGGCTTGCTGTGCCCCACGGTCAGGGCAGGGAGCAGGTCCCCAGCCTGAGCCCCCACCTTTCAGCTCGCTGCGGTTGTTGGAGGGGTGCCTGTGCTGCTCGTTCTGCCGGTTGTTCCGAGAGGCGGTTTTGTCCCTAGGCACCTCTGACTTCATGTCTATCTGCAAAGGGACCCACTTGTGTTTGTTGCCTGCAAAAGGACAGGGTTTGGGTGTGACACAGGTTCAGAGAGCATCTGCTTCCTCCCCCGCAGCCCTCTCTTGCTACACAGCCCCCACACAGAGGAGAGAAAGCAGCAGGGCCTTTTGGACAGACCCTGTCCTTGGACATCCCTCCAGGCCTTGCTGGATGCAGAAAGGCACTGACCAGGACTCTCAGGTATGAAGGGACATGACACAGACCTTTCCTGTTGCACTTGCACAGCACTTGTCCTTCCTCTGCCCCTGCTCAGACCAGACCAAGCCCACATGTCAACCACAGCTGACACAACCCACAGTCAGGGGGCTGTTCTGTGCCACCACAGAGCACAGGGAGGGCAGGCTCCTGTCACACCCCTACTTGGGCCCTGCTCCCACCAATATGACACTTTGCTCCTCTGAAGTATGCAAACACCTTTCACTACAGCTGCCCCCACACTGGGATTGTTTCCAGCAGCATGGCCCCCAGGGAAGGCAGTGGATGCTTCCACCTGTGTTGTGGATGGGGAGACAGGCTGAGGCCAGGAGACTGCTCTCATCAGGTTCTGCCTTACCTTTCTTCTTCTGTGCTGACTTCTGGTTGTCATCATCACCGTTCTTCTCCTCCCCCGACTCATCTGATTTGGTTTTCAGGCTCTCTTTGCCATCGCTCCCATCCCCCTTCTCCTGCTCTTTCATGTCTTTCTTGACAGGCAGTTTCCGAAGGGTTGGTGCTTTGTGCGGCTGCTGGAGACACACCAGTGCAGGGAAGATGTGAGAGGTGGGAAAAAGGAAGGGTTGAAAGTAGAACCCAACTGTCCCATCAGGAAGACCTTGTCCTAGGCTGGAAGCATCCCTGCTCTGCACCTCCCAGAGCTGTCCTGCTCCTCTGGAAGAGCTTGTGGATGAGCAGGGCAAGGGCCTGGGAGATGCTGCAAAGTGCTCAAGATGTGCTGAGACACCAAGATGGTCTGCCAGGGAGGCCTGGAGCTCCTGTATGGGAGTGTCCTATAAGGGACCAGACTGGCAAAACAGTGAGTGACAGACAACCAGGGGCTGGTAGAGGAGCATCCAAAAATAGAAAGGTTTCAATGACACCCAGGTCCCTTAGCAGGAGAGGTAGGGCCAAGCCCCTCAGACACACCAGCCCTTTTCTCACACATTTTCAGTTCCTCCTATGGAAGTCCTGACTTTGGCCCAGGTCCCTTCCTGCACTAAGCAGCCCTGAGGAGAGCGGGTCTAAGAGCTGCCTTACCTGTTTCACCCAGCCCAGGGTTTAGACTGGGCTCCAGGTTCCCAGAATAGCACTGAGGGAGGGAGTCGGCTGCATGGGCAGCCCTAAAAGGAAATCCCCTGCACACTATTCCTGGCTGTCTCCACACTGACACTCAGCACCCCAAATGGCCTGGCTCAGCCAGTGCTTCCAGAGGGACAGAGAGGTCTGCAAGGGCCTTATCCTGCTCATTGCAATGGTTCTGTATTCTCACCTGGACACTCTTGTGGGCTATTTCTCCAGGTGTTGGCCAATTTGTGGCATCACCAAAGTCACCAACCTGAAATCCAAAGAGAAAGGTCCCATTAGTGCTGTTCCCTGCATTAGGGAAGCCAGAAGCACTTCCATGCACCACCGTCCCACAAACAGCTGTTCCTGGGAGGCTTGAGGGTGGCATCCAAACTGCATATACACAGCCCCTCTCCCCTCCACGCAAGGTCCCTGAATTAATCCCAAAAAACTATGTCTATCAGCGATTGTAACAAGGTTGTCACCAGTCCTGCAAGCCTCATTTTGCCTCAGCAGCAGCATTTGGTAGGCAAGCAGCCCAGGTTAACTCACCATAAGCATCATCCCTTGGACAGGGAAAGCGCTCAGCCTCCAGCACTCTAAATCCAACTGAAGCAACAACATCCCATTAAAGAACCTCCTCCACCTAGTGGCAGGTCACAGCCAAGCACAGCTCCACTTAAGTGCCCAACTACACCCACACGCCAACAATAAAGCAAACAGATTGCCTAGCAGGACTCCTGGTGAAAAAATTCAAGCAGGTGATGGGATCTCCCTCATTCCAGTCACCCCATGCCCATATGGGAAACACCAGTCACTTCTCTGCTCAATAAATGACCTCACCACTGCCATCATTTCTACCTTTCACATTTCAGAGAGAACCAGTGGACAGAGGAAAGAACCCAAAGAGCTGCCCAGGTACCAATGAATCGTGGTTGGGCACTGAGTTTATCTGGGCACAGAAACTCCTCATTGCCCCTGGGGGGTTTTTATTTCTGCATTAATTTGGAGTCACTGAGTTCCTCAGGACATCACATCTTTACATTCAGGTGCCATGCTCCTCTCCTCAGGAGGCAGGTTTCCTAAGAAAACCAATTCCAGTGCAGGGTCATGCCTGTTTCACAGACAGGAGCACCTTCCATCCCCAGGGCCCTCCTCTCTCCAAAATGGAAAAGATAAGGAAAGTCCCATCAAGCTGCAGATCCGTCTTCACTGGTTGCTGGGAGCCAACACCAACAACCCATGTCCCTTGCTGTGCCCTGGTTGCATATAACATCCACAGCAGTAACTGTCCCTCCATCAGACACGGATCTCCTGGAACAGACTGGCCAGGTTCCTCCAAAGGAGTTGCTTTGTTTGAAATCGATTACCCTGCCTCTCCATGTGCCAGTGAGGAACAGAGAGCACAGGGAAGAAGGGACCTGTGGACGCACCACTATCGCTGCCCTGCCTGCACTGCAAAACAGGGCACAGGCTGAGCCCACAAGGAACTTGGGGTGTCCTTGCAGTGGGGGGAGAGGTTTTCTACATCCAAGACTGCTCCAAGTACCTCCCCGTGAGAGAAGAGGTAAGAAGGTTTTCCCTTGCCTAGCTGGGCAGAAAACTAGACAAGGCATCATGCAAGACCACTAAAATGCTGAAGAGATGGAGAATCACAATGTTTTCCTCCACACCCCTGCAAGCAGCCATGCCAGCATGTCAGCCCCTCCACAACCAGGCTTGCCAAGCAAGGGGTCTGCTCTCCAGGCCCTCAAGATGCTCGTGCAGCACTGACAACTGCACCAGAAGCTGGAGGCCAGAGAGGGACAGCAGGTACAGCCTTACCTTGCTTCCTTTCCGCTGTCTTGGGTTGGCAGCCCTCACCACTTTTGCTGGAGTTGTAAGTTCTGCAAGAGGAGGAGGAGAACAAAACTGTTAAAAACACAGCTGAGAGCTGTGGGAATGTTGGCTCTGGAGGGAAGCAGGCAGGAAGCAAATCAGCTCCCCCTTCAGCAAAGGAGGGCTAAGTGGAAAAGGTGAAGAGGAAACAGAGCCGGTTCCCGACCTGCGTCTCCTAAGGGCCCTATCACAACATCAGAAAATCAATCCAGGTGGCCAAGAGATGGACTTTTAACCCCATCCTGCTGCAGGAAGGCACTCCCTGACTCAGTTCTGCCCTCCCGACTCAGCCTTGCCAGCCAGGGAGGAGGGGTTTCGAGGAGCTCAGCTCGCTCTGCAAAGCACCACAGAGAACCTGATCTGCTTTGAACAGCAAAGCAAACGCCCTTGAACAGCCAAGGCTCATCATGACGCCATGGCCAGCCCTCCCCAGGGTGCAGAGGAGGGCTCGGTGGAGGGATGCACACACAGGCACTGCTGTCTCCTGGTTTGAACTCCAGCATCCCAGCAGGGGACAGCAAGTTCATAACAGGGAATATACAGAGAGAAGTAACCAGATCCATGAAGTGCCCAAATCCTGCTACGGCCAAAAGTATTTAGGCACCAGAGTGCCTCTGGGGTGTTTTAACGTATCAGAGTGCAACTACTGGGGTTCACACCACCACAGACCTCACAGGAAGTCAAGACTTCAACCCCACCATGACCCATCTCGGCTCCTGCTCACACATCACCTTCTTACAGGCAGAAATAGAAATTCAATTTGTTTTCCCCCTCACAGGTTTGGCTGCAAGGTCTCCGGATCAGGCTCACGCAGGGCACACAGTCCAACAGAGCAGCACATCACTGCCCCACAAGGACCAGGTAAGAGGGTCTCCTCCAGGACAGTGGTGCTCTACAGGGAGAGGAGAACCCACTGTCCCCTGCCTCGAGCTTTTCCGCTGACTCACTGACTTTGTTTAAAAGCAAGGCAGCCCTGACTGGGGTAGGGTGGGGGTGGGTGGAATGCAGAGGCTATCTGGGGATGCCCCAGGAAACACCCTAAGTAGCCTACTCAGCTCTGCTCAAAGCTGCCTTTGATCTCCTGTGCAAGGCTGGACAACTTTGCCTAGATGATCAAAACCGGTCCCCTTCCAAGCCTTGAAACCAGTGATTCATCCTGCTGGCCCGGCCTTGCTCAAAGCTGGAGGCTTTGAAGTGTCAATAAGGCAGAGTCAGACATGGCAGGACAGAGCCATGTTCACTCCCCTTCCCCAGTTCCTCTCTCTAAGGCATCTGCACAGGGATTTCAACTCCAGGAAAGTCCAAGTTCTCCGATGAGTCCCTGGCTCCTCCCCTTTCCTGCAGGACCTCCCCAATCCACCTGCATTGCTTCCCCTCGCAAGAAGTGGCAGTCCCACACGTCCCTCATTTATTCCACATGCACTTCATTGAGAATCCCAGCTCTACTGCACAAAGCTTGCCACAAGGCTTTTGAACTTTCCTGATAGTGGAGGACGAACAAGTGCTTTCAAAACAGCCCCCAAAATCCTCCCCTCAACGCTCACAGATGTCACCACCTAAAAACAGCCTGAAAAGGCACCAGGAGCTACAGCACCCTCAGCCAGTCCAGTTTCCCACACACACAGAGCACCCCTGCTTGCTCCAACAGCACTGACATGACTGGCACTGCAGAAAGAAATAACTGAAGTTGCTCTGCAGCCTGATTAGGCACCGATTTCCTGGGCTAGAGGCAGCAGGGTTCCCTCTCTCCCTGTGAATATCCCATCCCGGTGCCTGCTCCCACCATGCTGCTGCCCCAGGGCTCCCAGCAACGGCATCCAGCCTTTTCCTCCAGCTGCTTCAGCTCAGAAGCCTCAAGGCCATAAATGTTCCTGTGCTTTTTTTGGGGCCAGTCAAGAATGGTGCCCTCACAACCGAAGTGAAAGAGGACATAGGGGCACAGGCTGCAGAGGTGTGTGCCACAGACTCAATCATCTTTGTGGGGGAGGGAGGAGATTGTTTCAAACAAGTTCTGCTGCTTTCCTTATCTGCAAGATATGAACAGGGATCCCTTATCTCGCTGAGGTGCTGAGAAGACTAATTAGCATTTGCAGAGGCTACGGAAGACAAAACACAAAATGGGTTGCAGCCAGGCAGGGACGGAGGGAGGGAAGGAGGCTGCTCCAGGCAGCACAGCCAAGCCAGCATGGATGATGGAGTCGAGATCCAGCAATTCATGGTGGAGACCAAGGTAGGAGACCGAGAGGGTGTGACAGTGTTGGCAGACAGACAGCTGGACACACCACCCACCCAGTCAAGACCATGGTGAGCAGAAGCTGTGCATGCCTGGCACCCTCTAGGGCACACCAGCCTAACCCAGGGCACCAGTTCCAACCCATAAGCAATTCTGGAGTCAAGCTCCTGGGCATCAAACCCAAAACTGCTCTTAATGTTGCCTTGCAGAGACTCTAGCAAACACAAGTGTTTTAAAAACCAAACCCGATGCACCCAAAACACATTTAGGTTAATCCAGATGCTCAGGCTTCAGAAGTCCTTCCTATAGGGAGAGCAACACATCTTGTGGTTCTCAGCTGAGAAGACCCTTTGTACAAAAACTCAACTGTCCTTTGTCACTGCATCAACCTGGGAAGTGAGGAGCAAGTGGATGCTGCTCACCCCACACAAGAGCTCAGGACAAGCAGTGAGGGATACTAAATACTAAATAGCTGAGCCCTTAAAAGCTGCTGACAGATGTCTTAGACCTCTGGTAATTTCACAACCCTCCTTTTACATTTATTTGTTGGCAATAAGTAATTTTCAGTTGCACTAACACTCCCTGACCAGCCCCCAAAAAACAGGGCCTCACTGTGTGAGAGGACAGACAAAACAGCTGCAGCAGGAGCCAGGGCTTTAGTGGTGTGAGACTGGCAAGGGGACAGCGGGCAGGGAAGCAAGGAGCAGCTTTGCCTGCGGCCACAGAACAGATGCTGGCACAGCCAAGAACAGAAAAGCAGGTCTCAAGTTTGGATCTGCTGCCTACAGCCAGAACCTGATGGTTTGCCCAGTCACAGGGTTGTCCAGCCATGAGGAGGTTATTTCTTAGCAACTGAGGGGACGAGGCACAGGTGGGAGCACCCACAGTGGCCCCAACACCAGTATTGCAGCCAAACCCTTCCCATGGGCACGGTGGAGCCAAAGCACTCGCTGGCTTTTGACACTTGCTCCCCAATGTACCCGACGAACGCCAAGGGCAAGGCTGTGCAGACACCTCATGCTTCCCTCCAGCCCACGGATGGCAGAGGCACAGCCCTCGGGGAGGGAGCTCATGGGGGCATCCAGGTGAGTGACGCCTCATACTTGGAAGGAGAAGAGCCATTGCACAAGGCCAGGCAGAGTGACAGCACAGCCCAGCCAGAGTGACAGCAGATCCACAGCTAAATGTCCCTCCATCCCAAGATGGACTATTGGGACAACTATAGGACAACTATAAAACTATAGGACAACTGAGCTGGGCCTAGGAGACCTCACCTCTGAAAATCACCAACACCTGCCAGCCTGGTTCCCTGTCTTTTCTTACATCCCAATGCAATTTGCAATGGAATTTTAGAGAAGGTGGATGAAGAGAGGGAATAAATCTACAGCAATGGGCAGAGACCTGGCATTATACTGCAGAAATACCTGCACCTACAGTAAGAATGCTGTAGTGCCTACATCAGGTGTACCACTCGTGCAACAGAGACAAGGGCTCAGAGAACCCCAGCATCAGCTGGGATAGCCTGACAGGGCAGCCCAGGCTCCCAGCAGGAACAGAGAGTCCTCAGCTCCAGCATATGCTCCATCCCTGACACAGCACACCCTCCTTACCCAGCAGCCAAGACAACAGAAAGGAGCGGGCCTGCTCCCGCACCGCTCCAGCCCACGGCCTGGCACCTGAGAAACTGCTGATAAGGGTGGTTTCAAAGCCAAGAGCCCGGACTTTGTGCTGGAGAGGCTGAGGCAGGGGCGCATGCTCTGTACTGCAGGTCCTGACGGGGCTGTAAGAGCCAAACTGGTATCCCCAGTTTCCCCAGAGCCCCAGCAGTAGCTCGAGGGTGCCGTGTGGGATAGACAGCCACGTGCCCAGCAGTCCACCAGGATCCACTCCACTACTCTGTCTCCAAACAATCCTCCACGGGACAGTCCTGGCACACGTGAAGACCACAGGTCATAAACACCACCACAGGACACCCACTCTGGCAATGCTCCCCAGAGGTTTTTAGGTGAGAAAGAGCAAGTGCAGCTTGGGCAAAGGTGAGCCGTGCCCAGAGCAATGGGGGGGCTTGGCAGGTTGCAAGTGAGAGGGGGAATAGTGCCCCAGTCAAAATGACACAGCAAGGACAAGGTATTACATTAACCTCCTGAGAAACCAATTGACACCCAGGTATGACAACTTCTGAGAAGACTAAAGACAAACCATTAGACAGCTTACACTCAAGAGGATCTCTGCTCGCTCACACTATTGGTATATCCATGCTCACTGTTTGGACAGAGAAAACCAGCCTGAGATTAACTGTTTCCCCTGGAGACAGCTTCCTCAGAGTCTTTCCAGGAGGGCGGGCGAGTCCCTCCTGGGGTACTGACACACACGAAAGATGTGGTGGGACAGCACCAACCTGCAACCAACCTGCAAAGCAACTCAGACAGACCCAGCAGAGGCAGTCACCCACAGCCAAGCCTGTCAGGACGCCACTGTGGCTGCAAAAATCCCTTTCTTGGCCTAAAAGGAGACCTAGAGAGCCAACAGATAACAGCTCCAAAGGTGTATCCTCACCTTGCCAACATGGGAAACTCAAGAGTACCAACCCTGTCCCTCCTCCAGGCCTCAAGCAAGCTCTCTCCCAGGGTGGCCTTACCTGCACAGCACCAGGGGCAAGACACAGATTCGGAGGCATTCCTGTGGCACTCACTGCTGTCCATGAACTCAGCTTCATGACTTCAGAGTCCAAGCCTGGTCAAGCCATCAGAGGACACAGCTGTCGAGCTTCATGCCCACCAACAGCACAACTTCTCCAGAGACATTTGCAGGATCAAAAGTCCTGCAGGCCAGATGTGACCCACAATACAAAAACAGCCCTTTCCCTCCCACCAGCAGCTCGCCTGCTGCAGATGGTGCCAAAGATTTTTCTTGTTGAGACTCCATCCCAAACTCCATCTCTGCCTGAACTTCACAGGCAGAGAAGCCCTGAGGGACGGACAAACACTGTCTGCCCACTGTGGGTGCTGCACCCATTTCTGTATCAGCAAGGCAGCAGTGCTGGGCAACATATCCTTCCTATAAAGGGGTCAGGAAGGACAAGTAGATGGGAGGGGGCCTCAGCCTGCCCAGGGAGTGATCTGGTAGCTCTCCTGTGTGCAGAGAGAGGTGCAGATACCCCTGAGACGGATTAGCAGCTTCCACCTCTGCCTGCCTCCCAAGGAGCTGCTCCCAGCACCGCCTCGGCCGTGTGTCAGAGCTAATGCCAGACCGATATGGGTAACGCTTGTCGCTGCAGCTCCACACAGGAGCGGAAAAGCCTGGGATTTATAGCACTGACTGCTTGGCATGCTCACATTTTGCTGAAGGCATCGCAAGATTCACAAAGCCAGCAAGGTTCAGGACAGACTCAGCACACAGACTGTAACTCCTCTAGGTTTGAAACATTTTATGGCTTTATCTCCCACCAAACTGCAGTGGCAGCTGGAGGTGCGTGCGTGCACAGAGAGGGAAACCAAGGGAGCACAGGATGGAGTTCTCTGACAACTTTAAATGAGATGTTATCACAAGGACATCTTCCAGCATAAGGAGGTTGGTGTCTCCACAACAGGGGTTCCCACCTGTTCCTGGGGACTGCAGAGAACCACAGCTGGTCCCACCACTTGCAGGACGTGGTCTCATGCTAGAAGCATTTGGTCTTGTTCACAAAGGCAAGACTGAGGAACACTTCAGCAATATCACAAGTTTCCTGCACATGCAAGAAAAGCTGCACTAGTACAGGCAAGGTCAGGACCAAGCTGAAGACTGGATCCTTAAGGCACATGGCTGAGCAGAACTCAGGCTTGTAAAGCATGTGGGAAGCTGGTTCCATTGGAGCAGGAGATAAGCTGCAGGCACCATGGCTTAAAGCCTTCCAAGCAATCTTCCAGAGCTCCTAAGCAGAAGCTCCACTGTACAAGCCCTACTGTAACAGCAAAGGAAGCAAGGAGCTGCCTACACCTCCCTGCAATGTAAGCTCTGCAACTGCTGCAAAGATCACTCTCTAAAAATAACTTCAAAAAGGGCATCTGACAGCTCTACAGAGAGCATGAGAACATTCCCACCTGGGTGTCCTAGGCAGCTTTGGGAGCTCGTGAGTTTGCCCTGGAAAAGTGCAGGGAGAGAGGCCAGGATACAGGCAGGTACAGGCAGGACACCTCTGTCACAGGCTGAGAGTGTGGGCACACAAGTTATAATCCCAGCTCTCCAAGCTCTCACATCCCTCAGCCGATACTTCCAGAAGCCCTGGAACAAGGGGAGGTAAAGCAGCTCAAGACACGTGCAGAGCCCATCTCTTCTGACAGCACAGACAGGTAGCACAGACCTGCACAGACCCTCAGAGCAAGCAGGAGCTCAGACAGAGCACAGCCCTGCTTACGGGGAGCTGAGGAACAGCACTGCTCCTTTAAATGCACATAGCTGCTACAAGCTCTGCACACACGAGTGATCTGCAGGGTCTGCACTTAATTCCAGGGCAAACTGAGGACAAGGAAGGGTCTGGACTTACCAAAAATGCATGATCATCCTCTCTGCATCTCTCTACCCAAGACAGAAATGCTTCAACTTGTGGCCAAGCTACACTCCAGGAGCAGCAGCTTAAGAAATGCTGACAGGCATTTCTAATGTTAACACTGTCGGTGAGGGCACTGTGGATTCTTCCTGGCACAGACAGCCACTATTAAAGGTAGCAAATGAACTCTCTTTAAGGGCAAGTGACATCTTTCCACCGCCTTTTCAAGCAATGCTCTTCCCTGAAGGGGATTTCTAGGAAACTTCTGACACATGATCCATGCTCACACCACTGCACACAATCCCCGAGATGCCAGGCACATGCAGAATGAGACAGCACAAGAAACCCTCCCTCCCCCCCCAGTTTTCTACAAAAAAATGAGTCCTAAACTAAGGGTTCTCTGCTGAGAAAGCCAGTGGTTCCCAGAAACCAAGAGGCATCACACAGGGGACACAGCCAAGGTCATCCAGCTGACCAGACTCCAGAAACTGTCAAAATGAGGAAGCTGGGCTGGCTCAGGTTCCCAGAGCTGCTGAGCCACCCTGTTCTCTCTGACCAGGGAAAAAGGCACCCATGACCCCACCATCCCTGCGGAGAGGCTACTCCAGCACCAGTGCAGACAAGTGTCCAGCCAGCAGACCACGTAACCAGCAATTCCTCTGCCAGGATGGAAGACAGAAAAGCCTTCAAGGACACCTGCAAACACTCTGCCAGGTTAAATGGTTCAGGGAGAGGGGCTGAAAAAGCCAGTGGTGCTCCAGGGAAAACACTGTCTCAGTCCATCCTGGACAGGCTGGGCCCCTGAGAAAAGGCACGAGTTGATCCAGCTGCCACTCAGGGCAGCTCCACACAGCAAGGACACCTCAGCTGGGAGAGCAGGGCGCCTCAGGCAAGGCTGCAGGAGCCCGGGGCATGCAGGCAGGCCAAACCCTGGATGAGATGAGGGTTAGGCCCTCCTCCAATCCAGCTCAGAGATCAGTTGATAGTTCACAGTGGGGGAAGGGAGGGGTGACACGATCAGGAACAACAGGACAGCAAGGACAGACGAACAAGGCAAGACTTGCAACTCTTTATAAAACACAATAGAAAACCCAACCCACTCACCTTTGGGGACAACTGATTTGCAAATTAAAAGGGGGTGTCCACCCTCCAGGAGGGACCAGGAGCAGTTTCCTGCTCCCCTTAGCCTTTGCTGCACTGCTCTGCCTGTTCTGCCAGGCTCTAATGAAAAGCTAGTTAACAGTTAATTATTACCCATTCAGACACACGATCCCCTACTCTGACCGAGGGCGGGCGGGATAAGACAGTCACGTGATACAAAAATCCTGACCTTATGAAAGCACGGGCAACTATATTTAGTTGGAA
Organism: Chiroxiphia lanceolata; assembly: GCF_009829145.1. Taxonomy (NCBI): domain Eukaryota; kingdom Metazoa; phylum Chordata; class Aves; order Passeriformes; family Pipridae; genus Chiroxiphia; species Chiroxiphia lanceolata. The sequence continues at coordinate 12,737,327 of NC_045651.1, forward strand.
AAACGATGACCTAGCGAGGCTGCTCCTCCCTGGCCCCCCCCAGAGAAGCAGACCTGCCACCTCTGGAGATCCCACCTCCATGAGACCCGGGAATTTCTTCGTCCATCGCAGCTGTAACACTGAGACAGGAGCAAGCCCTGTGTGCATCTACAGGCTGTCCGCGGGGGGGTGGTGGGGGGCAGACCAGCACACGGCCCAGGCTAGGGGGACCCTCCCTCCTCATCCTCAGTGCTGCAGATCGGGTCACCTTGTCAGCAGCAAAAGCTGATAAGCACCAAAGCCCACAAACAGGGCCCAGCCCAAGGTCCTGGACCTTATCTTGAAAGCAGGAGGCACACTGGAAACCTGACCAGTGAGACCAGCACAGGAGTGGCATTCAGCAGCAATGCTCCAGCCGCCGGAGTCTGCATGCCCAGGGCTGGTGAGGTCCAGAGCTGCTAACAGGAATTTGCCTCCCTGTTAGTCCACCCCTCTCTCCACAGGGTGGATAGGTGAACAAGACAGACACTGTCATGCCAAGAACAGAGAGGGAGCAAAGGCAGAGCGCAGGAGTCACACATGGGCACCACTGCTGTGGAGAGACAGTCCCAGAAGAAAAGATGTGCAGCAACAAAATCCAAGAGCATCACCCGCTCCCTCTGCCACTGCAGTGAAACAACTTCAAAGGAAACGAAAAACAAAAGCCTGAGGACCAGACATCATTAATCTCTTGTCATCAGCAGAGGGGTGCTCTCTGTCCGCATCCCACTGTGGCCACCGAGACAGCGAAACCAGTGGCACCCACAGCATGAGCGAGAGGAGGTCACTGTTGTGCTGACACGATCCCTTTAATGGCCGTCAGCCTCTTCTGCAGCTGCAGCTGGGGACTTGGAAGCTGACAAAACCCTTCCTGGGAAGCATCTGGTACGTCTCACTGTAAATATTTAACAGTGAAGAGACAGGAATCGAGAGCCAAGCGCCTGCCGCGAGACCCTCCAGCTCCAAGCGTTCACACTGTCTGTGAGGAGACTGCACAGCTCCCACTGCGCCAGTGGAGGGGGTGAGGGGTCGTACAAGGCTAAAGTGCAACCTCTGCACAAAATACGCCTCTGGAAAAACCTGTCATCTCAAAGAAAGGGGCTTTTAGAAAGGAAACTGTGACGTAATTTAAGTAACATCATTCCTAGTTCCTCCCGCTTTGATTCCCGTACCTGACTTTGGCTGCTTTTGCAGAGGCATCTCAGTAGGACCAGAGTGTCCCCTGTGCAGTGACCACTTAACCTCGCCCTCAAAGCCTGCACCAGGACAGCTGCAGACCTGCCTCCATGACTGCATATAACGAGGAGACTGAGCAGCAGCTCAGCTTGTGAAGCCAAGGAACGCAGAGCCACCACCAGGCAGAAATCCAGCCCTGTCTCCTGGGGTGGAGGAAAGCAAGAAGGATTTGGAGGCAGGAGAGCAAGTGCAGCAAACGCTCCCAGGAATTCAGGGAGGCCAGACCTAGGTCCCTTGCTAAGCAAAGTGCCTCCAGAAATGAGCTGAGAAAAATCTTACAGTCCCATAAGCACTTGGATTAAACTAAGCGCAGGTATGGGGGCTTCCTCCAGCTGGTGAATCCAGAGCATTAAAACCATGACAAGGCACTTAAATATCCCTGCCATCTTTGAGAGCAAGCAGAAAGGCTTCTTTTTTTGCTACTTAAGGATTACTGTACCTCAGTCAAGCTGATTCCAGGGCATGCTGTCCAAGCACAAAATACAACATCCTCACTTGTGCCTCCCACCTTAAGCCAGATGCAGAGAAATTCCAGATTTTCTGAATAACTTTGACACAAAAAAACCCTGCCAACTTCCTTCCTGGGTGCTCAATCACATTGATCCTGGTGCATAAACCACTCTCTCTAATCTAGGTAATTTCAGTGCTACAGGTGGCTGCCTCTCCTGTGTCAATACACAGCATAAAAAACAACCCAGTAAATCAGTCTTCCCAAAGAAGTCAGAAATACCCAATTAAAAAAGAGAGCAACACAGCACTTTCCTAATTTAAAGATCTATCTCCCCTCCTTTTCTTTATAAAGGATTAAAAACTACTTCCTTGCAGTGGTAACATCACCCTCTCTTTATGGAAAACTTCACAGCATTTAATTCAAAGGGGCATTTATAACTCAAGAAAGATATCCCAGCCACAGCTGACAATTGTACAAAATGAACAGGTCAGGGTGCAGCAGCGGATTAAAAAAAGTCATCAGGAGTAGTGAGACCAAGACAGAGCATCACTTGTTGCTCTCTTGAACACCAGCACATCCACAACTGCACCCTGCAGTCAGCTCTGGTCTCTGGATTTCAACAAGGGCACAGCAGTGTTACAGATGGTCAAAGAAAAGCAATTAAACCACCCAGAGGCAGCTCCTCAAGAGGTGAGACTAAAAAGTCTGGGATCCTCCAGCATGGAGAGGAGGAGGGCTAGCTGTGGCACACGAGGCCAGGAGGGCACAGGCACAGCACACGAAGCCAGCAGGAGATCTGCTTGAAGTGACAGAAGTATTCCCTTCCAGAATAGGCAGCAAATTTCACCACCACACACAGTAGCAGGCTCTGGGAGGTGGAGCATCAGCCACCTCAGAGAGGGGTCTGGTGTTCAGGGTAAACACATCCGCAGGAAGCCCAGCTGCAAATGTACTCCCCCAGTTCTCCTCCAACAGCAGAAGTGGGGAATATCAGTGTCCCTCTGCCCTGCCACCACCCTGCCAAGCCCAGCCCTGCATCTCCCAAGGGTGCTACAGTCTCTCAGCTTTCCATGTGAACTCCAGATCACACGGTTTGAAGGGGCTTCTCCTGATGCCAAATCCAGTTGGTGGATGTGGGAGAGGAGAGGACCAAGGAACTGCTGTGCCAGCCAGAAGGAAAGTCAGAGGCCTCTCTCCAACAACTACTGTATTTCCAAACACTATTAGGTAACCAGGACACAAACACTGCTGCCCTTCCACCTCCATAGAGCTCACACGTGACACCAGGCTGAGGGTAGGACGCCTCTGGCATCCATCACTAACAAGCAGGAACACGCTTTGGGGCACTCTGCAGCTACTGTGCCTACCAAACGGCTGATTTTTGGCTCGGGCTCCTCACCCATGCAATACCCAACCCTGTTACTGCAACCTAGCATCCTCCATCACTCTGCTGACTGCTTCGTTGGGAGGAAGAACAACAGACTTTTCACTCAGACGGAAAACTGCCCATACAGACTCATCTGACCTTACAAGACTAACCTTAAAAAACAGGCACTGACATAGGTATGGGAGTCTCAGTGACTTGCAGTAACAGTCTTGAGCAAATTAACTCATTCAATAACCTCAGCAAGGAAAGGGAGGTGAGGGAGTCAAACCCAGCAGCCTGAGGAGTGCACAACAGCTCTGGTGCCAGGTATGCTCCCAGTGCTGCTCTGCCTTCGCCTGCTGTGCTCACACTTCACTGTGTTTTGAGATACCAGGGCTTCCAGATAAGCTTAGTGCATGGGAAGAAAAGGCATGGCACCAGCTTTAAGGTTTTTCTGGAGAAGGTTTTTCTGGAGAAAGACTATACAGTGTCCTGTGTAGCTACTACAAAGAGGAATCCTGTTTGAGCTTCCACTTATCTCCTAAAAAAATACAGAATTGTAAAAAAGCCCCAAGCTCTGTAGGTAACGTTTTCTGTAACACTATTGACATGTAACATGCACTTTCTGAAGCACTATCATCTGCTGCAGACATACATTTGTGCCCCACCCTGGAAGTCCCCAACCAGCTGGAGAACAAGAGGATGGAGCTGCGCTAAGCAAAGGACATCTGAGTTTTGCAGCACAGGCAGACAAAATCCAACATCCAACAAAGACAGATCTTAAGCAGGGTGGAGAAAAGCCTCTTATGAACTCAACACATGGGAATGTACCTTTGCTCCTTCAAAACCAGTCTTAATATGTCACTCTTACACACATTATGAAAGCAAGAAAATCCTGAGACTTACAAATGTGGAATCAAAGCCTTAATCCAGTGGATTCAGTTATATACCACAGCCTCATTAGCTGGCTAGGGCTCTGGAAACACATCCACAACACCCAGCCCTCTGTTCAATTCAGAAGTTAAATTACTGTCTCTAATGTTACACCACACCACTCTAAACCAGTGAGTTTCTTTTACTGAACTAAGCTTTAAGACAGTGGTGTTGACTCCCATACTTCCAAATCCTGATCATGCAATGCTTCCACAATCAGCAGCAATTTATCCTCACACTATCCATGAACTGGTGAAATGTAATCCCATGCAAAGCCAAAGATGGAGGTCAGAGGCACCTGGGGTTGCACAAAGCCAAGTCAGGCACTGACTCCCACTCCCAGTGCCTTGCTATAGAATAACTCCACATGGCACTACAGATCTGAGACAAGATCTTATGGACCGATCTTGGTACCACTGGGTAGAACACAAACCTTTTTTTCAGTCCTGGCACTCTGACAACACTAACCTGGATGAAGACCTTCTGGCAGTTTGGGAAAGGCAAGAATTGAGATCATCAATACTGGCTACATTCCTTTTCTGATTTGGGATCTACCCAGAGCAGCCTCCCTTCCTCTCAGGGACCCCAATCCATTTCTGCTCCGTCCTTCCCAGCGATGTGCACACACTACTGGGGCCAGGAAGTTTTCATTAGTCTTGCACTGATGGCAACACTGTTGTATTTTTGTTGTCCTTAACAGCGATGCTCACAGCAACACAGACTACAAGCCACAGGGAAAGTCTGAATCTTTTCAAAGTACTGCAAATTCAAATATACATCTTCAGGTTCATGGACACATCCAGTTACACACAAGTAATATATAAACAACAGCAAGTCTGAATTACATTTGCATCTTGACATGTCAATGTTTTTCTATTATGATTGATGACCAAGACCAACAGGTTGCCAAACTCTTTCACCCTGGAAACCCAAATTTGCTAAGCTACAACATACGGGAGGAAAGTAACCTTCTAGCTGTTTAGTCATCACTATATGAAAGCATAAAAGATGTCACTGCCATATGAGGATGGCCAAAATATTAGAGGTTTGTATTTTAAGAATTTTTTTTTGCTTGGGCTTTTGGGTGTTTTGTTGTTTTATGGCTTTTTTTTTTTAAATTAATGCCCATTGCATATTCTTCTACCAGTCTTCTGTATCTGGTTGCTTTTGGGTGTTTTGTTGTTTTATGGCTTTTTTTTTTTAAATTAATGCCCATTGCATATTCTTCTACCAGTCTTCTGTATCTGGTTAGTGCTGGCTCTGCAGAAAGAGAAGTGCAGGGAAGGCAAGGGAGAGGGTTTGAAGAGCTCCATTTTTACTTAATACATACCAGACTGGCTGTCAGTTGGAAATATATCTGTAAAAGAAAAAAAAGAAAGAAAAAAAATCAGTACTGGTTGCAGCTGGAGTGCGAATCATATTTAAAAGGTCTCCTCTCTCGATTTGTTTGCTTTAGCTAAATAGAGGAAGTATTTTCTTAGTATCTCAAGTTAAACATCAATCCAGCTTGGAACCCACCTCAATTCAACCACTTGTTGTGAGAAAGATTTTGAAGGAGTTTACCTGAACACATTGCTCTCATAAATAACCTTCTGTATTGGCTTCTAACACACAGCATTGAGCGATAAAAGAGGTTGCTGAGATGTACAAAGATCCACACAATGAGCTAGTTGGTGGTACCCCCACACTCCCCCTGAGCAGCAATATCAGATGGAAACCTGCAGAGAACATCTAACAGGGAGCACAGGTGGAAGCCAAGGCAAAAGCCAAGTGAGCATTTTCCTCATGGTCCTTGGTTTTCGCAGCCACCAGGGACATCAGCAGCTGTGCCTGGCTCTAACACAACACCTACACCAGAGAACAGGCAGCCAGAAGCACCCAACCATCATCAAATGGGCACCCAGTGCCTTGGCACATCACCCACCACCCCAGAAGAATGCCTTCCCCTTCCCAGCTCAGGTGTCCCTGTCAGCAAGCACAGCTTGCTGTGGAGTCTGGGGGAGTTAAGACTCTGACACAGATTATTCAACCTCACGACCACCCCACGCTTTTTCCAGTTAGAGGTACAGGTCCCCCTCTCGAAGGACCCTATTTTTTGCTGGGAAGATGTTTCCTGAAGTAGCTAGGAAGGACCAGATGGAAGATTTTTCATTTGAGGAGCACACAGGACACTGTATGTGGAGAAACCCTGTTATTAAAGGCTCCCCCAGAAGCTATGAAAACAGTACTTTTGAGACAGCAATACATTATGTTGTTTTCTTCAAGGATCTTGGAAGAGGAGAGTGAAGGGAGGTTGCCAGCAAGGCAAGGTCTCCTGGGACAGGGGCAGGCCCCTGGCTCCTGCTTATCAGCTACCCAAAACACACATTCAGCTGGAAAGTCACAAGGACTACCCCTCATACAGGGCAATGCTCTTTGGCCTGGGCTCAGTCAGTGTCAAACAGCAAAAATACACACAAAGAACTTCTATTTCTTTACCTTTGACAGCGCACCATGTTCAAAGCATCCTCAGGCAGGGATGCTTTCAACCCACGTATGAGCAAGAAGTAGTAAGTGGAGCAAAAAGCCCTAAATCAAGACATTACACAGTTATAGTCTGTGGCCATTTGAAGGCATAATATCCGGGCCAATCCAACACATCCAGAAAAGCCTTCAAGCACCAGTCTGGATCCTTTGCAAACTGCATGTTCTACTGCAATCCTTCACCAGCCCACGACCCAAATGCATCCACTGGTATCCCACCTGTTTCGCTCAGCTATATCAGCTGTTATCAAAAAGCAAAATAAAATAATAACAATATAAAGGTTGATAAAAGAAATTCCTTTGTGCTAGCCAAGAACTACAGGCCTTGGCAATCACTGCCCTTTTGCCATACCCCCAACAGGTGCAGTTCTCCAGTCTGCATTCCTGCTAGGCTGTCCAACCAACTCCTCAAACACACGCTGCAGCAGAACCAACTACTCACAAGAGGTCCAGGCTAGAAACCACCTCTAGAAACCACAACTGCCACCAAACCAGGCAGCAGCTGCAGGTGACCCCTCAGCAACATCTCCTGTCAGTCACACCACCACCACAACTCCCAGCCTGCATTCCCTCAAGGTCTCCTCTCATCTCACTGCTGTATCCCCCACTGCCTCATCTGGCTCTAGATGTGCGGAAAGGCTCACCTGGCTCCTCTTGAGCTCAGCCACAACTCAATAGCAGATTTGCCACCACATTTACTAGAAAAGCAGTGAAACTCCTCAGTGGCTGAGGTCGGTAGAATTCAAGGACCACACATCATGGTAGAGGGCAGATACAGTTCACATTCATCTCAAGAGGTTCGCCAGTGCAACTCCTGCGGAGGAATGACACTTGTATCCAGTGGTCAGACCTCCTGTCCAACTCATCACACCTAAAATTAACACAGATTTGACTCCAAGCTGTCCAGAGCAGAGATCCAGAACTCTGGGCTTGTAGGCAGTTTTCCCCACTGTTGAGAAGAAGAACAGAGCATCAGTCTGCAGGACCTGCTCTTCTAAAAACAGGGTTGCTGGGAGTACACATCTGAGGCAGGGCTGGTCAGGGACTGTCAAGCACAACGACCCTTTGGGACACCTTTTTCCCCTGCAAGCACAAGTGACTAGATTAAAAATTAGCCTGCCAATTAAGGGCAGCACCTCAGGTGCCCAAGAGAAGTCTAAATCAGGCAGCGCTTTCTTTTCCCAAGAAAGCCATGGTAGGGAAGGAGGCAGAAACACATGTGGCCAGCAGGGCAAAGATAAACCCCTCGGACTGCTCTCCAAGGAGCCTGTCTAGTACACTGCAGGACTGAGGCTGCCTGTCTAGGTCAGCTCCCTTCCCAGCTCTCCCAAGGTTAAAAATCAAACACAAAAGACCCAGGCACAGAGATCAGGTTGGTATTTTGGACAAGCGAAATCCCAACATAGAAAGGTGAAGCCAGCAAACCAGCTACACCGATTCCTGCCACCACACATCCTGCTTTCCCATCTGCTACCTCCCAAAGCACCCTGATGCCAGGTCTCCCAACACAAGCCAGATGCTGTAGGACCATGCTCCACAGCAGTTCTCCACCATCCCATCAGCCACCTGCCCAGGAGGGGCAGTCCCTACGGGGGAGCCAGGTAGCTCTGCCCTTGCCTGCATCGCACCTCCCAGCCATGCCCTGCCTGCCCCGCTGGGCCAACACTAAATAGCCTTCAAGTCAGCCCAGGGGGAAGGAGCAAGAAGTAACAGTATCATAATGCAAATAAGAAGGCCTAGGAAATTTGGGCCCTATGGTCTCACATTTCCTTCCCCTTCTTGCATGCAGACACTTTGGTTTCTCAGCATGTGCCCAAAATCAGAAAGACTTGGTGACTAAACAAAGGGATTATAACCACCACAGGAACCAGCGATCTCTTAACCGTCGTGCCTGTCTCTGCCGAGCCAGCTATTTCCCAAGCCCATGACCATCCTTCCTGGGCTCTGTACAGTATCCACAGAGCCTACAACATCTCAATGGAAAACATTCCACGACTCTTCCCGTTTTCAGGAAAGGGAGGTGGAGGAAGCAGTGAGCAGGAGGAGGTCAAGGGTGTGCATGGCAGAGTGTCAGGATGGGTACAGAGTGCCCCTCTCAGGACCACCAAGTGAGGGTGCAGATGTGGTACAGGGGTGCTTGCTCCGAGCACCAATACCCAGAGTTGCTGCACAAAAAGCCCAGGAGACATAACTAAATTGAGGGCAGTTGTCCTGATTTTAGGTGGTGCTGGGGGGGGTGGATACAGCATCTCAATTTTTGCCTGGTGGTATTTTTACACGCAGGAGGAGCCCGTATGCTAAAATGGGGCATCTAAAGAGAAAAGCTGATGCATCCACACACATACCCCCTCCCCAGGGGCTCTCTGGCTCCTGCTGCTATTCAGGTATCTGGGACAGGTCCAGGAAGGTTACCCCATTTGTGAGCCCCCATTTCCCCTCCACTGCTCCCCCCACTCCCTGGGGAAGCACACTGCCAAGGGGGCTTCTCCACCAGCCACACTTACAGTGCTGAATCCAAATACCCTCACAGGAAGCCCATCTTCTCCCTGCTCAGAAGCTACAGCTGGGAAGGGACCTCCACCACCCATTGCCTGCTCCCAGCCCCCCTTTTCCACCATGGACACTGCTTCCTCCTGGCAGGGCCCAGGAGGCAGCGGCTGAAGAGCAGCTCATTATCCCTGACGCAAGAGAAACGCTGACTCGTTATTACAGCAACCTGCAGCCATAACTGCCGAGGGGCCGCGCGGCCGCAGGCGGAGCACCAGCAGGAACCAGCTCCAATTACCCTCCTGCTCTCCAAGCTGGGGGGAAGAGGACCTCAGAGTGCTTTATGTCACCTGCCAGTCACCAAAGCACGCTGCCTGGTACCACTGCACCGGTGTGCTGAGCAAAGGCCGCGCCTCTGCATGCACAGGTACCAGCGGAGATGACAGCCAGCTCCTCAGCCGCTCCCCGCGGGACACAGGGCTCATCCACACTGCCACTGCTACAGGAAGACACCAGCTGATTTGTTCTGGCTTTCGACCCGTGAAGTTGTAACCAAATCATCCTCCACGTTTTGCAGACAAAAGACTCGGACGTCAGCAAAAAAAAATGACCTCTCCAAGGTCACGCGGGGACTCGGCAGCAGAGACGTGACCAGAACTCGATCGCAATGGCTCGAAAGCTGCAGGGCTGTGCTGGCTGCCCAGGAGAGGGACTGGGAAGGGAAGTGCTGGTGGATGGCAGGATCGATTCGTATCTCTCCTCCTGACCTGCTGCCCAGCAGGGACGATCCAGAGAGGGAAAAAGTCCAAATTACATAGTCCACCACGTGCTGCAAAGAGACCAGTGGTGCTTGAATCTCTTCCCTGTCCCACGCAACATTCCAGCTCAAACCTCTATCATCCTCAGAGGCCAAGGCAGTGCCTGCACAGGTTCCCGAGACAGTTAGAGGTCTCTTCAAAGCAACCCCTAGCAGAGAAGGGGGCGAGGTTTACTAGGAAAAAGTAGCAAAGCAAGAAACCCCAAACCCAAAGATTAGCATGGCCAATTAAATCACTCCTGAGATCTCATTTGCTTCCTGTTCCCTTCCTTTGTTACCTGCTGAGCAGGCTCGGGGAGGGTCCAGCTCTCAGCCACTTAGATTTTCCCAACCCTATCCAGCTGCCAGGTCCACACAAACACCTCCCATGCCTCTTAACTTACTGTAGGAAGTACCCTTACCCCCTCTCAAAGAGCAGCTGAAGCTTCAGACAGATGGATCAATCCTAACCTGATGCTGGTTAAGTCCTAAGACACCACCTATGGTCTGTGCAAGAGAAAGAAAAATCTGCCAAAGGGTTTATCAGCACCCACATCAATTCCTCCGCAAGGGTATCCAGACTAGCAGACCCCAGTAAGTGATTTTCTACTCTCCGCTCAGACGAGAGGTTTAGTTCCTTCTCAGACACCCCTGTCGCCTACACCAGCTCAAGAGCTACAGTCAATGTGAGCGCTAAACATCAATTTCCCACAAACCACATGGAAACAAATGCTTGAAATAGGTTTTCAGTGTATAAGCACCTGTGGGTTTGGTGAAGCTCAGTTGTGGGGCCACTGCTTATGTACTTGAAAAGGAATGAAGACCTCCAGCATCACCGAGCTGTAAGAGGAACACCTCTAGAAAAAAAATTACCTATTCCAAAGTCAGAGCATTACCTGTCTGAGACAGCTCCGTAACTTTAACTTCATACCAACACTAAATTAGTACCTTAATGCTGATGTTCAGTCTCCTCCAGGCCAAAGGGGAGCAGCACTGACAGAGCAGGGCTGTGACACTGGGTAAACACGGGCACCAGTGGGACCGGCACTGTCCAGCAAAAGCACCTTACAGAGATCCCTGTGGGAGAGGGTCCAGGTCTCTTCTCTGAGTGCCACAGATGCCAATGGGGTTCTGAGGAATGCATCTGGTCAGCCTGACCAGAAATATGACAACTGTCCAAACACAGTCCTGCGAATCCAACACTCACATGTGCACAGGCACACAAGGAATAACTGGAAGGTCACGGCTGTTGTTTCTCCCATCCACTTATCAGTGCTTGCACTGGAGAGAACAAACACTGGGTGTTCTCTCCTATTAACCCCTTCCCTCAACTCCAAAATGGAGAAGCAGCAAAACACTGTTGCTCCAAGCAAGAGTCCCAACATTCCTAATCATGAACCGAACAAGGAGCTGCAGAGGAAGTACAGGGCACCTTAAAAGTGCTCAATTACTGTTCCCATGGAGCTGCTGGTGACCCAGCTCTGCCTCACATTCTTTAATCACCAGTAAGCCTGAAGTGACATTACTGCAGACCTCCAGCCTTCCAGGAGACCAACCCTACATGAATCTGGGCCAAATGATCACAGTCATCCTCCCCAAACTGCTCTTTAAGACACCGGATATTGAACAGGCAGCAAAATTTCAGGCACAATCAAGCAAAATTAACATGTCTTAAAGACTCTTGTTGAAACACAGGAACCATTTTGGTGGAGCCCAGAAGCCAACTGGATCCCATACTGTGGAAAGTGAGATAGGATGGTATTTCCCTCTGAAAGGGTTGTCAAACTATCTGTGTGCACATCAAGGGCAGGCTCAGCCTCCACAGCCAAGCTTTGCCCAAGTGCAATAAGCAGCAGGCAGGACAGATCCTTCTCTCTACAGAGGAAAATCCATTACAGCAGCCAGAAATCCGGTCTCTCCATGAAAGGGGATCCCACCGCAGCTCCTCAAAACCACCAGTATCATGGGTAAGCCTCATAATATCAGTCAAGGATGCCATAAATCCCTCTGAAAACTCCAGGAACTGAAAATTGCAAGGCTCTCTCCACGTTCGGGCTGCAGGCAGAGGGCCAAGCAGGGGGGATGTAAGATACACAAGGCAGCACAGTGAAGACAACATAATTAAATCTCTTAACTGAATTACAAATCATCAGACTCACAGTCTGAGATGTTCCCTCCCTCTGGTCTGGGCTATCTCCTTGGTTTTAATCAAACACAAAGCCTTTCCAATCACCCTCCGAACTCCAACTGTGCTTGGTTCCACTTCTCTGCTGGCAGTCAGATCAACTCAGATTTCAACTCCAACAAGAGGGTTATCTCGCTGTAATCTGCCATGTCTTCTCCAAATCATCTCCACAGTTGTTCTTGGATGTTTAAGTTTAAAAATTTAAAATCATGGGTCATTTACAGAAAATTCTTCCCTGTACAGTGTGCAAATGTCACATCTATCATTCTTTAATTAAAAAAACAAACAAGCAGGGAGCTGAGTTCACCCGAGACTGGGAAGCCAAAAGAGAAGTCCCCTTTTGTTGAGATCAATGCAAGACCCTCCACAGTGGCCATGGATTTCTGAGCACTCAAAAGATGCATTAGATCATAGTCAGTATTCCCCCGAGCTCTCAAGGTTCAGCTGGGAGTTGGGAAATGAAATTCAATATGATTGCAGACAGTGAAGTCTCCTGCTTTGTCATCTGAGCACATGGTGGAGACACCTCTGCGATTTGCTCTTCTTTTTTGCTGGGTGGAACCTCGTGCACAAATATCCCATCGCTTCTGTTTCAGTCAGAGTAAAACCTCCCAACAACATTTTTTGGATACACTGCTCCACATTTTAATATCTGCTGCTACTTTGTCAGCATCCTGCATACTGCTGTCACTCTTTACACTTAATTCTTCATTCTGTTTTTCCCTTTACCTGCCCACTCGCACAGCCTTGCAGCTGACCTACCAACAAGAGCCCTGGAGGTACACAGGTACCTAAAGGAGTGGCTGAAGCGCTTCACTGTATCTCTTTTTGTGCTAGAGGAGGCCAAGAGCATTGCTATTTCTTATTATGGTCAAGTCTTTATTTTCATAGGCCCATTCCGTGAGGCCAGGAGAGCTGACACAGACTTTGTGACTATTTGGAAGCGCAACCCTTCTGGTTACAGCAGAGGTACAAAAGAATCCTAAGGGTCTTGTAGGAATAAACTCAGTGCTTCTTTTGTAACATTTAATAAAATAAAGAAAAAGAAGATCTGACCTTGGAGAATCTGAAGAAATTAATTTCCTGTAGTTTGAAGTGAACGCTGGCTTATCAAACATTTAAATGTTGCCTATAAACCGTTAAGTTCTCACTCTTTTATTCTATCACTAGCTTTGTCATCTATAAGTGTGCAGACCAGATAGTTTGGTAACTAAGATATGGCAAATTAATCACTCATTTACCCCACTGACTAGGAGCTTTCAAAACCACAGTCATAAGGAAAAAAAAAAGGGCAGTGTGACTTAGTGTGAAGGCCGAATATATATCACAAATAATCTGCTTAAAGACAGTGCTCACTATTTAGCAACATACCCATCTCTGAGTTACCAAGCAAGTAAAACACCAATCTCCCCACACACCTTTTCTCTTACTTTCCCCCATCAACAAAACTCTACCCTTTCCTCATTGTTGTGGTTTTTCCAATTTCATACTTGTTTCCCCACATATTTAGTCAGGAAAAAATTCACCTCTTTCCTCAAGTGTTTCACAACTTCTTAAAAGCTACCTTATCTAGCCCTGAAAACCCTCAGTTCTCTCCCGGCAGGCGAGTCAAAGAAGTCAAATGACTACCAGGAAAGCAGAAGCGATAAGAGCCCCCCGTGCCGGGTCCCTCCGGCGCAGCCATGCCCCGCAGACTGCAGAGTCACTCTGCAGGAGCGCGGCACACGCCGCCGCTCAGCTGGAAAAACGTGCTCAGCAGTGAGCTCAGTACAGACTCTGCTTCCTCCTCCCACCGCCCCCCGGGGACTGCACCCCCATACCTGGGCCGAGAAGAGCGGAGCAGGACCCATCTCCCAGCTGCCGGTCCCCCCGGGCTCGCACAGCCCCTCCGGCGGCCAGCAGGAAGGACACGCTTCACATTTCCGCCCCCCGTCCAGCTTTCCAATCACAGTTTAACTCTGGCTCGTGTGTCAAGGACACGTGAGGTTCACAAGCCCCATCCAAGTCCTCGTTTCTCCCCGTTACCCCCCTGGCTGTCGCTCTCATGGTCACCAAGGGATCTCCGCAGAGCCTGCCAGAGATCACAGGAGTGACACTGGAGCACTGGAGACGCTTCTCCTTCAACACCTTCCTTGTGGGGCAGGGATGCCTCTCCTCGGCCCCATCGGAGGCTGGGGCTGCTTTGGGGAGCAAGTTGAGAGTGGAGAGCAGCGCCTGTGGACATGTGGCCAGGTCACAGGCCAGCTCTGCTGCTAAAGCAGCAGGTTGCAGACCTGTTTCCAGCCACTTCAAGAGGTGTCCGGCAGGAAGTGAACGTGCCTCCCCAGGAGCACAGGTTGGGGCAAGCTGTGCCCGCCAGCACATCGTGAGTGTCACACCCACTCTGGAGGGAACCAGAGTGCCATTTTCTAGATCAAGCGAACAAAGGGCATTTGTGTTACCTCTGAGTGCCACCAGAGCCAGACTGAGCAGCACTGAGACCTCGGTCACACCAACAACCACCTTTGTTGACCATTTCTAAAGGAAATGGAGGCTTCCCTCTGGCCTGTGGTGCCAGAGCACACAACCCAGCCAGGGTCACCATGATCACCCCCAACACACTGTCACTCCCAAGCTATTTGAAGCAGAGAACTCTACCAAACCTTCCAACTTGTGACCACACAAAGGAACAGAGTGACTCAAACCCACAAAATAAAAATAAAATCACAACCATGCAGAGTACTGAAGCCTGCTGCACGTTCCCATACAATGCTGAAACACATGGAAGTGTCAAGGGAAGCTGCTGCTCCCTAAGTCAGCTTTGCTCTAGAAGGACAATGAAGGTAAACCACTGATAAAGCAGGTTTACAGCCCTTCCTCCCTCTCCTTGCATATCTCAGCAGAACATCCCCCAGCACACATAGCTTTAATGCTGCAGGAAGAGCTCTTGATCCTGGCAAAATCCACAGTGAGTGTCACACCAAAGCTGGGCTAGATGACTCGCTAAGGATGGCTCCAGTAGCTTGCTCAGCCTGGTGCAATATTTAGACCAGCAGAGCCACAACACATCACACACCAGTTTGCTTGGGAAGGACAATCCACCCAGGCCTTCCAAGGAAGCCCTCAAAGTGCAGCACAAATGCGTGCTCTGATAGAGGAAAGTTCAGTTAAGAGGATCTTCTGGGAATCTCCAATTACAGGATGAGCCTCCCTTTAGAAACATGTTGACACTTGACCACCATTTCCACAACCTTTCCCAAAAACAAAAGTTTATCTTGCACAGCATTAGAATTGCTATCAGCAAACCTATTTCCACCAAATGCCTTGTGCCAGTTTTTACTCCACAGCTGCGGGACCTTCACGTGCACACCCACGTCTTTCAGCCAAGCAATCCAGACCGACCCTGACCCAGGACTCTCCCCACAAAGATGTCTGGTAATCAATTTATTCAAGGCCAAATTCAGTTCCCATTTGTTCTGGTCACCCATCAGCATTGCCTAAATACACAAGTAGCTGTAAGTTCTCCCAGCACTGCATTAACTTCCTTGAAGCCTTTCTTTTCCCTCTCCTCTGACCTGCTCAAGTTGTGCAGCTGCATTATTTGCAGTGAGATATTCAGATTAGCCAGTTACTTCAATGCAAGGAGATAAAGTCTCCCAACTCCACTCAGAGCTCACTAACAAGGACCTGGATCTGCAGAATGACTTTGGAACTGAAGCTCAGTCTCAAGTGAAGAAAGGAAAAAATGCAGAGCTGTCCGTGCCACAGACCACAGATCCACAAGGTACCCAGAGCTTTACCCAACCCCAGGAGACAACTTCTTGCCCATGCAAAGCTCCACCTAGTCAGCAATACCACGATGGCAGAGCCCAGTAGGTATCACCAAGGTTGCATCACCTCTTTCCCCAAGCTCCCTGTATGCACAGCAAGCCAGGGATTTGACAGAGCTAGCAGCATGGAGACTCAAGCCCTTGGTAGGAAGTCAGCAAAGGTTTCAATGCCAAGATGACCAGAGGCTAAATAACATGTTAAAGACCATAATGTAAAAGTGTATCGCGGTTGGGAATGAACAAAGCTCACCAGTTCCAACTGGACTTAGGGTAAGCACAGCTGTAATAACTGTAAGGGTTAAAACATTCCACCTGGTCTGAACAGCATGGCTGTCTACTAAAATGCTCATTCCTTATTTTGCCAAACAAGCACAACCACTGAGGTGGTGTCAGAGATTCATTACAAAGTAGTCTCAAGTATGTAAAGAGCAACCTAACTCTATCCAAGTCGGCATTTGGCATTCCCCTGAGGATAATTTCACACTATTCGAGCACAGCGAAAGGATCGGGTGTCATAACCTGGAAGGGAGAGCAGAGCATTGCAGCCCCAGTGCCCCCATTCCCAGCCCTGCTTTCTGGACTCACTTAAGTCTTCACATCTGAACCAAGCCCTTCTGCTGCCCAATCCAGTGATCCCTGATGCACCCCTGGTGGAAACCTCCGTGACACCCCAGGCAAAAAAAAGCTTAAAAGAAGAGTTGTGAAGGTAAGGAGGTGGTTGGAGAGAATCCTCCAGCGATGCCTTGGCAGTTTGGATCCAGAGGTCGCAGCAGGAGCAGGCGCTTGAAGCCCAGCAACCAGGGCCAGTGAGTCAGCTCTCAGGAGCTACGTTGCATTCCCCAGCCTTCCCTTCCCGAAACAGTGCAGAACAGGGCAAAGGTCCAGCACAAAGCTGAAGGGCAAAGGTATGCGGGGGAGGGAAAACACTAAGCTTCACGTTTTTTTGGTGCAACGAGTTCCAGTTACCCTCATCCTCCCCAACAAGGCGGGAAGAGTTACTCAAACGTGAGTTGTGGGATCGGAACAAAACAATATTTCGGAGAGGAAACTTGGGGTGATGGGGAGGGAGGCCTCCTGCTGCGATAACAGTTCTGTTGCAACAAACAGCCAGGAGAGCTCCACAATTACGTGCCACGACAGAGCAAGAATTGCCCAACACTTTGGAAATAGGTGTGTGTAGCAGTACCGAGCTGGGTGCCCGAGCAAGCAGATGTGTGTGTCTACTCTGAATGCAAAGACACGCCAAAGGTAAAATAAGCTTCCCATACATCTTATCTCCTGCGCTGGAGGCTGGTTTCAAGGAAAGCCCTATGGGGAGTTAGTCTGCAAGGGGTGAGAAGCTAACGAATCTTCCTCTGCCTTCTCCTCAGGACCGGTAGCCAACCCAACCTCTGCTCTGGCATAAAGCAACATGCACTCTCTCTTAATAGTTAGGCAACCTCTGGCGCTTGCTGGTAGCAACCAAGTTGTGCCTTCTGGAAAGTACTGCTTATCCACCCAGTGCCTTTGCCAAATGGCATGCAAGAAACTCTACTCAAGAAATCAAAGCACCTCCTGCATTTCCACTAGGAAATACACTGCTTTTCCTGGTCGAGCGCTCCCAAGGAGAATGAAAAACGGCATAAAACTTAGTGCAGGCAAAGCTCAGGGACTGCAGTGCTGGCCATTAACACCTGAGTGTTCTTACTTCCAAGATGTAAATGGCTTTAAAAATAAAGAAGTGCCAACTGCCTTGATGCAACATTTCTTGAAATAAATCCAGTAGGTTTTCAAAACGGGGTGCTGTTAACACCTGTCTGTACCAGTGCTTGCATCAGCACCAGCGCCGGTGCAGGGCACAGCGGAGGAGTACAACATGTTCCAGAAGGTCGAGCTGTCTTAACTGCAAGCCACACTTCTCCTCTATAGAAGAGTTGGAGAAAACACTTTGAATTTGGTTTATAGACAGTAGTGCAAAGCTGGTTTTGCCAGAAAATGTTTCCTTTGCTACTACAGACACACACACTACCATCACGCCTTCGCCAGCCAGGCTGCTGGCTGCATTTATTTACACGATAAGAAAAAAACGTGTAACAATGAGGGGACAGTCACATAGACCTTGTTACTAGATCATTAGAGTAAAAATGAGGCATCATTACATCTCTGCAGCGTCCCTCACAAGCAGTCAGCAGTGTCAAGCCCTGTCAAATAGGACAGGAGGGTGCATATCTCAGGGATCAAAGGATCTTCGCTCTGATCTTTGCACCCCCACTCTGAAACAGACACATAAACAAATGTAACACACATCTTGTCAGGACATCAGGAAAATTTTCTGGTGTGCCACTCCAGCTGAGCCTCAGCCTCTGCTTACAGTATCAGCAGTATCACTGCTGTTTAACTCGACCTAATGGTTGTTCCACTTACTGCTACACTCTCATGCTTCTGGGAGGTTAAAAAGCAAGGAGAGGCTTTGCTTCAAGAGTCCTCCTTCCTGAAAAAGCAGAAACATTTACTCAAACACCCTATTATATTACTGACTTCACTGCCAACCTCGAGCTCAAAAAACGCTGCAGCAGGTAGGCAAGACATGAGCTTCTGAAGGTAAATCCTGATCTGCCAAAAAGGACCCTGTTCTTCAGTCCCTGATTCAGCCCCTCAATGCACTGAACTTGCCCAGCTGTTGCAAGTCAAACAGTTCAAAACAATCGGAGGTGGGTTTGTTAAGCTCTTCCTTAACCATATTCCAACAGAGACAGCAGAAATCCACCAAGATCTTGCAGGTGGCTCTGTCTCCCCTGGGCCAGAGCTCAATGCCTTTACTTTTATAAACATCAATTCCAACACAGACCATTACAGAATGAGTGAACACCTAAGGAGTGAGTAGGTCTTGTCTATTAAATCTGCTCTACGGGTCTATAATTAATTCAATGATTATAAAAAAAAATTAGGGCTTTCAAAGCCTGTAAAACAAGTCATAGAGGGATCCCCTTTATCATTATAGAGCTGTCTTCAGCTCTACACCTCTTGGTCTCCTCACTACCTCTGGCATGATCAGGGCTGAAAACATTTAATATCTCCAGCACAGAAGCACTGCAGGATTATGAGCCAAGGCTTTGTAAGCTCTGCTTAGAAGCCAAAGACATCCAGCAGTGCCTTCCCAGAGCTCAGCAGCTCTCAATTCACCGTAAGGGTAAAAAAGAGTCACTTTCCTTGGGCGATCCTTCTGGAGGTCACTACAACGCAACTCACCTCACCAGCAGATTCTTTCACACAAATCCATGCTTCAGATCTTTTTTGGTAAGTATCTGCCGAAAGAAATTCTCCACCCAAGGCAGCAAAGACATGACGGGAGCCGGCAAACTCTGTGAGAAGGCACTTGGGTGCAACGCTGCCAGGCAAGGTCAGCTGCCAGCCTGCCTCGCATGGGAGCTCACCAGCCGTGTTTATTTTACACGTTTTCTCTTCTGCTAACGAACAGGCAGCAAAAGAAACAATGCCCCAAGAGAAGAGAGCCAAGCAGCAGCACTAGGGGCACTGCTGGAACCAGCTGCTGTTGCCAAGTGTCCCAGAAGACACCACCAACCAATTCCATTATTTAAACACCTTCGGGAATACTGGGACAACTGTATTGGGCCCAAGGATAATTCTGATGTTGCAGCATTACTCCCTTACCCTACAACTAGGTGGACACGCTACAGACACACTCTCACTCGCTCCCTCCAAAAAATCATCCCAGGAGTTGTAAGGACCCCCTGCTTGTGTTGGGCAGCTGTCTCATCTCTCACACACCTTTGTGACTGACGGGCCTGGTAATGAATCTGGACACCCCCTAGACCAGAGCCTCAAACAGGAACGTTCAATCTTGCAATTTTGCATTTTTTGGTTTATTTCTATGAATTGTTACCCTCAGGAGCCATCACAATGGAGTGCAACCTTCACACAAAGGAGCGATGTGACCAGTTTTGTGCCATAACGCACAAGGCAAACGCAGACAGCGACGCTGTCCTGGATTTTCTTAATCTTTGCTTATGTCAGTGAGTACAATGACAAACCACCAAACAATCCGAACACAGACTTCTACCTAGCACGATTAACTTGTCCTCTATACTTCCCCTTATGATGACAGCTTTCCACATGGAAATTGCAGAGCTGTCCATCTCCCAAAAATCAATAACTCTTGATGAATCATCATCCTAGGTACTAACAGTTCTTACAAAATACTGGCACGTACAGTAATTGGGAATCCGATGTCATATCTGGCAGTGTGTTTCAGAGTTAACAGAGGCAGGTAGGAAAAAAAAAAAAACTATTTCCCAAACAAGACGCTTAGTGAAAACTTCTGTTTTCCTCCTAGTCGCGATTCACTGGAAGCAGGTACAAGGGGGAGCGCAGCACCCATCCCGACACGCGGGGAAATGGTGCTCCGCAGCTTCACCCTTTGCTGACGACAGCAGCGGGCTACAAACGCGATTTGGACAGCGCAGCCTTCCTGGGGACAGCCCCCCCTTCCCCAGCCGTGCCCCCACCGGGGGCAGAGCCGCGCTGGGCGCCGCCACCGCCATGAGTCGGCAGAGAAAGGCGGCGCGGCCTGCGCGGGGAGCCGCGGCCGCGCACACGTGGGCAGCACAGGCCGCGGCCCGGGCACGGGGCCCCGCGGGGGCGGCGGGGCTGCGCTCCCGGGGGACCCGCACATGTGCCGGGGAACCCACCACGTTGCCGGCGCTGCTGCGGCGGAATGCCGGGAGCGGGGAGGAGGAGGAGGAGAAGGGAGAGGGGGGGGGGCCGCGTGTCCGCCGCCGGGCCCGCCCGCCTCCACCGGGCCCGCGGCACCCCCCGCTCGCCGCATGGCCGGGCCGCGCTGCCCTCCCCGCCTCGTGGCCGCGGCCGGCGCCGCCGCTGCCCCCGCGCGGGCCCGGCGCGGCCCCCGGCCCGGCGCGGCCCCGCAGGCCGCGGGCGCGGCCCCACGCCGCGTGTGCCGCATGGCGCGGCCGCCCGGGGCGCGGTCGGCGGCGCTCCCGGCCCACCCCCCCCCCTCCACACACACACACACACACACACACACACACACACTGCCCGCCCCGGCCCCGCTCCGCTCCCCGCCGAACCCCCGCAGCACCCACCGGGAGGCGACTGTCCGTTCACGGCCGGCGCGTTCTTCGTCCAGGGGTTCACCTTGGGCGGCGGGGCCTCGATGAACTCCCGGCGCCCCGCGCCGCCCGCCTCGCCGCCGTCCTCCGCCTCGCCGCCGGCCCTCAGCAGGCTCTCCTTCTCCTGGTTGTTGCTCTCCTCCTTCTGCTGCTTGGCGCTGGGCGGCCGCGGCGCCGCCGGCCCGCCGTCGGGGCCCATGGGCGGCTCGCCCTTCTCCCGGCCGCCGCCGCCGTCCTGCGGCGGCTTCAGCACCAGGGCGCGCTCCTCGGCGGGCAGCAGCGGGGCCGTGCCGGGCAGCAGCGCCTCCACCTGCGTCGCCATCTGCGCGCCCCCGAGCCCCGCCGGGAAACCCCCCACCCCCCCTTCCTCCTCCTCCTCCTTCCCCCGAGCCCCGGTGCCGCCGCAATATGGAGCCGCGCGGGGACCACGCGACTGCCGCGGGGGCGCGCACCGCCCGCCCGCCCGTGCGCGCCGCCGGCGAGGGGAGGGGCGGCGCGGGGCGCGCCCCCGCGGGGCGGCCGGCGGCGCGCGCGGGCCTGACGCAACGCCCCGGCTTGAGCTGCGGGAGAAAGGGGTGGGAGGGGGAAACGGACACGGGAGGGGTGTTTGGGGTGTTTAAAGGGCGCTGGACCCTTCCCCGAAATCCTGGCCCCGCTGCACGGCTGGGAGAGGAGGCGTTGCTCGAGCCAGGGGGGCAGCTGCCGGCTCGGGGACTCCGGGGCTCCCCCGGTGCGAACGCACCGGGGGAGCCCCGGAGTCGCCGAGCCGGCTTCGACAGCGTCCCCCGCGTGGCGCCGAGGGATGGGGTTGTCCCGTCTTCCAGTGCCCGGTCACTGCACGGTCAAGAAGTTCTTCCTCGTGTTCAGGTGGAACTTGCTGTGCATTGCTTGCCTCGTGGCACCACCTTCTTGGCACCCCCCCCCATTAGGGTATTTGTACACACTGATGAGATAGAAACCGCCTCCCTTGCCCTCATCCCGGCAAAACCTTCCTTTGAGGAGGTTAAAATATTTGCTTGATCTCTAGCTGGTGGGACATCATTCGCTCATCGTCATCACTTACGTCCCTGGTGTTTGTCCCCCAATTCTTGCAGCTGGCAAGACGGTGAGTGCGGCCCCTGTGTGCAAGTGCCCACAAATTACACACATTGAAAAGCTTGGACTGCTGATACCATTTAGCACAACCTGTCTAATACACAGTGGCCCTTACTCAGTGCCTTTTTTATTCAGTACAAGTCTCTCCCGGCCTCCTCCCTGTCACAGCAACCACGCCACTCCACTTATGCCCAGAAAGGTTTATCTGGAAGTCTTGGCATGTGGTGCAGCCCCGAGGACACATCTGTGCAATCCCTGCAGGAGACCCATCAGCATGACAAGGCACTGAAGATGTAGCTGCCAGTGTGTGGAGCGGGATTAAAAGCTGATTTGACTGTTGGAAGGAAAGAAGAAAGTGAGAAACAAACATGAACTCAATACAACGTTTGGAAGGGCAACACCGTCAGGGGTCTGGCAGATCCATAGAGGTGGTCCCAGGCTGTTGGGGATGCTCCACTGGGACATCTTGGATCTCTGCATCCCTCAGTACTCAACTCCTTGGCTCAGAGAACGCCTTCCTATGCTGCAGCCTCAGGGATTGCCAGTGTGTTTCACATTCCAAATACATTCAAGAATTTGGCCAGTAAAATTCCAAAAGGAAATTTAAATATAATTCCAGTAGAGCCAGACACTGGTCTGTCTACCTGGCTGGATACCCAGCGGGGATGCTCCAGTACCTGAGTTGCAATAACAGAAGCCACGTCCTGTGCTCCGTATAGCCCAGTTCCTGATGTGCCAACGGTCCCTGTTCTCCTCACAAGCATGACTTGGGAGCTGCACAACTTCCAGCCAGGCTCCCACCTTCACCCTCTCTAGGAGTGGGTCCTTGTGGTTGCAGCCAGGGGACCTTCAGCCCAGTGGTGTTCCTGTCCTGTCCCCCATCCAGGGCACAGCATTCCTGCCACTTGGTCCTTTTGGGACGCTGCTCTGCCTGCCACGTGAGCGGGAAGGAGCCCGTGGTGGCTGAAAGCCAAGCTGGCTCCAGAGCTGCCAGGCAGGAGGGAGCTGGGTGAGTCTCACCCTCACTGTCCGCACGATGCCCAGCCAGGCCAAACCCCAGCAGGGTTTTCCATGTCAGAAAATAAATACGGAGGTGAGGGGGCAGAGAGAGAAGTGTCCGTGTGACCTTCCTGCACCAGCCACAGGGAACATCACGCTGGCAGGTCAGCTCTCAGACACCCATCCTTCACGTGAAGGGAAGCTGAGTGTGCACCACCTCCAGCTGGGTGGTGTAAACACACTGGCCACATCTAGCAAGCTCTGTGTGCCCCACTCCTCCCTCAGTGTCCTCACCTGTGCTGGACCCATCTCCCCCTGCTCTGCCCAGCGTCCACAGCACTTGGATATTCTACTCCTTGGCTCCAGGGACTTGCTGAGAAGCAGCCAAGGAGTCTCTGCACTTCTGCAGCACAATTCACTGGGAAGTAATCCCTCTCTGCTTTTCCAAAATTTAAGGAAAACACCTGACTGCCATCCCCAAGCCTGCTTCTCTGCCTCATCCTCCACCCCAGATGTGTCCCTCTGCCTGCCCAGACCACATCAAGCAGCTCTGAGTGCTGCTTCCCAGCCCTGTGCTGGCCCTGCGCAGGCTCCAAGGAAGCAGTCTCCAGGGAAACTCCTCTGCTGAGTAGTGATTTGGGCAGGAGCTCCCCACCTCCCTTGCTCTGTGTACAGCAGCTTATTTATTTCGCCTCGACTGAAGCGTGGCTTGCATATTTAACACAGATGCCTGGCTGCTTTGGTGCTGGCCTGGAGGTTTAAAGATGCTTTGATGGTGACCGTGAATGTCTTTGAGCATCTCTGGGTCTTGTTTGGCTGGAATATCCCCAGTTTAATTTCTACTGGGCTGGCTACCTCAGGTCCTGACCTTCCCTTTGGCAGTAGCTTTAGTTCAGCCTGGAGCAAGGGGTGTGTGCATTGGAGAGCACAAAGCAGCTGATGTGACTGATACACCCCTTAGCTTCCCCATCCGGTTTGGGTGGTAACTCAGCCCCTTCCTCAGGTTCCACTTGCCTAATTTTGTCTGGTGCTGGGGACAGGAGGTCACCATTGTACATGTTTCTTTCAGTTTTACTTTTCTCTAGTCTGGTCCCCAGTGAAAATGAGCAGCTGCAGCACACTCTTGATCACATCTCCCTGCATCCAGGGGCCGTACTGACCTCACAGTCAGTTCTGAGTAGAAATGTGCTTCCCAAGGGAATCTTCTCTCCCCAGCACCTCCACATCAGCTTGTTTGCTGCCAGCCAGTGCCGGTCACACTGTTCCCTGGTGAGATGCCCAAGCTTTACACATGGATGGCAGAACATTAAGGCTCAGGCACCTTGAACACTTTGCAAAAGAGAAAGAGGATTTTGCCAGGGAAAGTCCAAGCTTCCTGTCCTGAGTCATATGCTTTGACTTATTTCTGCAGTTGTTACTGCTCCGTGAACCCTGCCAGGCAGAAACATTGTCAGGGACAGGGATGCATGCCAGATTGGGCTGATTTTTCTGAAGCAGCCCTGCAGTGTCACCCTCCAGCAAACCTGGCTGCCCTCGGGGAGTGTCACAGTCCTGCTCCCAAAGCAGTTGCAGGTGTGGCGTGACCATCAAACCGTAGGAAACTGCTTCCAACTGCATCAGACTACCTCTGGCACCCACAGGGAAAAAGCTTCTCAAAGGACACCCAGAGCTCATTTCTAGAAGAGAAACATCTTTTCTTTGAGAAGAAGGTGGCATGCAGGTGCAGAACCATTCCAGGACTTAGGGCCACTAGTTACACCCCTAAGATTGAAATGGGAATTTTCAATTTCAGAAAACCTGACAGTTTCCCATTGAAAAATACTCAGCTTGCCCCAAAGTTCCTCATCAGGAAAATCTGACTCAACATTTTCAGTTTGGATCAGATTCTCTCCCACAAAGCAGTGGAAGCCCAAATACCAGTCCCAGTTTGCAGCCCCAGTGGTGAGCAGGGCCAAGGACAGGCTGCCAGCAAGTCTCTGTCATCCTGCCATGGCAGGTGCCTCCCAGCCCCAGCAGACACCTATTAGTGGCACATTGTAGCCATCACAAAAGACTCGAGTACTTTTAAAATAAAACACCCAAACCTTTTATTCCACTATCCCGAATACTGTCATTTCAACCTGCTTTAGCTCAGAACCAGAAGAAAGTGCCCATTCCTGCAGGTTTCCACTGGAGAGACCTCCAACAGCCCTTTCTTTAACCCAGATTTTAACCTCTCCTTGCTCTGTGTTTTCAATCCCAGAGCTCCCACCCCTGCTCTGGACAGAGGGGCCATGCACTAAAGCACAAAAGGCAGCCAGAGCAGCAAACTCTCTGTTTCTGCAAGGGATGGCCAAAGGGATGAGAACACACTGAGTGCTCATGGACAGTTCTGTAGGCTTTTCCTATCTGCAACCCTGTGATCCAGAGAGATGGAAGATATTCCCTGGCCCTGAGATAAATTCTCTTGGACCCTCCTGGCACCGTGTACGAACGATCAGCGTGAGGAGTGAACGCATTCACACACACATAAGTAATTTTCAACCTGTGCAATAAACCAGTGGACACTAACGAGTTCCATTACATGCCCATTAAAAAGTGCTTTCCCTTAGCAGGACACTGCGGCCCAGGGGGCTCAGGCTCAGTGGTTTGATGCTGCAGCCCAGCCAAAGGCACTGTGCTGCTCGTGGCTCTCGTAGGTTGGCAATCAGCTCCCACCAGCTCTGCAGAGCCACTGGCCCCTGGCTGCTTCCACCCATCTTCTGCCCACTGGGAAGCAGTGCTGCAGATGTGTTTGTGTCGAGAGTGCACTGTATGGATTTTCTTGGTGTTAAGAAGTTAGATTTAAATGAGAGCAAATACCCCGTAATTAAAGGTCCGAAGTCTGCAATGCAGTTTTTGCAGGTTTTTAATAAATGGATTGGAAGGGGGGTTATCTAATGATAGATAACTGCTTTTATCACTGCAATTTTTCCCTCCAAAAGCCACAGTTCTTGTAGGACTCCCCTACAATAAATAATCTTGACTGCTTGAGAAAAATTCTAAAAACACCCCCATTTCCAAGTTATTGATGGCATTGGCTTTAGAAAGCAATACTTTCTCTAGACCACAATTTCTCACCTTATATATTTTGATGGAGATATATTAGCCCAAGGTTTCATATGTCCCCTAAACCACTTCAGGAACTCATGAAAATATGACATAAGTTGACTACTGACCCTGATACTTTCTCTAATGGATATTTACCCTCCAGACCACCCCTCCACCATCAGGAATTTCAGCAGAAAAATTTCAGACACTTGTACAAAGACCAATGAGGTGTAAGAGCTCTAGAATCCTTGTTTAAGATGCCTTAAACTCTCTGTGCTTCAGATGAGACATCCTGCATCCTTCCCTGGATGTCCAGACTGCCCACAGCAGTGCTGAAGGTCCCTGACTCAGCCCACCCAGGGATGTCCTATTCCCACAGAGAAACAAACCATGCTGGCAATGTGCTGTGATTCCTGGGAGTTTATGTTTCTCTGCCATCAGCTCCTTGCAGTGGCACTGGCTGGAGACATACATCTTTCTGCCTCACGCCTGATGTGCAGGGAGGCACCAGGCAGTGGCTGCTCTGCAGAGCTCAATTAATTCAAGCAATGGCAGCTTGTGCAGGTGCCCTAAAAGCTCCCAAAGACTCAAGGTGAGAATCAATAAAATTGATGGGTGGAATTGCTGGGATATTTTCCTCTAAGCACCTAAGGATAATTAACAACCAAAAGGCTTCGAGTCAACCACCAAAGTTATGAAATACTAAATCAGAAACAGCTCTCAGCAGCTTCGTTCACTCCCTTTGCAGGTTGTATGTAAATGATAAAACCATCAGTCATGAATGGCCACAAATTCTCTCTTTTCCCGTGTGACTCCTGCTCCTTTCAGTGGCTGGCAGTTATTTAAATATTGTTTTACCCCTCTGCAGTCAAAGCAAAGCCCTATGTTTTGCCATTCAAATCCTACCCTGACCCACAGCACAGTGACATTGCTGCTGGTTGTTTCTCTGGCAGGCAGCACACTGGGATCCGTGTGGATCTTTGTGGATCTGGACGGATCCAATGGGTGCTGTTCTCCTCCTTTGATAGTTGCAGAACTGGGAAACAGTGAGAAGTTAAAAGCTTCTTGTTTGTGTGCAAGAATTCAGATTTCTGCTCTTCAACTTTTGAGGGCACTGGGCATCCTACCACAATGCTTTCCTTCCCGCTTTGCAGCCACATCGCCCCTGGTGCCAGGCACAAGCAGCCAGCAGCCCAGTTCCAATGGGCATCCTGGGGGTACCAGAGGAGGAGGAACCAGGCAGGAACCCTGTCAAGAGCCAGTCTTGAATGGTAGGGCTGAGTTTCCTGGCCAGCTATCCTGCATGGAGTTTGGGCCTCCTCCCATGACCCTCAGTGGAGGGTCAGTGCACACTCAATCCCTGCCTGTCCCTGTCTGGTTGCCAGCTGCAAGCACCAGCCATCACACCGTAGGTGATAAAGGACCCCGAGAGGGGCAACACGTCCCTCTCTGACCAAGAGCTGCATCTGCATGTAGACAAAGGGGCTGCCTCTGCCTGACCCCCAGGTATGATGAAATGGTCTCCCTTTAACTGCTGCATGGGCCTGTTGTGTTCCTGTGGTCACAAAGTTCTTCTTCTACTGCACATGTTCCTGCTCACATCCCTACTCACATTACAAGGAGGTTTCAGTGCTGAGCTGGTTTCCCTGGCTTTCCTCCCCATGCTGTCACTTGGGGAAAGCTCCATCATGCAGAGATACTCCCCCAGCAGCCAGCACTGCTCTCCCATGTTCCCTGCACCCAGGGTGCACAGGGGGACATGGCTGCATGCTCTGAGCATCCCCTCCTCTCCACTTGTGCTCTACCTCGAGCCAGGCCTGCTGGCTGTAACTCCCACTCAGCCTTGCCAGCTTTGTGTTTGCTTTCCCAAATATTTTGCTGGTGCAAAGGAAACATCAGCTTGCTGAATCGTGAGCTGAGCCACCTCCACCTCTGAGCTGAAGCCCATGAAGTGGGAGAGATGACAAATTGGAAGCAAAGCAATGCCAAAGCATAGAGCAACATACACCAGTCCTCTTCAGCACCCTGCTTCAGCAGCCTGCCCTGGTGCCACCAAGTCAAGCTAGGGATAGTGCCCTTGGCATTGCCACTGAACTCACCACAGCCTCTTGATAACACCCTGTCAGCAGCTGATCAGCGAGTCAGAGGTAAAAGGGCTTCAGTAAAGTGCAGTGCCAGCACCCAGCCATGGCCACCGCTGTACAAGCACGGCCCGTGGGACACAGGCAGGGGGATTAAGAGATCTGTGTCAGCAGTGGGCCTGTGTATACAAACACAGCAGCTAAAAGGGCTCATGTTCATGCTTTGTCCCCAGGGAGGTCACTGGGGATGGGAAAGGGTTGTGGAGGGGAGGACGTGCGGTATCCATGTCCGAGCGGTCAGAGGGGTGGCGGGGCTGGGAGTGACAATGTCATTGAGAGTGAAATTGGCTTTGGGCAAGGAGACTGTCCCCCGGCTCCTCTCCCTGCAGAGGTCTGGGCTGGGGATGTCAGATAATGCTGTAGTGCCTGGAAGGTTGCAAGGAACTCCCCAGCTCTTTAGTGGCCCTCAGGAGGGCTGGAGAACCTCACCTGTTCTGGAGATGGGAACAATGGAAAGGAATTGTTTCATCTGTGGTTTTAAAATATCAGCCTGAAGCTGTTGCTATAGGGAAGTCTCATTGAGATCAGCAGCTGCAAAGGCATTAACCAAAGTATTTCTAATTAACCCCAGAATACAGCATGTTTGCTTTCCCAGCTCCAGAAGGCAAGCAAGACTATGGGATGCTCATGGATATGCTCCTGTAGAGCCTCCAGGAGGATCTTGAATCCACTGCCCACTCCAGTGGACCAGGAGTCCAGGCTGCAAGACATTGTCTTTTATGGCTTTATATTTTTGCCCTTGCTTTTTCTGCTCCTGTACTTCCCAATGAGCTCCTGAGGTTCTTGACAGCCAAGCAAGCAATGAGGGGAAAGGAAACCCACCTCAGGGACCTGAGACATCCTCTGCTTCCAGTGCTGTCAGTGGAAATTAATGTGGGATGAGAAGTTTAGTTGCAAATCTGGGGATGCAGTGGCCACGTTCTGCAACAATGCATTCATTTTTACAATTATGTCAGGCAATATCAATTATATTCAGTGATTGAAGAAGTCCTGGTGATATTATTTGATGGCAGTTGTTGCAGTAGTGATAAGGACTGACCAGTTCCAGCCACATTGGGTGAAAGGATCTCAGTCCAGAAGTGGAGAATTTGCGGATGGATTTTGTTATATTTTGGCTGCCCAATTTGGTGATGATATGAGGGCTTTCTCTCATCTGGTGAGTGACCTGTAAGGGAGTCTGTCCTCCTGCCAGGCTGGTTGTTAGACTTTGAAGTCAAATTATGAGCAAAACAAATGCAAAGTGAAGCTGTGTGCAGTCAGAGCCAAGATTTCTTGCCTGTGTTTCAGTCTGTTCAATTTTCATGCTTCTCAGCTAACTCTGTCTGTTCCTAAACACGTTTTCATCCAACAGCAAACAAGGCCAGGACTTTGGAGTGGAAACAACAGGAGCCAGAGAGGAGCTTATACTCTCCAGAGAGAGACACCTTTCAGATCCTCTTCATGGTCAGAAAAAGAACAACGAGAAAAGCACATATTGCCCCTCTCCACCCCAGCAATTTACTTCTAAGCTCCTGTTCCCACAGTGATACCTTGTCTCTGTTTCAGTAGAGTCAGCACAAGGTTGGCACAGGACCACCCAAGGTGGTCTTTCCAGCTCTCCAAAAACCCTTGGCAGCAATTTATGTCCTAAACCAAGATAGTTCCATGAGTCTGGCAGTCAGGAGAGACCTCTTTACTCTTGAAACCATGGGGTTTTTTGAGCTTGTTTCCAGTCTACAGCCTTATCTTATTGTTTTGTAATTCCTCTCCTGAAGATGCAAAACCAAAGCTCGTGCCAAACCAAAACATTTCCTCAGTTTATCCAGTCAGGGAGGAGCATGTGATGGTGGCTCAGAGCCTGGAGCAGGACGGCAGCTGGAGCCTGCAGTGCAGCCAGGGGTGGTTAATGCTGGTGGCGCACGAGACCTGCCCAGTACAATACCAGAGAAGGACAAACACCGTGTTAGTGGCTGCTTTTGACTTTCTGTCCTGCCTGGTGGGATGGAGCCACCAGAGAGCGGAAAATCCAGGACAGTATCCCTGCACACATATCCCTGCCCCTCTGCACCTGCCAGATTCCAGCTCCCCCGTGAAGCTCCCAGCAGGTCCTGAGGCGCTTTTGCCCGACACGCTCCCTCTGGCAGGCTCAAGCCATCCTGCTCAGCTTGGCTCTGCAATTCCTGTGCCAGCACTGGCCGTCTCTGCAGCTGCACTGTCTTAGCTGTTAATTTAATAATTTACTTTAGTGAGCCTCATTAAGGCACCTCCTGCCTTTCTCCACATGGTGACAGCCTGTTCCGATGGCCGATAATACTGGCAGAGGCCGGAGCACTGAGCCACCGGTGCTGTGAGGCACCCAGGCATGCTGTCTGCTTGATCTTTAAGCACAGATATGTCCTCCCAGGGCTCCCCAGCCTTCCTGCCCCTCCCCATGCTCTCTGGGGCCCAAACACTTCCATGTTGTCCCCTTTCCAAGCAGGGGAGCCAGTGACTGATGCAGTGACCCCAGCCGCTCTATTTGGCACTGTTTGGGATGGTACCATCTTTCCACAGGGCAGTGAAAATTGTTACCATCGAGCTTCCCCAAGTGCTGCTGTTTTGGATGCTTTGCCTAGTGGAGCTATTCTCCCTACAGCCCCTCTAGTGACCTGCTCAGTTGTGTGGTAGCCCAAACACCAGGAAACCCCCCAAGAAACTACAGTGAGATCGGCTCCTCACCCTGAAACTTTTTCTAACACACTGCATAACCCTTTTTGTTCTATCTTGAAGGTCTGCTGGCTGCTGAAGGGCAATTCTGCCCCTTCAACCCACTCCCAGGGACAGGACAGGGTTTGGAGCCAGCTCTTGGGCTGCACCTGTCCCAGGAGCAGCTGCTGGTGTTCAGGGGTTCACAATGCCAGCATGAGAGCAATCAGGATCTGTCCTTCTCTGGAAGAACCAGTTCACCAGGTAGTAGCAAATGGCACTTTCCCTTGGGCAGAGGCCAGGGACCCTGTCCTGCTCAGTGGTGCCTTTCAGATAGGCAGCCTGCGAGGCGTGCAGTTCTCATGAGGAGGGGAGATAGCACAGCCGGGCTCGAGCACTCGGAGAGGCCAGAAGGATGGAATGAGCCAGCAGGGCTTTGCCCATGATAAAAGCTTCAGCACCCTTGTGTGTAATCAGGAGAGGGCAGCCTCAGCTCTTAACTGCATCTCTAGGGAGCCAGGCTGGGTGGGGTGACACAGGCACCCAGGACACCTGTGCCAGAGATAAGTCAGCACGCCAAGAGACAGAGCTGGTAAGGGAGAGGGGGGCTACCTCTGGTGGGGAGAATTTCCCACCATGGCAGGTGCTAATGCAGCACGAGAAGTCCTGCAGTTCTAGTGGGCTTCCCTGCCTGGTCAGTCCTTTGGGAACTGGCAGTGTGAGTGCTGGTGCCTTCTCCCTCACCCTGGGGCCTTCTAGGAGAATGCCCCCATGCCTGCTTCCAGGGAGAGGAGATCCAGGGAGTGAAAAAGAGATATTTGAGGGTGGCTCAGCACCAGGGGCTGCATATCCTCCACCACCAGCACCTCCAGCTGGTCTCAACTACCTCTGTCCTTCTCAGAGGCCTTCAGAGGCTCAGAGACTCACTACTTGCTTGCAGCAGCCTTTATATGTCCCTGTGGCCAAGGTTGGGCTTCCTAAAATCATATGGTTCCAAATCAGGGCCTGGCCCCAGCTTTGCAACCCACACCATGTCTCTCAGGACAGCTCAACCCCATCCCTCTGCCCACTCTCCTGGAAGGAACTACTCTGCTAGCAAGGGCTCTGTGCTCTCAGAGCAGACTTTTTTTTTTTTTCTCTCTGTATTTTTTAATTATTTTTATTTTTAACCAAGCAGGATGCTAGAGGAGCACATAAGTCTGGAGAGGATGCCCTCCAGTTTTTTTCCCCACTGTTTCTTTGATGATGGCATGGCCCCAAGCCTCCATCTGGCTGATGGTGCAGTTCTGGGCACTTGCCAGCCCTGACCCGTGACTCAACAAAATCACCTGACCCTGTAAACAGGCACCCCAAAGCATCCCGAGAATGGGGGGGTCCTTGGCCCCCTCCCAGCACTGTGCTGGAGTCAGGTGCCAGGAGAGAGCTTTGGCTGGTGCCTTGGCCAGCCATGCACCCCCATGGGTTCTGGCTGAGCTCCCAGCAGATGGTAGGTGCCATGGAAAACCCACTGAAAACCTGTTTACAGCTCTCACACCCTTGTGCTTTGCTTTTTATATATATTTCTAGAGAGTGTTTGGGGCAGGGAGAGGTTGCCCCTCTCTCTGGTTCCCAAGGCACTCTTGACAGAAAAAAACAATGCTTGATGTAGTGGGAATTGTTTACCCTTCCCAGGGGGGATGAGACCCTAGGATGGTGCAGAGAGAGAGATGTTTGAACTGTCACTGTGCCCTGCAGACCCCTGGCAAGATCACGGCAGCAGCTTTGGGATGGTTGGCAACGGGAAGCAGCCAGCTTGAATTTACCGGTGTTCTTCTCTCCTGCAGGGAGAGGAGTCAGGACACGGCACAGCCAGGAGGAAAGTTCCTCTCCCCACAAAGAAAATCAGTTTGGAAGGAAATGCTGCTGCTGGCTCGTTCCAGGCCGAACGTGGGAGCAGGAAAGCCCTGGAAGCAGGGAAGCCCCGGGATCAGGGCAGTACCTGGAGCGGAGCACAGCCCCGGCCCGGCTCTGCTGCCACCTGCCGCCTGCAGCCCGGGCGGAGGGACCGAGCACCGCCCGGCTCGGGGGGGACCCAGAACACCGCTTTTCTCAGCCGGGGGATCTCTCTTTCATCCCAAATCCACGAAAACCAGCCCTTGCGCTCTTTCCAAAGGGAAGCATTTGTCCTACGGGGACGAAGTATTTGCTTGAAAAACAGCTGCCTGGAGCAGGGAAGCAGAAAGTCTCCTCCTGCCTGGCTTCATCCCAGAAATAAATCCCGAGAACATGCTGGGACGTTTGCAAGGTGTCCTCAGCACAGTACGGGTTGATATGCCCTGGCTCTATCTGGGACATCCCCTAGATAACATCTCAGCTCCCAGAGCTGGCATCCCACGGCGCTGCCGGTGCCAGGCCGACAGCAACGCTTCTGCAAGAGCCTTTGTGTACAGAGAGATGCAAATCTCTGCATGTGCAATAAATTTATATGAAATCCCATTTTCCAAGGGTTCCCAAAAGAGGTAATTTTTTGTTTCTGTGTCCTCTGCTCTCGGGGCCAGTGGGAGCCAATTCCTTCTCCTCATTTCCCCAAATCTCAGCTCCACTGACACAGCAGATGCTTCCAACCACAGCTGCACCCCGGAGGGCTGGGCTGGCAGAAACCCGACAGAGAAAAAGCCCAGAGGTTTCGTGCTGTTTGCAAATTTGGAGATAATTTAATGGAACGGATCCTAAAACCTGCACTTCTCAAGGATGGGAGAGCCAACCCCATCCCAAACAGTGAGAGCCCAGTGGGGAGGATGCACCGAGGGCTGGCAGTGCTGTGGGTTAAGTCATTCCTCGTCCAGGGGTCCGTCTCTGAACCCCACTGCCCGCTGTAACAGGAGATGAGGCCCAGGAATGCCAAATATCTGCCTGTCCCATCACCAGAGGCCAGACCTGGAGGTTCCTGCCGCGGGATAGGAGGCTTCCAGTCGGTTACGCCGAGTGTCCAGGGGGTGGCACATGTGGACTGCGGCTCCACTCGGGGCTTGGCCCGATCCCCCCCTCCTGGGTCCCGTCCCGGGTCACCTCCTGCCCGGGGATGCTTCTGACCAGATGACGGTCACCCGTGGTAGGGAATTCCCCGCAGCAGGGGCAGCACATGCATCCTGCATCTCTCCTTTGAGTTTTTCCCACTGCGGATGCGCAGGGGGAAAGACGGAGGTGCAGACAGGTCGGGATGACCCTCTTGGCTCTCAGCTCCCGTCATTTATGGGTCTGGCACTTCCCTGTGCTGCTCTGCAGGCACCACAGACGTGAAGTAGAGCCCTCCCCGGGAGTCCTGCCCCACCACCCCCTGAGCGGGGATGCACCCGTGGGATGCACTGGCTGCCAGCCTGCCTGCGCTTCCTGTGCCCCGGGAGCCCTCCGTGTCCTGCCCAGCACAGCGCCCTCGCTCCAGCGCTGCTCCTTTCCATGACCAGTGAGAATCAGCTGCCAGGATCACGTACCAAGTGAGGCAGGGGATTTGCTGGATCTCCGGGGGTATGGCCATCACTGAACAGCTGCCCAGCCGGCAGTGCCAGAGTGGCAGCACACATCCCCCATGCTGGGCTGGCTACTCCCCTCCGGGCTGCCATGAGAGTCCTAGGGGTGTTTCCTGCTAAACTGGAGGTGGCTGCAAATTAAAAGACCTCATCCGTACCTGGCTGCCTCCTATGGGTTGGATTGTGAACTGGACGTGGATGGCCATTTCCTCCTCTAGGGAAACTGTTAAGGCTGCAGAACCAGGATCTTTCCCCTTAAAAACTCCCTTGAGCTTTCCTCCAAATATCAAACTACTCTGCTTGCTCAGGGATGCTCACCTGAGCTGCTCTTGGTTGTGGTTACAGCTGCTCTTGGTTGTGTTCAGCAAGGCCCCACGGTGTTAGCTGTGCACACTCTTGTCGACACATCCATCCAGCTCCCAGGGAGCTTCTCTGAAGTCCTGGTGGGGATTAATCATCCAGGAAACTGTGTGGCACGGTGCCATTTATGATGGTGGCATTGCCCAGGTGGGACATCACACTGCTGTCAGCCTGCAGTGGGTGTGATCCAACACTTGGCACTGGAGGGAAAGGGCTGACCTGGTGTGCAAGGCTATGCAGGTGGGACTAAAAGGAAGGGGAGAACTGCACAGGTAGAAAGTTCATAAATTTGTGGAGTTTTTCACAGCCAGCTGCTGCCTCTCATGGTAGCTGGGAAAAGCTTCCAAAGGATCTTCAGCAATAAGCATTAGCCTATGGGATGGAAACCATATGAGGGAAAGCCTCATATGCCTCACAACGTGAGGCAGAGGAGGCTGAAGGGCAAGTCCCAGAGTGGCTTCATAAGCCACCTCAGTAGCAGGGTAAGGGGATGTGGCAGCTTCCCTCCCAATCCCCCACCAAACACCACCTCCACCGGGGGAGTCAAGGCGTGTGTGACAGGGCTGTCCCCGAAGCCCACGTTCTCCAAACCCTGCAGGACCCTGTTCCCACCACCACCACTGACGCTTCATGTGGGAAGCTGGGTCACCCCACGTTGGACCTCACCCCCACAGCTCCTGCTCCAGTTGGCTCATAGAGACGGGTGTAATGCCAGGGATGCACTCCGGGCCCAGAGGAGCCTGCCCCCCTGCATCCCTGCACTGCAGCCTGCACAGCAGTGCCTAGCACTGCATGGAGCACATTCCACAGCAGGGCAGGATGGGAGGCTTGGCAGCTGGGGTGGCCATGGCCAACACCCGAATCCCAACCTGTCCCATGAGCAC
Source organism: Chiroxiphia lanceolata (assembly GCF_009829145.1). Taxonomy (NCBI): domain Eukaryota; kingdom Metazoa; phylum Chordata; class Aves; order Passeriformes; family Pipridae; genus Chiroxiphia; species Chiroxiphia lanceolata. The sequence goes on from NC_045651.1 coordinate 12,772,975, forward strand.
GGAATGAAACATCCCATCTCCCTTTGCACATACAGCAGCACCAAAAGGACACTAAGCCCCAAAGGGATCTGGTGTGGGGGAACTCAGGAGAGCAGCCAGAGGAGGGTAATGGGCACCAGTGGGAGCCACAGGGCTGGGACAGGTTGGGAGGGTACATGGAGGGTCCTGTGCTGGTCCAGCTGGAGCTGGAGGAGCTGGATCTCAGGTCTCTGTCTCAAAGGGTCGGGCTCCTCTGTGATTAACTGCTGGGCTGTGCTGCAGCTGAGCCGCGGGGCCGCTGCGTTTGATGTACGGAGCAGGAGGCGGCGAAGGATTTTCCTCCCCTTCTGGGGTTAATCCTTCCCTGCCTATCGCAGCCCTTTGATTGCAAAGCCCTGCAGATAAACCTCCTTAGTCACCAGCAGACAGCAGGCACCGACCAAAAGGATGAGGGCAGGAACGTGGGCTTGGAGAGATTCTGGATTTGGGAGCTTTCCTGCAGTAGCCGGTGACTGTGGAGTGTGCGTGCCCCTTGCAGCCTCCAAAAGGGGAGGAAAAGTGCTTTTCTTTTTATTAATCTTGATTAATTCTGCTTATTTAACCAGAGATCTAAAGTCACATGAAAAGAGCCACGAAACCCTAAATGAGCACTGCTCCCCCTCCCCCCCCCCCCGTTTGAATGAAACCTTTCCAAATTCAGAGCGCTTCAGCAAATCACTAACACACCCGTGAACATGCGGTTTGGGATATGGCAATAGCCACACCACTCTGCTGCTAGCCCCAGCCAGTTTTCATCACACACATACAACAGCCATAAAAGCCAGCCTGGAATAAGCAGGGTTGTTTTTGCAGGAGTGGTCGAGTTTTGGATTTTAATAAGCCTCAGCCTCCTCATAATTTTTCTCTTTAAAATGCCAAAAGGCACCAGCCCAAAGCAAGACCTAGGAAATTGCCTGAAAATTCCTGTAAAATAGCTTGTAAGTGTCTAAAAGCCGTCGAGTTTCCCTCTTTTGGGCTTAGGAATGCCACCTTCGGAGCGGAGCCACGGAGTGAGGGAGGGCTTGGGGAGGTCTCACTGGTCCCTGTCCCATTGCAGGTCAGGAGCTGCTGAGGGGATGTTGAGCGGCCCAGGCTGTGCTCTGACCTAGGGATGGATGGTTTGGGTCAAGCCTGTCCAGCCAATTAGGAGACAAAGCTGCTGGAATGAGGACAGCTGGGGTGCAGAACAAGGATGTCCTTGGCCACTGAGCTCAGGGAATTAAAGCCCTTTTAAGCCCTACACCTGCACCTGACTGCTCTCCCACAGCCTTGTCCAGCTTCGTTTTGAAACACCCATCCCATAACCTGGCCCAGGCTTGACTGTCCTATGGTGCCTGAATCATTTGTCTCAATATCTGACCTTTGAGCTTTCTCATTGCAAATTAAGTTGATTATGTCTTGTCCCAACTCCAACTGACCCTGAGATCAATTGATCACTGTTGTTTTGGAGATCCTGGGACACTCTTATCATGTCCTTCTCCATTTCCAGCTTTCTAGAGAAAACAAACTCCATCTCTTTGGTCAGGTCAGACCATCCACTCTGTCATCCCGTCTGCTGCACTGACTGCTCTGAGCATCTCTATCCCTCCCTGAGCTGGCAGTCCTGAGTCCACAGGGCTCACTTTGATCAGTGTTCAAAGGAGGGACCCCAACACCCTGAAGACCACCCTAGGTCACTTGCTTTGCCTGCATGCTCAAGTGCTCACATGAGCTGAAGCCAGATGATGCATAGACTTTGAGTGAGGTTTAGCCATCTGGGCTTTAGCACGTGCCAACCCTGATGTGCCTCCCAGCGATGCTACACACTGTAAAGTGGTCTGACCTCTGTTTTGCTCAAAAACACAGCTCTGGTTTCCAGCAAATGAGGTTCATCTGTTGATGGACAGAGGACATGGGCTCCTTAACCCTTCAAGCCTTGAAGTCGAGGCAGGACATCACGCTGCATTGCAGCTGGAACTGAAGGGACCCACAGGCTCTGGGGGGGGGAGTTCTCAGACCATCACCCTCCCTGCAAGGGGCCATCAAATGCACAGTCACATCTGCCTTCACATCTGCACACTTAGAGCCACATACTGCCTGTTCAGCTTTGCAGTCAAGGATTCTCCAGCCTGAAAGTGGAGCAATCCACCCCAGACTGCCTGGAGGATGCCGTGTTTTGCCCAGAGGCCTCTTGACTTTACTATTGTCAGTGAACAACACCCCGAATCCCTCTCATTTGAAGTCATGAGGGAGCTCTCTCCAACTGCCCAGACTTCAGTGCCAGGGACATAACATTTTTCAGCCACCTCCCTGCCAATCATCCTCCCCTTCCTGCTGCTCCAGGATTTAAAGAGAGAAAGATCCACTGGACAAAAAGCCCAAAGCCGACATCTGAGCCATTATAGAAGTGCTTTCTGCCAGCTGCCAGACTCCTCGTCACCAATCTGATCGGTAGACTAAACAGCAAGGACCTGGGCTGAACCCTCCCTGTGCTGCTCCAGCCTGGAAATGGAGGGGGCTCGGGAGAGAGCAATGGTTAGCATCAAAACTGGCAGCAATGTCCTAGCGGAGAAGGCCAAGGGAATCCTGTGGCTTCTTAATGGAGGCGGGTGGGAGGAGGCAGAGGGAGGGCTGAAGGGACTCTGGAGGATGGAGCCCGGGCTGTGGGAAGCAGGGAAGCCCCCTGGGCTGGGGGCTCGCTCCCCCCAAGGTGAGCTGTCTCCCTGTCCACAGTCTTCCAGCTTTGCATCATCCCTCTCCCATCGCCAAACCTGTGTGTCCAGGCCTGGTGCACCAGGGCTGCAGTTTCAAAGGTGATTTTTTTTCCTCTTTCGGTTGTCCAAACCCTCCTCTTCCTCTTGCTCTACAGACAGATAACACAGACAGTTTTCCCCAGGGGCCAGGGAGGCTCATATGGAGCAGCTGGCGCCATTATCTGGGAGTCATTCCCTTATCTGGCGGCCGATTTCAGCTCGGGGAGTCAGCACCTCTCAGGTGAGGAAGGCTGGGTGCAGGGCACCCAGGGGGGGTTATTATCACTCTGGCCCCCTCCTCGTCCGGCCAAGCCCCATCAGACACCGGCTCTTGGACATCCCTAGGATGACAGGGTGGAAATGGAACATTGCAGCTGGGAAGCTCTGGGAAATGCCTGCTGCTTCCTTAAAACAAGGAAAGAAAGGAGCATAATTTGGGCTCAGGTTCATCCTTCCATCACTTCACAGCCATGTGTGATCGTGCCAAATCAAATGCAGCAGCAGTGGCGCTGGGGGGACCTGTGGCGTTTATTGCTCTTATCTCCCAGCTTCTGGAAGAGCAGCTGCCTGCTTGGGGGTCTCGGCAGGGACATGGTGCACACGCCACAGGGAGACCAGCTCCCCTCTAAATCACAGCTTGCCATGATTTACACAGAGGCTCACGGGTTAGGTAACTGCAGTAAATAGAATAAATGGACCTCCCTCTGGATTTATGGACTGGCAAAAGGACCTTTAACCACAAAAGAAATGTGCTTTCCAGCTCTCTCCTATCACCAGATCCCAACCAAAGGCTTAAATGCTTATGTCAAGCCCTCAGAGCTCAGGATTTGGGCTGGATTCAAACTACTCCTCCATCCTCCCTGCTTCCCAAATAAGTCATCTCATAGTTCATCTCCTGTTCACCTCTCAGCTGGCCGCTGACACACACACACACATGATGCCAGAGGAGCCAGAGGCAGCAGGGAGAGGATTTTTCTGTTACTTGGGCTTAAAATAAATGACTAATAGATATACAAACAGCCAAAGATATGCAAGTGCTCTGCAAAAGGGTTACTCTCTCCTGGAGATGCCCATTCCTCTCCCTGGTCAAGTGAGGAGGTTTGGCTGCTATCACTGAGCTAAACCTTCCCAGCAAGACAGCTGCTGTCTGAAGAGAAATTAAGGGTTTTTTTTTTCTTTTCTTGGAGTAAAAGAGGTGTTAGATTTTGATGTGTTCTCAAATATCTCGTGAGTTTCTCCCTGTGGATGTGGAAACTTGTATAATGATGGTATTACCAATGTTTCATGCCAAATCATAGGATATGTACAAAGGCAGGGTGCCTGAGGAGTTTTTTGTCAGCAACCTTGAGACTGTTGTTTTTAATGTGGCACCTCTGCAGGAAAAGCAGCTGGAGAAGAGGATCCTCCATCCCCAGACAGTCACAGCTTGTGTTTGGAGAGCTGGTCCCACCAGTGGCACGAACACATTAAGGAGTGTAGGAGGTAAGAGCAAAACCAGAAGCCAGGCTGAAAGACTTCGGAAAATTTTGCATTAATAGGACTTTTCACTTTCCTATACTCATCAGCTGAGTCAGCCACAGTATCAGCTGCACAGAGCAGCCCAGAAAACACACGGCTACCAAGGAGTTTTCAGAGCCTAATGTTACCCCTTCACTTGATAGCCATAGAGGGAAAAGTATCCAAAAAAGTACTGCTTTCCTTCCATCTTGCACATCTTTATTTAATTCCATTGAAAGCAAGCACACATATTTGAAATGGAACAATTTAAATCCATGAATTGTTCTAAATCCAGGAGAATTGCCAAACTCTCTGTTTTAATACATTTTCAAATTGCCTTTTCCTCCTGTCTTGAGGAGCCAAGATATGCCTATTTAATTACAAGCACAACCTCCATTTAAGAAACCCTCGTAATGAGGCTGGCGTGGAAAGGCATCCAATTTTTCCATTGTCTGACTGAGGCACTGCAATTACTGTGCTTTATCCCAGGTTTACATTTGGCAGAGCTCGGGGAGCAATGCTGTGGGGAATGGGCTAGTGGCAATCTCCGTGCTCTGGGCTCTCTGTTATCCTGCCTGTTAGAGGGAACTAAATCCAGACTCTTTCCAGGGGAAGAGGATTTGGGCTGGCTGCTTTCTGCAGCTCACACCTGGGAGCTGAGGCATTTAGTCCTCCAGGTGCAGATTGGGAGAAAAGGAATGGGAAAGAAACACAAAAGGGTCAGAGGGAGGCAAAAAAAAATCATGGTAAGGGAGAGACAGAAGAATGGCATTGCAAAGAAACTACGATGTGGTCCTTGTGGTAGCTGCACAAAAATGTTTCCCTGTGCTTGGTTTGAGTCAAAAACAAGAGCTGACCCATGGAGGGAGTTGCTTCAGGTATATTAGCTGCAGCTCAGCTCTGAAAATCACTGCAAAGAACCCCCTTGAATCTGGGGAGACCCAGATGTGAAGTGATGTGATGCAGCATCATTTCCTGGCTGGGATGCCCTAAATCCAGAGATCTCTCAATGCTGGAGCCACCACATGCTACCAAAGGGACCAGGGTGTACAGAGCCCCCTCGGTCCTATTCCCACCCCAGGAAGCCTAATTTAAATGAAAACATCTCCCTGGCACAAGTGAGGATCATCCACCTGCAGGTCTCTCCGTGCCATCAGGCTGCTGCTAATAGATGTGATGCCATCCTGGCAGCACGGTGGCAGTTCCCTCCCATCACCTGTTAAAGCTACTCGCTGCCCTCACCCAGTGGAGGGGACCAGGGTGGGCTGCAGAGACACCTTGGATATGATGGGGCAGGGTGGGAGCACCTCCTTCCCACTGTCCCACAACAGGGCTGCAGTTTTGGATCTGCACTGCCCGCCCCTCTCCATGGGCACGGGGATATGGAAAGGACCCTGACTGATGTGGGGGTACCCACGTGTGGTACCAAAACCCTCTGTCAGAGCTGGTGAAGGGCTCGGCATCCCGTGCTGGCTCTCCATCCTGCAAATTCACATTCCTCCAGGCTCAGGGAGTGCTGGGCCGGCTCTGGCTCCCAGGAAGCAGCTGGCCATGGTGGAGCCAACCTCATCCCCATCCATCATCCTTATCAGCCGGCGCTGGCAGCCCAGCGGTCCCTGGCAGCGGGGCTGCACGGACGGCAGGCTGGAGCCATGCGGAGAGAGACAGGCAGGAGCATCGCGGCGATAAGCCACTCCCAAACCAAAACAACAACTCCCCTCCTCGGGACTTCAAAGCTCCGAGACGAAATTTATGTGGTCACAGAACCCGCGTGGATGCTGGAAGGGCGGGGACAGCCCAGGGTGGGGACATGGGCAGGACGTGGGGACGGGACCACGGTTTGCCCACGTGGAGCTGTGGATCTGACAAAGCGTCCTGTGGAATGTAAACGGGAGGCAGGCAAAGAGCCAAGGAGGTTGCCCTGCACTGCGATGGATACAAGCAGCCGAGCCCTAGGCGAGGTTGTTCCCCGTGGCCGTGGGCTCTCTGTGCCTGTGGGGTCCCAAAGCATCCCACAGCAATGAACTCCGAGTGATTTGCCAGGAGTGATGAGGGTCATCTGCTTTTCACATGCCACCGTCTCACCAGGCATAAAGTAGCTTTGGAAACCAGTTCAAGGGCTGCCAGGCGGGAGATTTAGGGCTGTTCCCAAGGAAAGTAAGAGCCCAGACACAGCCACACTTCACCTGTGTCTGAGAGGTCCCACGAGCGTTACTCCTGCTTACGTTAACAGGGATTTTACTCCTCTGACGGTCCCAATGAAATCCGTGAGACCTCTTGTGGCATGAGCCGAAACTCCACACGCGTCCGTCTGGCATCACACCAGGGCATCAGGGCGGGGGGAGAGGAGGGCGTGCCCACCCCACCCGCGCTGCCACCGCACCTTTGGGGACAACACCCGGGCAGCACCAGGAAGAAGTTGTTTCAGGACTGACTGGAAAAAGAATTGTGGTTAATGCGGAGCTGAAAGTTCTCACACCTGAGATGGCACCTGGATGATCCATTGCTGCAAGGATCCACTGCTGCTGCTGAAGGGAAAGACTCCCAGAGAAGGGATCCAAGGGATGTTAAGGCCAGGCTGTGGCATGGCCACGGACTTGAGAAGGACAGGAATGAATGGAGGGATGATGTACAGTAACACATATCCCCTCACAAATATGTCTGCATACACAGATGTTTATGCACTTATTAACTTCCAGCTCTACATACATGTCTTAATTTTCAAGTGTAATACAGCTATTAAAAGAAAATGACACACAGCTTTGCTGTAAGTGACTCTTTTTCTCTTTCTAGGAGTCACTTTCGTTGAGCTTTGTATGAAAAATGAATGATCATTAACTTTTAAAAAAATCTCTTAAATTTATATAAGTATTATTTATCAAGGACTCTTTATTTATTTGTCCACGGAATGACTCAGAATTTTTGTCTTAATTTTATTTACTTTCCTTTACCCCAAATTTCAGCGCTTGTTCTTTCTGTTTCCTTTTTCTCTTCCTTCCTAATTTTTAGAAAAATGAGAGAAGACTTAGCATGTGAGGGGATCCTTGTCTATTTCTCTTGAGTTGCATTTAACTGAAGTGGAAGAATTACTTGTCGTTTTATTTAGTTCATCACAAATTAAAGCTATTCCAAGCAAAGGAAGAAGTGTTTATTTCACTCTGTACATTTTTGGGAGTAAAAGCCTTTTCCTCAAATGCCTCCATGAGGTTTGGAGGAAAATTCCCATCAGATACACTTTGACAAAAAGCATCCTCGTGCTGAAAGACTCCCATTCCCTACTTCATCTTCTTCATCCAAGCAGCCCTTCTGCCATTCTCTTTCTACCATGACCATGGCCTGGGCCTCCCTTAGCATGCTACCACCCTTCCAGAGCCCTCCCTTTTGCTTCCAGCAATGACATCTCACACGAGCACCACATATGGGCATCAACCCCCATGCACCAGGGTCATGGAAATGATCACCCACCATGAACCAGGGTCATGGACATGACTGATTCCCATGAGCAACCACCACCAGACTAAAGGAGAGCGCTGTGCCTTTACCTTTTATAGCAGCAGTGGTGATGTCACCGGTGCCTGCCACAGCCTGATTGGCTGGCAGGTGATGGAGGTGTGGACAACCACACCTTAAAGGGGCAGTACCCCCCTCCCAGCCCAGTGGGGATGGTCCAGTGTCTGCTGGGTGCAGCCTGACAGCATCCTGCTCCTTCCCCGCTGCCCTGCCAGGAGGGCCTGCCTGCATATATACATGCTTACATACATTATGATATCTTGTTTTAATTACATTAGAGCAAATGACTCCTTCCCCTATGGTTTATATCAGTGCTTTAGGTTTGTAATTTATCTTGGCACAGTCTAGACTGGAGCCACTTTGAAGCCATTTCAAACAGGATGAGAACAAACAATTTTTCCAAAGTGGCTGGATTAGGAAAACTGGCTGCCATTCATCTTTGGGGAAAGGCTTGTGGCAGTGCCGTGTCCCCACTGGAGTCCTGCCAGGCTCCTGCTCCCTGCTCTGCCAGGATAGAGAGGTTCTAACCCTACAGGGGGTGGGAAATCTCACTGTTAGCTACTGTGTGAGGGGGGACTGCCAAAGGGCACAGTCGGGGGGTCTGTGCAAGGAAAATCTGATTTATTGCTAGTTATTTGCACTCAGTTTATTATTTGCACTTAGTGTTAGAGATGAGGATGGCTGAGTGGATGGCACTGCAGGAAGAGATGCAGCATCCAGCATCGGGAGCATCAGCTGCAGCCATGGCAGATGGGGGCCGTGGTCCCCCCATCCCAATCCCAGAGCATGGCTCCCTCACGGTTCATCAACACCTGCACAGAGCTTTTCCTATAAACCTCATCAACATCTTTACCACAGGAAATGTCTCCTTATTTTCTTCAGATAAAACTAATCCTGAAAATATCTTTGCTCACTTCCACAGTTTCCCCAAGATAACTATTTCTTTTAATGAGCAAACCAACACCTAGCTTCTTCACTGTCTGGGAAGGGTGATTTTCTTCTAGATCACTGTCTCCAGACACCCCAAAAGTCAGAGGGCTCATTTATGAGAAGCACGGTATAGGGAATATATCTTGTTGAGCTTTGCATTGGGTTTATATGGATCCCCTGGCGTGGACAGAGTGGGGGTCTCAGAGGGTCCTCAGGGCCACCCAGACCTATTGGTGTCCTCAAGCCCTGATCCCCCATCCCTGCCAGGGATGGCTCTTCATCACCTCAGACCACAGTGCCACAGAGCCAGCTCTGCTCAGCAGCAGAGCTCGCATGGAAACACACGTGTTTTCTATATTTTTCCACCCAAATGCCGGGGATTTAACTATTCTAGCAGCACTGTTTGCTCAGCGAGAGCTGCCAGGGTTTATGACAGATCCCTCCTCCTTAAAGCTTTGAAATAAGGCTGTAAACATGCTCGCCAGGCTAAAGTGTTACCTGTAAAGGGGGTTGCTCCCCTCATGATGTGCCTATTGGCTCCAATTAGCACTGGCAGGAGTCAACAGCAAAGAGAAGGCAGAGCTTATCCTGGGAGTGAACTGATTTATTTACAGCATGTTCAAAGCAAGATGAATATGGTTATTTTTTACTTTTGTTTTTTCTTTTTCTTTAAGAAGCTACCCATTTGCAACAGGGAAAAAAACACCTACTTCCAACTATCCCCTAAATAGCTGGAAGAAGGAGGATGCTCTGTACTTTCCTCAAGACAGAAATTCAGCTGTGTTTAATAAGGGTGGGATAAGATCACCTGGCATTTTACTGGCCATCACCAGAGTGAGGGACAGGCTGTGAGGGACACAGCCATGCTCAGAGCAGGAGACCAGCACCTTGACACCGTAGGGTCAGGAGCTGATGGTGGTTTTATCTTGCTTTGGGTGCCTCAGCAAAAGGGGCTGGGTTTCCTTGGGCTACCATGAAAGTTCACTTGGGCAGGAGCTGGAGGAGCTCAGCCCAAATGGTTTTTTGATTCATCTCATCCAACCATCCCATCATAGCTTTACTGTGTTGGGAAGCTGCAGCTCTGCTTTCCTCTTTGGGGCTCACTGGAGGCTACACACACTCTGCGGGGCCAGTTCCACCCACCAGGCTGGGGAACAGCCAACCCATGGGAAAATCTGTGGTAATCCCATGAGGAGAGAAACCTTCTTGTACAGGGGAGCCAGGAAGTGGGATAGGTGAAACCTTCCCATGGGGCTTTCTGCTCCCATGACAGTGCCCTCAACGAGAAGCAACAGAAGGGAAAACCTGTGAGCCCCACAGGCTCAGCCATCCTCCCACCCCACAACGACACATCCCACAGTTGCTTCAGGTTTGCTCGGGTTCACCACCCCATCGGCACACCCGGGCACCCGCCTTCATCCTTCAAGCTCCTTCCACCTCTGCTGGCTGCAGCCCCAAGTTCCCTCCTCTGGCAAAGCAGCTGCTTTCTGTCACAGTGCCGTCGGGAAGGAGCCGGGGAGAGGAGGTGTTTGTACAGGCAGAAGTTACAGCCACCGCCTGCTACCGACGGCACGTTCTGCTCAGCCGGGAAGAGCCAAATGTCCCGGCCATAACTCAGTGCTGGAGCTGCCCAGGTGAGGTGGCAGCTGACAACGGTGGGGTTTGTGGGTTTTGGGGGGGACTTTGGGGACTTTGTTAGTGGTAACCTCAGGGGATTTCATTGCCAGGAAGTGCTGGAAGCTTGTTGTGGGCATTAAAGGAGGGAGGCGATGCAGCTGGCAAAGGGGGATGCACTACTGAGTTCTGCCCCCACAGCACGTACCCACAGGTCCCATTGTGGCAAGCAGCAGCTCCTGTCCTCACTGAGACTCAGGGTCCTCCGAGAGGACCAAGCCTTGCAGTGCCTCGGCCCCCCTGTCTCATGCTCGCTGGTGATGGAAATGGGGAAGCGCTGCAGGAAAATGAAAGAGGATAAAATCATGGCCCAGGGATAATCCGTGCCTAGATTTCCCTTTAAAAACTACTCGTGACATGCTGCTGCTCTCAAGGTAGAAGAGCAGGCAGGGCTCAGCTCTCAGGAGAAAACAGGCAGCACTGAACCCCAGCACCCCAGCACTGACAGCAGGAGGGCCTGCTTTGGGGCTGGGCTTTGCTCAGCAGCTGAATCAGCAAATAATTAGCAGACCCAGAGCGGAGGGATTAGCATCCCTCTCCTCTCCAGCCGTCCAGTCCGGCTTAACCCTTTCATCTGAGTGTCTCCGAAGTCCTGAAGCTTTGGAGTCTCCCAGGGGGAGATGCTGCCGTGGAGCTGACGCCACTGAGGGGTGCCCAGGGTGTGACAGCCGATGTCCCTTCACGGGAGTGGCGTCCTTGTGGCAGCAGCAGCCGGGGAGCTGGCGCAGGGTCGGGACGAGCCGTCAGTCCCGTGGCTGGCGGCTCGTTTGTTCACCGCCGGGCAGCCCGATGACAGCGCTTCCCTTTACTACCAGCTGCAAAAACCTGGCAGCTGATTTAGGAGAGCTCCCGGGGCCCAAAATGTAAACCGTTTTTCACCAGGAATGTATAAGCAAGCCATAAAATAAGGGATTTGAGTCTGGTCACATGGGACAGGCCTCCCATAAAATTGAAGCATTGATCTGTATTTTAGTGAGCAGCTTCGAAGCTGCCCAGATGATTGAAGACCTGAGCTTTAACAAACTCTGTAATCTCCCACCATACATCTGAAGTGGCATGTTTGAAGTCCGAGGACGAGTTATTTATATTATTTGTATAATACACGGTGAAAGGACGTTAGCCACAGCTCAGGCACCAGAGGTGGGTACTGCTGCTGGGCAGAGGGAAATGGCTCCGTGATGCATCGCTCCGTGTCGGGCTGCTTCACTCATGGGCACATGTGTGTGACAGCTGAGGTGGCCCAACACTGCAGGATGTGGCCATGCCACTGCACACCAGTGATGTCCTGGCTGCCCTGTGCCATCTGCAGCTGCTGAGCTGAGCTGAGCTGAGTGGTTCTGTCCTGCTGTCCTGATGAGCTTCATGCCCTCCCTGGCATGTGTCACTCCCTTCTCAATGTCTGTCACTCCCTTCTTGATGTCTGTCACCCCTTTCCCAGCAAGTGTCACCTGTTCTTGGCATCTATCACACTCTCTCCAGAATCTGTGTCACCACCATCTTGGCTTGTGTCACCTGCTTCCCAGTGTATGCCATCCCCATCCTGGTATGTGTCACCCCATTTGCAGTGTGTCACCTCTTCCTGGCATGTATCATCACACCTTTCCCAGCATATGTCATCCATTTTCAGCCTGTCACCCTGTTTTCAGCATGTCACCTCCTTTCTGGGATGGATCACCCTGCTCCCAGTGTGTGTCCCTGCTGTGGGTGCTGGCCTGGCTGCACTGGGACACACCACTGCTCATGGAGTCCTATCACCTTGGCAAAGCCAAGTAGGCAAAAAACCCCACTGCCACTCTTTCCTTTCCATGGCCCAAACTGCCCTTGCTCATCCACAACAAAAAAATAGTTGGAGAAGTATATATTCACCATAGAAAGTGTAAATTTGGACGTGAGCAAAATAATTTATAAATCCTTATCAAACTCTGAACAGCTCAGGTAAGACTGGGTGCCTGGGGTATGGGCTGAGAAAGGCCAAATGCCACTTAAAAACTTGCTATTCCATGTCCAGGAGATGTGTTCTCTCTGCCTTGAGTTCACACTCTGTGATTTGAAGGGACTGAGCAAAAAATGGTTAAAAGCTGGAAAGGGCCTCCACCAAAACCAAACCAAACCAGTAAGATTTGGGTCACCTAAAGCACACTGAAACCTTTAAATGAAGCTTCCTTGTAGCTTTCCTGCATCGAAATCTCTGCAATTCCCCTTTATATATTTTTGGGGACAGCTGTGAAACCCAAACTATTCATTAAGTGTGTGGGAAAGGGAGGCTCTTGGCAGCAGCTCCTAAAATGCCAGGCTTAGTGAGATACCATCTGCTTCCCCACTGTGTTGGAAGACCCGCCCCTGAGAGTGCTGCAGGGATACCTGAAAATCCAAATTTACTCTTTCCTGCTTCTCTCTCTTGGATTATCACTGATAACAATAATTTGCCTCAGAATGTTATCATCCAAATAACCAATAACACCTGGAAAACCCCAAAAAAGCCCCCTACCACTCAAGCCATGGCCTGGGCAGGTGCCACAGCTTGAGCCCAGCTGCAGTTTCCCACTGTGTGTTTCAGAGTAGATAGAAAACTGTTCAATATTCAACCTCCAGCAAGTATTTTGTGGTGGCCAGAGCTGTGCTGTGCTCCTGTGCCCTTGGCAGGGCGATGGGAGGCTGTGATTACTAAATCCCTTGCCCACTTAAGGCAGGCTCGGTGCTCCAACCCTTGGCGAGGCATATTTGAAATGCTTCAGGCCAGATTCAGACTCCTGTGCTGTTCAAGCTTTCAAACAGTTGCCCAGAAAAAAATCCTCCCCAAAATAGCCCCTTGCCTCGGCGCTGAACCCACACTGTCAGGGGGTCCTTGAGGTGGGGCACGGGAGCTCTGGGATGGGAAGGACAGTGGGGACAGGGGGGATGGGATCTGCTTTGTCTCATGGAGGCAGCCCCGAGCAGAAAGAGCCAGGTGAGACAGCCAGGGCTCTCTGCTGCTGAGGCTTTGGCACCCTCACACCGGGGTCCAGGCACGGAGGGGCCCAGGGGGCCACCATTACCCTCACGAAGTGCATTGCTCCTTCCTGAGCAATGCCCCTGGAAAGGGAGCCAGTCAACTCCCTGCCACTTAAAAGAGGGATTAAGCATACAAGCCTGATAAGGGACTAGGAGGGTTATTCCTCACTCCCTCCCCAGCCACCAGAAGGAGCGGTGGGATGGGCAGGGGTTGCAGCTCCCCACACTCTCTTTGGGGAAAAAGCAGTGGAGCAAAGCCACAATAAATGCCCGGTGTTTCTCCACATGGGGAAATTATTAGGGCAGAATTTTGGCAGTGGTCAGAGCGTCACTTTAATAGCAATGGCTTTAACAAGCCCCTGTGTGTTTGCAAGATGCCTGTGAAGTCCCCTTATCCCAGGGAAAATGCTCGTTACCTGCTTGTCTTTCATGGACTGGGAAAATCTGGAAAGGACCAAGCTCATTGTTTCATCTCTCCTGATGAGCAAAGATCCTCTCAGTCACTTGCTGCTGGGTAAGAGTTATCTCTCAAAATGCATCTTTCAGGGAAATAAGATGCATCAGCTCCAGCTTTGAACCCTTTTGCAGGAAGGCACAGCCCAACCTTGGCCAGCCGGCACGTCCTGCCCTCCTTGCAGCCGGCTGCAGGGCAGGTTTTACACCAAACCTATCAGAGTCCTGTGACTGCATGAAAAATCAGTTTTTGTTAAAAAAAAAAATAAAATATTCGAAAAGCTTTAAGTGTGATCACTTAAAAAGGGGTGTGTGTGCACGTAAATAATTTTAAGTCGGCCTCAGGAGCTTTGCTTGCCTGACTCATGATCAGGCGTTTTTTATATATCACATCAGAAAGTACTGTAAAACATACTTTCAAAGCCTCAGAGGGCCTTGGCCTCCTTGGAGTATTCAAAAGCATCAATTACACGAGCATTACGGGCAGGATAGTTTGTACGAACCCTGTTAAAAAGTCAACCTGAGACTTGTGCCTCTAAATCCCCTCACTGCCCCCAGGGCTGGAACTGATTTCTGCCCGGGCTTCGGCACTAGGAAATGTTTCAGTTTAAAAAACGTTGAAAAACATTAAAACCAGGCCGTATGCACTTATTATTGAGAAAATCCCACACAGATGGACTGCATTGAACCACGAGCAATTATTTTCTGCCGTTCTCATGGTTAATGAGATGATCAGAAGTCCCTGGCGGCCTCCTCTGCCTGCAGTCCTGTGCATCAACCTCCTCTTCTGCAGCCCGGGGCTGCAGGGCGCTGGCATCAGCCCCCTGCCAGTCCTGGGGCTCCCTGCCAGCGGGCTGAGAAGGTGGTGAAGGCAGATCCTTGGTTTTCTGCAGCTGTGAGGCTCAGGACCCAGCTTTTTTTTGTCCTGAACGTGTCTGGGTGTGCCTGTGCCCAGGGACCCGTGCGCTGGTACCCTGTGGCAAACGCGTGGCTGAGCGGGAGCTGCAGAGGTTTGGCAACGCACGGGCGTTCGAGACAGGAAAAAAACCCACTTTTTTCCCCTCACGGTAAATCAAGTTCGACGTTTTGCTGCCCGTGGGGACGTGTTTGCCACCACCGCTGAGCACATCCCGCTTTTGCTGAGCGCGGGGTGCCGGTGCCGAGCCGCGGCAGCGATGGAGAGCCCTGGCCGGGCCAGCCCACGTTTGTTTACATCCCCCGGTGCCTCTGCGCCGCCGGAGCCCTGCAAACCGCCGGGCGCGATGCACACTCACTGCTCTGGCATGAGCAGAACCCAAGGTGGCTGAGCTCTGCACCCTTATCAGCACCAGAGCCCTAATTACTGTCCGAACCTCTAATACTCCAGGCTTGGCCGGTACCTCGCGGCCCCAATTCCCTGAGACAGAAGCTGTTATTGTCCAGATGAGGGGTTTGAAGTTTTGCAAACACAAACCTATCCTCAAAGGGAATTTCTTTCACTGACACTTCCCAAGACAAAGAAACATTTCTGCCTGGGTTTTTGCAGATGGATCTGGCCTTTTTTTTTTTTCCCCCTCCCCTCTGGATGTTTGCAGGACTGCCTGTTTCTGCTTTCAGTAAGGAAAGGATACGGGCAGGGGTCGGGACCACCACCTCAGTGTGGGGTGGGAGGGCAAATCCTGCTGCTGGAGGGGCTGTAGCTCATTTTACCAGCGTTCTGGGCTCTGTTTTACTGGGATGCTGGGCTGGAATCCGTCCCACGGCTCTGGAGCTGTGAGCCCTGCCACCCTGGGGATGCCATGGGTTTGTTGAGGTGTCAAGCATAGGAGGGAGGCTGGCAACTGCTGGTCAGGGTGGCCAGAAGCCGCTCCAGACTGCTCCTTACAGGGAACAAAGCTGGAAGCACCACTTCCCATGGTGCCATCACACAGGCATAGGCTGGCTGTGCAGCCACTTGCCAGCCCTCTCCCAAAATCCCTGAAATGGCCAGATCCTTTCTTTGTACCATCCACTCACCTCCAGCAGGACATGAGGCTGACTGCTCTGGCCAGGGTTGGCTGAGCAAAACAGAGAAGAGAAATCTCTTGGCCTTTCTGCACTGTGGGTTAATCAAATTGTGCCTTGTTAGCGACACACAAGGTGAGAGCCCAGAGCAAAGCTCCTGCTGCCTGTTCTGGGATAAGAGCAGGCTCTCACATGCCAGTGGAATCAGCGATTTAAAGAAGTAATCTGATCAGATGTAGCCAGTTATTATAACGGCCTTGGTGACTTTAATGAGCTCCTGCACAGACTGGATTACCATGGTCACTCATCCATAGTTCATTAGAGCCTCGGAAAGGGATCCACAAGAAGTCATGAAATACGATCTCCTAATCTCACCTAAGTAGGAGAAACCCAGCTATAAAGAAAATACCTTTTAAAAATACCCATGGAGTGAATAAATCTCCCTTGTGCTAAAAAGCAATGACAGCAGACCTGCAAGAAGGGGATCTGCTCATGGGATGAGTTTTCCATGTGCACAGTCAGAGAGACTTTGCACAAGGGTGATGTGCTTGGGAGGAGGAACAGAACTCTTTCTAATGGTTTTCTTGGGATTCCTGGGGAAAATAAATAAATAAGTAATGATTGAATGAGACAGGCAGACCCGCTGTCCCCATGGGCGGCAGCAGCCTGGAGAAGGAAGGTCTGCCCATCTTGGAGGGATGCCCAGCTTCTGGTGTCCCTCTCCATTACAAATGCCCTCACCCAATCCGGGGCTCGATAAATCATTTATGGCTAGTGAATGGCAGCCAGCTGGCACCTGCTCCTCTCAGGCTGTCCCCAACCAATTCCTTTCCCAGGAAAGGCAGGTTAGGCATCACCCCAGATATCTGTTCACCAGGATGGCTGATTGGTGAGCAGATATTGCTCCATTGCTCCTCTGAGCATGGCACATCACCTGGTGCCATCAGGTCACGTGTGCAAGTTCCTGAGACTGAGGGAATCACTCAACTAAGCTGGCATGGCTGGAATCTCTCTGTGAAGTGAGGTGGTGGCTGAGGACCATTTTGGAGTTGGGAGGACAAGGTGTCTCCTGGGACCTGGAGAAAGTAGGATGGGGCAGCTGAGACAGAACTGTTTGCAACAGCTGGCAGTGATTTCAATAGCTGGTTCTGCTGAGATGAGCCATGTCCAGCCCCACCCCATGGGTGATGGGAGGCGATAATACCTCTGTGAATGGAAGAGAAAGCAGAGCTCCAGGAAATATGGGACCAGATCCACAATCCCTGCACTGTGGTGCAGGCAGCTCCCTTACCTGGGAAACCCACATGGCTCCACGGGCAAAGAAGTTGGCAAGGCAGCAGGGATGCTGGCATGGAGGGATGCCCATGCGGGACTTCCCAAGCAGGACATGCAAAGAGAAAGCCCAAGAAAATTCTCTGTCCCCTATAAACCACTCCAGCTCTTATCAGGGAGAGCATTCAGCAAGCGATTAAGTGAAGACTTCATTAATAGTGCTGCAGCTGGGACTGCTCAGGGGCTTAACCTGAAGCATGTGCTCCTCTGACTGAGGGTCTTAATGCACTTAGTGAACATCTGGATATGGCCCGACCCTTCCAGACCTTTCTTCCCTCCACGGGCAATCAGGTTATCTGGAGGGGAAGGAAGCCTGAAAGCTGACTCTGTCCTCCAGGGCCGTTTTCATTCCTCGGCAACCCCGAGGGACGATTTGGCAGTAAGGGAGCGTCGCTTGAAGGAATGTCCCGTGATGGACGGCACTTAATGGGACGCCTCCACGCACACCTCTGGTCCGAGTGGCCCCGACCCACCCCCAACAGCCTGTGGGTGTGGAGAGCTGATGCTGAGGCTGAAGGATGCCTGCACTCACCCTCACAGCAGGGTGGACGCTTTCCCTCCAGACACCTCCGTGCAGGCACTGGTACCTCTGGACGCGCAGGCTCTGCAGACTCCAAACGCCGAGAAATGTTTGACAGAGCAGCGTACGTATTCCAAACATTGTTTGATTCATGTTTTAAAGTCTCACTTGCAAGCATACTTCCCCAGCTCAGGCATCAATCACTGCAAATATGTTCTTATAAACAAAGCAACACAGACTGACTGTCTCTTCCACCCTTACCATATGCAGGTCACTGGGCAGCACCCCGAGGAGAGGAGCTTCCCAGCGCATCTGAGCCTCCCCAGAAGACACCAGCACAGGTAGCTGGGAAAAAGCAATAGGAAACCTGTTACCAGTGGCATGGTGACACTCAGGGACATGTATCCGAAAAGAAGGCAGTTGAGTCCATTGCTGGGCTGAGGACCACTCACTCTTGCTGCAGAGCTGGTGCAGAAGGGTGTCTGTCCTCACGGTGATCAGCCATTCCTTTGGCTCCTCATCTCCATCACTCCTTCGTCCCTCAAACACACCCCCCTGCCAATACAGGGGTAAGATCTCACCAGGCAGGGACACAGGATGCCGTGGTCAGCGTGGAGGATTTCCCAGAACCCACGATTCCTGCAAGCAGCTGCACAGTTACATGGGTAATGAGCTCAGGAGACCAATTTCATTTTATGTTTTAACCCTGAATGTCTAATTATCACATCACATGAGAGTCCTCTCCTCAACATTACGGACCTGCTGTGTGTGGTGTGGGCATGGGCACGTCATGGCTGGCTGCTCCCTGTTGTCACCACACTGTCACCACCAGCGTATCCCTGTTTGTGCTCCCTGCAGGGACACAGGGCAGTGCAGGCACGTGGTTGTACCTGCTTCCTCCACCACCGTGGGCATCCCAGACCCTATAAGCCCCAGCCCTTGCCACCACACAGCAGGGTCTCTGAAGCACACACAGCTCTGAGGTCACTGCTGCCACCAACCAAGCACCTCAAGAGTCCTGACAGAAGCAGTGAGACGTGACAGGGAGAGTGGCAAAAAATGTCTACTGAAGACTCATGGGTTTTGGAGACTTTTTAAAGCAAACTTCCTTTCCTTGGGACATTCAAGCAAAGTGCAGGATACTGCTGGTAGGTGATTCTTGCACTTCTCAGCCCTCTGTTTAGGAAAAATAAATAGGAAAGAATCCAGTGGTGGCGCTTTCCTCCCTCTCTGCGAGATGGATCAGCACTTACCACCGCAGGAAAACTGTCCCACCGTGATCTAACCCAGCGCTTTGTCCTGAAATGCTCTGCTACAGCTAAATACATGGCTCCTCTGGAACAGGGTGACACATTCCAGCCCCAGACAGTGACACTGACAGATGCAATCAGCCTGCAAGGTTTAATGGGAACACGGCGCTGGTGGAGCCGGCAGTAAGAAATTTATGAGGAATTTGAGAGAGAAAGAGGAAAATGAGCAGTGTTTGCTGGTGCAGAAAGGAGGAAGGTCCCAATGGGGCAGCAGCCCAGCTGTGGCACAGTGGCATTTACTGTGGGTGATTTGGTGTCAGGGCCTGACTGTGGGGAGGGAAGAGCAGCATGGTGGGACAAAAAAGGGGTCCAAGCTCTTACTCATCCGAGAGCAGCTGGAAGGCTGTGCTGTGACCAACTCCTACATGGGAAATTGTTAGTCCTGTGGTCCCATCATGACTCCCATGTAGAGTAAACCCCATCCTGCTGCTGAGTGGATCCAGAGATGCTTTTTCAGAACAGTAACATTGCATCCTGCCTGGGTTTGAGCAGGCTCAAACTCTCCCAGGTCAGTGCCATGCACCCAGCCACAGTCCATAAGCCGCCATCTAGCAGGTGACTGGGGCTCACCCAGCCCAGGGCTGAGCACCCACCTGCTGATGGGAGCCTGCTCATTGTCCAAGCTCCCCATTTCAGCCAAAGCACTAAGGCCAGGGAGATTTTGGACACGTATTCTCCAGGTTTTCCTCCCCCACTCTTGCCCTGCTCCCCTGTCAGTGTGGGTGGAGGGGCTGTATCAGTTCTGCATCTCACCTGACTCAGCCCAGCACCAGCTGCGATGGTCTGAGATAGCAGCAAGTGGCCCAGCCACAGGGCTCCGAGGGGCAATTAGAGAGGAGACAGCTCCTGCCTGCACCCAGCTCCTTCCTGCACCTCAGGGCAGGGCTCAGAGACCTGTGGGATGCTCAAGGAGCTGCATGCTTTGGGGTACTTCCCGACAGAGGGGTGAGGAGGGCAGCCCCATCACGGCTCCCACAGCCGGCCCTGTCTGACAAGGCTGTAAGGGCAGGAGAGGGGAAAAAAATGTCTCACTGCTGCAGGGAGATTTACTGGGCTTGTTATCAGCACAGGAAGAGCAGGAGCTTAGGGGCAAATGGGAGATGCTTTGCCTATTGCGGTATTTTTTCCTACTGTGCTCCGAGCCGGCTCACGCGGCACAGGCAGGCGGCACACTCAGCTCCTCTGCTCGCTTTCCAGCTCTGTGTGAGCCCTGTTGCCTCCAGCTCTCTGCTTGCCAGGGCAGGGGCTGCTCAGAGCCCAGAGCATCCGTGTTCATTAAAAAAGTGGTTTGTGTTTAGGTGCTGGTGTCCACAAGCCCAGCAAAGCCACTGGTGTGGCCCAGCACTGCAGCCCAGCTCACCTGGCCAGCGGCTGCTCTCCACATCCAGCATGCTGGGGTCACAGCAGTTCCCTTTAACTGGGGATGGGGTTTATAACCCCAGCCAGAACCAATAGATGGGTGATTATGGGGCTTTTGTGGAGCTTCCCAGTCCTACTGCCCACATGCAGCTCACACCAGCCTCACCACACCACCCCTGGGGCAGATCCTGGGGCTTATTTCCATGAGATTCAAGCTTGGAAATGAGAGCTTTTTTCCTGGTGAGAAGGAGGGCTATGCTCTGTGCTTATTTGAATCCCCTGAAAATACCCAGAGGAGCACATGTATGATAGGGAGCCAATGTGTTACTGGGGGCACATTGATCCCCTATGGATGTGAGTGGGAGAGGGGGGGAAACAACTTCCTCATTCCATATGCTGCATAATAGCATCCACGGAATTAAAACAAGGTCTGAGCAAGGGAAATGCACCCACAAAGGCCTTTATCTGGCAGGATCAGAGCTCAGGGGTGGTGTGGGAAGCAGGCACAGGGCTTGCAGGAGACCCAGCCCATCTAGGGTTTCGGCTCTGCTTAATGACACGGCAAATAGAGGCTGTCATCTTCAGACATGATGTCTTGCCGTTTCGGCTCAAGAAAACAGCCACCACCCTCTAACGCTGCGGTTTCACAGTGGTGTAGCCTCTTCTCCCCCACGTCCCCTCCCGAGGAAAGGTGGGGGCAGCAGCTCTTGGGAAGGACCCGGCACCGGGCGCTCCCCACCCGCCACAGGGACCCTCCGCCCTGCGATTCCGGCATCACACCGAGAGGATGAGGCTGAGCCGGCTTCCTCCTGGAGAGCCACGGCGAGGAGGAGCGCCCGTCCAGAAGGATCCCAGTTCCCCTCGTAAACCGGAAGGTTCATGCAAATCCATGAGTAATAATTTCTCCTTAATTCCACGGGTGTCGGGCTGGGCTGGGGTGCTCCAGAAGGAGGGCAGCTGCACGGCAAAAACTCATCACCAAAGACCCTGGGATAGAAATTTTTGTGCCTAAATCACAGACTGATGTCACTAGCAGAATAAGCAACACCATATGTATACACACACACATATATATGTATTTCTTTATATTTACAGTAATAATAATAAATATAAATATAATTATATTTGTACTTATATTTTTTATTTTTAGATATGAAAATGTTTGTTTATATATACAAGTATACTTACATATATAAAACAATACAGTATCAGGATTGGTGGTGTGCATATTGCTGGCTTAAGAATTACCAGCATTTTTTTCCTGTATTTTAGGTGTAACATTGAGCCAGTGGAAAAAAAAGGACTTTAAGAAGGGCCTTAACACCTCTTTGAAGAATAGTTTCTCCTTGTCCTGGAGTGAGTGTCCTCAGCTCCTGCATGCAATGGGCCCTTTGGAGAGGCCACGGGAGTGCTGGGACAAGATCAGAGTGGGACCGAACACTGGTCCAGAATCTCTCCCTGCCACAACACACCCCTGCAAGCCTTTATCCTGATGGAAATGCATTGTGCTGGAGTCAGAGATACTCCGGCAGCTGGGACAATCTGTGGTGAAATGCCAGTGGTGGTTGTCACCTCGCCAGCACCCACCAGCTTTGTCCGTGTCCCTCAAAACATCCCTGGAGCTGCTTCACCTCCAGTGCCAGCAGGCAGGTTTCACCACACTTCCCTGGGAGTGTTTGGATTTACAGCGTGAAACAAACTTCCTTTGTCCAAACAAGATGCTTCTTGAAGAAATGGCTATTTTGGGCTGGGTGGTTTTTATTTTAATGGCTTTTCAAAGGGCAGAACTGGTTCGCACGAAGCCACTCTAAATGTTTCCAAGCAAAGTTTAAGAGAAAACTGGAGTTTCACTTAAGTGTGTTTTAATGGGGAAGGCTTGTTTTTCCTTCGTGTTCCCTGCTCTTCTTGGAAAACCAGGAGCCAAGTGCAGAAATGTCTTCAGCTCACAGTAAACTATTTTGTTTCAGTTTTGAGAACTAGGGAGGGATCAGCATTTTTACGGGAGCAATTTATTTCCTTCCAATAAGCTCCATTTCAGACAGTTTTTTTCCTCCAGAGCATGTTAGGAGGAGTCACATATTTATTGTATATATTAATATACAATAAAAGAGTTATTCTTTGGAGGTCTGGATTCACTTTTCACAGCACATCCCCATCCTGTGACTCCGTGAAAGCAAGCAGGTACGATGTCGATGGTGGCACCTTGTCAGCTATATTTATAAAAGCCAGTGTGGTGAGGCAGAGGGCTGCATATATCCCATGGCCAGCAGCAACTTTGCACATGAAAATGTTCTCCAGATTCCCCCTTCTTTCCCCTGTTTTTGGGTGTTGTTTGGTTTTTTTTGATTGTTTGTTTTTGTTTGCTTGTTGGTTTTTATTTGTGGGGCCATAAAGCAAAACCCAGGGAAACCATACAAATAACTGATCCCTGGCTCTACATCCACCATGTCCTCTCCCCAAAACTTACATCCTAAAAGGGAAAATATTTGCAGCCTTGGTCTGATGCTGGTTGCATTCTTTTTTCTGCCACCTCCCATTTACAGAACAGGGGGGAAAAGGGTGGGAAAAAGCAATAAAATTATTTAAAACCCCCAGCCTCCAAATAATTTTCAGTTGCAAAAAAGTCTTAGCAGATGCTTGTTAATTCTTAAAACCATCTCAATCTGCAAAAAACCCAACCTTGGAAAACCCGTCTTGAGCCTCTTGCTGTAACCTGTGGCTGGCCTGGCAGCTGCACAGACATCTCAGAATGCAGTGGGGGAAACCAAGGGAAAACCAGCCCCTCTGCTCTCATGGGAGTGAGGAGTAACTCCTGCACCTGAGCAGAGAGAAGACCTGGGATTTTGGGAGAGCTGAAGATAACCAGCATAATAAGGCATTACTAATTTTCCCCATCCTCATACCCTGGCACCACCGGGAAGGTGTAGCTGGACTTGGCATGAGGCTCTGTGTGATGAGAAGTGGAATTTCCCCGAAAATCTTAGGGACAAAATGAATTAAACCCCTCAGGTGGATCTGCATGGAGAGGAGGGTGGGAAGTACAGATACTGGGACATGGTCTCGCCACAGAGAGACGTGGGCAGGATGCTGTTCCCTGGGGCCAGCACATCACTCCAAGATTGTGACACAGCAGAGCCCTGTTAAAAACTTTCCAACCTGTTTCGGTGGCCTGGGCCACTGTCACCAGCCTTCTCCCACCACAAAGCCATTTACCTGCAATGTCACACAAACACGGTGCTGGACAGGAGGGGCTCAAACAACAAGCCAGGTCAGTGTCAATGGGACAGGAGGAAAGCCCCTCTTTCATGGAAGGTGGGATGTCAGCATGACCAGGGAAATCCCTTGTGCATGTGGGGCATTGCAGTACCTGGGCTCAGAAGGGCCCTGAGCTCAAACTCTGCCTCTTCCTGCCAAGCGACGCAAAGCAGGGACCAACAGAGGAAAAGGTGTGAACAGAAGCCCCCACAGTGGCACCACCAGGATGAGATGGGGAGCAGAGGGAGAGGGAGAAAGACTCATCTCATGTCATGACCCACCTCCCTTTCCCCACCCGTACATACGAGATGACCCAAACCTGCACCCACATTTGACCAAGGGGAAAACTGGAAGCAGCAAGCCGAGCTCTGCCCGTCCAGGCTCTGCAGTTTGTCTCCAGCTATGCCCCAAACCAGATGCTCTCAATGAAGACGCCAGGAGCTGCCTTAATAAGCGCTTATGCAATCCTTCTCACACTGAGGAAATGTCTTTCCCAATCCCCAGCCATTAGCAGTTGGCTGATGCCCTGGAGCAGGACATTTTAGAGCCCTTGTAAATTTGCTTCGGGAGTGGAAAGTGGTTGGAGGAGGGAAAGGTGCTGTTTTTTGTCAGGGACCTGCATCACCCGGAAGCTCTTCTCTGCTTCTCCCCATGAGTGGAGAGGGGCCACCACATGAGAGCCCTCAAAACCTGCCTCAGGCCAGGGGATCGAGGATGGGAGAATGAGTGGCACCTTCTACCCCAGGGTCAGCACCTGGCCCCAGGGCTTTGGGAGCCAGTGTTGGTCTCAGTAGGGAATCTTGGTGGGGAAAGAAGAGGTTTTAAGGTAGAAGCATCACTCCTGCCTCAGTGCAAAACTTCCTCTTGGATTAAGAGAGGTCAACTGGGGAGCAACTGGACCAGCTCTCCATGCATGAGGCTCACCTGAGCTGCTCATGGACTGGGATTTTCTGTTATCTCCAATTACATGTCTGTGACAGGTAATGTGATATGAACATAAATGCCCTTTAGGTAGAGCCTTCTTCCACCCATTTCCATGGCAATCAGACGGGGGAACAAGCACTGTTTTACGTAAGACTCAGAGCACTCGTGCCAGCTTGGAGCAACGATTTTGGGGCTGGTTCCAGCAGCGAGTGGCAAGGTTGCTGTTACCTCTCCTTTGCCTATTGTTTGCATCCAAACCTAATTGCAAATTGACATGAGCCGTCTTTGGGGAGCTGCTGGTCCGGCTGCTCCGTCAGCACAATGAGCCGTTGTTGATACAGCCACAGCAATTTTCCAGGTTAATTTATGGCCGCCACACCCCATTAGCGGCAATAAATGTGGAGCCCGGTTTTGCCGAAATTGTGAGTTACGATTTTTCAAATAAATACATTTTCCTATAAACCAGTGCTCTGTTTAGTTTGAGTGTTCCTCACAGACACATCCATCTACATAAAATACACAGGAGAGGAAGCTGAGCTGTGACTTTGCTCTGATGACATAAAAACTTTTGTAAACACAATGTCACTTACAGTACTAGCAAAGAGAGAGCCCAAAAAATAAACAGTGAGTGCCTGGTGCATCCCTTCAGGAGTACATGGAAAATTTAATACTTTTTTCCGTAAGGCTTTGTTTTCCTTTTGATTTATCCACGCAGGACAGTGGCTGTTTGGCCATAAATAGATGGTATTTCTTGAGGGGCAATGGTTGCAGTCATCCTGTATTGTCACTGGAGGTGCGGTGTGGGAGGTGTGTGGGCAGAGAAGGTGTTGCTGAGAACAGGAGCATCCGGCCACACCACTGTGTTCACCCTCAGTTCCTCCTGCTCCTTTAGTGGGGCTTTGACAGAGTGAATCCCATTTGGGGTTGCTTCTGTGATGCTGGTGCAGGATCAAGCAGCCCAGTGATGTAATTTGGAGGACTCGAGCAGTGTGTGGGCACTGGAGGGCACAAGCACTGGCAAGTGTGAGCTCCCCTGCGCCCCAGCACTCCCCCACCCCTGTGAGACCCAAGCTGGTGCAGCAGGGCACGTGTGGCAAACCCTCACGGTGAGGAGGGATGCCCTTAGCTGGCTTCTGCAGCCCAGCCTTGGCTGTGACCCTGAGGCTGAGTTTATTTCTGATCGAAATGACCAAATTTGATTTCATTCACTTCCGCAGGTTCTCTCCCTTTTCACATCACCAGGAGAGAAATAATCCCCCAGAGTAGCCTCCTGCACCTCTCCTTGAAACAAACTCTGCTCTTGCCTCAGTTTCCCAAGGCTTTTTGCCACTGTCTCCCAAGGCCTCCAGGAGCAGAACTGTTAGGAAGGTGCTGAGTGATTATTATTGTATTATTCCAGGCAAGTGCTATAAATACCCAGGGGCACCTTTAGACACAACCCAGCTGCCCAGGGGAGCTGGCTCAACCCTGCTCTGTGCCTGTGGTGGTTGAGGAGGGAATGGAAGGCAGTGGCTGGTGTGGAGGTACCTTGGGAATAACCTGATGGGGGGACATGGTGACATGGTGGGGGGCTGTGGGGTGTTGGGGATGAGACTTTACTAGCTGCACCCCAGGGCTGCAGTGGAGCTTGGGGTGGAGGGGATGTGGGTGCAGGAAGGTGCCGGGATGCTGCAGGGAGATGCTAACAAGGAAGACAAGGGGAATATTTTACGGGGCTGCAATGTAAACAGAGCTGGAGCAGAGCCCCTTTTTATGGAGTCCCTGTCCTGCCAGGGCATCTGCCAAGGCCTTGATTTACGCTCCTATTTAGATAAGGGAGCCGGAGGGGGGGAGCAGAGCTGGCGTCAAAGTCACAGGACACCCGGGGCTGCCGTTCCCCGGGCACTGATAAGGAGGTGGCTGAGGGGCCGGGGCCAAAACCGCAGCTCCCGTCCCGGGACAGGGGACGGGTTCAGAGCTTGGTGGCTCCTGCTGGGGTTGGGGTGCCAGAGTCCACGGAGACCCAGGATAACCTCACCCCCAACATGCAGCACTGGCCCCCTCACCATCACCTGTCCACGGCGGCAGGAAACCTTCCTCGGGAATGAAAGCAGGTGGAGGGAAATACGGTTCTTCCTTCCATCCCAGTAAATTGCCCAATTGAACTGCTTGGTGCTTTCCCCCCATGCAAGTGGGGAGATGTGAAATTAAAGAAACTCACCAAAAGTTTGAGACGTGCTAAATTTGGACGCCATGACAAAGGCAGTCTGGTTTGATTTAGAAGGTGTCGGCATGAAAAGGGCTCTGGTTTTATTATTTTATTAAAACACGAAAGATTAGAATGATTTTCCAAAGGAAAATCAACCCTCTGGTCCCATTATTTGCTCAGCTGAGCACTTCCCAAACTCTGCAGGGTGCAGGGACCTCCGTCGGGGGGTGGATAAAGCAAGATAATGCCCAGGCTTGGGCTGGGCTTACCTGGCTCGGTGGCCAGAGGCTGGAGGTGGCTCTGGTGCACAGCTTGAGGTGACAGCTCTGAGCTGGACATTGCTGTGAGTGGCCTGTGCAATGCAGGGCTAGGGGGATGAAAGGGGTATTTTTTGGGAGGGGTGTTTTCTAGAGATGGGGTTAAGTGGCACAGACTCCATCCTGCCTGCTTGCTGAATCAGGGCTTTTACAGGGTTGAGGAGAAGCTCAGCAAAGAGCTTGGCTGGTTTGTAAGGGAGAGCAGGGCTCCATAGGTCTGCCAACATCAGGGGGTGAGGCACGAAGTGATACCCCTGAACCTCACCCAGGTGGGCACTGGCTCCCACCAGCTCTGAGCTGGGCTTGGGGATCCCACCCAGCCACGGGAGTTTTGAAGGAAATCGGGGACACGACGCCCTACCCAAGGGCTGACTCTAACGGGAGAGTAATCACTAGCAAATGTTTGGAGGGCGCTTGTTTAAAGGGGGTGGAGAAGGGGGGCTTTGCAGCAGCTGAGAACAAAGCAGGGGGAACAAAGCTGGGCAATCCGGCACGGCCGCTCCCCCCCAGACGCCAGGGCCCGGCAGAACCGGAGACCCGCTTGCACCCTGCCCCGGCCCCCCCAGCCTCCTGCCTTTGCAACTCGCCTTGTAACAACTAACGATGGAAAATCCGAGGCATTTAAGTGGCTCCCGAATCCACCCGGGAACCGTGATTGAGAGAAGTCAAATAAAATTTGTCATCTTTAAAATGCAGGAGGACGTTAATGGTGTGTTAGCCCGGATGATTAATACAAGCGCCTGCAAACAACCCTCCAACGTTTCCACCCTCCGCTGCAAGATGAATCGCTGGAAAGCGCCGTTAATCGCTAACATACCTCGGGCCCAAAGCCCCTTCCTGCCCCGCCGTGCTGTGATCGCCACCGCCGTGCCCAGCCTGTCCTCACTGGGAGTCACTGCGGCAAGAGCAGGGGTCAGCCCCAACCCCACCCAGCCGGGCTGGGGGTGAAGTCCTCCTGGGAATCTGTCTCCCATGGGTGCAGAGACAAGTGGGATTGCTGTCCACTGCAGGGCCCCACGCTGGGCTTGGGTTTGGGAGCTGCGGTGAAATACAAGATCCCAAACCCAGCGGGCTCCCCCCAGCCCTTTCGGGGCCAGGCTGTGACACGGAAACACAGGACAGGTCCTCACTCTCCTCACTCTCCTATCACAAATAAGTTTGTGTGTGTGGATAGTATCATTTTAGTGCATTTATGTGTCCATGCAGTGTCTGTGGATGGGTGTGCAGTGTACACACGTGTGTTTATGTGCCACACGTGTGATATGTGTGTGTGTGCAGTGTGTCTGTGTGTAATGTACATACAGTGGCATTGTGTGTGCGGCACCTCTGTGCTGCTGGTGTATGTAACGTATGTGGGTGCAGTTATGTGTGTGTGTGTGTGTAACATGTTCGTGGTGTGTGTGTACAGCACAGAGGGTTGTGCAGTGTATGCAGCATCTCTGTCTGCGGTACCTGTGAGAAACACATCCAGTGTACTTCTGTGAGCAGCACACAGCCACGGTGTAACCACACACATGTGCAGGGAGCGTGGGTGTGCTGTACACGCGTGCAGTGCACATCTGTGTGCAGCTGTGCAACGCATGGAGCAGCCGTGGGCCATGAGCCCCATGTACGGGGAGGGAGCCCACACCCCATCCCTGCCATCCCAAACCTTGGAGGTGCCCAGCCCGTTTTCCCTTTGGTGCCTTCGCCCCCTCCTCTCCCCGGCTCCCCCGGCTCTCCGGGTGCAACCCCGAGCTCCCCGCACTGCCCAGCCGGCCCCGCTGCCTCCCCGCGCTCCACTCCCACGGGGACGAGCCTGCCCCGCGTGGGGAGTGGGGACTCGGCTCCTGCGAAGCAGAAAGCCCCCGGGTCACTGCGGCCCCGGAGCGCGCACACAGCCCGGTCCGGCCGTCGTGGGTCCGGACACCCGCGGCTCCCCCGCCCCGCTGCCGCCTCTCGTCCGCCGCCGGAGCGCGGCGGCTTTCGGGGGGCTCGGACACCCCCGCCCCGGAGCGGGGATGTAAGCGAGCCGGGGCAGGGGCAGGGGTCCCCCTCAGGTCCTTCTCATCCCCTTCTCCCTGCAAGCAAGGAGCAGGCGGGGGGCGAAGGCAAGCGGTGGAGGTGTGAGCCCAAACCCCCGAGCCCGTAGCGCGGCGCACGCCCCCTCCGCCGCCCCGCTCCCCCCGGGGCCCCCGAGCATCCTCCCCTGCCCACTGGCTCCGCGGCGGGGGGGCCGCGGCCCTATATAAAGGCAGGGTCTGGAGGTTCCAGAAGGGGTTAAAAAAAAATCAAAACCAAACCAAACAACAAACCCAAAACCCCAAACCCCGACCGCCCCACCCCAAACCTCACAGCCGCCTCCGCCACCGCAGCCCCGCGCCGGAGCCGCGCTCCCCGCTGCCCACCGCGCCCGCCCGGCGGGGAGCGCCGCCCGCCCGGCCATGGAGCGCTGCTGAGCGGCCCCTGGGGCCAGCGGGGCGGACCATGAACCTGGTGGGGGGCTACCAGCACCACCACCACCACCATCACCACCACATGCTGCACGACCCTTTCCTTTTCGGGCCGGCGGCGCGGTGTCACCAGGAGCGCACCTACTTCCCCGGCTGGGTGCTCAACCCGGCCGAGGGGACCCCCGAGCTCGCCGGGCAGAGCCCGAGCTACGGCCCCGCCGAGTACGGCCCGGCCGGCCCGGGGCGGCTGGAGGCTCTCAGCGGCCGCCTGGGACGGCGAAAAGGAGTCGGGGGACCCAAGAAGGAGCGGCGGAGGACGGAGAGCATCAACAGCGCCTTCGCAGAGCTCCGTGAGTGCATCCCCAACGTGCCCGCCGACACCAAGCTCTCCAAGATCAAGACCCTGCGCCTGGCCACCAGCTACATCGCCTACCTGATGGAGGTGCTGGCCAAGGACAGCCAGCCCGGGGACACCGAGGGCTTCAAAGCCGAGCTCAAGAAGGCCGACAGCAGGGAGAACAAGAGGAAAAGGGAGACGGTAAGAGGCCGACCGGGACCTGCGTCCCCGCTCTCCGCTGGCCGGGATCGGGAGGGGAAAGCCCCGTGGCTGGGGGTGAAAAAACCTCCAAACTCTCCCAGCCCCGCTGGAGCCTTTTTTTCCAGCGTAAAAATAAATAAATTTTTTAAAAAATCCGTAGAGGGAAACTCGGAGGAAAATAGCCCGCCCAACTCGCCCGGAGGGTTCCCGACGGGCCAGAGAGGCTCCTGGGCGCTTTCCCCGAGGGATCAGCCCCCGGGACGGGGGCTGGCCGCGGCGGAGCCTCCTCTGGTCTGTCCTTCACCTCTCCCGGGAGCTCTCCAGGGAGGAGCAGGCGCGGGAGTGTTTCGGAGCAAAGGCAGCCGCTTCTCCCCCTGTTGCAGCGGGTGGGTGGGGGAGCGGGGCCCCCCAAAACCCCTTTTTATCCACGGGTTGGTAGAGCCGCTCGGAGCCGAGGGGCCCGGCTGCAGCTCTGCGGAGGGCGCAAGGGTCGGGCGGGCGGCCCGGGACCCCGCTCCGTTCCTGACCGCTCCTTTCTCCCCCCTCTCCCCATCTCCTCTCCCGCAGCAACCCGAGGTCTACTCGCAGCCTCTGGGTCACGGCGAGAAGAAGCTGAAGGGCCGAACGGGTTGGCCCCAGCAGGTCTGGGCTCTGGAACTGAACCCCTGAGGGCTGTCCCGGCGCCCCGACGGCGCTCCCCGCTCGCCCCTCCATGTGCAATGTCGGAGATCCTGGCCTGGCCCCGGAGTCCATCCAGGCGCAGGATGCGGGGACCTGGCCTGGCCGCCCCCCTCCCGGACGGATGCTCCGCGGGAGAGAGGCGAGAGCGCTTCGCGGGGCCGGGTCCTGCTCGCCCCGCCGGTAGCGGGGACCGGCGGGGCCCTTTCCCCCGCCGCCCCTTCCCCCGTTTGCAGTAGTCGTTGCTCCTTCCCGCTGCCAGCAGCGATCGGCGGCTCCTGCCCTCCTGGGTCGGGCTAAAACGGTTCGATTCGTTTGCTGTTGTAAATACGAGTCCCCGACCCCTTCCCGACCCTGTCCGCTGCCTGACTAACGTGTGGGTGCGGTGAAACTACCTAGAGGTGCATTTGGGAACACTCCTGTGCCGGGTTTTCTACCTCAGATCTGCATGACCACTTCCCGAGGGACCGGGCGCGCCACACCACGTATTTAAAACTGAATACCTAAAAAAAAAAAAAAAAATTAAATAAAATAAAATTTAAACTTTATGCAAACAGTCTCGGGTCCGAGCCCTCTGCCTTCCCCTGCTCCGGCAATTGTGCAACTGCAGCCGGGCCCCCTGCGCCGTCTACGGGATTAAGGACCCCTCTGAAGTCAATACCCTGCTGTGGAGTCGATCCATACGAGGGAATTCCTCCCCGGGTGCCTTGGGCAGCTCCGTGGGATCCTTTGGGACTCGTTTGTGCCGTGCTTGCTCACCCCAGGAGCTGGCAGGGTTCTACAAACATGTACCCGCAGTCTGGCCCAGGCCACGAACTTTGCCCCTGCCCTACAACCCCTTCCCCCCCGACTCAGGAGACCTGCTAGAGGAACTGAACTCATATTTGGCCTGGGGAAGGATGGCAGGATCAAGCCTCTACAGCGTCTGTATGGCACGAGCACCGGTGAGCTGTGGAGTGCCACTTTTCTTGCTGCCACGCAGAGAAGCAGGACTCGGCTGCCCTTCCCTGCCCAGGCAGCTCGCCCGGCTCTGGCACCAGGAGCACTTTCTCCCAGGGATCCCCTCTTAGGCGCTGCCTTGGCCACATTTTGAAGGTACAACATCCCCTCTTCGCCATCCAAATGCGATGGATATCACGAGGCTCAGACATACGAACGCTCACACAGCCTAAAGTCATCTCTGCCACCTCTCAGGCATAAATCCTTAATAATCCTTAGTAATTAAAGCCAAATCCTCATTCCTTTATTCTGTGCACACACGTTTCTCCTACCAGAGACTACCAAGACGTGTGTGCACAGGCTCAGGGCCTGATCCTGACTTCCCACGCCGTTGTTCCCAGAGACGCCAGGATAAATCCTTACTGTCGTCTGCTGCTCAGGGCAAAGAAAACCAACACAGGGAAAACTTGTACATTATTGTAGGGGTAATCTGAGAGCTCAGCAGGGAGCTCTACATTTGCTATTTGAAACCAAGCTTTTGATTGCGACCAAAGGTGTAGAAATAATGATGCAGCATCTGTAAAACGCTGACATGTCGGTCAATCTGCTTGTGCAGCCGCACACACCGAAAATACCCCAGCTCATCCGTGGGGAAGCAGCTCGGGTTTTACGGCAGTTTTGTGCGTGTGTACAAATACAGACGGACAGACACACAAACTTTTGGGGGTCTGGCCAGCGTAATTAAATCTTGATGAAGGATCTGGCTGCATGAATCAGTCTTCCCTCGCTCCAGAGCCGCTGCAAGGCTGCCTTCCCAGCCCCTCATCTATTCTCCGATCTCTTTGAGTGAGGCTGAGATAAAAATTGACTGCCTGAGAGAAGCAATGCCCGTAGTTGGTTTTTTTTTTTTTGTTAGAGTTATAAAAAGTTTAACATGGTACCAATTCCAAGAGTAAAGTTAGAGAGTAGGGCATTCGTAAAACCAAACTCATTCGGGGGGGAAAAAAAAAAGGAAAAAGAAAAAAAAAAAGAAAATGTACAGAAAATCAGCCCCAACTATCTTATTTTATGGCTAAGTTTCACAGTCCCTTAAAGTGCCGGGTTTTTACGGGAAAGCTCCTAAGGCATCGCTAACACTGTAATCCAGCGCCTCACAAATGTATGGAGCCCCAGACCTGTTTACGTGTGCCAGCCGGTGTCCCTGTATCCATACGGCACCAGTCGGGGCTGCCTCTCCGCAATGAATGAGGGAAAGGGTTAAATGGGGACCTGGGACTTGCTTTGCTTCGTGAGGCAGGGGTGACTCTGCACAGGAATCGTGTCCTCGGTCCCCGCACACCAGGTTCCATCTGGAACATCGGCCATCGCCTACGGACCTTTTACTCCACCAAAAAATTCCACTGTTTTTTTATTTTACGGCTTTCCAGCTTTGCTTCTGGGAAGGGGCACCCTGCCCCGCCGGGACGATGTCCTGCATGCATCCGCAGGAATTTTGCTTTTCTTACCACGGGTTTCTGCTGGTGGTATCTGTTGGCTGCAAACTTCTGAGGAAGGTGTCCCCCGTGCCAGCCTCCCCTGCTCCTTCGGGATTTTGCAAGTGAAAACGCTCTCCGTTTCCACGGCTGCAGAGGATTTCCCTGCCCAGCAAGGGGGTTTCCGCGTGAGATATTGGCTCCGTGTTTTGGGGGAGAGTGGGTAAAAAAAACAACCCCCAAACAAGGCACTAAATATTTCCTGTAGGCAGGGACTTCCCTGCTCCCCAGAACGCTTCGGAAGGGCTGTATTTCACGGGAGCGAGTTCCATCCCACCTCGACACCGGGCACGCGGTTCTGCCGCGCCGGGGCCGGGAAGGGGAGTCCAGGCTGAGCTCAGAGCCGGTTCCAGCCTAGGATGGGGTCACTCCTTCACCCCCAAAGGGAGAGGAGCTGCAGGGGAGTGGGAGCCCTGCACAGGAGCAGCTTCCCTTCCTCCGGCAGCGAACCTGAGCGGCTGGGAACGGAGTCTCGGCAGCCTCTGGCAGAGCTCCCGGTGCTCCCTGCACCAGAACTGGCTGGAAGAAGAACGGTTTGGCCACCAGCTTGGAATTTTTGGCTATTTAGGGGCCTAGCTCATCGGTCAGGGGAGGTGGCCCTGCACACACCTACAGCGCGACCCTGCCGTGAACTTGATGCCGTTGGGAAGCAGCTCGCTCCGGGCACGCCGGCTGGAGTCGGCAGTTGCCTGGACGGAAGCACACGCACGCCGGGATCGCTTGGCCCGGGGCAGCATCATACGTGCCACGCTCCCTGCCGCTGGAATCCAGCCACGAGGGACGGTGGAGGGGATTCTGCTGCCTGCCCTGGCCAAGGGGCAAGGGCTGGGGGGAGAGGGGTTGTCGGGCACTTCCTACCTCTCACTCTGCACCCCTAGGGTTTGGTGTGGTTTTTTTGTTGTTGTTTTCCCCCTCCCTTTCTGCCAAGCCCAGACCCTGCTTCTTGTTGTTGTAGGTATTTATGGGCCTGTTTATCTGATCTCGGGGGAGCCTATTCTTATCTCAGAAGCAGCAAGGGAAGGGTTACACTGGACAGCTCGGTAGACAGGATGGAGCCAAATAAAATACCAATCTGACAAAAAAAAAAAAAAAAGAAAAAGAAAAAAAAAGAGGGGGGGAAGAAACACCCAGCCCCAGCCACCCACTCACCCAGGAGCATGGTCCAGGCTGCCAGCTGGATTTGCCAGCCCCAAAACAGCTGCTGGGTTCGGGCAGACAGCACAACCCTGGCACAGAGCAGAGGAGAGCGTGGTGTAATGACCCTGAAAGATGGGAAGAAAAACTAATTAAAAAAGTTTCAGGTCGGTCGTTACAGCCGTTCTGTTGTGATGCTGGTCTTCACTGTTTCCTTGGGGTGAGCACAGAAGTGTCCCAGCTCGGGCTCAGAGGCACAGCCGGCCCCAGCCTGGCAGGGACTCACTCGAGGTCATCCCGAAGGTCACGGCCAGGGCCAGCACTGCTGCCTCCCGTCAGGGGGCCCCTCTGGGCTGGCCCCAGCCGGTGACACAGGGCTGGGGGAGGTGTGGGACAGGGGCAGCTCCCTTCGGACACCACCCTGGCAGGGAGCAGCAGAGAGCCCCACCTCTGCTTGGCCTCTCTGGAGCCCAGGCATGCAGCAGGGCTCAGCCAGAGTGAGTAGGATGAGATGGGATAAGATAGCATGGGGCTGGGTGGGATGTGCTCTCTTGCCATGCCAAGCAGGGGAACAAGGGCAGCCCCATGTCAGGGGTACCCCCAGTCCTTGCCCTCTCCCCCTCCCACACCCCACTAATTACCGCTCTTAAGGAAGCGCCTGCGAGTTCAGGCCACTTAAGGTACCCCCAGCCCCTCTCAGTAAGGGGAATTGGGCCATAATTTGTTTTCGGTGTCAAGATGGCGTCAAAGATAAGACAAAAATCTCCAGGTTTGGGGGCTAAAGAGACAGGAGAAATCCTGACCCGGGGCCGACCTCGGAGGAATGGCCACAAACCCCAGTGAGTCACATGGCAGGTGAAAGATTTACTGCCAGGGGAGCTTTTTGATCCTCTCCCAACACTCGGAGCCTCTTAGCCCAGTTGCCGGCTCCCAAGTCAGACTGTCTCCTGGGAGCACTGCTCAGGTGGGAAGATTTTCTATCCAGCTGAGGCCCCCCCCAGATGCGAAGTTCATGACATACAACAGCTCTTCCTCAAATCTCTGTGCTCCTGGAGTCACATGATTCTGAGACTTGTCTGAAGAGAAGATGCATTTCTAATCCATAGCTGTAGAAATTATATCCAAGCATGGGAAGACTCTGGAGCCACAAGGTAGATGAAGACTGTAACTTCTTTACTTTCTTGCTTTTGTTTTATTTTCTAAACCAAATCCAAACTCATTGGGTTTTCACCCCTATGGCAGTACCTGCTTGGGACTGAGCACTGAGCTCTGCCCAGGGTATATTTTTCCATGCAGCTGCCTGTGCTGGGAGAAGACCAAGAACCCTGCACCTTGGGACAATTTCCCCATTCCTCAAACAATGGACAAACTAATCATCCATCCCACGTCCCTACCCCTCCAAAGCCAACCTGCATCGCTCCTTTATTCCAAGAAGGCCCTTCCCCCAGTGCAGAGGGTTGTGAGAAGTGTGTATTTACTCCTTTCACAAGAGTCACATGCTTGGGGTGGGGTTAGCCATGGTCACCATGGTTTTCTGCAGAATGACCTGTCCTCATCCTGCTCTGTGGACAATTGCCTTAGCGAGGACCTTCTCTGGCAGTGCTGGCACTTGGCTGCTGATTTTTCACTAATCTTCTCTCATGACATCTCAGCACGGCCCTCAGGTGAAGCTGGGCGGTGTGGGGTGGCACAGAAGCCCACTTGTGTCTCACACAGCAGCTGGATTTGAGATCCAGGATGGAAGCTGGCTGGGAGCTGGTGGAGCACCAGTGCCATACAGCTCAGGGCAGGACTCGGTGCCGTTCCCACAGCTCTGTGATGCTGGACGAGCTCTGCCTCTCCTAGTTACTCCAAAGCTGAAGTGCAATAACAAATCTGCAGATCAGAGGGGCCAAGGCGCCAGATGGAGCTGCTGGAGCATGAGTGGGAAGCACAGGTTGGGAGGAGGGTGTTCACTGGTGAGAGAGAGTGAGGGACAGTTACCCAGGAGGCTTGAGCTGAGAGACTGCAGAGCAAGAAACCACCCTTGGAGCCTTGCTGAGTCCTTGTGACAGATCCCTGAGGTGGGGAAGGTCCTTGCTTGCAGTTTCCTCTTCCCCTGCTTCTTCTTTTGTGTGAGGAATTCAGGTCCTGACCACCCTGAAAGACTTTACAGTAACCAGAGTAGGGGAATTTATGGCGTCACCCGTGGTTGAAAGCTGAGGGATTGAGAGGAAAAGGTTTTTTTTTTTCCTTAGACTGGAGATACCTTGACAAAATTCTCATGGCCTGTGACTGACCCGCAGGAGCAGCTGAGGGGGAAGCAGGGACCAGAGCAGGCTGGTTTAATTGCCTTGGCCAGGAGCTCCTTCCCAAGCTGAGATGTGGGAAGGAGTTACGAGTCTGAGTTAGTGCACAGAGCTTGTGTCAACTCTGAAATTCCCTCCTCTGCTCACCTCCACTGGCTTCTGCTGCTTTGGTCTGCTGGCTGATGGAGAGGAGGAGGGCAGGCTGCGCACTGGGACTTATCAGCTTGGCTCCAACTTGAGCCTGGGCTGCTGTGTTCAACAACTCACCTGACAAAATGCCCAGGAACCAAGGCAGCTGCTTAGAGCTGAACCCACACAATTCCATACCCAATGCCCTTAAGGATCTTTTAGATTTCTCAGAATGTGGTATAAAAAGGTGGAAAGGCCCTTGTGGAGATACCTTTGTTGCCTTGGGGAGTGATGAAGGACTTGGAGAGATGAGCAGCTGAGAGGAGTGGGGAAAATAGGATCAGGAAAAGGAGAGAAGGGAAGAAGACAAGGATTAGCCTGGAGAGGGACAGCATCTCCCTGGCACTGTAGTTTGTCAGTACCCAGTGCTATCACTGTGCCAGTGAAGGCCTTCAACCTGCTTTTCACCCCCGGGAAAAGGGAGCCAGAGAGGGCTGAGGTGAGTCAAGGCCAGCAGTAGTGAACCAAGGGCTCTGCATTTACAAGGGAGGCAGGGTTTATGGCCAGTAAAGTGGAAATTGCAGGAAAAAATTAAACAACCCGGTTCTGTTGGAAAGGTGGACTGGACAAGGAAGAGCTCAACAGTCCCATTTTGGACCAGTGGGATGCTAATGGGATGCCCATCACCGTGCTCTCTGGTCCCTGGCAGTCCATACCTGTGGTAGGAAAAGCAGCAGAGCCATCTCAGCTGCCTGACACTTCCCTCTTCCCCACAGCACCATAGTGTTCCCTGCTAAGGGTGCTGTGGTGATCATGTAGTGCTTCCTGCAATACATAAAGGCAACAGATCGTGCAGAATGTTCCCCAAAAAATTAAGTAAAAGCACGCTGGGGGGGTTGAAGTACTTACAGAAGAAAACTCTGCTTGCAAGGGTAAGAGGTGGGAAATTGACTCCAGCTCCTGGCAGAGACTGAGTGCTCATGGAACTGTGCAGTTATCTCTTATTGGATAGAGGGGAAATAAATAAATTACAAAAAAAAAAAAAAAAGGCACCCTGAGGCTGTCCCTCACACACTCCTGCTCAACCACATCTCTAAGACACAAAACCATTAAATCCACATTCAGATTTTCCCCCAGTCCTCTGTGCTGCCCTCTCTGCTGGGGAGAGCACAAGTGATGCCTGGTTTCCATCAAGGCTGCGAGGAGGCCGCAGGGCGGCTCACGCAGAGGATCGGACGTGTTCAATTTCAACGTCCAACCAGGGGAAAAAAAAAAAACCAACCAAACCCAAACAAACCATTTTTATGATCTCCACATCCCAGCACAGCATAATCCCGCTTCCGGTCTCTGACAAGCACAGCCAGCTCCTGCCGAGGAGGCATTTTTGGGATGGGGACACGGCCCTGGTGCCCCCGGCAGCTGCCCCGGGCTCGGAGGTGCAGCTGCCGAGCACCCACCTCCCGTGTTCCTAAGCTAACACTGCCCTCACACGGCAGCCGGCAGTGTAGAGAGGGATGTGCAGTTTTCAGCTCATCAGATCAATCTGCTGGTTCCTCAGTTTCTCAGTGTGGAAAAGACTGAGCAGATTCTGCCCCGGTTTTGAGTTTCTTCTGTGGGTCTCTTGGCAGGGAGCAAACATGAGATTAAGTTGCATTATTCGTTAGTCTATGCAAAAAACAGATTAACTGGCAGCATTTGTTTCTATCACAAGTTACCCTGGGATGCAGGATGGGGTGAGGGGGGCAAGTGTCCCCTACAAGGGCCACAGCAGTATAAATAGGCATATTCCCATTTAACAACAATAAGGAGACAGGTCTTTTGATTGTAGGACAGCACCAAGGAATAAGGAAGGATACAGGAGATGTTGTGGGACTGTTTCAGGGAGAATTATCTGTGCAAATCTCTACTGCACATCAACAGTGCAATTTCACAGAATCACAGAATATGCGGAGTTGGAAGGGATCCACAAGGATCACTGAGTCCAATTTAATTTGACAGTGATAAATTCTGGCCTTGTATTTTAGGTATAAAGTTTTCAACATTCAATCATCCTCCTCTGTGAGAGCCCAAGTGTCTACTTGGGCCCAAGCATACTACTTCTTTCCTGGCTAAAAATCATGGGTAAAGCATGACTCAAGCCAGTGCCAGCACAGTTTTTGGAAACACCATGACAGGGTTCAGGAGAATGAGTACTCAAGTTTCTGGCATCACTCACTTCTTCACTGCAGCAAAAAAGTGAGGCACCTTTATCTGTAAGGCTGATGATCAGGAGGAACCACAATATGGGAGAAAGAAATGAAACAAAGCACTTAATGGGAAAGGATCTTAAGCACTAGGATGCTACATGTCAGTATTGCTCTGGTGCAGCACCCACCTTGTCAGCTGGACACGCAGCTTTGACTCTGGACAACATGGGCCATAAGTCATGTGTAAAACGAAGCCAAGGCTGTGCTTGAGAAGCAAGCAGAAGCACAGGACTGAACTAGACATAAAGAAGATTCATTAGGAAACATGAATCAAAAGAGAAGCCGCATTTGTTTGACTGGACATGACACTGGAGGGGAGGATCCCCATCGTAGAAAAGCCCAACACTCCAAAATGCAAGGTCACGTGGTTCTTCAACAACCTCCATCCTTCTTGCGAGTTGTGTTTTTGTTGCATTCAAAAGAATTGCACCTGTACAACCCACGTGGGTTTGTCACAAAATATTTCATCAGCTGAGTTTTCTGCTCCAGGCTTGGCATTCCCAGTCAGCAGTGCCATTCTCTGCTCTTTGTTGGCAGTTTTCAGCCCTGGGGAGGCGGGTGGGAAGAGACGGTGAATCTCAGAAGTCTGACAAAAAAAACAAACATCCATACAAAGCAGAACTCCACTGGCTCTGGAGTCATCAGTGCCAAGGGCAGAAAGGCAAACAGAAGGGAATGTAGGCCTTGTTGCTAGATAGATCATTTATTAAAGTGAAATTCAGCATCTTATCTTTGTCAGACAGTACAGAGTTAAAGTCTCATACACAGTGGAAGCAGGACATTTCCTACACCTCAGAGAAATGAGTTCTACAGCTTTTGCTATAAGTTACTAAGTTGCTTTAACAATACACAGCTATATTACACAGTTAAAAATACAAGGTGTCCAAAACATTTGGCATAAGATCAGCACAACACATGGAGGCCAGAAACAGAAGAGGGAACACAGTTTTTCTCTCCCAGTAAGCCTGCCAAAAGACTCCAAACCATTCTGCAAGTTACCTGCTACCCATCTCCCCTGCACCAACCAGCTGAGGAGCAGAGCTGTGGGTAGGACAGGAGTAAACCCAGCCCTGTTAGGGCTCAGAGGCTCCTGGAGCCTGCTGATGTACAGGATGGCCTGCAGAGCTGCTTGCAAGGGAAGTTCAGGCTTAAGGCAGGAGCCTCCCCCTCTCCCCATACTTTCTTCAAGCATTTAATTCATCCCAATCAGATGTGTTCACAGGCAAGTCAAGGGATAGCTGTGAAAAGTGCAAGGAATATCTTACATTGTAACAATTCATTTGCACTTCTAAAGTGGGAAATGAAAACTCCCTAACTTGATAAGCTACAGATGGCTAAAGAATATCAGTGACACGAGGAGTGAGGCATCAATAACATTCCTTCACCTTTGGGACTCTTCAGTCAATAATCTGGGCAGTACAGGGACTCCTTCTGGACGGGAGGCCACCTTGTACTACCCGTTCTTCTAAACTGTAGAGGCAAAGTGACTCTAGTGCTCTAGGGAAGTACCACCATCTGCCAATTTAAATAAACAGTCCCTCAGCAGACCCTCCCCTCCTACTGCAGTTACTGCTGAAGATCTCCCATTGGTATTTACATTTGGCTCAACCAAAAGATGTAAAGTGCACAGCTCCCCCTCCTCCCCCTCTCATAAAACATCCATCACAAGAGCTGATGCAGAACAAATCGTCCTCCATGCTGCTGCCTGTGGACGTGTGTTTTGTTCAGTCTCTGTGGGCCATGCCCTGTTTCATGCTCTCTGTGCCACCATGACCCACATGCAAACTCCCATTAACTGTGGATTATTTCAGCTCTTGTATTCAAAGCCTCTCTGAACCCAGCCTGCACTTTAGACTCACTTGAAATGCCAGACTTGATGTGTTTTGGTCAAGTCTTGCACACCGGGGTATCTAGTGATTTACAACCACATTTCTAGGAAAAACTGGGACCCAAAATGCTGGGGACAAGTGGTACAAACCTGCCCGCTCTGCTCTTTTCAGGCTGAGCATCTAAAGTGCCTGGTAAAAGAAACATTACCTTTTAATGCAATTGTGTACTTCAGGTTGATAGACAATAACCTTTGAGATTCAGAAATTTTGAAAACTGCATTCTAACACAGCCTCCTTGGATATATTTGCACTTTTCAGCCATCAAGTTGCCAACAACTTGAGTCTTTGCATGCTTCCAACTCCCTTGAGCTGAGCTCAAGCCCGTAACTACCAGCAATGATTTCTTCTTCTTCCCTTGAAGTGAGCAGAGGGTCAGCATACAGGATGAAATTAACCCCAGAAGAGATGTTTCTGCATTATTTGGATTGCATACTAATGGTTTCGGATCTAGTCAGAACTCTAATTAGGTTAATGCAGCTCTTCAATGAGAATTGAGCTAGGCTATGGAATGGCATTAGGCTGTATAACGGCTGGAGACCTTCAGAGATGATTCCTCTGCCCCAGGGTGAATGTCACCTATGCAGGCTTGTAAGAAATAAGCTTCCACTATTATAAATAGAAGATGACATCTGGTCATCCTCCATGCCCCCAAGGCTTGTGCTCCATGGTTCAAAGCTAGACAGAATTTAAGGCCCATCTGTGAAAAGCAAAATGCAAAAGGAAAAAAAATAATCTTATCATACCAGCCAAAGCGATTTGGGTCTTACACCTTTCCAACAAGTCCCATCTAAAAGTGCTGAGAAAATGTCCCACCTCATGGCTTCACAAGTGTGAGGTTCAAACACATTTACTTCGAAGTTTCAAATAAAAAAAGTTGGAAAGTCTTTTTTTTTCTCAATTGGCATGCAGCATAAGGAATCGAACACACAGCACGGTTTTGTACACAACGACAATTGCATTGTTGCGTTTTCTGGTTATTAGACACTAAATGCTTTTCAAGAATCACAGGCACCCTGAACATGGATATTGCTACTGAATTGACGTGTGGTTTTAGTTCATAGCACGGGAGCCATCAAGCGGCTGACCCTTCCAACGAGACATCGGCTTTCTGTTGCTCAAGGCGTTTTGCTCTAGCTAAGTTGAGAACAAG
Source organism: Chiroxiphia lanceolata (assembly GCF_009829145.1). Classification (NCBI taxonomy): domain Eukaryota; kingdom Metazoa; phylum Chordata; class Aves; order Passeriformes; family Pipridae; genus Chiroxiphia; species Chiroxiphia lanceolata. Next base: position 12,814,923 of record NC_045651.1, read on the forward strand.
GTAATAAGGCATTTGCAAGGGGTTTATAAGGCCGTGGGGTCCGACAGCCAAAGATTCTTCTGTTTCTTTGGTGTCTTGCCTCCAAGCTTTCCACCTTATAAACAACTGCTAATGGCTGGTAAACATCTCTTCATCATCACACTTCGCCAAGAATATTTTTCAAAAAAGTATAATTGCTTTAGAAGTGAAACCAACAAGGATCACATTTCACATCAATTGACTATTTTCAGGAAAAAAAAAAGAAATAAAAAGTTTCCTGGATACCACCTCTGCACAAAAGCATTCCAGTGAATACACCTGAACAGATGGAACCTGCCACCATATTTCCTTGAAAAGAATCATTTTGCTGATGGCTACTAAAGCACCCCAACAGATTTATTTACTCTTAGAAATAAAACAAAATAGAATACAACGACAAAAAAAGTAAATCCCAAACAAACTACATTTTTACAGTTTTGGTCTAGAATCACAGAATCAATCAGGTTGGAAAAGACCTCTGAGATCATCGAGTCCAACCTATGACCGAACACCACCTCGTCAACCGGAACATGGCACTAAGTGCCAAGTCCAGTCTTTCCTTAACCACCACCAGGGATGGTGACTGCACCACCTCCTTGGGCAGCCCATTCCAATGTCTGATCACCCTTTCTGTGAAGAATTTCTTCCCAATGTCCAACCTAAACTTCCCCTGATGCAGCTTAAGATCACATCCTCTTGTCCTGTCGCTGGTTGCCTGGGAGAAGAGGCTGACCCCCACCTGGCCACACCCTCCTGTCAGGGAGCTGTAGAGAGTGATAAGGTCACCCCTGAGCCTTCCCTTCTCCAGGCTAAACAATACCAGCTCACCTAGCTGCTCCTCACAGGACTTGTGCTCCAGATCCTTCACCAGCCTTCTCTGGAGTCACTCCAGCACCTCAATGTCCTTCCTGAATTGAGGGGTCCAGGACTGGACACAGGACTCGAGGTGCCCCACCAATGCCAAGTACAGGGGAAGAATCACTGTGAGGCATAACCCTCTCAGCTCAGAAACTCATTTTCCCTTGGTAATATCCTCTGATGACATGAGCACTTTGCAGACTAACGTGCAGTCAGAGAATGTACCCTTTTAGTGATCTGTCCTGAATGAGAGAAGCCGGATCGTGTTGACTGATGTGGGAATTACTCCACCCTTTCAATAAGGAAAGGACCATCATAATTAGGAAATTTTTAAACATTCATGAAATACCAACACAAGACATTCTCTCCTCATTCCTTGAACCTCTCTCTTGTCTGATGTTCCATATTGAATCGAACAAGGAAATGCTGAAACAATCACACTCCCCACACGTCACAAATGGGACGTGTACCATAACAGAGTATTTCTGCACACAACACAGGACTCAGACACACTGAAATTTGTTGAACATGTTTCTGGAGTATTAGCAAACAATTCAGAATGATGTGAACAACTTGTTTAAGTTGTGACTTGATTTTTAAAGAGACCTTGGGAGAGCTTCAACAAGAGCTTCACTAAGTGAACCCTTCATGCCTTATGAAACACAATCCAGTACTAAGCTGGGACCATGACCTGTGTGTTTAGCTCTTCAACAAAGCTCCATTCAGTTTTGAAATATTAAAACCTGCCATTTACAAAATGCTAGCCGAAGTTTTCTACTGCTCAGTTCATTGCTTAAGGCTTGTTGAGAATATCCTCTCTATGTGGAGTCTTGGCATCTTGTACCAGAATGGAGACATTGGTTAGGACAGCAAAGAAACATACTGGTGCTTTAAATCATGAGGTCCCCTGAAGAGAATTTGAGGTCACTGGAGAACAGTCAGTCATGACCAATACTTTTATAAGCTCCTTTTGCCAAAATAACCACTGTGTTATTTGTAAGGACACCTTGGTTTTAAATAACAAATTCAGGGTGATCTCCTCCTACAGTGCCCAGTTAGGAAGCACCAGGGTGCTACCCTCACTCACACAGTTCTCATGAAATGCTCATGAAAGGCAAATGCTTTGATACTTCTTGCCTGTTGCAAAGACAGATGAAGTGCATCACAAAATGCTCCAGTCAGATCACTGCCCTGGTTATGGTGCCTCACCCATAACTCTGCTTTATACTAAACAGAGACTGCAGAGCCCCTGAATCCACACAACAGTTTTGTGACACCTGCTACAGCTTCAGCAGAGAACTCACAAAACTTGTGACTGATACTGATCTGACACAGAAATTAAGAGACTGATGTCTCAAGCCATTGTTTCACCTACCATCACTGAAATATGTATAAGTGAATTAAACGAGCATTTCTACCAACATGATCAGACCCAGCAAATAAGCTGTGTTTGCCTTAATACCACATTCTGAGGAAATGCAGAAGTTTTAAAATTCTTACAGACAATTTAATTAGTGAGCTGTTAAACAAAAGAAATGAGAAAAAGAGATTGCAGAGAGTTGGTTGGCATCCATGTCAGACGGGGTCAGGAGGAAAAACGGTAAAAAACACGTATCAATTTCAGACTAGTCAAGTAGCATTCACTGGAGTAGATCTGGTGAGCTGGAGCATTTGTAGAAGTTTGGGACTTGAAGCACTGACTCAAGGCAAGACAGAGCATGTGTAGGTGAGGAGCAAGCTTCAGACAAACTTCTGACCCATGCACCTCAAGAATGAATTTTATCTCTGCTGCTCTTCCAGTCCTGTACCAAGACAAACTGCATGGTGGTTTGTGATGCAGTCTGAATTCAGTGAAAAAAATTCCATCTGGGATCTGAATTGCACTGAGATGCAGATTTCCAGAGATGGTTTAAAACACCAAGTTGACAAACTCCACAGTCCTACAGGTTTACTTGGTTTCCCCATTATCCTCATTTCTTTATTCCAATGTGACTTTGAAATGAGGGGAAGAAGTCTTCGGAAACATGTTGGACACATGTTTTCAAATACTCCTGATAAGAATGTCAATATTTTTTTCTGTCATCCAGACACTGCATTTAAAAAAAAAAATTTACAATATACTTTAACAGTTCTTATATACCTAAAATACACAATACCATATGTTCCTTTAAGGTCTCTCTTATTCCAAGTCTTGTTAACCTTCAATCTAGTTGCTTGCTGCCTTCTGATTTCTGGTCCAGCCTGCTCTTGTTGTTCTTCACCATGTAGATGAAATATGCGAGTGTCTCCTTCTCATTCACTGGAATATTCCTGAAGTGACGACTGACAGTCTGGAAGGACAACGTGTAAAGAGACAGAAATGCTGAAATTAAACAGTAGAAATAACTAGAATGGGGTTTGTCTTCACTTTCCAAAACCAATTTTACGGCCACTGAGCACAATATACTTTTAGTCAAACATACACCGATTCCAACTGTCAGTCCTCATTTACCTCCCTCTCTCTTTACAGCTGGAATGTGTGTACGAACATAGCATAGTCTTGCTGTGTCAGCAGGATTTGCAGCCAACCTAAAAGCGGAATTTGGAAGCCAGAATGTCCTCCTGCCAAAGCAGCACAGCTCCTCCTGAGCGACAGTTCACGCCGAGATTCTTTGGCGAGCAAGTTTTCTCTGCACCTCCGTGTTTTAAAGGAGAGTGCAGGAAACACTGCAACACTTTGCTATGTGAAACAGATGTAGCAAAGTCTTATCCAGGGAGCTCTCCTTTGGACTCTAAGTTTTCACTGAAAGGGATACCATCGAATTTGCACTCATAAGGTTAGGATTTGGTGAGGGCTACCCCTCTCTGCCACTGTCATAAGCCCTGAACCATTAGCTGCTTTTTCCTCAGAAAATGAACGTAGAAAATATGTTGAAGCCGGATGAAATCTGCTTCTCACATGGAAGAAGCTGTTTTTTGGTACCAAACACAGCTCCAGAATTGGATTTTGATGCAGGTTGAGCAATAAGTCACTCCAAGAAGATTTATGGAAGCTGAGTTTTCCTTACGGTGGGATAGCAGCAGGAGTCTAAGAGCCTCAGGCAGCAGTGATTCAAACATGGGAGCTGGACGAGGATCCAGCGTAGGGTCAAAGCTGCTCAGACTCCACAGGAAATCTGGGAAGTGTGTGACAACTTTAAGTTAGGCTCCCTTTATTTTCCTCTTGCATAGTAGTTGATCTTTGCTTTCCTCTTGGGAACATTCATGGTAAATTCCCTAAGCAGGTAGTTCTTCATGGCAGGAGGCAGCTGACAGACTATGAGCTGCTTAGTTGAACATGACAAATCAGAACTACTAATGAGGGATACCCTCACCATGCTTTCTTCAACTTACCCCTACAGACACTACACTACAATTTCTCTATATTCTGTATATTCACTCCCTAGGTGACTTTGAAAGAGAGAAAGACAGTGTCTTGCTGACTTTTTTGGTCTGCTGGTTTTTATTCTTTAAAGCAAGAGTAAAAGCAAAGTGGACAGTTTTAGGCAGACAGCTGTGAAAACCACAACTTACAAAATCAACCTCGCTACCATTCAGTAACTGCTACAGTTTTTTCCAGTTTAGAGAAGACTTTTCTCACAGCACGTCATCAGAGCAAGTCAGGAAAGAGCAGAGCAGATGCACACCAAGCACAACTTACCCAAATAACACAGAGATACAGAGAGTTCTTTCTGTACAAGTACCCATATGGTGAGAAAGCAGTAGCAGAGGCCCTTAAGGAAAAAGTCTTTTATTGACTTAATATAGAATAATCAGGACAAGGGAGGGAAATAAGGAACCTGAAGTCACGGTCAATGATTCTGCCTTTAATAATAAGCAATTCCAACCAGTTCAAGTGACTGTGAGGAAAGAAGAACTAACAGGGGCACTTAGGGAGATCAGTAGTGTATAAGTCTGAGTTTCAGTCAAACAGCCATCTCCAGATCACACCCAGGTCACAGAAAACGGGTTCTGTTTCTTCTCCCTAAAGGTCACTGATTATGATTATAGACAAGGCAGGAAAGGAAGCAGAGACAAGCCAAGTTACTAAAACATGCTTTCAAGAGCCAGCTTCCATGCCTTCCATGCCTGTCCCAGGTGAAAGCAGCTTTCTGTTGGCATCATCCCCTGAAACCCTTCGCAGAGCACTCGGTACATACCAGTGAGTCGCACAGGTATGAGTGTCCACAAAACATGCACTTGAAAAGAGGAGATAAGAAGTTTTTTAATAACAGAGATAACGCTACCTCTGTCATCACTTACTTCTGCAAGCTGAGCCTTGTTGAGTCCAGGCCTAGTCTGCAACTTATAATGCCTCTTGTAACGTCTCAGGGTGTTCACTTGGAGCTGGAACAAGTCAACCTGCAAGTGATGCAGAGAGGATGAGCACTACCTTTAGTTTCTATGAGCAGTTATTTTATCTAAAAATAACTACTTCCTCAACAGGACTGCTCTTTGCCTGCATTCAGAACCACACTGGTTTGCTTTACTGACAAACCTCAGTATATTTTGTATTTGTTAATGCTAAAGGACCAAAATAGCCTCAGGGAAATAGAAAATTTTGTTCTGGTTCACATGCTGTCAACAGAATTGCTGGCCAATTTCTGCTCTCAATTACACCTCTGCAACCTCCAAGCAAAGGGGAACCTTTTGTTCCCACAAGGTTTAAAAAGCTCACACATGAAATATCAATTTAGCAGGCATTGAACAAATGGCTTGTGACATAAAACAGAGCACAGAGATGAAATGAAATTCAAATACTTAAATGGGAAGTGCACAGTTTAAAACCAAAGGGGGTGGTAGGGAGGTTACAGGAAGAAAGATGAAGATCATGTGGAAAATGCCAAGTTTCAAAGACAAAAGGAATCTGTGCTGAAAAGCAAGAGGAAAATTACATTAAAACTGACATGATGCAGAGTTGCCTGTTGGAACTCTGCTGGGTGATGTGCATCCCTCAGGTTTAAGCCACCAAGTACCCTCTGTGCTCTACAGCACCATTTTTAGATGCCCGCTGGGTCCTCATCAATCACCCTGGCAACTACTGTAAAGCCTGAATAGGAAAGTTTTGATGGAGAACCTTGAACGGAAATATCAACAGCGATAACAAAAGGTCAGGTATCCTTAAAAAAAACACCACACCAAAAACTTGCTACTCTTTCAACACCTCCACAAAGGAAACGTGTGCGTACAGCTTTGCACCAAGGCACAGCTTTGCTGGCAAAATGACTCCTGGTGGCTTTCTCCCTCTCCCCCCCCCGAAATAAAAGGCTCTTTGCCAACAGGGTTGGCATTTCCAGCAGAGGGCTCTGCTGACGTGGCCACAGCTCTGCTTCTCCCAATTATCACCTCTGCGCAACTTTCTGCGGTGTCTACAGTACCCGAAACATCACTGAGGCAAATGCAGCACACAATGGAACAGAGAAGGGATTATTCTAGAGTTCTGTATCACAGAAAACCTCCCCCAGGCCTATTTCCTGAAAATAAAAAGGCGTTACAAACTATTTAGAGGTAGTTTTAAATAGTCCCAAAAAACCCCATATGTACAAAGGTCTGGAGAAGGTCAATATCCCTGGATATCAAATACCCAATCAAAGACAGTGACCGATTGAATTCTCTAGTGTATTTGGAGAATGATGCATCCTAAGTAACAAAGAATCATATTGGAGCCTCAGACACCACCAAAAATAACTTATTTTTACCTTTAAAAAAGAATTAGGACCAAATACAGCTTTAACTGTACATACATGAAGCTGTACAGTTACCTTATCACACCTCTTTTTATAGAAAACTTTACATGGGCAAGGAACTCATACAGGAATGAAGAAGAAAATTAGGACATTGCACATGAGAAAAGAGTCCACCTGGAAAGTGAGAGTAACTCTACAGCAGCTTCAGTGGAGTTGCAATTTAAAATGTAAATATTTTCCGATACATGAAACCATCCAAGTGAAACTTCAGCATGCTCAGAATTGGTAAAGCAGCCCACAAACCTCTGGAACATCCGTGTCATGCTCAGGAGAGTCACCTCCATCATCGCTCGTCTTCCTCTTCCTTTTGTTTCGCACACTTTGAATGAAGTTCTTGTGAAAATCACAAATATACAGATGTCTCACCTAAGAACAGAAGGGGTGAAAGAGCAATCAAAACAGGTTCTGTGAAACAGCATCCAACAGCAGTCATTTAGACACCAGTATCAGAATCCATCCCCATGACTGGTGTGACTGACTGCCTTAAGGAATTTCTAATCTTAAACCACAGGCCTGATATCAGGCTCTTGAGCTACAAATAATTTACATTACAAAGACTAAAGGCAGAAAATTAAGGACTCGAGCTTCACCTGAACTTGAACCTCTGCAGATAATACATTTCTTTTTTGTGGGTGCAATCGTATGTCAGAAAAAAACAGATCCTTGTCTGGAGGAAGTGCATTTGCTTCAGGACTTACCGTCAGCTAACTACTAAGAAAAATATTAATCTGTTCCACTCTTGTGAATTTTCTGGCTTGAACAGTACAGAAGGTTATTAATGCAAGTGTTTCAACACCTTGACCAAATAAAAGTTGGCTAATTACCTCAAATAAAACAAAAAACCCAAAAGCAGAACTGTCTCTTTCCTACTGCTTGTTCAGCCAAGGAACACCCCTTTTAACAAATATTATCTCACTAGTTAGCAAAACAAAGGACTTCAAGTGATCAAAATCATCTGGTATCTGTAAGGTTAAAATATCTTCAGATGACACAGGCAACCTACATTCGAAATCCCTCCATGCAGCCTTGCTTCACACTTTCCCTTTGTTCTGAGTTCTTTAGTCTGATCTCCCCTTTTTGTTTCTAAAGCCTTACATCTGTCAACAAAGACTCATTTCTGAAATGCAAAAAATTACTATGCCACTAGGCCAATCTGCTGAGGACTACAGCGAGGAGAAATACTCCATTTTTTAAGAATATGTTTCAAATTGAGTCACTCTCTTTCCGTGACACGATGCGATTCAGCTGTTCAGAAGGGACCCAATCAACCGGGGAAGCTGCCAAACAGACTGACTCAAAACTTCAGCCTTTTTTTTTTTTTTTTCCCCCTTTGTTTTCAGCGGTTTTAATCTTTAAAGATCTGGTAAGAAAAGCGCGCAGAGCTGGATTCCGTTAAGCGAGTCACTTCTGAGAAATTCCTTCGGGCTGCTCTGCTCTACCTATTTCTCTGCTGGGCGAACGACCCGCTTCTCTCTAGAGCTGACAGCCGCCACTCGATGTCATTAAGCACCAAACTGGGCTGTTTGGTGTGCGAACAAGCCCTGCTGAGGCGGCATCACATCTCGCCGCCAGCTCATCTTTTAACCTGCTTCGCTACAGCACCAATTCCTACCAATTAAAGCAGCAGCGTCAGCGACGCCTCGCTGGAGCACCGAGTGCTGTTTTCACCTGACAAGCGCCAGCGTTTCCAACCCGAAACCGCAATGGAAACAGCGTCCCTGCCTCCGGAGCACGGGCAGCTCGCTCAGCATCGCCCGCCTCCCAAACACGGTGTTTTGTGTTTCACGCATCACGAGACTCGCCGTGCCACGGGGAAAAGCCGCGTCTGCAGCGGGGGAAAAGCCGGTTCCGCATCCAGGCACGTCCTTCCCTTCCCTTTCCCGAACGCTGGAGGGGGAAAACGCGGTGCCGAGGCGCCGTGTTGGCCGCTCACAGCCCGGCAGCTCACCCCCTCTCCCCGAGGGGCAGCACCGAACCCCCCCGGGCAGCCGGAGCCCAACTCGCCGGGCGGATCCGCCGCTCCCCGGAGGCTCCGCAGTGCGGTGGCGGCTGGGGCCGGCCCGGCCGCCCCTCCGGGGGGCTCGGCGGCCCCGGCGGGAGGCCGCACTCACTCACACTTTTGTCGATGTCCAGCTTCAGCTTCTTCTGCGAGATGCTCTTCTGGATCCTCTTGCTGAAGGACGCGTTGCCGGCGGGGCGCACGCAGCGGTCCCCGTCGTCGATGAGGCAGCAGCTCTGGCCGTAAAAGGGGGCGGCGGGCGGCCCATCCCGGCTGTCCTCCTCGGTGCTGAACCCATTCATCGCCCACCTGCCCGCCCCTCACCCCGCGCGGGGAGCCGACCACCGGGGAGAGGGGGGGGACGAGCCGCGCCGTCACCGCCGCGCCCTCGGGGGGACCCCGCCGCCCCCGCGGGGGCCCCCCAGCCGCGGCAGGGGAGGGGACCCCCCTGGGCCGCCGGCGCTCAGCGCTGCCCGCGGGGCCGGGCCGGGCCCCCCAAGCGCCGCCGCCCGCGGGGAGCCGGGACCGCGCAGCGCCCGCACACACAAAACCGCCTCCCCGGCCGCGGAAGTCCCGCCCCCTGGCTCGCAGGCGCCGATCCTATTGGGCGGGGCGCACAGAGGGGCGGGGCGCCCCGCGCCGCTCCGCGCGCCCATTGGACGAAGGAGCTGCCCGTCAGCCGCTACCGCCCCGCCTCCGCGGCCGGAAGGTCGCCGTGCGGGGCGCGGAGGGAGCGGTGGGTCTGGGTTCGGCCCCCCCGGCCCTGGGGGGACCCGGTGGCTCCCGCCGGGCCGCACTGGCCCTGCGGGACGAGAAGGGAAGCGTCCCGGCCCCGCCGGCATTCGGGCGTCCCCTGCTCCGCAGAACCGCACGGGAACCCCGCGCCCAGCCACGGGACCGCGGGTTCCTCCAGCCGGCCGGGGCTGAGCCGGCACCGCTCCTGGAACAGCCGAACCTGTGACAGACTTGAACCTGCGGCCCTGGGACACGGCTCAGGTCGGCACAGCCGCAAATGCCTGTTCTTGGATACAGCGTCACGTAGGCAAGACTTCCTGGCTGAAATATATATTTTTTTATATTATAAGATTATATATTATAAGAAATGTATGATTTCCCTTCTCCCCTGCCCCCCCCGATTACAAGGCAGGGATAGTGAGAAGATGGGACCTGGAAAAGAGTTTCCCAAAGCAATGTGACTTTAAGCTTCACATTTCTTTCATCTGCAGGAAAAAAACCCAAACAAAACCCCCACAAACCCAAAAAAGTAAAAAAGGGGGAAGAAAGGGGGAGGAGAAGTTGGGGGGGGGGGTGTGGAATGAAATTCCTACTGATCTGTGAAGAAAAGATGTACCTTCTGGAAACGCCACAACCTCTGCAATATCAGACAGCAAATCCCATTGTCAGAGGTGTGTGAGCAGCTCTAAAGGGAAAAGGATTTCATCCTCCTCAAGAAGAGACTTTCTGCACAAGCAGAAGAAAGGTTCCATAGACTAAAATTACTTCAGAGTCTGAAACCCTGCACGTGGAACAATGTGTGTGAGCACCGGTTGAACTGTGCTGAATCACACACACAAAATACCTTAGCAAGAAAGACTCCTTAAAGCCCTTGGTCATCAGCTCTGACTGCTCAACAGTAACACTGACAGGCACCCTGCAACCTGTTCTGCCTGCTCTGCACAAGACAATTGAGAAAAGCCAAAATCTGTATTTTCTAGGCGTTCTTTACACTGCCAAACATGTCTCAATAAATGTGGAGGGAAGGGACTTAATACTCCTCAACAGTTCTGCCTCTTGTCTTTGCTTTTACTGCTGGTGCCCTCGGGCAACTGGTAATTGCTGTTTGTCCATGTGACTGGTAGGGAACCACAGTGCACCCTCCTGGGGACAGGCTCCCAGGAGCCTGCCGTTCTCATGGGAAGCTGATGAAAACAAATGAATTTACCCACAGACCAACAAGCAGTTAGTGAAGAGCAAAGAGATTTAAATACGCAAAACGCCACTGCTTATTAGAGCCCCAGGCCACACTGCTTGGGATCTGCCTGCCTGAATTAATACCCTCCTGGCAAAACCAGATAGATATTCCCTTGTTTTGGGGAAAGAGTAAACACAAAAGGCTGAGAGTGATCTTGGATCTCCTGATACCAAGCTTTCCAGCTTTATCTTAACATTACCAATAAAGATCAAATGGCAGGCTGAGGAAATCTTGCAGAAGGACTATCTTGACACTCAGCTGTAAACACGGACTGTAGGGACAGGTGATAATAGGAGCAAACGAGATAAAAGGGAACATGACCATAACAGGTAGGACTTCCTCCTGTCCCCATGGGGACGAGATTCTGCAGGTGGTCCCTGGACTATTCTATGGCAATCAGGAATGGCTGGAGAAACAGGCACCATTAAGTGCCAGAACAGGTTGGTACTGACCATCAGATTGTATTTCTTCTTGGGCTGCAACCTCTCATCCCTGCAAATGAAAAGATTTTAAGTCGTTTTGCAATGCCCAGTAGAAGGAAAAACCCTGGTTTTGTCTCTTTGCTAATTCAATGTTAATTACCTCCCTTCGCAGGCTAACACAATGACACCTTTTTACAGTCTTTCAAAATAAAAAAAACAGTGCATGGAGGTGTTTTTATAATTGCAGTTTATTTCAGCGTATTTATCCTCATGGGAACCTCCAGATTTCACAGTCTGGTAGTCCGGAACAAGCTTGCTGTGAAATAAACTGCCTCATAGAGACATTCTTTATTGGGTATCTATCACTAACCTGATCCAATAATTCTTTGTGGGAGCTGCAATGAAGTGAGAAACAATGTTTCATAAACCCATCAGCACCCAGGCAGCTTTAGTGCCTCTGAAGCGGTAATGGCCTGCCCATCCCAGTCACCCTCTAATCAAATTAGGGGAACCTGCACTAGCCTGTAAATCTCACCTGGAGCAGCACTACTCTCTAAAGATAAGTCCGTGGTGTAGCTGTCATGTGGAACTTATTGTTTTAATGGAGCCATTCGGGGGGCTTGGGACAGAAATGCTTCTCTCCAAACGGTCTGTGCTGCTGGAGATGTCCTGGGAAGCTGCTTTTTTAAAAATTTTTTTGTACTCCCAGTCAGAAATCAGACCATTTCCTTTCTCGGCACCTTGAGGGCCAATGGAAGCACTGCCCTGGCACCTTTCCCCGGACTCCCACTCTCCTCAGCACTTTTCTAGGGTGGCACATATTGAACCTGCTAAAATGCTTAAACTGTCACAGCTTTTGGCACATACTCACCCTGGGCAACGTTCCCACAGCCAAGAATCACAGCACAGCCTTCCCGGGGGAAACAGTTAACCTTGCAGTTATCTGCTGGTCCCCCCAGAAAGAGCCTTTCCTTTCCCTCACACAGGCTCATTTTCCCCACACGTGGATCTTCACACATTTCATTGCTTGTCTCCCATCCATTTTTTCCACTGTTTTTCACCCAAAGGAGTTAAGTAAAAAGGAGTGCTGAGAAGGCTGCTGAAGAAATGAAGTGGTGACAGTAGAAAGCACAGAGGGTCCTAGTGGGAACATGAGCAATGCTGAGAAACTTTCCTTGTCTTGGGCCAAGCCTGCTCTCCCCACATGGAAATCAGAACACAAACAGGGCCCCGAGCTGTTAAAGCCCTGCAAACCGAGGTGTAGGATGGATCTCCCAGCAGTCTCTCCCAAGGCAGACAGGCACAGAAAGGACAATGACAGCTTTGCTCCGCTCCTCTGTGCTTCCCAGTGTGCCCTACCAAGGACTGTCCATGGCAACTATCCCTCAGGGGTACAGGTTCTACCTGGGCACAAATCATCCACCACAGCCATGGTCCATCCAGGACAGTACCCCTGGGCACCTACTTGCATGAACATGTCTCCTCCTTGTCTCCTCTAGCTTTGTCCACTCCAGCTTTGCCCACATCTTATATTTCTCCTCCTGTCTCCTCCCTTCGTGGCTGCCACTTGCTCTTCCTTCAGCTCTGAGCTGAGGTGCTGCAGGATCCCCTGCTGGGCTGTAGTTCTGGGACATGATGGATTGTTCCCTTTGGTTTCAGAGCTGCTGGGAAGCAGCTGTGAGAGGCAGACATAGAGCTTCCCCACGGCTGCTGAGCCTCCTTGTCCACCCAACACAGCACTCGGGCACGAGCTCCTTGGCTGTTCGTGTGTACACACAGCAAATCCTGTGCTCTATTCCCAATGCAAAGGGCAGCCAGGAAGGACGTTTCCCAAGGGGGTTGGAGGACACCAGTGCGTGGCACAGCAGGAAGCCTGTGCTGGGGAAACACCTGACAAGGGATAACTGAGCTTATAAATAGAGAGAAGAGAAACACATCACTGGAGCAAAACAGGCAGGGACAGTCACGTCTGCACACACAGATTTCAGAAAACACATTAAAAATTTATTTTAAATATATTATAAAAGGAAGTCCATTCAACTTTAAAAACACTAGGCATTCTATCAATGATTCCCAATTTATGAAAGCTACTACATTAAAGTGCTACAAGTCCTTTACCACCCCCAGATATTAGGCTGTTGGTCCTAATATGCACAAAATAAATACACACTGATTCAAGAGGCACCATCCAGTTTTACAGAGAAAATGCATGCAGTACAAGGAACAGACAAACTTAGACCTAATCACCGAGATCCTGGAGAATGCATTTTGAAACCAATTCCCTTCTCCACCCTAGAGGCTAAAGCTATTTGTTGTTGTTATCATAAGGGCTAAGGTTTCAGGCTAGTAGCTTGACCAGTTTTTATCTTGTTTTGTGGTTGAAGTTCACATTTCCTTGCTCACTAATTGGGATTAGGACTTTTTTCAACTAGCGTTGAGCTAGTATAGTTAAGACCACATAGATCCAGTGGCTTTATATAAAACTCCCAAATCCCTCACATCTGCTGGAATCATTGAAGTCTTTTGAATATACAGAAGCAACAAGAAAGCTCAAAATGCAGAAAGTAGAGGAGTGTACTCAGCTAGCAGAGGCAGAGTCAAAAACAGTCATAGGCTTTTTATTAGGTTTTCCATAATCTATCACTGCCTAGTTCCATACAGACCTCCAAGCTAAAGCATGGCACTACTAAGGAGCAATCGGAGCAGGACTTGAGTTTATTTCAGTTACACTTTAAACTTATAATGTCAATAAATCAATCTGAACGGTTAATGAGGAATATGAAATGAATTGATAAGTCTGTGTTGAATGCTGATGGAAATTTCGGGTCTCATTTCCCATTCTCCACCCATTCATCTCTCCTCTCCACTTGAACCAGCTGAGGACTTGCAGCTTGATTTAAAATCTGGACTCAACACTCATTAGGTCAGAAACTAAAGCACTTTAAGGTAAATCCCACACAAGCTGGGAAATTGCAGCACACAGAATTTCCCTGCTTAAGATCAAGTAACAGGCCACAGTAGCCTGGGAGCAGGACCCAGTGCTCCTGACTCCCAAGCTAGCTCCCCTTTGCTGTGTATCCTGTGAAACCACACAGTTTATCCATGAACCACAGGAGCTGGGAGTGGATGTGGGATGCAAAGTACAGGTGTAGTGCTTGTGTTGGCAGAGCCAGGCTGTTTCAGACATGGTTTTACCAGGGCTATTTTGACTGGAAGCATGACAGGTTGATGCCTGAAAACCATTCAAGTGCCTGTCCATATCTTTGAAAGACAATTTAAAATATAATCTTCTCCCTTTTCAACCAGCAGTTCCATAATTGCCCAATATGGCTTTTAGGAGATCTCTCCCCAGGGTGATGTGAGCCAGCAGAGCTGCTGTGACAGCCCTGCAGCAGCCCCAGAGCACTGTGCTCTTGCAATGCTGGTGGTGCCTGTTTGACTCTCAGTATACTGATCTCAGTGCAGCAGGGAGGAGGAAAGTTTGCTGACTGGAACTCTCCAGTAAAGGAAAGCAAAGCCCTGTGCACAGGCTGCTGTAAAACCAACCAGGAAGAAAGTCAGGATGAGAAATTGCTTTCTTGCTACTTCTGTATTAGAGCTGTTAACACACCCTTTAAAAAGTTTCCCACTGATGGAAGGCATCGACTTTTTCTGAAAGACACTTCTGGCTACAGATTTTATAAGCTTTTGGGACTATTTATGATTTGCATACTTAGAAAATAAAATGCAGGATCCTGCATGCCAGTGAAATCATGAGCCTTCACCATGAGGTGAAACATCCAACAGGTAACCCAAGACATCCTCCAGCCTAGCTCCAGTTGCTACAGCGTGCCAGGAGGAAGCAGCCATCCTTTCCAAGTCTTCCTATTAGGAGTGACAACATCCCCTCCAATCATTAACGATACTGATTTAACAGAGGAAAACCAGGAGCTTCTGAATTACTGTCGTTCACACAAATTTTGCACTGAAAGTCAGACATTTTAAAAAAACACACACAAACACTGCACAAGTCAAGCTTTCTCTTACATCCTTCTCTCCCAACTCCTTCCCCTCTCCTCTCTTGTCCAGCAAGGCACTAGGAAATGGTTCAAGTTTAAGCATTTGCTGTACATTTACATTTAAAAAGGCACATCTTTATTTTAATGACGCTGTATTCCCCTTTCGGGAAGGCTCCCACATTCTTCTCTTGTGGTGTGGAAAAGGAAGTTAATTTCCCAGGTATGAGAAAAGACACCTTGCACACATGAGAGCCCCAAACCTATTTACTGTCTGTAAGCCTTAGAGATTAGCACCAGTAGAGATCAACAAATAGCTTCAAGAGCAAATCAAAGTATTTCTATGCAACACAACACACACCCAGGGATCCCTCTGTTGTCTCGGATTCTGATACTTAAAAGCAGCAGAACTTATGCAGACATAAAAAGAGGGGTGTTTCAATACTTTTTTGGGGAAAAAATATGAAAACATTTATTTTGCATTAGATAATCACCGGTATTTAATCTCCAGTCTTGACTCACATGCAGATGTGAAGATTTGCTTATGTATTCATGCTTTAGCAATTTTGCTTACAAATAACCAAAATTAATTGGAATAATTAACCAGATTGCCCAGCAAAGGCTCAGTTAAAGATGCAGATGATGAAATACAGCTTCTATTTCTCAATCAGTGGACGGTTGGCTATATTAGGTCTTTGCATTAGTCAGCAAAGCCTCTAGGGTATTGAAAAGTATAATTGATGCAAATAAATTAATAGTTCAAAGCCCAGTGAGCTAGTCAGAAAGGTAGAGAATTTGTGAGGCACTTATCACACTCAAATACCAAACCTTCAGGAAACAGATAAACCACACTAAGACGGAGCTGGTAAAACCACTCACACTAAAGCTCCAGTTTCTGTGTACTGGTGGTAGGTTGTCAAACTGGAATTGCCTCAACTACTACCTAATGTTTTGGTGCAAATTACTAAGAGCTGACCTTTATCTCCAAATTAAGATCTCCAAGTGGTAAAAGACCTGTTCATTACTGCAGTTCACTCCCTGAAGCATCCTGTGAGCCAAGCAGGCTCACAAGGTGAGCCCAAGTACAAAGCAAGCCATGCATTTTAGAAACAGAAGCTATTCCTCTCATTAGAAAACTAAGACACACAAAGTTGCAACCTGCAAGCAGAACAACCTACAGTCCATTTATAGAATCTGCTGATTGTGTCCCAATTTTAAAAAACTATCACTGTTCATGGACAAGCAGCTTCTTGTTCCACAGGTATTAAAACATTCATAAAGACATCTAGTCAGGCCATCTAGTGCTCCACAGTCAGCACTACCAGGCTAATGAGAGCATTAATAACTTAAGGAAAGCAGCAGCCAGACACAAAGCACTGGAAGGTGACTCTGTCTCCCACAGAAATGAAAAGGGATCCTAATGACAGATATGCTGTAGTAACTGAGAACATAAGATGTCATCTCTGCTTGATGCTGGTCTCACTTCCATACAATACTGCTGCAGAACTGTCACAAGGAAAACCTAGAGCTTTTTTTCTTTTCTTCACTCTCAAAACATTAGACAACAACACATTTTGGCAGCCTGGTCCCAGCTGCAATGCAGCACCCAATGTTTCCCATGCTCCATGACTGCATGGACCAGGTAAGATGGCAATAGAAGCTAGACATGGCCTCAGCTGTGAGGATGAGAGAGGGAGAGATGATTTTGATCCATTGTCAGCACATCACAATAGAGAGTTCAAGAGGCAGACAGTTGTCCCCTAGTTTGCATTCATCTTTTAGTATCAGTACATTCCAGCTCCTAGGATGAGACCATCCTGGTTCATGGTCTGGCAGATCCCACAGCCAAAACAGAAGGATAACACCTTGTACTGCTGACTGCACAAGGGAGAGGGTACCAGTAAAATGGGTCCATCAATCCCACATCTCTGCATAAGCAAACAGATCTCCAGTCACAGTAAACTGTACAGTGCCGTGGATGTTGGGACATGAGGAGAGATTAATAGCACATTCCCACAAGCCTAGAACACTACTGACCACAGGACTCAACAAATTACAGACTGATGAACAAATGGATAAAGACCAATGGCTAATCTGAGCCCTGAATTGATTATCCTGGATTAATCTGCTCACACCAACTGTGAATGGAAGTTGCCTGCATGTAGTAGATTTAACTCTGAGAAACCCTGGAGGTGTCTGTGCTGAAAGGATTATGAATAAGAAGCAAATTTGGAACCTGATATCCAAAGGCTCTTAGCAAAAGTCCTCACCTGTAAGAACTGTGCTTACTTAAAAAACCCTCTGCTAATCTTTCACCTTGAAGATTCAACAGTGAGTGACAAACTGACTGCAAAGTGAATGGACCAGAAACACAGATTTCTCATTGCTAATAACTACAGCCATATTCCCAACACTTGGCTGCACTTCCACGAGAGCTCATTCCTTCATCAGAGCTATGATTTGGAAAATAATAATGTCAACCTGTTTGAAATATATTTGGTCCAGGGCAAAAAAAAATATGCATTTCATTTCATTTTCCACTGATGGGCTTTTCCTTTTTTTTTGATAGGATGTTGAAATCCTGTGTCAGGATTTTACTTATATGGCGTCTGGAAGATAAAGCTGTGGGAACACTTCAGCGGGTGGTATAGCAGCTACAAAAAGTCCTGGAGGGTCCTGGATAACAAAATCATTTAACACAAGACCCAGGTGGGAAATAAAACAAAACAAAGGAAAAAAAATCCATTTGAATCACATTCAGACTCCTCTAAAAACAGAGTTTCTGTTCAGTCTCAGCACAGAATTGGCTCTGGCAAAGCCTTTAAAATTCCACCATCCCCAGAAGAGAAGGATGCAGCATCTTCACAATAAAGACTGGCCTGCTCGTTAACCTTCTCCTGAGATTCTCCCTTTTACCTTCATTAAATGTTTAAAAAAAAGTATTCTTAAAAAAATTTTTTGTAACCCTCCCCAGTAAAAACTATAATTGTAAAATATATATATATATTTTCTCAGTCTTTTAAAGATCAAGATTTCTGTTAAATTTTTCCAGGATGGTTGAGTTTGTGTGTTCAAATATCCACTGCTGTGTTGGAGATGAAGGATTGCAGCTATTCATAAAGATTTTTCGATCACTCTCACTGCAGTCCATACAGCTGCTGCTGACTGGATGGTAGAGAGTCTTGTCCTGGAGAAGAGAAATTTGATGTGAGGTTGCCAAGCAGAAAAAAAAAAGCTGTTTTAAAACCAACAGAAGGAAATTTTAAAAACCAAGGCAAGCTATTGTGTCATTTGGGTGTATCCAGAGTTGCTCCACACCTGCATGGTTGGCAAGTGTCTGAGTTCATTCCCAACCCTTTCAACAGAATCCAGCCCAATCCTCACACCTGCACTGGGAAGCTCTAAAGCTGTCCCTGAAGCCACAGGCTCTCCAGGCTGACATCCTACTGCATCACTCCGGGGCGCTGTGCCAGCAGACTGCGAGGACTAGGATCGGGCACTGAGACAAGAATTTACTTTCCTGTTGCCCACAATAGCTTATTTGCTTTAGTAGGAGGATGAATAAATCCTTATCTACTTTTGGCACGATTTTCCAGAACAAACCAACTCTCAGAACACCTCTTTGCAAACGGGTTTTGCAAAGGTGTTGCCTCACCTCGGTGCCAGCTGTGGACACACTGCAGAGAGTGTCCCTTCTGCTCAGGAGCCCTGGAGTCCTCACCTTTCTAACCAGTGGAATGGGGGAGTGACCTCTTTCTAATCAAGGGTAATTAATGGCACAATGACAACAGATTGTCTGCAGCTACTTGGAAAGAAGGAATAAAACATGAGTGGTGACATTTTAAGAAATTTAAGTGCCTACAGGCAATTTGACACCTTAGAAGAGAATACGAATACGCCCACACACAGACTCACTTTTCGGTATCTCCAGAGCTGGTTCCCCTTCATTCCATGACAGTCATAGAGGGTCACAGGGCTGCTGTGGGAAATGGCATCGAAACAAAACTTCTTGGTGTGCTGAGGATCCCCAGGACGGATGTCCTCTCTCCAGCTGAAGGTGAATACCTGCCAGGACAAACAGGACCCTCAGGGTGGCTGGTACTTGGGCATGATGTTTTCACCAGCAGGAGGCTGTTCTCTGTCCCCACAGGGTCGGGGTGATTTCAGGGAAAGGACAGTAACTTCTACAGAAAAACTACTCCCACCTCTGGGGACAAGCATTGCTGACCAAGGGAGTCTGTACCAGCTGCCACAGCATGTGAAAGGAGCCCGTGCTGCTGCAGCCAGCCATGCTGGTCAGCCTGGGTGTCTCTGCAATGCAGACATACATCAAGGATTAAATGAGCAGCTGACCAATTACAGCCCTTCACAGCCAGCAAAAAAGGCAGAGAGCTACAGGAGCTCTGAGTTCACGCTGGCAGTAAACACCCGAGTCTGCACAGCCAGCCTGCAGTCACCTTGAGAAGTCTGTCCCACACCTTCTGGGACAAGAGACCAGGAGCCCACAGCTTCCCACCCCACAGGAGTGTCAGAAGGGCAAACACGTGGGCAATGCTTCCTGGCACTTTCCTCTACTGACCCTGCAATGAACTCTCAGTGTTCTCAGGTGCAATGAAGGGATGGACAGTACAGACAAGCAGAGAAAGGGGTTTAGCTCTAGAAATGGGACACAACCTATGCCTGGCAATGCTGTGGCCTTGATAAAAGTGTCCTCTGTGACCAGCACTAGCCAGTGTGGTTCTGCAGGGCTACAGCCAACACTCCTCCATCTCAGCCCCTAAGGAGAAGGGGTGTTCTGTGGGCTCCTTTGGAGGCATGTGGAGGAATGGTTCTCTCTTCAGAGATACCTCATGGGGCATTAAGAAAGACTAGTAATGATCAGGGTGCTGCTAGCAGAACCAGTGTGGCTAAAAACTTTTGCACACAGAAGCCACTTTCTTCCTGCCTCTCTTTTAATCCCCTCTTGAGAGAGAAATTACCACAATCATTTAGGCTCAACACTCCACAGAAGTTCAAGCAACATTCTCTTCCTAAACAAAAGCCAACGTTAATTTTCAAGATCCTCCTGACACAGGGGCTTAGTTTTGGACTGTGCCTGAGTAAATTGGTTTTGTTTCTATTTTTCATGCATCAAAATTGATATGCAACAACCCTCTGTCTCCTACTACTGAAGCCATTCCCTGAAGAGTTATGCATGGCTCTGTAATAGAGGCATTGTTTTCTTGATCTTTTCTCAGCTCATCTGCTACAGTTTAGACAAACTAATATTTTCCTCCCTTCTGTTACAATAAAGCTGTCGTTTCTGGCACCTTATATGTTGAGAGGGTGAATCTATAACCCGGCTGGTATCATCTCTCTCCAGCAATGGTTGCGTGTTTATAATGCATTTGCCTCCTGTCAGGAGGATGATAGTGAGCGCTTATTGAATGCTCCTGCAGGTTCATTAATATGCATGATGCTCCTCTATCACTTCTTTCAGCACAACCTTTGAAGTTAATATTCACTTTGTTACATATTACAGCTGCCTTGTTACTGGTTTATTGTTTTGGCATATTGTTTCCTTGTGATTTCTTTTGTTCGCTCTGAGAACTTCAAAGCAGAGGTAAAAGCTCTGCTCAGAGTCTGCCAGCTCCAGACCCTGCCACAAGCACAAGCCACATCCTGCTACCAGCTCATCAAGTACAATTAGCATGTGAGCTTTGGGGTGCACCTGACAGCTCTGCAGTGGCCTTCCTTAAACATTGGTTCTTGTAGCTTGTCCATCCCCAAATTTAGGGGCCGATGATTTATCAGACGGATTGTTACCTGCACGTTGTTCCATGCTGCTTCTCCTCTGTCCTTCACGCAGTTTTCCAGCCTCAATGGGGATCCCAGGGCTCCATGCTTAGTATCCACACACAGTCCAGTTCCTACATTGCGTATCTGAAACAGTAAATAAGTCACTGAATCTCCTACTCCTACCAGGTGACAGGAAAGAAGGCTCAAATTGCCTCAATTAGCAGCAGTATTTGTACGGAGACAATTTTTAAGATTCCTCACTTAACTGTGTGTCTGAGCTGGCAGGTAACAGCTGAAAGAAAGCACAGAACTCAAAATAGGACCCATTGCCAGCTGTACCATAACCTCCATCTCACAGCAAAACCCACAGGACTGCAGAGCCCACTGTGATGTTGTGATGGTGCATCCTCCTCACCCACACTGTGGTCTCAGAAATGCTCATTAGGCCTTGGCCTTGACAAACAGCACCAGGGCTCAGCTCCTCTTGACCTTATCAGAAACACTGTCTGCCACAGTTGTGTGTAGCAATCCACGAATTCACTCCTGGGGTCATTTTTTAACCAGAACACAGCCAACTTTCAAAAACAGGGATGGGATTTCTGGCTTTCAGATGGGAAAGCTAAGGAGCAAAGTAGCTCAACATAGTTGTGAGGCCCTTTGGAAATATTATTGCTCAGCTGCCTCCTCTCCCTAGTCCTCTCTTTGGCATGTTCTGATTCCTACTAAATACACAGCGTGCAGAACAAGCCAAGTCTCTGTTCTCGTTGTAGCTGTGCATTAATAGAAGCAGCTGCCTGCCCAACTGCCTGCTTTGATCAGGCCACTGCAATGGTAGAGGAGTTCTGGGCTTTGAAACATATCAAGCAGATCTTGAAATACTCGCTTGCACCTTACTCACAGCAACCCAGTACCGGAGCACACGGGCGACCTTACAAAACCAAACCGCAGCCTGTTTGCCCATCACAGACGTCAGAGCACAAACTTGCCTCTCCCCAGGCAGCTGCTGGAGGCTCCACCGGTGGGTAGAACTTTGGCAAGTCCCAGGCGACCTCGCTCATGAACCACTTGAAGCTTTTGCAGTTGAGGCTGTTGCGAAGCTCCTTCTGGGCCGCGACGTCCCCCGCGGAGAGGTGCCGGTACTCTGGTCTGCGCTGGTAAATGTACTCGGCGTACTCATCCATCCACACCTCAGCCACCCGCTTCAGGTTCTGTGTGGGCAACAGCCACGGGTGAGAACGAGAAGGAAAACCACCTGAGAGCACTGCACAGACCACTGACATTAGCATTCAGAGCAGCTCGCATGTTTTCGCTCAGAAAGGATTTTCATTCACATCCACTCTTTCTCTCCAGCTTCAGGACAAAGATTATTTTTATTATTCTCTAGTTCCAAGGGACTTTTAGAAAGATATTTTCAGTTGAGGTCAAAAGAATCCTGGCACTTGGCCATTATATCTAGTTCCTTGTGGCTAAGAAAAACAACATTAATCAAAAGTTGGGTTTTTTCCTTTTTTTTCTGTAAAGAAACTAGTCAGAACATGATGCTGGTAAATACCACTGGACATTCAAAGGTCTCTGACAAAAAGCTGCTTTCTTAAATCCTTCTTATTGCATCTTTTATATCCATCTAGAAATGGGATTTGCAGTACTCCCTTCTGGAAAGCTTCAGTTCACAATACTCTTTCTTAGCACTATTTTTCCATTTTCTTGGGTAAAACTATGACATACCTCAGGAATATGGAACTTTCAGGTGATGACCCTTCAGAACAGAAGCAAAGGGTTTACCTCCTGGCAGGAGTACATTTCATGTGTTACTGTAAAGCTTAATCCACTGTGCAATTCCAAGACAGCAATAAACACCACCCTCTCGAGACAACCTGCTTGTCACAGCACCCTCGAGACTGCTGGATCTTGGACTGTTCTCTGGCAACATCAGGCACATTCTTGGTGCCAAGACTTGCCATGTGCAGTTGTTACTCCAGTGACCAAGCAACACTGCCCTGCCCACCTTGCATGAAGCTGGTCAGTCCCGCAGTGATCATTTACTACCAAAAAAATTAGGATGCTAAGAGTGAGCAGTGTGCTGACCCTGCCCTGAATGCAGCCTCCAAACAAGAGCAGGTGTTTATCTCAAGGTGACTAAATGGTCTTAGATGCCAAGAAACAGCCTTGGCTACACCTCTCTGCCATCTCCTTCAAGCACTGTGGGAGTTCACGAGTGCCAAATACCGAATCAAAAGAAATACAGCTCCTTCCTGAAGAGATGGCACAGACAGGAGAGTGCTCTGTCGCTCTGACAGGTCATTGCTGGGCTGAGGAATAAATCCAAATCTATAACCAGGGCCGTGCTATTAAACTGGAAAGCATTTTAACACTGTGCAAGCTATAAACTACAGAACAGCAGGGCACCTTTTTGTGGTTTTTAGTTTTGCAGCCTTCCTGCTTCTATGATTTTTTTCTCCCACCAGAGGGCAATGTAGTCCCTTCTCAATTTAAAAATTAACTGGAGAAACCCAGTGCATGATAGGCAAAAGCTCTTTCCTCTTTGGGCTACACTAGATTAAGAAATAAGATGGCAGTGAACATTCCATTGTGGAAAATTACAGCTTGCCCATTCAGTGGTCTGTGATGCTTGAAGTTGAGAGGTCTTTCAATCACCAAAATGCAATCACCACGCTGAAGCCTGCTGCTCTTGGAGAGCACAGCTATAAAATGACTGAAGTATTATACAAATAAAGCCATATCTTGTTTTTATAGCCAGTGCCTGATCACAGAGTCCCTTCCCAGCACCCAACAGTAGCCTTTGTCAGCTGTCAGCACACGTCTTGCAGCTCCCCAGGCTCTCTTCCCTTTGTGCTACACATCCACCACTGCAAAACTGCTCAACTTACACTGTACCAGTGCAACTTACAGACCACAAAGCCTACATTTGCCTCTCCATTGAGAGGTCAGAGGAGACAACAGCATGGTCATGTTGCAGTCAGACATCTGTAGTGGGGAATGCCACTACCACTTACTCTTGCCAGGCTAACTCCTGTGGGAACCTTGTATGGAACATATTTCCTGTAGATATGACCAACCCTAGAGCAAGGGATGTCCTCCATGCGACCTCCACACATCCATACCTGTGGAACAGCAGAGAAACAGATTCAATCTTGGTTTACGGAGAAAACTGAAAAAGAAAAAAAAAAGACTTCCAAGTACTGAAAAAGCTTAACCCAGATTTTTACATTAAAGTACACTCTTCCCAAATCCCCTCCCCTCCTTGCCTTAGTCTCAAATCCTATAACTACCCGCTTAGAGCCATGCAGCAAGCCTTGATTTAGCACAAGTGCTATCAAGCCTTCTTCACAGAAAAGAACAGGGGGAAAAAAATCCGAGCACCCAGAGAACAGCACACACCTCACTTTAAACTGATATACATTATTACAGCCATAGTAACCACAACAGTTAAACTGGGCTGCCATAAAAACCCTGGGTGTAGGTTGTGTAACGATGCTGTAAAAGGGAGGCCATCTCTGTAGTACAGGTGGTCATGTGTTATGCAAAAGGCTCCAGGGAATTCATGAGCCTGTTCAAGTGCCAGAAATCAGAAGAAACTGCTACTTTTTCCCGTGGTTATATCACTGCTCTCGTATGGTTTCATTGCTGACATTCACTCATTGCTTTTGCAGCCTTACAATTAACTGGAAATCCCTGCCTGGTAACACACAAATAGCTTTAAAAAAGCCCTCAGGAAGTCACTAGAGCACACTGTAGTTGGAGATGACTACCTTGATGCTTGGTTAATGTCTAGATTAGGCCCAGAAGCTTCCTTCCCCATCTGGGAAGATTTGACTCTGTGCCAGCACTCTGCAACAACATTCTTTTATTCCTTATTTATAGCACAGATGTAAAAATTTTGTCCGAGTGAAAGAAAAGATGTTTCCTGAACCAGCCAATCTCCTTCATTAGCTTTAAGAAATATATCCACATGCTTCACAAAAAGACTTAAAGAAAAAGTACCCTTCAGAATGCCAAACAAACGACTTTCTGAATTCCTGAAGCACGGCACTGCCTTGCCCTGCAGTTTGTCCCCAGATCTGACGGCAGTGCCCCGAGGGCTGCACTGTTTAGGCTGGTGCTGCAGTGCTCTTGATCCCCCCGTTCACTGTGGCTAATTTGAGCCACAGCAGTTCACTGTACAACGAGCTTAGTCAACAGCTTCACACATTGCAGGCAATTCCATTAATATTCTACAGCGACAATATTAAATACTTAGCTCAGAAGAGAAATATTTGGCCAAGGCTGCTGCATAATTATTAGCTCTGACACTGAAGTCCTCTGGAGTTTTAGCTCTGTCTGCTGGCCCCAATAATTACAGTCATTTGCTGACTGTGTATAACTTAATGGAGGTTGGTTGCTCTCGGTTAGAGGAATATTTTTCACAGGCAACTTCTAAAGTTCAGGGTATTTAATTACATGTCGTTATGGCGAGAGAGACAAGAAGAAAGTTGACAAACACTCCTGCTACAGGATTTCATTCCTTTTGTCCCTGCTGTGTCTTGAGAGGCTGGTATGGAAGAGATGAAAAAAAACCTAGCACTCAGCTTCTGTGAAGTTTCTCAGGGAATTAGAAATCCTTCTTATTCTGTAGTTGCCTTGCTTTTGGCTGCAGAGGGCCACAGCACGATTTCGCTGCTGGGACATGAAGAGATAGGCTGAGAAACAGGAATTTGGACATGTTTTGCGTTTCTATGACAGAAATGGTTTGTGTAAGGCTGTAAGAGCTGCAACAGATCTGGGAACTATGAAGAGCTGCAGAAGCAGCAGCAGAAGCCCAGAGCTCAGTTGCATAGACACACACACAATCCTCGACAACCTGTATTACCCTTCCCTGCACCCTGCATCAAGCAAGCCTGACAAGGTTCACAGCAGCTGCATTTTAGTGTAACACAAGCCTGAGTGCAAACACCAGCCTGTTATCCTTGCTGTCTGCCCAGAGGATGCCTCACCTGCCCTGCCTCCAAGTCAGGCCACTGTGAATACATCTCTCCTCTGAAACATGATGTCCCTATAGTAAGGTGAGCAGCAGAGCCCTGCAGTTAGTACAGCTGGAGAGGAGAGCACTGTCCTTGCACTGCAGATCTTGTGAAGTGAAAACAGACAGCACTGATTCCCAGAGCCCTTTGCTGGAGAGAGGCAGAGGGTGTGAGGAACTGGACAGAACTGATGGTATGCTGGACCAGGAGCTCCAAACTGCTACAAGACTCCAGGCATAGAAGATGACATTAAGTGAACACATGTAACTAACTATATGATCAGAAAAGCTGCTTAACTGAGTTACTGAACAAGTAAAATCTAACATCAGTTTTACATACTCTTTTCCTGATCATGCTTTAAAATATTTCCTTCCAAATGATGCTGCAATGGAGGCAATGGAAGGCTTCCTAATTCCTTCTAGCAGAGCTCAGTGACCCTTTCAAGGTACTTCACCAACTCTGTGCCTCTTTAACGGTGTGTCACGCTGCAAGTGACAGTGTGGCACCCACAGTACAAATCTAATTTTAAAAGCATGCTTTCCATTCATTCGTTGCTGCTTTGATTTATTTTATTAGTGAGCTGCTTTGTGTGGTGACAGAACTCATTACAACCTCCATAAAGACAATTACCAGTCCTTATCTATACAACTGGAAGAAGGGGGAGAGGGAAAGAGCGTGATGTGCATTGGTAAAACACAGCTAACAAAAGCATAAGAAAGCCAGAGTTAAAGGTCAGGAAATCGCATCCAAGGGTCTGTCAAGGAATAACTGCAAGGGAAGAAAACCCAAAATAGCTGTGTGCTCACTAAGGGAATGCTTCCAGTCAGTGAGATTTGGTTGTCTTTAAACAAGGATACAGTTCCCAGGCATGACACACCAAAACTTACACTGCTAAAAATACCATGCTGTCAGACAGCTGGAACGGTGCTCATCTGTGGGGCAGCACCTCATGCCTTCCCCACAACACTGACTGCCACTGACTGCCTTCTCCTTAGAAGGCTCTAGGGGAGCCAGCTTCTTCTTGTTGCTGTTTTACAGAGGGTGAGATGGTGCCTCACTCCTTGGCTGACATGACAGTAAAACATCACAGCCTGAACTTGACACACCTGATTTCAATCAGCCATTTACTAGAACACCGTAAGAACAAGAATTAAAACTGGACAGGCAGACAGTGCTTTACACAATAATCTGATCAGATTCTCATCAGGAGAGAACAGGAAATTTCTCTTCCTCCTCAGGCACAATTTTGCCAATCTCCATTTTGGGCTTGGAATCCAGCAGCTGACAGGGAAATTAAGGGAAAACCTGGCTACACTGAGGTCAATGGGCCTACTGCAACAGATTTAGCTAAGGCCACAATCTCGCCCTAATAATAAAAATGTACACAAGGGAAATAAAATAACAGCACCAGTGATATTACTTCCATCTTCCCAGTGGCCCGGAGAGCTGTAACTCCATATTCATTAAGCAACGTCTGAGCCTTTGACTCAGTCAGTATGCTATGAAAGCAGCAGATAATATGCCACCTATTCTCTACATGGGAATGTTATGCTGATCCAATTCCCTTTCTGCAATTTCAGAAAACAATGTCAGGTAAGACAGCTGAACCTCTCCTCTCAAACACACAATACAATGCTGCAGTTGGTGTGTGAACACACATTATCTGGGAATACAAGGTTTATGGTTTCCAAAGACTGCACCATGATGAGCCAATGCTTCCCAAGAGAGGGAAAAAACACAAAAGAGAGAGTTAAGCCTTGAGAACAAAGCGGCTCCTGCAAGGCACAACAGAAATGAAGACCATGGGATGAACCAACAGAGAGAAGCTGGCTGGTTGTCTGAGCACACACTGAAAGGTGGGAAGAAAAAGACATAGAGAATAAGTCAGGGGGGTTCTCTGCATAACAAGGAAGGTGAGAGGATGAAAGTAAGGGAAACCAATAATTCAGGAAAATTGTAATCCTTTGTATTAGAAGCATCAGCTGCTCCCGCAGCTGGGACTTAGTGGTCTATAAAAGATTAAGGTAGCTCATGGGGCACTGGGATCTGCGTGTTTGCACAGCACCTTCTCTCACATCACACACCAGCACAGCCCCTCCTCATCGTCTGGAGCATTCAAGAGTAATGAGAGCACTTTCCAATAATCAGACAGTGGAGGGGAGCCCTTTCCTGCTGCTGCTTGGTGGGAGGCTGCTCTGGAACCTGAACCAAGCACACAGGGTGGACAGAGGCAAAAAATTCAAGTCATTGATCTGGAACTGCTCTGTGCATCACCACATAGGGAGGGAGAAAGAAGCCACCCTGTACTGCAGCTGAGAGCCTTAGAATTAAGCAGCATGTGCTGGCTAAAAAGAACCCCCCCCAAAAAAAGCAGCAGAATGCCCAGCCTGTTTCAGTGTGGGCAAACGTGAGCTGCTGGAAAGTGGTGCAAGGATGTGCCTGGAATAAGCAGTGGAGGCTCACAATCAGCACTAACTTCAGCGACACAACTGGAAATGTTCAGAAGGGATCCCTTGGCAGCTGCACCCGAACTACATGTCTGCCAGTGGCAACATGGGAATAAGAAATGTGCTGCTGATATGGGGCACAGGAGATGCAGGCATTAGACTTGTGAACAGAAGCTATGAAGCACTTGAATTTGTTGGAAATCAGAAGCAATCCGTGTTGATGCTTTGGGAAGGGGATTTGGAAAAATCCAATGATCTACCACACCACTCAAGATCTGAAGTACAAAGTACAGCTATATTTATGCCTATATGAGCCAGAGACATCCCTTTTTACTCTTCTGTTTCCCCATACCCCAAAAAATCAGAGACAACATATTTATGGAAGAGAGGCGTGAAGCAGTTTACTGAAGATTATGTAAGCCAAACAGAAGAGAAGCCAAAAAAATACTGGAAAAGAGGCAACATGATCTCAAATGAAACTGAGCGTAGATAAGTGCTGTAAAAAGTAGCATTTGCAGGAAGGAACAGTTTAAATGCTCCATATATACCACTCCAAATTAAATGCATTTGTGTAAAAAAAAATGAAGTGGTTACGTAGGCAGCTATTAAGTTGCGTTTAGAAGAGGAAAGGCCCATTGTAACTTTGGGTAAAGCATTTAATTTTGCTCACATAATTTCAGGAAGATAAAAAAGACCAGGAAAAGCTGTAAGAGAGAAGAAGCATAGAAGTGACTCCAAAAAAAGCAAGAAAATCCACCTCGATGAAGTCCATTGAACAGAGGAACCACGGCTGTAGTTAGGGAGAAATGAAAGGTGAAAAGTGCCCCACAGAGACAGCTGTGAATGCTTGTTACCCCTTCTCTAAAATACAAGGACATACTCCAAGGCAGCAGCTGGGGTGGAGGAGATGGAGGAGAATGGTTCTCTCAGAACATGGATCTGCAGAGCAGTTTGCCCGGAGCAAGCAGAGCTCATGGAGCAAAGGAGGCTCATCTGAACACAGGCAACACCTGCAAGGAGCACTGGAGCCTGGGACCTGCCTGCTGTGTCTGGGGATAACCTGACACAGGAAGACCTTAACCTGCAGAGGTGCTGGGTTAGAGGCACTGAGCTGCTCTGGATATACACAGGGCAAGAGGAGGAAGAAATGCCTGTTTTCTGCTTGAATATGGAAAGGATAAATAACTCCTTCAATTCTAATCAAGAAATTTGTTTTAAGGGACTGGTAAAACCCACAAAACTACAAACCAGCAGTCAGGGGTAGAAAGTTTGTTTCTAATGTGAAGTTCACCTAAATTTTTTTGTACCTCCTGCATGCAAGTGTTTTCTAGTGATGTTTGGTGTACACATTTCATACAAGGAGCAAGGCTTCTAGAGTTTGATCCAGCCTCCAGCTAAATGTTTTCTGAGGTGCTAAACACTGATGATTTCTCTCTTGGCTTGCCTGAAAATTTCTGCTCAGGAGGAAGCAGAGCCAGCTGATGACAGAAATACATACGATCCCCAAACAGAGAGGCAAGAGGCTCCTAAATAAACTTGTTTATTCCCAGTCTCTCAGCAACAGAGCCCTGGATTTTAAAATAAAGGCAAAATCCAGTAAAGAACAGTCCATGCATGGCCAAAAAAGGAATATACTTAAGAAAAAAAAACAAAACATCATGAAACAAACCCCCAAAAGCCCTCTATTCCTGATGAGGCTCAAGAAGACCAGATCCTACGCAATGGATTAAAGACCAGCAGTACAACTGCACCCACAATGCCCAGACACAGGGATGGATTCTTTGTTAAAGCTGGGCTGTAAATCTGGCACGCTCAGAATCTGAAATCCCATGTGATAATAAATAATGTGAAAGCAGGTACCCCACGCCTAAAGCCAGAGCTTTAAATTATTTGACAGCGCACCTTTAACTACAAAAATCTCAGTCTGCTTCTAAAGGTAAAATCGTAGCTCTAAGCTCGCCAGGAAATGTCATAGCTTCATAAATTCTATGAACAAACCTTCTATTCTTGCAATTCCAGCAGAATTATTAAATCTATCAGCCACAGATGAATGTATCAATTTATCTTAATTTCTGAAAATACACTGAGCCTCTTTCAGTGAAACCTTCATTTTTCTGTTGCACAATGAAAGAAAAAGGGGGGTCTTTGCAGAGATTAATTAAAGCAAATTTATCCCTCCATAAATTACCGTCTCTGGACTGAAATAAACCACAGTGTGTTTCAGAGGGGATAAGCAAACAGATGAATGAAGTAGTCTTATTTCCTGCAGATCAAGCAGTGTGACTGTCTGCTGTGGCACTGGAGACAAAGGGCTTACCCAGCCACTGTCATCACTCTTGGAAACCAGCATTTTCAGAAAGGAAGAGAGGCTGAATACTGACACTGCCCCTCCCGCAGAGAATGAGTGTGTTACACAATTTCATTACATGCAACCCAAAGAGCAAATGGCTCTAATTTCTGCCACCATTACAGAGGACACGGGACCTCCAAGGTGACTTTATTTTTTTTATAAGTAAATGATGGAAGAAAAGACTGCCTCAAGAACAATGTCTTTTCTCCCGCTGTTTGCTGCCCAGTAGCTCACGGGGTGTATGTATGGCAATATGGGTTGCTGTGGTTTGATATCCTCTGAATTGCACAGGGGCATTGAGATTTAGGAATCTGTCTTGGAAGAGACCAGCCATGACTTTTCAGGGGAGACTTGCAGAATTTTAGCTGCTGAAGCTAAACTGCACTATAGTAGCAGTGCTGCCATCTTCTAGCCCTGTGCTGAGGCCAACCAGCTTAGATCAGTGGCATCCAGACACCTATAAAACTATATATTCAACTTCTGAAAGAGAAACCCCAAGGTTTAACGTAGAAATCTTTACTCCAGCTATGGAAAGGATTCCAGACTACGCCTGGGATGTTCCAGTGGGTTTCCTAGATTGGATTTCAGAGTGCCATCTTGCAAGATAACACAGGTACCAGCGGTGTTGCTGGGTCACAGTGACATGTTACTACTAGTAAGCATTTTGAGTCAGCTGGCTAACTCTTAATTTTAAAGCCCTCAACTGAGCAGCTCAGTCAGTCAGTGAGTAACAGAACTGTCCCCAAGCCAGGCAGATAATGATCCAAAGTCATTGCCAGCAACAGTGCTATTACTCCAGTTGTTGGGGATTTCTTCCTGGGTAATTAACAGACCCAGTTCCTCGCAGCCAGGAGTCAGATGGATTGACTACAGACAGAAAGTTGCTCTCAGCTCTGGGAACTTGAGCTGAGGGCTGAGGTACTCAAATGGGCAAACACTGAGCTGCTGGAATCGTTCTTCCCTCAAGGAGGGGAGTGTTTCATCATCTTGCCAGGGTGAGCACTAAGCAGCCCAAGAGTCAGAGAGCTCCACACAAGCTGACTTACCCTTGCTGGGAGGAGTGCATGCATCGGAATCTGTGACCACAGAGTGAGGACACCCCAGCTAATCATGCTCCAAAACTGACCCTCCCAAGTGACTGGTCACACCATCGCTGTTTCTTCTGTGCACTATCTTACTACTCCCAGCTCTTTCACCTTTAGTCACACGCAAAAGCAAGGACAAGACAGATCATTCACATTCTGCGCCTCAGAACAATTCTTACTTTTCAAAACAAAAGTAATTTCCAGAGAACATGGCTCACCTTAAAGGATATTTCATACTGCTCTCCTCCCCATATCTCCAGACCTGCATCATACCCTCCCAGCTCCCAGAACCACTTTCTATCGACTGCAAACAGTCCTCCAGCCATTACAGGAGACCTTAAGGAAAAACCAGACTCCATATTACAAACACATTTAAAGATACAGATCTCTAACTAAACATTTAAAAAACAAAGCAAGATTTGACAAATATTTTCACCACCCAGTGTTCCCGGTGCCTTTACAGCCCTGTCAGAGCAACAAACAGTTGTTTTGGCATTATCTACTGATTTCCCACTTGTAAAGGAGGAGGAGGACCAGACTAGGGTCCCTTCAGAACCAGCCAATGCCTCTCCTCCAAACAGGCAGGAGTTCACCATTAAGTGACAGGACACAACCTCTCCCAGAGGGACCTGTGTGCTGCACACGTGGTGCTCTGCCTCAGTCGTATGATCAAGTCATTGAGTTTAACCTCAAAAAGAGTTTTGTTGACTTTTTTTTTTTTTAACACTGTATAAGGGACAGCAGAACTGTCTCAGTGGTGGCAAGTACAGCAACAACAGAACACAACTTCATTGCAGATTTATGTCTGCAATGCACTGCAACCATCAAAATCGCTGTAATTATTCTGCTAGGTTTTCTTCTTCCCACACCTGAGAATGACATATAAACCACCATTGGTTTGTTGTTTTTGGCAGAGCATTAGGGATACTAAGTTATGTTTGAAAGATCTCAATAATAAATTACCACATTAGATGTTACCCATTACAGTTTTCAATGAAATGTTAACTTCTGTGGGAATTAAGGTGGCAAAAAAACCAGCAATGAAAAGTAGAGTGTTCACAGCTACTATACAATGCATTTCTTTTAAACCAACAAAGCAAAAGGCTGCCAAAAAGCAAGTAGCTTAGCACCAGTTTCTGACTTTTACTATGCTGAGATGTAAACCAACCCAGTAACAGGGTGTTATTTCATTAGCTGGCTCTTAGCACGCTGTGTTTCAGTAACTTACTCAAAGGGATCGCTGGGATCAGGTTTCTGTAACTCAGGAGGAATAGGGATCCTCTTGTAGTACATCTCCCAGTCAAATGCCCCTCGCATCGCGTCTCCAGCCTGAGTCTCGTATCCAAAGTGGTCGTGATCAATCACATCAATCATAGGGCAAACGATAGTCTTGCGGTTTCGGGCGATGCGATCTGAAGATTGGAGAAACATGTTAGAAAACCCGCACCAGTTGGCTCCTTTGACCACGAAATTACAAAAAAAAGAGCGTCAAAATATGAAGCTGTCCAGGAACGACACAGTTTTTTTCCCATTCCTTCTCTTTTGGGCAGATGCTCCAATTTATATCAATTTGTCTGCTACTTATGCAGTAATTAATAATTGAGATAAAAACACCAGGCAATCATCACCCAGAAGCAGAATAGGAGGCCAGAGGCACACTACAACAGATATCTACACTGCCAGGCTAAAACCAGACCCTCTTGTGCTCACTGAGCAGTCCTCATTTTCACAAGCAACTGGGGTGTGACCCTTTCTGCATGGATCCAAATCCAGGGAAACAACTCACTGCACCACCCAGCTCTAATTGCTACACCAGGATCTGGCAGAAAGCGTTTCAGACTAATGGCGTAACTACTCTCAGCAGGCCCAAGAAAGGCAAGTGTTACCTCCTCCCCTCAACCTTTTCTTCCAACCAAATACAACAACACAGGATTAATTCCTGCATAAGCATCTGGAATTTCTTAAATACTTTATTAGTGAGACAGTCTCTTGTTAGAAGTTAACTTTCAGAGCAGAGGCGACAAATGATGTCTCAGCTTCCAAAACACGTCTAACACAAATCCTTTCTGTGCTTTAAAATCAGAGCATACTCTACGTGCTCTCATTTAAATGACATTTGAGCTAATTCTGTCCTCCCTCCCTGGGGCTCATAAAGCTGCAAATGTTTTACACTATTGCCAGATATAAGCTGTAGTGAAAGCAAGGGGATAACCATCCAACAATCCTGCAGACAAATCTGACTTGTGTTTCTTAAACCTCCACCTGACTATTTTTGCCAAAGCCTATGTGACAAAGTCACACCTCAGAGAGAGCTTTGGCAGGTCACTTGCCATGGGCTTGTAGAGGAGTTTGGTACTGGCCAGAGGCAGACAGGTACCAGAAACAGATGGCACTGTCCCTTCAATTAATCATCTCTGAAAAGAGCTGACATTGTCAAACTGATGACTCCTTAAAGATGAAGCACTGCCTTGGAAAAGAGTGCCCCTGTTCTACAAATACATACCAGCAGCTCTCATTCACAAGAAGTATTTTCCACAGGCTTGCAGACTACAAAGTTAAATATAGTTATATAGGAGATAAAACCTCTAAAAGCTACTCAAAACCTGTATGTACAGATCTTTTCTGTATGAGAAAGCCATTCTTCTCTGCAAGCTGCTGAATGACCATGTGATAGTTTACTTTTCTAACAAGCTGTAAATTATTTAAGATTTCATTTAGTGAGGCATGAGAAGAATATGATCTCTGCTCTCTAATTAACCAAAGCATATGACGGGGTTATTGCACAGTGTAGGACCGCGGAACAGAAAAATCCTTGTATTAAAGGCTACAAGTTGCCAACAATTCACTTGAGTCTTTTGGTTGGTCTGTTCTCCTTTTTATGATGTTTCGTGTTCCTTTTGTCCATTTACAGTATGAGAGGAAAGCAGCAGGTGGAAATAAACCGAATTTAACCCCCCCACACTCACCTAACAGGGGTGGCAGCCAGTTCACGTTGGCCTCGCAGTGGGAATCCAGGAAGGTGATGACGTCCCCTATGGCCACAGAGGCCCCCAGCATGCGAGTCCTGATCAGCCCTTCCCTCTTTTTGGTTCGGAGGATTCGTACATTTGGGAACTGGGCCATATAATCCTCCAGGCGTTTCTTCAGGTGTTCTGTACGAAGAGGAGAAATTTGAACACTGTAACAACTAATTTCTTAAAAATGCGGCTCCGTCTCTACCAGAAGGGGATGACTTTGGAAGTACGACCTGAACAGTTAACAAATGCAGTAACAGGAAAAAGGAAGTAAGAATAATTGCTTTTAAATTCCAGGTTTAAAAATAACTGCTTAAGCGAGACTTTTGAAGATGTTCCAAAATCTTAGAAGCAATTAAACAGAAAAGAAAAAAAAGAAAAAAAAAAGGCACTAGGAGAAGACGAAGGAGTGCTGGATGAGAAAGAAAGCAGCAGAGGAAGAGGAAAAGGAATAAAAAAACCAGATGGCAGAACTCAGCTGGGATTCTTGGACACTTGTGGGAAACCAGAAGAGACACAGGGCAATTTACTTTCAGAAGTAAACTGCACTGAGTGCATCAGTGCTTTTAAGTTGTGTTTGGTTTCTTCAAAACACACAACATGACATCCACTCATGCATAAATAAAAACCAGCAAAAAGCCTAGTCAGACACCCCTCTGAGCCACAAGGCAGGTACAGCCACAGTGGGTATGGGGATGGCTTTGTTATGTGCTTATCAGAGGAGATATTTGCATTTAAATATGGAAATATTTACACTGCTGAACATGGACTGGAGCCACATCTGAGTTAGCACAGACACTGGCAGTCACCATGATTAACAAGAATTCAAACAGAAGAGCTGCAGAGGAAGATCACTGAGTGATCAAAACAACGGACAGCTTGTTCCAAAGTGGAGATAAGAAGCTTGGTCTACATAAAGAATAAGGGGCACACAGCTGTCTTTACATCAAAGAGTGCAGCAGCAAAGAAAAACCTAAAAATAGGCTGAGCTGACACTGGCCTCATCACTAATGGGTTGATCTTTCAGCATCTGAAGCTTTGACTTACTTGACAGCAAACCTCATTGAGAGCATGCCAGGGACTGTTCATTAATGCCCCACAGCACCCACTGCCATCAGCAACCCATGGAGGAAAGAAACCTTGCTGGGCAAAAGTTAGCTTGTTAAATCTAAGCAAACGTCTTAAAATCTCACACAACAAAACCTGAGTAGAGGCAATCACTGAAACACAAGTAACCTCGCAGGGTTATTTGTCTTGACTGCAGGGAACACATCCACTCCATTCTGTACAGCACAGTTCTCCTCAGCTTCCAAAGCAGGCATGAAAGGCAGGGGCTGGAAAGGCCAACAGCATGAAGTGCCCTTGAACGGGGCACCAGGGAGGCCGGGCATTGGAACAGCTCTCTGGAAAGAGCAAAGGAGCAAATAAACTTAACCCAGTTCTGAGCTCTCCCCCTTGGTGCTGACCTGGCAACTGTGGAAAGAGGCAGAATCCCTCTGACTAACACACATTCTGCACCTTCCCTTTGAAGCAGCCATCGCCCGCCTTCCTTCAAAGATCACCCAAATCAACTTCCTTGCCTTTGAGGTATTCCTAGCAAGCTCTTTGCCCTGTTCAAAGCTTTGTTCATTCCCCAGGATTTTCTTTTCACAAATCCATTTTAGTGTTTTGCCTGGCAAGTCTAATTGTCCCACAATATCTACACAGGTTTCCCCGCTCAATAGAGCCCTTAGGACTTCTTGCTGTCTAGTGTGCTTTTCCCTCATTCTTTTCAAATCTCTTCTGAATAGATCCTCTCAAGCAACCAGAAATTTTGTCCACTCAATTACAGATTTTTCAAATGAGGGCCCTCCACAGAGACCAGACGTATTATTAGCTCAGCTGCCTTCCTCCTGAGGCACTGGGTAGACTTAAAACAAGAGGAAAAAAAAAAAAGAGCAAGAAACGAAAAAGCTACCACCACTGTTTAACATCAGAGCTCATCCCTTGCCATTGTTAGTTTATCACAATAGACTGTTTCATCAGAGAGAACAAACAATCCTCACTTCAAGCATAAATCAGCTAAGCCCAAGACAGGAAGTAGACCTTAGTTAATGTACCCAAGGCCAGATAAACATGAGAGTGGCTGCTGGTGCTCATTAAAATAAAGGAGGGAACCATCACACAGAAGCTTTTGCTCTGATTCCCCAACAGTAGGCACAGATACTGCAGCACTTGGAAGATCAGACCCCAACCCAAACCTCTGAAACACTGGAAAGTCTTAAAAAATCCAAAGCTCTCAAACAGTGTAAAATATATAGAAAACTTCTGCAACTCTTTGTCAGAAATGAGAAAACAAGACCGTGAAAGATCCCAGAGGTTTGTCTTCCATCTGTGTACTGGTCATTTTACATTTCAGCATCATGTATCTTTCTGAACTGTTCTGATTTGTTGTGCAGTTTCATCTGTGCTGATGCCTGAAGGCAGCTGAACCAATTCCTCCAGGGGTAGGAGCAGAGCACGCTCAGCCTGCTACCAAACATGAGTATGTTTGGGGATCTGGTCCCACACATGAACACACACACCCCAGAAGGTGAATAAAGAGTCACTGGGCTTGGCCATATTTGTCATGACAATGACAGCTGCTCTGCCCCAGACTGACTGAGGAGAGGTTGTTTTATACCTATTAATGAACAAGTAGCAAAAAACTGAGAGATTCCCCATTTTTATTGTGTAACAAGGGAAAAGAAGGTACAGGAGCCTGAGTTTTCTCAGGCAAAGAGACAGCAGGGAGACTAATCCACTGACTTCCCACTGCATTCCCAAATGCTGGGTTTGGTTCTTTAGCACTTCTTCACTGCATTTCCATAGTAAAAAAATACCAAAGCATTTCACACCTGCAGTGGGTAGCCTGCTGTACACTGCACTGGTGAGAAGTGTCTCACATAAGGAATATTATGCCTCTGATGGCTGGGAAAAGCAAGGAAAAGCTGCAGGAACTCCATCAGCACCCACGTATTCACACTGCTCTGCAGGGGACACACGTACTGAGTGCTGTCCTTCAGCCAGCAGGGATGATGCTCAGATAAACTGTTCCCAACTGCTACAGAAAAATCCACATTTGATCACTGCATTTTATAAGGTTAAGACTTCTGTATCATGAACTGCAAGTAGGCAGAGTTTATTGAATTTGCCTTTCCTAACTAAAGAGTCAGAGACTTCCAGGCAACCTCACAATGTACAAAATTCTATAAAACGTACTCTTCAAAGACAGAGTTTTCTTATTTCCTTATCCCTGGGCT
The DNA here is from genome assembly GCF_009829145.1 of Chiroxiphia lanceolata. Taxonomy (NCBI): domain Eukaryota; kingdom Metazoa; phylum Chordata; class Aves; order Passeriformes; family Pipridae; genus Chiroxiphia; species Chiroxiphia lanceolata. The sequence goes on from NC_045651.1 coordinate 12,852,925, forward strand.
ATTCCTACCACCCAGGCTTCTATATGCCCAGATAGAAAATAGTTATTTGATTCTATTTCAAGTACTGGCGCAATTTAGCCAATTTTTGCTTTTAAAAGAAAATATCAAAAAAAACAAACAAGCGGCATTAACTGCTAGAAAATTTTATGGGGCTTTAAAAAAATATACTATGGAATCTTGTCACACTGAGTAATTTTTATTACAAGGACAATTTTCTTTAATGAAAGTTGTTAGGTGAACTGGATGGATTCCAATGGCTGTGCCTACGCTGGGCACAGTAACACAACCCAAATATATAAATGAGAACAAGATTATCTGCAGATTAAAAACCAGGCTGGTAGCTTGCTAACAGACTTTGCAATAAACTTGATATACAGCATATACATTAACAGCACCAGTCAGGAACTACTGCTTTCTTTACTTTGAGCTGTAAATAAAACTGTGTGAAGAGAGCAGAGAAGCTTCAACAGCCAGCCTGCTTTACAGAAGCAGCCCTAATGCTTTCCAGAACAAGACATTTCCCCCCCCTCCCAGGTAAAATTTCCGTGGTGGTCTTACTGTACTTCTTCCTACTGGCCTCATCCAAGCAGAGCTGCCCTCAGATGCCACTGAGCATCTGTAGCATGGCAAGGGCTTTCCAAGATGGGAATTTTTCATGTCCAGTTGACTTTTCATTCCACCCACTGCACACCCACCACCTGAACAGGCACCTGAGACATTCAAAACCAAACATATGCAGAAGCTGGAGGAGGACAGAAGGGTCCAAGGATTTTTTTTTTTTTTTTACAATTTAAATACATAAGAAACAAGAGAATGTTTCTATGGGTCTATGGGAAAGGTAGCACTGCAGTTTCAGGGTCAGTGGGAATCAACTGTTCCAAGTCACCATCCTGGAAGTGGTGGAGTCACCATCCCTGGAGGTGTTTGAGAGGTGTCTGGATCTGGTGCTGGGTGATGTGGTTTAGGGGTTCAGGGTTTACAGTGATAGTGCTGGGTTGATGGTTGGACCTGACAATCTTAAAGGTCTCTTCCAACCCCGATAATTCTGTGATTCAGAGTCAAAGCAGCAGCTAACTCAACCCACCCCCTCATAGCAAACCGTGCAGCCCATCTCCAGGCAGCATCCCCTGCCTCCTCCCCGACTCTTTCACATCCCATCAGCTCAGCCACCTTTTCTCAGAGGCTTGTGCCAAGTCACCAGTAGGTTTGTAGCCTACTTTGAACGGATTTGGCCCTGACCAAAGGCATTTCCCCACAGAAATCAGAGGAAGAGATCCAGCAGTTCTCCAGTTTCTAACATCTTTCCTCATGCCTAAGTTCAACAGCTATTTGCCTCAAGAGCTGCTCTGCAGCACAAAGGAACCTCACTCCCTGGAGCTCACACGGTTTGGTTTTACAACTGGCTGCAGCTGCTGTAGTGACAGCTCACAGAGGAAGCCTGGCCTGTTTTGTGCCCTTTTCTCTTCCCCAAATCACACACCAAGACATAACATCTTTTTATGTATGTCCCTGCAACATCTCTGCAGTATTTGGCAGGGAAGGGAGTACCAATATCTGTCATTGAAAAAAAATTAACTCATTTTAAGTAACAGCCAGGACTTGAAACTATTAGAAATTTATGTCCTGAGAAAGAATTATGAATGAAACACTTCCCCTGTCCTACTAGTGGAACATTTCATGGTTCATATGATACTATCAGCTTTGGTTTCTGAATTTTACACTGTACAGCACATCTGCAACTCCAGAGCCCTTTGCCATATGTGTGTCATCAACCCAACCCAGAACGAGCAGCACTGCAGAAATCGGAAACATTCCCAGACACCTTCCCACGTTACTCAGATGCCACTGGTGACACCACAGTTCCCTCTGCCCTACAGCATCCTGCCTCCTGCTGAGGTGCTTTGCTTTAGTTTACACAGAAGGCTGAAGATGGGAGAGCCACTGCACTCTGAGAATTCAGGGAACTTTCCTGCTGAAGGGCACATGGCATGGGAGGAGAGGACTGAAGGAGCTGTAGAATTCCCTTGTAAGTAGACAGAGCTGGTTTCCCTTCCCTGCAGGTTATTTTGGCTACTTTCCAAAAACAAAACCTGAAGTGCCACTGCTCATGTAGCATTTATTTGCAGGTTATCCCAGCCTCCCATCTCTACCCTCCCTCATACACACATGCTTAAGATTACAAATGAATCCATTTATTTTTACTCCAATACTTAGCCCTAACGTGCTGTTTAACAATTTAAGAATGAATTATACTTCTTCCTGAATCCATCACAATGTGAAAGCCAGGCCTCCCTGAAATAGAAAATTCTAAATCATTGAAATTAACTTATCTCTCTGTTTTGGTGTAGATGAGTAATCCTTTGAAACAGCAAAATGTGCTGTTATCCAAACAGGCAGCACTTACACTAGTTTTAATTTTCTTTCAATGTTTTCATGCTCTGATCACTGAAGCTGGTTGGAAGGATAATAAATTGATTTAATAAATTGCACTATGAGCACCAGTCTCAATAACAGAAAACTGATGAGGCTGATCACAGCTTTCCAAGCTGTCTTCTTGCAAAGAAGAAAAAGCCTGGGATGGGAAAGAATCAATATCTGTTGTTTCACTGATTACAGTTCTCTGGTGGACTCCAAAAGTGGAAGGGGCCCAATTTCCACTGTCCATTCTGTACCAGTGTTGGGTCTCAGCACATCTTTACAAACAAAAACTTGGGGGAAGAGGGTTTCTGAGCATGGGACAATAGCTGAAAGTGTACCACCCCCCTTGGTAATATACCAATACATATCATATATAATACATAAGCTAATATAGCTAATACATCATCATGGTTTCGACTTTAACAAAGGTTAAAAGAGCTTTCTGAAAATCTTAGTGAATTTGTTCTCCTTCTCAACGTTTTAAAACCAAGCTTCCATTTCAGGTGTGGAAATGTTGGGCCCAAAACATAAACCAGACTGAGTTCTGGGACAAAGACCACTGGTGTGAGCCAACACTGTGTGCTGGGATAAACTTCTGCTGTCCACCATCAATGACTTCTTCAGTTTGCAAAAGGAACTTTCTCAGTGCTCCCTCCATCCCACAGCAGACATCCAAACCCTGCTCAGATACGGCTTCAGGAGATACCAGCACTGAACACAGAGACAAAGGTGTAATCTTAAAATGAGAAAATGCACCTTTACTGGCATTAGCATATAAATACATTCAGACCCCAGGGAAAGTTTAGTAGGGAGGTACACAGGGAATAATCATTTTAGTTATAGCATAAAGTCTTAATCTCTCAGGAAAGTGTAATTTGTAAAGAAAGTCTATTCCAACTGCATGTTTCTGAGAGAATCCAGAAAAATCCATTTACTCATCCTTCCTTCATGCTGTAAAGGTTTAAGCACCTTTTGTTTCTCAGGAGCAGTGCAACCAACCTGTGGTGGTGTGCATCAATTCTTAATTCCTGCACACTGACTCCCTGGCCAACCCACAATATCAGTTTTTCCTCTTGTGCCATAACCCATCTTTCCCAGGGGAAACAGTTATTCTCATTAGTTTACTCTTCTGCCTTCCCATTTCATTAAATATGTATCAAGATTAAAGCACCCACTTAGGTTTTCCCTCTTCTGTTGACTACATTTCATCTAAAGAGGTGATTTTGTTACTCTCAGACGTTTCCTGTTGATTGCTTTTAACCTCAGAGCTGCTGTGCTGACATAGACACTGGAAAGCTGCAGGTTTTGGCCTACAAAGCCTTTGTAGCTGCTAAAACAGGAGTGAATTCCTTGCAGTACACTTAATATTCAGCTCAAGTTTGATGTAGCCATGGTGACTGGCAGGAAGGGCATTACTGTCCCAAATACTGCCTTCAACCCGAGGAATCTGTGCCCTCATCTTAAGGCCACATCAGTTGATTTGATTACCCAGTTGTTTAACCAAGGGAATGTCTGTACTCTAAAAATCTTTAATTGCCTTGATCCTACACCATCAACTGCTCTCTGAGCACTGGAGAGATAAGCAGGGGTGCAAAAGCATCTCAGAAGTTTGTTGCAGAAGCTGCACTGGGAGAGTGTCAGGATACAGCCCCTGCTGACAGCTACGTACTGCCTGGTGTATCATGAACCTAAAGCCTATGACCAACAGCAAGACAAAACTTACCATCATGTGAAGAGATGCAGGCAGATGAAGTGTTAAGACGTTTCATACTGAAATATTTTGGAACGTATCAAAGCTGCGAGATTAAAGCCTTAAAAGTCACTGAGTTTTGCTGGGGAAAAAAGAAAAAAACCCCAAAACCAACAAAGACCCCAAAACAAACCAGTCCTCAGAGATTTGGCTTTGTACACGAATAATGCTGATAAAGGCAAAGAACTTCTTGGCCTGAAAGTATTTGCTCTGTGCAAACCATCAAAAAAAGAAATATTCCAGAAAGAGCACAAGAATTGACAGAGAATTCTGCTCCAGACTTTTGTCTTGTTAGAGATCAGTCTGTTAGGTCCAAGACGTAACCCACTTGAAAGTGGCTTTGATTCAGTAGGAATGCACCCCTTTGGATCCCAAAGGCTCTGATCTCAAGTGTCTAAGTGAGGAAGAACAACTATGAAGCCTAAAATTAATAGCACAGACCCACAAAGGTTTTGGTCTAGGGTTGCAGCCAAGTAGAAGAATATTGGAAATCTAACTGATAATACTTCATTCCTACAATAATGCTTATACAGTAATAACCACAAATGACAAAGCAAAAACATGTTTGTCTTGTAGTCTGTATGTCAGAGAACAGAAAACAAAGTATTTGGCATTTGGCAAATGAAAAAATTGTTAATACAGCTGCAGGGAAAACACACACATTTGACAGGTAGTAACAAACTCTGGTATGTCAGAAGTATATTTTATAAACTCACACTCAACTCTTCTTCTAGACCTCTTCACCATCAGTTCCCAACACTCTTGTTTACTTAGGAGAAATGCAGCTATCACAATAAGTCAGTGACATCTGCTAGAAAGGTCAATAAATCTATTAAAACCTGAAGCACAAATCCAGGCCTGTTCACAGCTGTGCTGATACCAGAACTAAACCATCTCATGGGTAATATAGTCTTCAACTGACACATTCATTTTGGCTGGATGACAGAGGGGAGGGCAGGACTGAAAGCTGAAGGTACCTGCTTTTAAATCCTGAGCCTTGGCTCCCACTGTTCAGCACAGGAAACTACTGTGTTCCATTGGAGCATCCCCGGCGTGGGGGTAACAATGGTCCTCATGGCACTTGGGAATCAATGCTACAGTGACAGAATGGTGTGGCAGTTCTTTACTAAGAAACCATCACTGCAGCTAAAACTAGATAAGGAATGTGGTTTAAATTATCCACTTTTCTTTTTCAATTGCAGCAGCATTACCTTCCAATTTTCTCAAAGTGAAGAAGTTTCCACCTTTTATCAAAGTCCCTGTGTGGAACAGCTGCTTTGTTAACACCACCCCCAAATGCAGGTTGAAATAGCAGGAACTATGATTACCAGTAATAGATACCATATATGAGCACTGGCAGAGGGTGTTTGAATCACATTTCTAATTAACTTCTACAGAAAAGCAGCTGTAAAGCATTAAAATGCTGATTTGCACTGCAGCTGGCAGATATCTAGATTTTTTTGACTCCTTGAAGTACATGTCCTCATCTGCTAGGTGAGGAGAATAAAATTAAAGCTATTTTCCTGCAAAGTTTCTCTGATAGAAGCTACATGCATAAGGTTTCTTAGTAGCAAGCAATGCACTCAGATTTATTTAATGAGCTGTAATGGAAACTCTGCTCTTCAATTATTTATTTTTTTTTTTTTAAACTTTAGACTGCCAGACATCCTTCACTACACAGTAATTAGTTAAGAAAGGGGTCACAGTAAACTGGACCTTTGAAAGCCACCTCATCTGTTTTCTAGAAGGATCTTTCAGCCACAGCAACTGATCTTACAGAAATAAATACAAGATGATGAAAAGTAAACTGGTTAGTTAATTTAGGCTGTCACAAACAAAGCTGCAGTAAGCAATTGCAATGGGCCCTCAGGTCTCTTAAAACACTAGAGAATAAACTTTTAATGCTCTCCAGCCATTTTCTAATGAACAGTGCAGGTTTTAGATATCCCTTTATGGAGGGTATATGTGAGTACAGGCAGTAAAGACACATTCAAAATGAACACTTAGAAAAGGAAAACATAAAATCGAATCTCATCCACATCTCACTCTGATCCAAACAAGCTCTGTCACTGTTATCTGAAGTATCCCACACCCACAAGACACTGCCAGAAATGGAGAATAAAAAATTCCTCTCTTGTCATAAACTAAAATCAGACATCTGCACCAGGTTTTATTTTATTGCTCCACTTAGTGCTCACTAATGGAGTATTGGTGGGTACACAAATTCACTCCACAAATACACCCTAGCAAGGAAAAAGCCTCTTTATTCTGTGACATAATTCACAAAAATAATCTTTTTATCAGTTGTTTGTGACAATAGTTGCCACAACTTCTACGAGTGACCTTGAAAGCAACACTTAAGAAAAGGTTGTGGAAAAGCATAGCTGCCCCCCAAAAGCTTGGCTTTTTCTTCTTTTCTAAGTATGTTAAGGTAAAAATCTTTAAAAGAATCATATTGATAATTCAGCAAGAAATGCTCTCACCACTTTGTCCTAAGCACAGTCACTCCATATTCTGAGATGTACTAACCAGATGCACTTATCGCATTTAAGAGAAAAAAAAAATTACTTTTACAGTGCATGTGCCTAAAGATGAAAAGATAATCTCTTTAGATGCATAAATCCTTTACTGGTCCATTTAAAGATCAAAAAGAACTCAAGTATTAAACCTTTTTCTATTTCAGATACTGAGAACATGATTTCTTTCAATTAAGGCCTGGCAGATGTGGTTAATGGAACAGAGCAGTATTTGCTACATACCTGATGCTGCACCAAATGACACATTAATCACCCCTTGCCTTCTCCCTCACTCCACTACTTAGTGACTTCTGCCCTGCAGACCAAATTACGCTGCTCGTGGTTCAGCCAAGTTCCCTTACTCACATTTGTTTTTCCATTCAGAGTATCCCACACCTCCAGAATTACTTGCACTGCTATATAAAGAGAGGTTTAAAATGCCACGGGGATTTGTCTGTAAAGGGAAGAAGGGGGGTTTGGCTGTGTCTCCCTCTGACACTCGGGAACAGTTGGGCTCCAAGATTCCCGTGCCAGTGGATGTCCCAGCCAGCTACAGGGAGTTTTGACGGCACAAGGCGCAAAGCAAAGGAAGCTGATGGGCCCTGCGTGAGGGGAGAAGGCAAAGGAAGAGGAATATGTTGGTCAAAACTCAGGGCTGAGATGACACTCCTTAGGTAACACACCCCTTGGACTCCTCTATTAAAAGGCCTGAAAGCCCCTTGCTGCCTTTCAAAGACGAGCAGTGGCCACATGCCAGCTTTTGGGCTCACAATGCTCCGCTGTTCCCCAAAGAGCAGCTCTGCACAAAGCCCTGCTGAACGCACACAGCCAAGAGAAGAGGGATTAAAAGTAGGGAAAGAATAAGAAAAATTTTTAAAATGGCTGAACGAATAAACAGAATAGAATCCTAAATAAAGTTTTCGCAGATTAAGATAAGGCCCAAGGTAACAGGGTAGTCATGGAAGAAAGATGAAGCTGAAATCCATAACCTTCCTAATGACCACCCAAGGGAAAATGAGATCCCATACATATTACTCAGAACAAAACTGTCTCCTTGAAATCAACTGCAGCCAAGTACTCATTTGCACAGCCTCCTGGATAACCACTCCCTAAAATAGACAGTATTTAATGTAAAAGCTAGGAGGTTCACATTGCAAATTGTGTCATTGTCACATCGGGTAAAATATATTGAAGTATTTGGGCTGAAGCTGTTGTTGCCTTCCAGTCACAGGTGCAGATTTTGACTGGTTACTCTAAGAAGGATGCTCAGTTTTCACGTATTGCCACTGTGCAGACACACAATGCCATAAGGCAGAGAGCCCTGCTGGGTTAACACTTCCAGAACAATCCTGATGTTTGGAGACTGCAGTATTTTCAGTGCTGCCACATTCGGCTTTATTATTGTACCAACACAGTGCTTTGCATGTAACTCATGCTTTGGAGATGACTGATGCTGCGGTTCTCTTCTTCAACAAGGGACAACATTTGTTCTAAAACACTGTCATTTATACCAAAGTAATCTTAAAAATGAGTAAGAACAGGCTGTCACTCAATATGCAAATAACTGAATGCAGAGACGTGACTTTTATATGAAATTTAAGCACTTAGCCACTATCACTGATCTCTGTCAAGCTAAGCCATAAAATAAGATAAACCCAAAGTACTTCTGAGCCCCCGTGTGGGGCGTGTACCCTTTCCTCTCTACACACAGTCAGCCCTAAGTACATGGCAAGCTGTTTCTTTTAAATGACACTCAACAATGAAGTCACAGCCTTCTAGCACACAGTAAGCTTAAAATGTTTATGTTTTTTCTTAAACTAAGTCATTGAAAGAGTGATTGAACAGCAGAACAGGGGCCCCAGAGACATTATGGAGTTTCCATCCTTGGAGATTTAACTTGAGTGAATAAATAAGATCTGGATAAATCTGCTGTAGCTGAGGGGTTGGGTTAGATGATCTCCAGATGTCCTTTCCAACCTCAACTATTTGTGATTCTGTACACGTTCCAGTCCAACCTGCACCTGAGATGCCTCCTCCAAAACAGAGTTTGCCTTCTGCCTTTCACCAGTAGCACTTGATGTTCCACTGCTGTACAGAGCTACTAAATATGTACCAGGAGAACAGCAAAGAACAATCTGAAAAGCATCCTGCAAAGAGAAAACGTGCTACTCCTTCAGCTTAAGGCTGGTCATTTATTAGTGAGAGACAGAGGACAGCTTTACATTTGTTCATGCAGACACAGACAGCTTATACAGCACAGGTGTTCACAAGCTACAGGAATTTGGTGGAGACCAACAATTCATTTTGTACACGACAGACACCAGAGCTGAACAGCTCGATTTCTCACCACAGCCAATTCAGACTGCAGGTCTAGGGACTGAAGCAGACCCTGAAGAACCATGAACTGCCTGTCTGTTACTCGTTGCCTGCTATCAATAACAAAATGCCATCAGAGCTGACAGAAAAACCCTGCAGTGTTACAAACTGACCTGCAATTCCATTTCTCTTCTCCTCCTCCCATTTGTATGATATAATAGAATCCACTTCCCACTCAGCAGCATGGTAATTAGATAATCAAAAAGCAAACAAATTTCACATGACAGTCCTTAGGAGAAAACAGATATACATGGAAAAAACATTTTAGTTTACTTAGGGCCATTCTGGCAACAACAGGCTCAGAGGGATATAATTAGTACCCTGCAAGCCAGCATATGAAAAGGCTTAATTTAACTGAGAACAGACCCAAAGAATAGCTATAGAAATTAAAAGTGAAGGCACAAATCCACACAGGACTGCCACAGCTAAGAGTTTTTATGATCAAGAATTCTAAAGTCATAATTCTCATGTACTGCATTCTGATTTCTGCTTATCCAGAAGGACAGGCATTATTTTGGACCAGTCTGCAATAGCTGAGGTTAATCAAATCCATAGAGGTCAGTCTGTGGGGCTCCAGCAGTTCTCTGTACCATGCAGGGAGAAGCAGCCAATGCTTCTTCAACAGCAGTCTGCTGAATTGATGCCTCCCTCTTCAATATAACCTATATTCTTCTGCACATTAAAACTCTACAATTGTTTTGAAATGGGAAGAAAGTTCTTCTATCATCTTCTTCTATCTCAAGTAAGTTTGTGGGGAAAAAAGCATTATAGCAGTCCTAATGGGAATGCTACATTGATAGCAAAGACTACCAATAGAGAAAGTAAAAACAGCCCTGCAATATTTACTCTGTTGTGACCAATGGCACATGCTGGAAAGCAGCTTCTTTTAAGCCAACCCAACCTACAAAGGGAAACCCCACAGAGGAAGATTAAAGTGTCAAGAAAGAGCTGTTGGAGGTGGCAGCACAATCTGCACCTCAAGGCAAAGGGATCCTCCCACCACACTGACTGACCCCACGGACAGCCCTTCCCAGCGCTCTGGCTGACGTGGAATCCAGCATGAAATCTGTGTGAAGGAAGGCTCCAGTACTTTTTTTTTTATTAGATTTTGATCATTTGCATTGTACTGCAGGCAGGCAAAAAAAAAAAAAAAAATCCCAGACAGCAAGTTCTTCCAGCACATTTTGACTTTTCAAATACAAAGCAAAGGAAATGTTTCAAAAACATGACCTGCAAAGCTTTTGCTGCTCGCTGTTAAGATATGCTGTCATCAGGACAGCATTTTTTGGATGAAAAATGGTTATTGCTAAAGGTCACAGAGTTGTCTCTCTCAAACAAATTAAGAAATAAATGGCTGCTGACACTTCCAGATGATGATTCATCTGTCCGAGATCTCCAATAATGCAAAGCCACACAACTGCCCCCCAGGTTTGCTGCAGACCACAGCAGCCACCAACTAACCCAGAAATCTGTCTTCACTCTCCTGTCACTTTGTTAGCCAACTTCTCAATCCTCTTTATAGACACACCAGAAATTCCTTATTCTCAAGCTAAAAACCAGATGAAAAACATATGAAAGTAACATCTGTTAGGAGAAACAGTTGTATGTGCAGTAGCCAGATTTCCACACTTACTATTTCTATTATTACCAAAGTCGTCTTTACTTCATGTGAAGCAAAGATTATCCATGTATGAGACACAGAGATGAAAGAGGCTCATGGATCAGCACCAACATCACCACCCACAGAAATCAGTGCAACAACAGAATAAGAGAGTGTATACAGCCTCTTTGCCAGGAAAGGCCAAGTTGATGAAGGTTATTCTTTAAAGAGTTATTAAAGTGCTAAAGATCTGTTTAGACAACCCTCGAGTGAAAGGCCATCATAGGTACAGCAGAGATATCTGATGTTTTATCTTGTCAGAGTAGCCTCTCGATAAAAAAAACTAATAACAGATTTTTACTGAGTGATTATTCTTTCCATCTTTGGCTTTTCACTGGAGTTTATGGTGACTATTTACTGATCTCTTCAGGGAAGGAGATGACATTTACTGTTCAGACTATGCCCCTCTGATCTCAAATGTGGCCTCTACTATCACTACATCCAACAGTGATTCCATAATTTTAGAAGAAAGATGCTGTTACAAATTTGTAGGACTAGCATTTGAAACAGAAGCAAAGCATTTCACTTTGCAGCAAACGCAGAGGATCAATCATTACGATTTGAAAAGAAAAAAAAAAATCAAGAAATCTCATTCTTTTTACTCACCAGTTTACGCTCACCAGTTCTGTGGCACAGCTGTGACGATCATCAGCTTGGACACAGGGTTTTTATTATCTGCCCAGTTTAATCATAACAAACTGATAACCAGAGCAGTGACCTAACAGTCCAAATCCAAGAACGTGTCCTTTACAAACATATAATATGTGAAGCAAAAGTTTTCTTGGAACTTCTGCTCCTTCCTGCATTTCAGTTCGATGCATTAAACTTTCAGTTCTCAGTTATTGGGCTGAAGTGTTTGTTGGGGTTTTGTGTTTGTTTTGTTGTTTGGGTTTTTTTTTTTTAAATACATACAATGGATAAATCACAACCAGAAGTTTGTAACCATCAACCTTTCAAGTCATGATCAGGTGTTTAGGACTTAAATGCTTTCTGAAGATAAGATCTACTTAAACCCAGTGAGGGATGTGGAAGCCAACCCCAGTGTGGTTAATAAGAAAAATGCAGATACAAAACTGACAGCGCTGAAGGAAAAATGTTTCATCCTAAACATTGTCCCAATGTGCATAAATCAACTGTGCTAACAGGAAAATACTGTTTAAAAAAACCAAACCAACCAAAAAAAAACCAAACCCCAAACAACCAGAAAACCCACATCAGGTTTTTATTAACACTCTCTTTGCCTAAGTGTCATTCTCTTCCCTTGACAATTTTGCTCAATGTCCAGCACCAGCAGTCTTTTATATACACCTATAAACTGCTGCTGCATACAAATTGATCTCAGCTACCTCTTGCAACCTTTGTGGCAAAGCTGGGCAACCAACAGAGAAGAGCCTGTATCTTATCAGAGACAGGTGGAACAGCAAGAGCAAGCTGGACAAACAGCACAGGTACAGATTGGTGAGCAGCAGGGGTGGGAGCCAGGAGGGCTGGCTGGAAGGGCATATCTAGAAAACAAGGAAAACAGATCCACAGGAAACCAGATTTCATTACTTCTGCTTCTCTGAAAAGGACCCCATTTGTACAATTTAGCTGTGGTTACAGCATGAGCTTGTCTAATTTGCTTCTAGACTGAGTAGCAATAAAGAGAACTTGTTAGGAGGGTGGGTTTTTCTTCTCTCAGCTTAGCTTGAAAGAAATCCTCTAAAGAAATACCTATTTCATATAAAATTGATTTGTTCAAAGCAGCATGCCTTGCTTCCAAACTAATGAGAGAAGTACTTTGGAACAAACACTACAGCTTTGGGTAGTGCCTATTTGGAAGTCAGTAAAGGTCAGAACATTGAACACACACAAGCTTGTTTCCAAGCTCGTTTAGCAGCTTCCTACATGTCAGATTTTTTGGAGATGTATCCTTTAGTATCTGTATAGAGAGCTCTTTTCCCTCAGCTGAGTAATACCAGTGGCTTGAACTCTGCAGCTCATAAAACTAAATAGTCTTAGTAACTTTAAAGGAGAAAATAGAGTTGCTAGATCTGACCATAACCTCTTAAAGTCACTGTACCCTCTTCAACACAAGAGAACACCAGCTACTTCAGAGGACTTGCCATGGGATCTCTCCAGCTACCTGATGTCTACATGATAGAGGCATTCACTATTCCTTCACTTGCCTCTTCCACCGAAGCAAGGATGCAAACTACAAGAAAAAGTGTAGCTTAATTTGCATCATATAGCATTTAAACAGTTCAGAGAAAAAGATCTCTTGCCTTTCTGCTACAGCACAAGTAGATTCAGTAACCACACACACACACTGCTGCTGCAATGACAAGTGGTTGTTCCCTTTGTGGTGATAAGTTGTGCCAGCAATTCCAGGCTTTTGCATTTAGCCCTTCATCCCAATCCAAAGTGACTACTCCGGGCAACACAGTACAAAATAAGGAGTGAAGTTTACGGAGAGGGGGGGAACAGCTCACTTCTTTTCTTTTGTTATTCCAAGCATCATAGCATTAACCCCAGGGTTAAATATAAGGGCTACACAGGCCCTTAGCAGAATATTAAAACCAGCTTCCCTGTTTCTTTCACACCACCCTTCACATCACAGGACAGCTCATGTCGGCTACAGCTAAACCAGCACACCCTGAATATGGAACATGAGGGTTTTTTTTCTTTCAAATGTACTAGAGCAAGATTCGCCTGAGTAAAAAACCTCAAGTCATTATACACATATTTGCAAGTTCATCGATCCCCTAGGCAGGGAAACACGGTGCTGTCACACAGAAACCATCATACCTCTGTCACTGAAGTCATCCACCAGCACTATCTCTGCTATCAGCTCAGGAGGGGAGCGGTTGAGGACACTGTGCACTGTCCGGAGCAGAGAGGACCATCCTTCGTTGTGGAACGGAATTATCACACTCGTGTTCGGAAGCTTCTCCAGGTACAGCTTATTTTTGCAGCTGGACACAGACAGAGCAAGTCAAAAGGAGCTGTGGGAAAACACCAGCACTTCCATACTAATTACCATCAAGTAACTTAGTTCATTCTTTACTCCCCAAATTGATGCAAAGTACCTGAAAAAAATCCAGCGACTTTCAGGACTTATCAAGCCAGTGTTGACCTGATCTAGTCTACCTGGCCAAAATAAGACCCAGCAATTCCACGTGAAGTAGAGACTGTTAATGGTCAATGACACTTAGCAACACACAAAGCCAAGGGGATCAGTTCTGCAGGCAGAAGTAAAGGTAGCTGGACTTTGAACACAAATCACCAGAGGATTTGGCTAAAGCTGGAAAGTTAAGTCTGCAGAGACGGGGACCCCTTGAATTTGGGGTATTTCCCCACAGCATTAATCTTAATTTTCCTTGCCTTGTGAGGTTGTTTTCAAGGCAGTTTCATAAAGAGAATTCCAACTGCAGCATAAAGGGCAGTGTTTATTTCCTGCTCATGTGGCCCTAAGTGGAGTCTGAACCTTGTTAAACAGGTAACAAAGGCCGCACAACGAGCAATTGTAGTTAAAAAAATACCTGCAGCTGTTCATTTGGGGTCAAAAATCTATTCCATTCCTAGAACCTCATGTGTCCAGTACAAAACAGAGGTGGTTATGTGAATGGAGGTGTCTGGAGTGTAGTAATGACAGTGGCAGCAGGACCAGCTGCCCCCTGCCCAGGAGCAGGGGAGGGAGGTCACACTCTGCTCTCTGCCCTGCCACCTCTTGCACAGCCACCAGAGCTGATCTGCAGACCCTCAGGGAGGCTGTGTGCACAATTCAGTGCTTACACACAGTAATTCCCTCCCTGTTCCCCGGAAGGGCAGACGGGAATGAAAGCGGCTCTGGCAGGGGCAGCTTTTTCCTGGTACCTTTCCCAGGGAAGGGAGAAGGATGCACGTATGTTATACAAGCTCAGTACATCTGTGGCTACAGGAAGTTACTCTGGTGCCTGTGTGAGAGGACAGTAGCTTATTCTGGGTGTAATGAATTGTCCTGGGGCGCTGCCAAGAGCTTGCAGGCTGTGGCTGCAATGCACAGATGCAAGATGCAAACTGAAGCTGCATGGACTGCTTTCATCCAGCCCTTGGCATTGCCATCCTAACCTTCTTCCAATGGCTACTGGCTGTAATTCTGTTCCAATATGAACCAAGAGCCCTTGAATCTTTTCTAACTCTTCTTAAAGTTAGTCAGAAAATGAGAGTTCCAGTTTAACAAGTGGGAAACTTTAGCTATTAAGTTTAACCATTAAGCATGGAGAGAAATTGCTTCCCTCCAGCTACCACATCTACAATTGCTTTACAAGACCTGCAAAATTAGTATTTAATATTAAAAAACCCAGAAGCACTTAAAGAAAATGTTATCAGGGGAAGACATGACTGCTGAAACAAACAATTGTATGTGCGCACCAGGCAGATCCAGCACACGTCATCCTCCAGCTCCTCGGTTCCCACAATTAACAGAAAGCAGAGGTGACACACTATTTGCTATATAAAAGTCCACACAAACCATCTCATGCATCAGCTGCTTCTTTGTCCTTCCCCACCCAGGCCAGCTGTTGGGGAGAATACCATCTGTGGCCCCAAAGCTTAGGACAAGACAGATGATGCATTTTTCCCCCCGATCACCTTCTCCTTACGCTCCCTACTGCCTGCAGGCACATTTCCAAAGTCTCTATTACCTCACTGTATGTAGGAGGCTCTAAAAACACAGCTCCCTTCTTTCTGGAATACTCTTTAAGGACTTGTGTCTTTATGAGTAGGTCTCAGCCTAACTTTGTTATAAATTGCCCTCATCAACCTCCCAGGTAACACAAACCACACCATTTCAAGTATATCTTTTTTAATGGGCACAGCGAATGCACAGCAGACCTTTCCAGTCATGAATTCCTTTACTGCATATCTCCACTGTACATAACCCTGCTCCCTGCCCAGCTAATCCCAGCATCCATTAGGAACATGCTGTTTATCCTCTCCTCCAGGCCTCCACAATTACAACCTGCTACACTGATACGTCAAGCAACAAGCAAACTACTGCAGCAGCATCATTAATCACAGCTTAAGTAGACACTTCACTTCCTAATTTTAACTGGGGCTGGGGTTAGAAGCTTCACACTTTAAAAAAGTTTAAATAGCAGAATTAGCAACACTGAGTCAGCAATTTCAGGGAACAATGGGGAATGTGAGGTAATGTATTAAACCCTCAGATAGCAAAATACTGGCATTGTCTGACATTTAAGTTCTCAGAGCCCAAGGCAGACCCTGTAAATGGAGGCTGGGCAGAATTTAGGTTAGTGAAGTCAAACTGTATTTCCCAGAACTTGAGTATGGGCTGATCCACAAACATTTTCAGTTACCTGATTTATCTTTATATCTAAACATTTCAGCTGCATGTCTGAAATATTTATGGAGCTATACTCACTACTTTGTTTTATGTGTATATATTGAGAAAGGGTGCCAAGCCAGTCTATTTGATTAGCTTGCTGTGACTGCTGAAGAGGTAATATCTCAATTGTGCAGTTAAATTATAAAACCCGACTTCTGGAAATTATGTGAATAAAGTAGATGTTGAATTCAGATTTAGTAATTGTGATAAAACCAGCTTTACACAAAACGAGCTTAGATTCAAATGCCTAACAATGCTTTCAGAATTAAGAACTCCACACAGCATTTAAAAACCTCTCTGTTTTGTCTAAACAATGGCTAAGTCCTAACTGAAGCGCTTTTGCTAATGGAAAAAACTCCTTCTAGTTTGCACAAAATCCAGTTTAACACTATCTGAAGGGACAAACTCAAAAGTCAGCATTCAACTGGAACAAGCTTCTACTTGTAAATCGTGATGAGGCTGTTTTTATGAGGAAGATGTCCGAGAAAATAATCCACAAATCTGATAAAACTCTTCATACACAGCTGAGTGGAGCTGCTCCTATCTTGTTCTGCTCCTGAGCACTTCATGATCATTTCCAGCTAATGGCCAACATAAGAGGGGGACAGTGTTTAGTGACAAAGCCATCACCTGACTGCACTTAGGGCAGCTGTCGACCGAGTCAGACATTGACATCAGTTTCACCACAGAAAGAAAAAGTTCCACCTTATTAGTTGCTAAGAGCTGTTGGCTCTCTCAGGGGGCTCAGCAACTGAACTGTTGTGTTCCAAGAGGTGAAGGAAGTAGCCTCCCTCTGGGTTAAGTTCAAGATCTCTTCTGCACAGGGCTGTAAGTCTTTGGTAATTTTAAGTCTTTTGGAATCAAGAGGGGATTTTTTTCCCCCCCCGATTTGGTCTCCTCTATTTCCTGTTGCAATTACTATACACTGTTCTTTATTAAGGAGACAGTAAGACCCAGCTGTGAAAGGACTGTAGTTGATGAACAAAGGTATAAGAGTCTGTAATAAAAAAAGAACACACTCCTGCAGATGTGTTAATTTAGGGCTTGCAAACTTTCACTTGTAGAAATCCAAACTGTATACTCACTTTGGGTGTCTGATGTCTGGAAGGGAACGATTCAGGGAAATTTTATCACTCACAAAGATATTAAAGCCATTTTCCCTGTATGCCTGGTCCACTCGCTCTGCGTCAGTCATTGGGTAAGGTTTTCCCTGTTCTCCATTTCCTATGGATAGACAGAAAATAAATACACATCATTACTACTAATTAGTGCTTAACTAGCCAGAAACTAATCCATATAGCAAAAAAGAGCATCTTACAGTCCTTTAAAAATTCCTTCCTTAGTTTTGTGCTCTGTGTTATATTTAGCACCGGGTCAACTATGTCAATCTATCAATTTTATCTGATAAGTAGTTTTGCTACAAACCACTCAGCTGTGCAAATCACAGAAGTTAAGTGTACCTTCTAACACCAGAAGCCGACAAAGGACTTATGGCAATGCTGTGGAGGATCTATAGAACACCTTTTGTTTCACAGCAGAAGAATCCATATGGTTTGAATACCTCAGCACTGTCGGAATTTTCAGCACAGATGGATATGTGCATTTAGAACCTGAGCTCTTGCACTGAGGGGCAGAGCCCTTGCAGACACACCAGTGTAAACCTGTGATGTTCAAAATGGGCCCTTAGTTTATGAAATAAAACTTGCATGAATGTTATAGTCCAGAACATTTGTTTTATCCCTCTTCTTCTTTTATAGATCTCTTCTGGGAGAAGAACACACCTATTTGGTTTTTTTAAGTTTCAAAAAAATCAACACTGCACCTGTCATAAAATCCGAAGATACTTACTGATACATTTTCACCTCAAAATGGTTATTGTGGAGTTGGGGGAAAAGGAATTTAATTGGGATTAACACAGTTAAAGATTAACTGGCTTTAACTGCTGCATCATGTCAAGAACATCATTTTGACCCTGAACATGTTGTTTTACACTGAGCCTACCAAATAAAAGTAAATTACAATCAGTATTAAACCATTTTTATAGCAATCTTACATACCTACACGCTCAGAGTCCCTCCTTATAGCTTCGTTGTTATGCCAGTCCTTTTTTCTCTGTCCATCAGCAAAGTAAGCGTCTTTCTTTTGCCTCACGTATGATGCCTTTTAAATAAAAGATTGGACACATTAAATACACAACACATGCAACCTTTCCTTAACAGCCTCCCCTTCCTGTAAGAAGAGATTAAACATCTTCCTGAGGGTAAGTTCATCCCAAGCAAGTGGCTTGTAGCCTGAAAGGGGGAGGAAGGAAGTTTTGCTTGTCTCAGAACAGTACTTTATCTATAGCTGTTAAGTGATAATTTTCAGGGCACCATCATGTATGCAGAACAGTATTTCTTAATCAGGGAATCTATTAAAAACTCCCATTTTCATTTTGAAAACATCCAATACATCTTACAGCGTTTTTGTTAATTAAATAGGATGTAATGGGAGACCTATTGCAGGATCATTATTAATGAGCACACTACCACACTTGAATAAAATCAAAATAAGACTTAAAAGGTCATTTATTAAGACTCTTACTGCTGAACTTAAAAGCAAATTCTACACAAGGCATGAGGCCTGAAGTGAACCCAATTAGAGCTCCTATTTCATGATGTTGTCCCTAAAATTCAAAAGCAATGGGTGCTTTGGAAACAAGTCAGCAAATGAAGGTCATCACGAGCAATACAACATCTCCAGCTCACCTCTGACTGCATAGGTTGAAGAATCACATTTACTGAAGGAGAGGTTTCATGAGAGGCACTGCAAAAGCCTCACTGATTCCCATGACACAGCAGAAGGCAAGTGCAGCCCCAGAGCAGCAGAGCAGAGTGAAGAACCACACAATTCTGTTACGGAAGGGCTCACCTGAACTTGCCAAACATAAGCATAAAACTGAATTGCTTAACCTGCCTTGTGGTTTTCCAGCTGTCCCATTACACATCACTGCTCTCCTGAGATTTCTACCAGCTGATAATGCAAAAGTACTTTTAAGTGTCAAGATGAATGTGTGATCCAGGAACCAAACGGGCAAGAGAGCACCAGGTGGGCAAACTGAACACAGTGGGCAACAGCACTTCTGGGGAAACACAGTCCTCTAGTCCTGGGGGCTGGTGTCAGCAATGCCATCACAGAACACCTTGAAAAACATACACCACCCAAAAACCTAATGTTTGCTCCACCTCAGGAGGTTACTACTGCTGCTTTTGTGTAGTGGGTGTGAGCAGAGGTGGTTTGAGATGCTCCCTCAGGGTGTGATGGGCCAGGGCACAGTGTGGGCGAGGACCAGACAAACCCATCAGCATCTACCCATGGCTCCATCTGACCTAACAACCTCATGGACAATTTGCACAAACTCTACCTGGACCTTGTGCCAGCTAATGTGAACAGGTCTAGATGACAGCTGTGTGACAAAGAAACAGTGGCAGCCTGGTTATTTTTGGTGTAAAATTTGCAGCACCATGACGCAGCCACCCCATGCTACTGCAATAGTCCAGCACACCTACTTGTCTGGCCACCACAGCGGGTCTTAATTGTTTGGACAACATGTCACCCCTTCTAATCATCCCCACTAAATAACTGACAGAGCACACTACTGTTCTGGGAAGTATTTGCCTCTATTTTGCAAGAACCATCCTTTGCCAGGTCTGCTCTCTGGCCAGTCTCCTCTCCAGGATACTCCCCTGCCAGGAAAAGCCCTGGAAAGCTTTCACAGACCAGAGCACCTCCTTGCCAGGAGAGTTTTGCCAACTTTCTGAGCGCTAGGCTTGTGCACAAGTGTCATACTGGGCACAGGAACAACTGGCAAGTCTGAAACCTCAATATTTTAAGTCTTTTTTGTCTCTTGTTTATAGCACTCTGGACTGAACGTGCATACCTGGAGAATCACTTACAATGCCACTGTCCCTTCTGCCATTCGCTGAGATTCAATACATGAAAATCCCTTACCAGCAGTTACTCCAGAAACCCCACCCACCACTGCACAGGAGACCACTGCCAGAGTGTCCAGGGACTAGATCTAGAGGGAGGAATACACAGTGTGACCCTGAGCCTCACAACACAAGCCTGAAATACACCCCAAAGGACTCACACCAGTTTCTAAGGGAAGCCACACCACTGGGCTATCAGCTGTTTCAGGAGGGGCCTCTCTCACCATTACACAGCTGTACCACCAAAGCAGACAATGCTCATCTGGCCAAGCAGCAGCCTAAAAGCCATTAAAAAGCAGTTCCAGCCATCCCTGCTCAGTGTGAGCACCCCCAGGCTCTGGGCTGGAGTGATCCTTGTGTTTGTGTTCTCAATGCAGGATAATGTGAACAGGGAAGTAAATTTTCTGCCCAGCTTCAAGCCATTCTTCAGAGAGGTCAGCAGTGTGCATGTAAACATCCTCAGAGCAAGCAACGACCTAATGCAAGAAATTTAAACCCTGCAATACTGAGTGAAAGCAGGCAGTAGCACGCCATCCTCCAGGGCTGTTAAAATAAAGAGGAAAAAAAACAGAAAAAAAAATCACAGAGACTGCCACTGTATTACACACAGTACAAATCAGGCAGGAAGACAGTAGAAAGTCGAGTAGGTAGATGCATTACTTCTCTCAGGGATAAATTTACACATGAAAACATCTTTGAGCTGGGTTAAGCTAACCATGTCAAGGCCACACATGTCAGCAATTTGTAAACTTTAAATTAGGCAAGAAGGAAAACTATGAAGTACACACACCAGTTATTCAGACCTTTCTGAACTGCAGTGTTGGACTTCAGAAGTACACAGAATAAGAGTTATCTATCCTTACGTCCTGGGGAACAGGCTCTGTACAACTCTTAGTCTCGGAGACTTACAAGAAATAACCCCTCCACATGTTGGTATTGGCAAAGTAAAATGAGGACTGTGCAGGGTGAGTCACTATCTGTTCCTCTGCCTGCAGAGCTCATGATGTTACTGCCCTGCACAACCAACACCTAAAGAGATTCACACAAGAAAAACACACCAGGAACCTCTGTCGGATCAACAAACCTCTCCAAGTAGCTTTTAGAATCCTGAAGGGTAGACATAGCTGCAGATGGTAATGGCAGATGTGCTGCATTCTGGAGCTTTTTTTTGGTCTTGGGCAGAGAAGCTACATTAGCCAATCCAACTCAGAAATCCTCCATTAGATTTAATTCAACTTGGGTAAATGTTAAGAGGTTAGAATATTTCTAACAGTATCCCTCGCAAGCAAACATACGATGCTTACATTGGTTTTTCAGGTCGCTATTAAAACACCATAACTGAAAAGTCTGCTGAGTCATTGACAAGTTCTGTCAACAGTGTCTAAATATTAATTTTGAAGTGACTTTCAGTGCTAGAAAATGAATATCAATGTCTTTGCTTCAGCGACCTTGCCAGCCCTCACGATCCACACAGCCCCAAAGGGAAGGTGTAGCTGCAGCAGCCTGATTAGCATTGTATTTCTTAAGAACCACACTTTGAAGACCAACCTAATTTCAACAGACTACCAAAAAAAGTCAGTGTGAACGATAAAACACTGCCTCCCCTCCCCAAGTGCAGATTTTATGCTCATGTCATCACTATTGGCAGAACAGTGTGAAGGGTTGTGGGCACGATGCCATCATGGGCAGAGGGAAGTTGTGCACATATGTCCTCAAAGTCCCTCTCGTTGGGAGAATGGGCAGGTTGCTGACATTGATGCAGTTTTGGAAGCTCTTTTTTTCTTTTCTTTCCTTTTTTTTTTTCCCTTCCCGTTTTTGTAAAAGACGTCTGAGCTCTAGAAACACAGACACAGCATACCGGGACCAGAATGTTGCTTTTTTTAGTGGTTTCCTTCAGGGATGCTGCATGGAATTTGACTCAATTATGCAAATTACATAACTTGATGATACTCCTTCAACAGACGCTCTAGACTGTGATATCCAAGCAACCTGCAAAACACAGCAAGTTTCCTACGACTGACTTTTGCTTTAACTATTAAACAAGCATCTCATTTATGAGGAGCTATACCATACATATAACGCTGTTTTTCATCTCAATTTTCACTCTTATCCTAATTTTCCATTAATTCTAACTGCATGACAGGAGGCATAACATTTTTGTCCAAACCCACCAGCACATCTGCCCTTATCTGCATTTTAACTGTGGAATGCAGCAACCATTGTTTGACCGTTGCAGCTCTCCAGGCTGCATGGTTAGGGTAAAGTGACATTATGGATCTGGACTTCTGTCCCTATAAAAGAGATCAGCAATTTTCTGTTTTGCTCTATGTTAGCTACCCATTTTGCAAAAATATCATTGTTTTCTTAAATGGTCAATTGTAAGCAATATGCAAAAAGTACATTTCAAATCATGCAGGCTTCATTATGATCATCTAGTCAGACTATGTAAGTGCCCAAGCCATTGAATTCCATCCATTAACTCCTACAACAAGCCCATAAGTTCTATTTCAGCTCAAGCACATTTTCTTTTCCTTAAGAACTGGATGTTGTTTACCACTAAGGAGTGATTACTTCTGCAGCAATATCTTAAACTGTTCTCCTGCCTGTTTCAAGCCTTCATTTTTTAAAAACTGAAAATGAACTAAAGTAGAAAGGCATATTAAGCAATACATTGAAAATGGATTTAGACAGATTGCTGTAAATAAGCCCCTTCTGTTGTCTACCACGCTGTTACTTAACGCGCCGCCAAAGCAATTGATCAGCATTCAAATGCCAAATGCACAAAAATGGAATTTTAATTTTTTGTTTAATCACTATTTAGTGTGCCTGGCTCCAGCCAAAAAAAAAGAAGTGTGGATGGAGATGTAAGCCAAGAGTTTTCTACATATGAGGAAAAAAAGACTTGCCGAAGCACATACGCAAATCATGATGCTGTACAGATCTCAAACCCTGTTCAAACACTTGTTTTGCTGATTTATTATTTTCTTTTGAAACAAGGAGCTGTGATCAGACCCGAGAAGCTATGATCTCTGAAGACAGTGTTAAAGGGAGCATCTGTTCCATCCCAGGCCTCTTCATTTATCCCAGCACCTCAGCAAGTCTCTCTTGCACTTACATCCTACGACAAGATGTTGAAGATAACAAAATAATTAAAGAAAAATGGCAGGGAAAGGGAGAGCAAATTGAAACCATTCCTCTGTTTACTGAAGGAACTTGCAACCTGAGGTGAACTCGGTGGAACACACAAGAGTACACACTTGGGTGCACCCTAGTTGTCACAATCTGTGACATGGCAAAGCAGAAATAGGAAACATCTATAGTCAGATTCTCTCCAGTCTTTCAAAATGACAGTACCCAAGGTGTATGTGAGGTAAAACATCAGAGAAGCCAAGTCTGGCAGAAACAAGGAGGAATCCCCTCTCACTGCAGCAAGAAGCCCAGGTTTTAATGATCATGAGACCATCCACACTAAATGTAGGTAACCTTTTCATAAATAAATAAATATCAAGTGTTATTGCACCATGAAGAAATAAAATTCTTTTTTTTGTTTGTCAGAGCTCTATTAATGTGTGTTGAACAACAAACTGGTACAACACTCGAAACAGCATAAACAGCCTCCATCCTTTGTACTGGCATGAAAACAGCTGAGACTTTCAGACAAGCTAATGAAAAATAAAAATATCACCAACATCAGCTGGAGGCTGGGCCTGGGTCAGGAAGCTGAGCATAACCTCAGTCAATCAAAGCTCCTCATTTACTGGAACAGGAGGCAGCATACCACTAGAAAAAAAAAAAGCTGCTAAAAGCCTATCATGTGATCTACCCAAGTGTTTTCAAAAGGTTAATTTTCGAAGTTATTTCAGTTCATAAAAAATTTAAAAGGTACATTAACATAATCCATACCTTCAAAATTTCAGGAACTATTAAAAGGCAACGCAGGACTAAATGGCAGCACATCATGTGGAATGTTTAAGTGCTTTCAAAGACAAAAAAGACAAGTTCATCTTCACAGTCATGTTGTGACTCAGACCAAAGCAACAGGTTCGAACCAGACCTTAAAGTTTCCTGCATGATGCTAACATTTGGCCATCACGTTCTTTCCAACCAGAAACAACTGAAGTTCAGATTTGTGCTTTGTTTTTGAGAAAGCCATGCTTCAGGGTATGGAAATAACCTGCCTGATTCCTTCAGGGGGCACTCCTCGATCAGACCTTACCCCGTGTCAGTGAATGAAAGCACAGCTGGACCAGAACCATGAATGGATCAGTGAGGACAGGCACAAAGCAGAGCCTTTTCTGCAGAATGCCCAGGGACACTTGGGAACTGTGGAGCTATTAAAGAAACATGTTCCTTGCAGAACACCAGGCATCCAGCTCCTTGGTGGATGGGACAGCCTGCTGCTTAAGCATTACCCAATTTTAGCTGACTCCACTTTTTAATGCGGAAAGCTTTTTGTGTCAACTGCTAGAACAGTACCTGTTTGAACTGAAACTCTCTCCCCCACCTTTAAATTCCTTCAGTTAACAAGTTTTATTCAATCTCAATTGCTGAAAATCCCTGAGCACAAACAAAATTTCCTCTAGCAAAAAGTCCTGGTTCATCAGTCAATTCAAGTCTGAAGACATCAGCTGAGGACAGTTATATGACATCCAGCTTAGTCATCTATCTCTACCAAACACTTCACACTTTGTTCTTCACTTATCTTTAGAAATAATATTACAGTCTTGCAATGTTTGCTGTTCTGAACTTATTGTTTGGTTAATTCAACCCAGGCCTGCAGACGCACAGCTGCTTCCAAAGTCAGCACAGAGCACCAACAAGTGAGTTCTTCCCCGAATTTTAGCACACCTTGTGACACAGCAGTTTCAGTCTCAGACTTTCCTTTCAGCTGTTAAAAGCCAAGTTGGCCTAGTTTTAGATTTCATTTGCCCAAAACAGCTTTCTCACCTTTTCCGTTCACTAAAATGTTTACAGCCCTTCTCATCTACAGAACTGCTCCATTTCCCACTGTAGCCTGTGTCAGGGATCTGCTCAACACTGTGGAATAAGCTCCTGCAGGCATTTAGTTGTATCAGAAACCTTCTTGTTTTCCCCCTCAAGCAATAAGAGCATTTCTTTGACCTTGCTCTAAGGTACAGCAACACATTACAAAATTCCCCAAGATGACATCACGCCCTGGGCTACCCCATGATCAGGATGGGAACAACCCATTACTCACCTTCCCTGAGGTACAACAGCCAGGAAGGGCTTGTGTTGCAGTCCAAAATTCGGATATCAGCAGAAAAGGAACTGCTGGGTTTAAACAGGAAGCCTTGGGCCACAGGGGCTGGGGAAAAACCCACCAGACAAGATCCACTGGCATCCATTCCTGTGGATTGTCCTACCTTCCCCAGCAGGATGTGGAGAGACTTTGCACGATGCTATCAGATATCCCATTGTTTTCTCCCCTCCCTGTGTAATCCTTAATACAGCAAAAGCTGACCACCCTTCCCCAGTATAATCTTGCTTACTGGAAATATCAAATCCTTTTCCCCCCAAATGTAAATACTGGATCTGAGAAATGTAAATCCCTTTTTTTCCTTATGTCACCCCTGCTACTACTAGATTGTGGAAACCCCTATTTGGCATAACCCTGCCTCCTTATTAGCATGTCAAGCCCCCAAGACCCTTAAATAAGTGCTTTGCCTGTTCAATAAACTATTCCAGTTTCTATCGCCAAGTCTGGGATCGTTTTAGTCTAACTGGACCCGTTATAGGCTTGGACAACAAATACACAGAATGAAGATGTTGACAAAAGGAATCTCTGAACTGCCATTCCAAGCAAGATTACAGATTTCCCACCTCTCCCACCTGCCCTTTCTGCTTTACAGAAACTTTCTGGAAACTTAGAACTAGGGGAGCTCTCCCAAGGAACAAACATACATGTAGTGTTTTATCCCATGGCCAAGAGCTGGTTTTGGACTGCAACCCCTGGCAGAAGCAGTGAGCATGAAATTTAGTGCCAGCTGAAGCCATCCTAAATACAACTAGCTGCATATTCACAGAAAGAGCAAACGATCTGGTTTGAAGATGAATTTTAGAAGTGGGCATTTGAAGCAGAACCCTGCACATATTTGCAGAAATCCACACTCCATTCAACACGAGCAAACAGCACACAAGCTGTTTGCTTCCTATAAGGACACACTTCAGAGCACTGTTTCTGAAATCTGATTTACCAGCAAGATTTACAGGTTATGCCGCATATGCACAAATACTTGAATAATTGCATTAAGATATAATAAAAATGCAAGATACAAAACCTATTAATCCCATCATTTTGATGATTTCCCTGTACTCGAGCTATAAACTCCAGATCAGATTATAGGAACGTTAAGCCAATCAAGGACTGCTCAGATGAACACGACTTCCAAATATTTTACACAAAAGCATAGAAGCCAACTCTATTATGCTAGCAGAAATCTCATTAAAGATACACCACAATGAACATCCCATATATCCTCATCACAGAAATACTACACAGAGGTGAAATTCACAGCACTCAGCCAACCCTGGTGCTGCAAGTAGGTGGACCTGGCAAACACACAACTGCAAATTTGACTTTGTTCAGTTTACAAAACAATTTACAGCATTTATAAATATTTCCATGATGAAAGAACTACCGCAATTTGTGCCTTTCATACAGTGGAATCTACCTGGTTGGGTACCAGTTCCTTGGGAAACCCTGATATAAGTTTTGGTATAAGCTGGCATAACTGGTATTATTAAAAAAAACCAACATCAACAAAACCTAAAAAAACAAACAAACAAACAAAACCCAAATAAGAAACATATAGCTGCTATGCTCCAATAATCTTTGAAGCAAGGACAGGACAAAGTCTATCTGCTACACATGGAAAGGAAGAAGTACTTTCCATGGAGACAGACATTTCAGGAGAAAAAACACTCAATTTGGGGCCTTACCAATGTGCAAAGTACAAAATATCAGGGTGCCTTGCACTTTGTGGAAAAGGCACAAGCAAGACTGTGCTAGAACATATTTTCTGAGGTGAGATGACCGAGGCAATTTGAAAGCTTGCCAACAGTTGTAGTTCATAATAGTAAACAGAAATGCCCTGGATTTTGCCTGGAAAAGCAGGCAGAGCCCATAAGGCATCCATAAGCCTCACAGAGCTGCAGAGGTCTGCAACAGCTGACAGCACAGATCAGATATTTACCTTACTGCATGGAAATTGGGCTGATGCCAAACTTACACAAACAAAATTCAAGGGCACGTTATGGAAGTTTGACGCCTGGTGAGGGGCAAAGATCTGTCAGCACGCAGAGTACACTGGCTTCAGAAAGGTTAATACCACCTCTTCTGAAATCTCCAGAAAGGTAAAAAAAAGCCCCAACATTCACTCTGGAAAACTATATTTAATCCATACTAAACCTACGTGACAGATATGACTCAAAAACTGGAATAAAAACCGTAACTGCCATTTCGTTCTGTTCCAGGTACTGAGATTGTGTTTTATGTCAGCAGACAGTGCTTCCCATAGCAAGGTCCATATTAAGCTTAGAAACTGTTTTTTTCCCTACTGAATTTTGAAAGATACTGGGGAAAAAAAGTCTGTATTCTAGGGTTTTTTTTCTTCTTGAGCCCTTATCTATCATTAGGAGTTACACATAAAATTAATGAAATATGTCCTACCAGATATTCAAAAGGAGGCACAATCTGATTAAGAATGTCACCCATGGAAAAATCAAACCCAAAACCAGAGGATGTCAGGTCATCTACCAGCAGCATTCACCTGTGCAGGGAATGATCCCCACACAGATCATGGTTGCAGTTCAACAATAAACTGGAAACGTGGCCAAGTGACACAGGACCCCCCACACAATAAAGACCCCAAACAAAAGGATTCCTGAGAGAACTTAGGACATCAAGAGCCTTACAGGTATTTTCAAATTGTACTTTTCAGTTATCTCCTCCTAGGAGGAACAATGCCATATCCACATAATACTTACACGTGTCTTGAACCAAATAGTTCCTGCTAACTCTAATAAAGCAAAAAGAAACACAAGCATTTTTCTATTTTATTTTCCACACACGTCAGGCAATACCTTCAGCACTGACATTTCTCACTTGCCTTCCCTACACTGGGAAACCAACAGGATCCATAACTACCCTGTGACAGCTTTAGTTTAGCAACCAAAAAAAAATTTTTTTCAATAAACATTTATTATTACTTCAGGTAGTGCTCCAAAATAGGTTTGCTGCCTGATTCACACCGATAGCATCAGTCTCAGCACAGCAGCAATGCAGCAAAACCACAATTTTCTGGTTTTCAGTAACAGAATAACACTACTTTCCTTTTAAGCTCTTTTAAAGATTTTGAAGTAAATTCCTTACCAACTTCCTGGCAAACTTGATGCTTCTTGACGGCATTATGTTAAACTGAAAACATCAGCACTAAAAAGCAACATTTAACACGCCTCTTCTTCCAAAAAGTTATTTAACTGCTGCTCAGACAACTAACATGTTGCACCCAGCAAACGCACAGATCTAAGCCAGGTGCATCACACTCCTCTCAGAGTTACCCCAGTTACTGAAAAAAATCTGATCCATGCTACCAGCAATTTCCCCCCTGTTTATGTTGTCAGTTCATCTGATGTCCTTGTGCTTTGTTTGGATGCCCAGATTTCCCTCACCCAGAGGCAGCAGACAGGATGGTGAGGAGCTGTCCCACTGTTCACCACAGTGCAGAGCTGCTGGGCAGTACCTGTAGAGACTCTGGTACTGCCACGGTGCTCCTGTAAGCAGTTCTCCTCATCAGGAAGCACGAGCTGCTCCTTGATACCAAAGACAAGCTGCATTATTCCACTGTGAACAAAGAGCTGAGCACAAAAATCCCAAATTCAGTCTTCAACTTCTTGTAGGAAACTAAGCCACCATTGACGGGTTGGCAAAGATGACTCGGAGAACACACACACGACACTAAAAACCCACCAGGAACCATATGGGGAACGTTATCCCATGGAAAGTTCTAGGCAACTTAAAGATAACTGGCATTTTCAGTAATGTTTAGAGACTTCTCAGCAGTTAAAAGCTGAAGTGCCAAGCACACATACCCAACAAGAGTGTCTACCACCCTGTCCCCACTTCTCCCTCCACAAGGAAAGCCCTGGCAGAACTCCCTGCAGCACTCCTGTGCACTGCATGTGCCATCTGATCACACTTCCCAGGTTTAATACTTCTCTCCCAAACAAGCTGCTCAGGAGACCTCCCTCTACTCCTTTCAAATAAAGCATGAAATTGTGAACATCACGTATCTTTAAGCCACCCAAGGCTTTTAATTGTCTACACCTCTATGCTGGGGTGAGATGAGGGTGACCCAAGGCGATGAAAGGATCAAGTAATCCACATTGGAATGCTGAATCTAGAGGCTAGACCCTGTGTAGGTACTTTGGTCCCTCCTAGAGATGCTCTCTAGTAGTGATCACCACTTCACATGGGCAGCTGCCAATTGTAATGGGGCAAGAAACTATCAGATTGCTCCAGGTGCCAGCACAGCAAAAGGACACACTGAGCCTGGTTCAGGTGCAGTAAGGGAAAAACAGAAACTGGAAAAATAAATTGGTTGGGCCTGGGAAGAAGCTGGTTGACAGTGTCAGGGCACCTGTGGAAGGCAGATGATATTTCCAATAACTGAAAGATAATGAATGCTTCTGGGGAATTGAGGAAGAGCAGGGCTGGGGATGCAGATACCAAAACGTTGTACATGTCTAAAAGGTGACAAATCACTTTTGGATGTCTCCTTAAAAGTGACAAACAGCTACTAACGGCAGTGTCAGGATTAAAAATGAAGAAACAAGCAGCTTCTTTCTGGGACAGGTAACAAGTGGGCTGACAGGAGAGAAAAAGAGATGCATCACTTAGGGATGTAAAACTGAGCATACTGAGTCTTGTTATTGTTAATAATCAAATCAGAATTCACTCAAATCTAATCAAAACTTACACATTCCAATGCACACATTCAGATCATGTGTCAAAACATTCTTTGCCAGAATCTTTCTAGACCCTGTAAAATTATCTATCGATTTCAATACTGGAATGGAAAGCAGGCTTGTGAAATCTGCTGATGTTGCTAACTGGAGAACGGGATTAAAATTCGAAAGCGGTCCTGACCACAAAAAAAAGCATCAAAAATTTGGGATGCAATTCAAAGGGTAAGTAAAGAAGGCACTAACTGTGCAAATCCAGGACTTCAATGATTTTTTTATGCAGCTGTTCAGCAGCTGTTCTGTCATCATGACTGTATGAATTTATGTCCTAATGTCTGAAAAAAGCAAATTTCATCATGAGATATTTACAGAAACAACACACAGAAAATTGCAAAATGGGTGCAGACAAGGGCAGAGATGACTGGGCAGAAAGGAAGGGCAAGTATTACAAATAGTTTCCACGCTTTTCCACACTGCTGCAAAGAAGAAAACAGAAAGACATGAAATTAAAATTACAACACACGAAATTATGGAAGAGGCTTTTCAGCCACATGAGAAATTAATATATTCCATCTTGGGCCAAGAGGCAATTAGACTTTGAGGAGTCTCATTTCACCACAAGGATCTTAAGGGAGGTCTTTCCCTTGAGAGCACACCAAAACAACAGAATTCCAGAAATCTTCATCATTCACTTTCTGGACAGGGCTATGGCAGGCAAAGCACTCTCATAAGCATCCCTTAGGCATTACATTAAAATATACCACAATATTTTCTACTTTCTTAGATCTATTCTAGCTCCAATAGCACAGTAGAATTATATTCCAAAGAAGATGAATTATTTAGAGCATTTACTGTCCTTCAGGGTCATTACAAGAGCATAGCAGTTAGTTCTATGATAAAATATAAATTCTCTTCTCTACAGCACATAGTCTGACCTCGCTATAATGAAGCTCCATGGGACTGAGAAAAATTGCTGTACAGCAGGGCATTCTCTGAAACAGAGTTTCTGTAGCTTCTCATACCAGAATAAAGAAGTACCATATTTGACTTGAACGTGTGATATCCAGTATTTTTATGAGTCTTACTCCATACTGAAAGAATACTGCTTAAGCATCGACAAAAAAAGAAAAATCAATAAAGAAATAAAACGCGTGGTTATACATGAGATGCAGCAGAGAATGACTGATACAATCTTCCCAGATTTGCTTAGGTGTTTGTTCTACCAAGTCTCATTAAACAGGAAAAAAGAATTAAGTTCACACTGCTGGGACTATTTCAAAGAGGGCAGGCTATTAGCAGGTCGTGTTACAGAATGTCTGAGTAATTCATTGTATGTACAGTCTCTCTCGTGTCCTCTGAAAATTTATAGTGTAACACCTCGTGGCAAAAACAGTGCTGGCAAAACCGTGCTGCTGCTCAGCTCACACAGTGTGCAGAACACTGAGCTCCATTGCACTCCTTTGGAGGAATTCTGAAGGTGAATCTCTGTTCAGTCTTGTACAGAAGTAGCATAAACTATTTTAAAACCTCCTTTTAATGGGAGCAAGGAGTGAGACACAATCTGTATCCTAGGTTTTGTGTGTTCCCAGAACTCAAGGACAGTTGTTCTGAGAAGTATTCAGGCAATGCTTGGATGTTCCTTGTAAAGGCCACATTCACTGGCTTTCATCACAGACAAGGATAACTCTTCTGAAAGGGGTTATGGTTGGGGCTGTTCAGCACAATGTGAATGAAGTGAGAAGGCCCACTGCCTCCAAGGAATGATGCCCTACAAAAAAAAGCAATGGGAAGACCATGGGTACAACATGCAGCATTTTAAAGAAGTTTTCAGAATGGCCTTTGTGGTGCTGGTAACTTTTTTCCCCTTCCTGAAGCAGCAGAGATGTTTTGAAAACAGAGCACTCCGAGCCTTAAGCCCCATTTGCAACCGTGGTGTGCAGAGAGGAGACATTCCCTCTTCTCTGACGTTTGACAGCACTCACAGTCAACATCAGTCAGACTCACTGAGTTCTGTGACGTGGCTAATTGCAATCAAACAGAACTGCTTTTACAAGAAGTTGATCTACTTCCAGCTCTGTGGTTTTTAAATGCTCTGTCAGACACACGCATCTGCTGGGTGAGGAAGTCACCTTGAAGGAGTAAGGAGGCTGAAGAAACTGCTGGGAAGGAAGAGATGCAATTAGTGATGATGAACCGGTCTTATTACCATAGAAGACTGAAGTTCAAGTCTTATCTGTGTCATAAGTGAAGAATCAATCTGATTAATTTTGCCAATAGCCATTCCTTGGAAACAATTTTTTATCACTGCTCAAGAAAGAGCCCTGACCTGATGAGTGAGAGCATTAACCAGAGCAGCTCAGGACAGCCAACACTACCTGAGACATGTTGCCCCTCAGACCCATCTCCTGACCACAGAAAGCTTTCACAGAGATTCCTTTTGCTTGTGACAACAGCCTGTTTCACAGACACTTCATGTAAAGTCTCTTAAAAACCATGCCAACTCTAGAGTACTACTAGATAATAATTCAAGGCTGAGCATGGGGGTTTCAGCCTCTCTTTCTGCAAGTCAAGAAATAATTTTCCATTCAAGAATAATTTTGAAGGAACCCTACCACATCCAGATGTAGCAACACAGCCTACACAAGTTTTCATCAAAAGCGACAAGCTCAAGGCATGAACATTACAACATCTTAAAACCTTTCAGCATAAACAAACAGCTGAAAAGTTCTGAATGACTTTGCTCAGGAGATGGACATCGTGTGTGCTCCAGCTGACCTTACTAATAACCATTCAAGCTTCAAATCTGCTACTAAAGTCTCTGTTGTAAGCAATTATTTGCCTCTGTGCAAAAATGTTCATTTCATGCTCTGTAAACACATCTCCTTGTGAAAGACCAGCCTGCCCATAAAGATTGCTTCTGACAGCCTGCTGACCATCTCCTGCAGCAAGTGCCTGGAGCACCTTTCAGAGGCAGAAACATCTGTTCTCCCCTCCAAATGAGAGGACATGTTTACAGGTGAGCCACATATAATGACCTCTGCAAAAGGCAGCTGGAGAGTTTTGGCACTTACTTAAGACAGTAACTTGACACTGTGAAATTAAAGACAGCAGCAACTGCTTTCAAGTAGCTGTAATAATTTGTCATAGCATTTAATCAACTAACCTCTTGTGGAAAACATCATCTCTGCAATCCTACTCTCAGGGAAGGGATTCATGGCAGAGACAGGCTGCGGTAGGGAAGATGGCTTTTTAAGTAAAAGTGCAACCACAAGAGGAAGGCTGGTTGTCAAGCTTCAGGAAAAAAAGCACCACATTGTTTACCAAAACTAGTAGTAATAACTAGGCAGATTATTTAGCCCAAACCACAGTCAGCCACACCTAACCCTGCGAGCAAACTCTGCCCATGAGATCATGAAACATGATGCTACATCACCCAAGAACATCAGCCTGAATTCCCAAACTAAATCCATCAAATACATACAGTTCTAGTTTTCGGTGTCAGCACAGGCAAGACCAC
Source organism: Chiroxiphia lanceolata (assembly GCF_009829145.1). Lineage (NCBI taxonomy): Eukaryota > Metazoa > Chordata > Aves > Passeriformes > Pipridae > Chiroxiphia > Chiroxiphia lanceolata. The sequence continues at coordinate 12,886,485 of NC_045651.1, forward strand.
GGAGACAAGCTACATATTTTAAGGAGATATATATATATATATATATATATATATAAAAGCAACTGCCTTCTGAAAATGCAAGCAAAACGCTAGATGTGGAAGTTACCACCTTTCATAGAAAGGCAAGGAAATCATAAACATGCCAGATATTTAATGCATGGTAACTACTCAACTTTGAATAATTTTATGCTATTAAGAGATGCACACTGAATATGGACTCAGATAACTTCATAATTCATGTCTAACACGTACTAAAAGTCAGTCTTGATATTTCACAGCAAGTTACCAACCAGAGTGGTCTTTCCAATGCATCTAAATTCACCACGCAGACAGAGCAATAAAATACTTCCACCCCTCCTCAAGATTTTACTTCTCTCAGTATCCCTTCACAGATTACTTCAACTAGACCTATTTTCCCATTCCTCATGTTATAAAATACCCTAGGGACCACACATGAAGTGAACTAGTCTTTTTTATTTCTAAGAACATCTCTTGAAACTTGAAGTAAGCAAAGAGACTTCAAGACTTAAGTGTCCATATGATGCTCCCAGATTAGGAAATATTTATGTATTTCCATAAATTTACCACTGTGCAAAGAGGCAAGACAAGTTCACCATCCCAAAAAGCATAAGCCAGAGCAGTTGGCTATTATGAATTATAAAAGTGAAAAGCTCAGATAAATGTCAATGTTTTAGTAATCCCATTTGGGACAGCTGCTCAGAAGAGCCTATGTAGGACTGGATTTTCACAAATTACATTAAAAGGAGGAAGGACCATAACACTTTCTGTAATGACGAGACGTCAATCTTGCCAAAAAGTAAAATATAAGACTCTTAATACATGCAATTTAGTGGAATTATTTTCCAATTCGCATAACAAAACAAAATCAAGGCTGCTGTGTACTTTCAAGTAAAGCTAATCTTAGGCTGATAAATCCTGACACTTTTGTCCATGGTCTGAAGTAAATCCTTGCAACTTCTTTGAAGAGGTAAGTCCAACAGCCTTTTTGCTCTACACAGCTCAGCAAAAACAGTTTGCTGAATTACGCCACTATTCTGAACTCATCATCTTTGGAAGCAGAGCTCGGTTAACAGGCTTTTTTTTCTTGTCTCAAATCCAGCTCATCTCATGGATCTAGTTTACAGTAAGTCCCCATCCAGAGCTGTACCAGCACAATGGAGGGGAAAGTAGGCTGGAAAATGGGGGCAAGATATCAAATCGCCTCTATTACTGAGACAACACTATCAAAGCCCTCCTGGTTACTGGGTCGTTATGTGCCAGGCAGCAGAGTATATTCAGGCAATTAATTTACTATTCTTCCTGCCATTGCTACCACTTTCAAACTTAAATTCAAACTTTGATACATATTCATGTACGACAGAGTATGAATCTCCACTTCCTCCTAACTTTCAGGCTTATCAAACCAAAGAGGTTAAAAACCTTCTAAAGCAGAAAGTTGCTTCTGTAAAAACAGAATGGAAACCTCAGTGCCAGCCCTAAAGGAATAAATAAATCTTTACTAGTGGGTAGAAAATTCCACACATTTTTGACTGCTTAGTACACCTATTTTAACATCTCCAAACAGTTGAATCTAATTAGTTGTTGCAATTTAAATCACCTTCCCTATATAAAAATTTAAACAGGCACTTGTTTTAGTTTCCAGAACTGCATCAAGCCCATGTTAACATTTTAATCTCAGTGACAGCCAAAGAGGATCCCAAATAAACAACAACTCCACAGTAACACCATTCCATTTAAGTAACCTTCTTTGAAAGCTTCAGGAAGATCACTGCATGACAAAAAAAAAAAACAACAAACCAAACAATCAAAACCAACCTAAAACCAACCCAATGCTCATGTAGTTATAAAAGCTTTCATCACTTAATCCCCCATCCTCTGTAAGAACTCTTCTGACCTGCTGGAACACTTTACATAGGAGGTCTCACTGCAGTAAGCTAAATGCTTCTGCAAGCTTCTGCTGCTCCCCAAGAGGGGAAAGTATGCAGAAATTATAGTACATAGTGGTGACATGGGAAAAATCAAATACTTGAACCTTCAAAAATCCTTTAAACACATTTTAAAAAAGCAGTAGTTGTTCTAAACAAGCCAAGATATTCCACTTAGACCACAGGGATGAGAAACCACCCCAAATTCTTTCAAGTTAAATAGATGCCAACTTTCTGCTAGTTTCCATCAAAGGTAGGATCATTTTCTTTTCCTTAAGATGATGCAAGCCAAAGTTCATTGCTTCTACGGATTTCAAAGTATTCAGATCAATCTTGTGAGTGCTGCACAAAAATACTGCGTGCTTTTGATTGATGTTTCAGAAAATGAACTGTGGCTTCTCTTTTAATCAGTGAGGACTTCAGGCTCCACACACACACCATAGAGAAGGGACCTCTGAGCATAAGTACATTCAGGCAGCTGCAGCCGAGGGGCACATAATATCTTTGAGATATTTTTCTGATGAAATCATGTCAAGAAACCAGAGCAAGCTCTAGAGATAGTGGAAACATCCTCGGTGACTGGGGAAAAGCAACTTCTTTGAGGCTTAGGTGACAACCACTAAGGAAAGATTCATATTATGAACATCAGCCTTCAATGTAAAGTTTGAGTAATAATTTATAGGCCAAGAAAACATGTCCAACTAAACACATGCAACCAGCAGCTATACAGAAAGGAGCATTCCTCCTCCCTGCCCAATATTTGATATATACATTTCCCAGAGTCACCAAACAACTGGCAAATATCAAATCAAACATTTGAATGTTTTATTTGTTACAGCACGTCGGTACAAAGACCCACTTTATGCTCCTGTACAAACAGGATCAAACATGACAACTTCTCCTCTTTTTGCCAGGCATCAGTGAAAGCCTTTGTTCAGCTGCACAAGAATTCAGTGTAACCACTTCGTACTCAAAAATCAGTGTGCAGCAGCGAATGTCCACCGTCTCCGAGCAAGGAGAGATTTGCTGGGAGGATTATATCTAAGCAGTTTTAAACACCAGTGTGAAGTAGCAAAATCCAAATCATTAGACTTGCATTTGCTCGGCTCGGCTCCCCGCTGCAGGGCACTGTGCCACGTCCCTCCGAGCAAAGCCTGCAGGTCCCTGCTCAAGCAGTTACCCCTTGATGCCTGCCATCCCTAATCTGCTCTTGGAATTGCTCCCCAGTGCCAGGCAGATTCTGGGGATTTCAATGAGCACAAGCTGGCTTATATTTAAACCAGACCAAAGCTGGAGCAAGGCCCTTTAGGGGTAACACAGACGGGCAAAGAGATTCCCTTTGGTTCCCCTGTGTGGTATAAACTGGGTGCATCATTAACCTTTTATATATACAGAGGCACCTTGTTCTGAAATGCCTTTTTACCAAAACAGTCCCTGCACAAAAGAAGTTACTGATAAACACTTCAGCAATCCCCGTCTTTCTTTGAAACTCTATAAAGATTTCTGGTAAAACTCCCAACAATTTCAAACTATTAGGACCACCATTAGTTGATGAACTGCTAACATATAAACAAGCCTGATCGGATGTAGAGCCTGTTTGGCACATCCCTGCCAAAAGGGGTATTTCCACTACCCAGTTTTGAGCCTGTCCCCTCAGGACACCTCCTTCCTCTCCTCCTGCATTGACCAGACTGAAAACTCACAGCGCTGCATACAGAATCGAATGTTAATGAGGTGTCTACAGTAAAGCACAGATATTTTCCCAATCTCTCTCAGGGTATGGAAAAATGAGTGAATGCAGTGATGAATCAAACTGTCTGAATTTTGGAAGTCAAGGACATCTGATGCAACTCCCGTGTCAATAATCATAGAGTCCCTCTCCCCCTGCCAAAGCCATACCTTTGACAGGCAAGAAACATTTTGTATCCCATATATATGTGATGATGTCCTTCTAGGTGATTCAAAGGATTCAAAGCTATGCAGCAAAGACAAAAAGCACAAAAAAAAAAATCTTTACTTAAAACAATTTACTTTAATTCTTAAGGGAATCACTGAAATATCACAGAATTTTCTGTAGCAAAGGGCCCTGCCATGGTCTCTGATGCCCAAAACACAATGTTTCCATATGTTTTAAAACATTCTTCAATTTTTTTCCCCCTTAATGCTGAATACACCTGTTACAAATTTCAGGTCAGTATTTAGTTATATGCTGAAATACCTTTGCAAGTGTCCACCTTCCAGTATTATCGATAGAAGGCCAGTAAATAACACACCGTGCAAGACCATCTGTGGCAATATTTATTCCAGTCTCCACGTGTATCTTGACTAACATCTGTGCCTGTCTCACAGAAGAATGTTTTCAGCTAGCAAATCCCTTGAGAAAGACAAAGTAAATTTTCTTGACTCAGACACTGAACATTTAATTCCTAAAACTTTATTTTCAACATTTCCTCAGAATACAGTGCATGTAATATTTAGAGCTGCTGGCTTCCAGGAGACATTTGTCAGAGCCCATTTAGAAGTGATAACATCTAAAACATCTGCAGCTGGTTATAATGCATCAGGAAAATAAAGTTGTCTGGCCTCAGCACCATGCCAGTGTTTGAAGGGAAAAAAAAAAAAAATCAAAACCATATGTCTGCTCTTAGTTTAGTCTCAAGTGATCTATATTTTATAAGGTAACTTACCATTAATTTTTTAACTTCTATGAATTGAATTCTACTAATTGGACTTCTTGGGTTTTTATAAAAATGCTTTAAAAAACAACCCCTTAAAATTCCCCGAAGTCCAGCTGGTTTTGATTGTACCAGTCAAACATCCATAATCTTTCTGGTAAGAGGAGTAAGCTCCAGAAGTTATCATAAAAGTGCCATGGTTAGAATACCTCCCTTGGCTTCTCCCCCAGAAATAAGTTTACTGCAATTCTTTTATGCAAGTTATCACTATTATGGGTGCACAAAATGACATTCCTTCCCAAGTAATTTACATTGTGGGTTTTAAATTTAAACTTCATCTCAAATAAATAGTGGCTTACTGCTTCAAACAAAGTGAATGAGAGCAGGGATTTTAAATCAGACAGAAACTCAATTTTGACCCAGGTCTTCCATTCCCTCTGAATAAAAGCCATTCAAACAAGGCAATAGGATTTTCCTGCTCCAGATGTTGTTGAGCTCCATAAATCAGGACAGATACGAGGCACACAAACACTGAGGCTGGAAAAGCAGAGCAACCTGTGTCACAGGTATAGCTGAGGCTTAGAGGGCTGTTCCCTTCAGGCAACACAACAGGGGCAAAGTTCCATCTCTGTGCACACAACCAGCCACTGCCAGGGCCCTCTGGAAAGCCTCTCCCTTCCTTTAGGGAGTGCTGCCATACAAGCCCTCAACTGCCACCAGTTCAGCATGTTTTCCCTGTCTTTGCATTAGCTCATTCCAAAGTGCCATATTAAAAAGCCTTTAGTGGCTTTGGCTTTAGAGACAATTCAAGCAAAATATTCTGGAAAAAACAACTATTTTAGCTGTTCCTATGGCCCAAATATGCATTCCTGAATGGAAAGGCTGAAGCCAACTGAAACAACTTGGGCTACAGGCAGACAAACGTTCAACTCAAATAGGAAATGCTCAGCACAGCTTTGTGGCTTGTGAGCAGAGTTACCACACCCCTAAGGACAGTCCACCAGACAGATCCAGAGCACGAGCACTGGGAGAATGATGTACTGCAAATGGAAATCCTCCAACTTGTACTGCAGATTGCAATGAAGTGGTCCAAAAACTGTAAAACTTCCCCAAGTGCATCTTCCCAGTAGATGTTGTTTTGTGGGTCAGAGATGTGATAGTGACTTGTCTTTTAAATGCAAGCTGCTCCAAAGTTCTCTTAACCTCTGCTGCTCTGGAGAAAGCACCTCTCACAAACCAGGCAAATCTGCAAAACACTTTAAGAACAGAGCAGGAACAGAGGAGCAAGTCTTGTGCTAAAAACCTGACCTCTCTAGGTAAAATGTTTTACAAAGAAATTATCTAGTACAGTGATAGAAGAGGCTGAGCACAACATATTTTGTGTTCATACCTCCTGGGAAACTTAAGGGAGATAAACAGCCCTGTCAAACTTTGTTATCTTAGGAAAGAAAGGTTTTTCTCAGCCCCATGGATTAATGCACTCACTTATTGCCTTCACTGCTTAGCCTCTGATCTCAGTGCAAAGTTCCTAAGAACAGCCTCCCATCTTTCTTTCAGAACACAAAAGACACTTCAGGATTTGTCTTCAGCTTCTAAGTGCTCCACAGCTGCGTCGTTTCCCAGTAATGCTTTTGCTGAGTGACCCCTCAGCAGGCTTTCCCGTTACTCAACAGTAATTGCACAGCAAATATGGAGACAGTCATCCATTCCCACTGCAGAACCTTTAATAAGGACAGATAATTACACGATCAGAAGATTGCACAGCAAATAGAAAACAATTAACATTTCACTTACTGTAAAAGATTTTGGGATAATGTACATGACAACAGCGCTCTCTATAACCACACATTAGTTTTCAGGATGAGTTCTAATCTGACATGCTCCTCCAATTTCCAGTCAGAACAGGAGCATCAACTCGATCAGCTGCTCCACAGCTGCTTGTGGGTCCCAGCAGAAGCAACATAAACTGACATGGTTCTGATTTTATTTTTTTTTTTAAAACCTTTTGCAACTTTATAGAACTGAACAGCAAAATGCCAAAGCCAACTGCAAGCTCAGAAAGACACCTGTGCACTGACTTCATCTTGGAACCAGCAGCCAAGGTTTCCTAATGCTGGAGGAGTAAAGGGGAGACTGATTATCATCTTCCTGCAGTAGTTAACTGTGCTTGCCAGGAAAAGGTGACAACTGTACTGAAGCTTCTCCAAACTACCTGCAAAAGGCAAGGATGAACATAATCTGTGCAGAACATGGGGAAGTAGAACCAGAGCTCCATTATGTATCTTTAAAGTTAAGAAATCTGCTTTACTGTTACAGAAATTCACTTCCCTCCAATACACAGCCTTTTCAGTTTGATACAGAGTACACCTAGCTGCTGTGTGCCCTTAAAACCCTAAAGCCTAATTAAAAACCCACAACAACAGTGGCTCAATCCATGCACAAAATCTATCATGTGTGATCACACAGTATTTTAGAAACAGACACAGATTCTGCAAAACAAAGCAAAAGCCTGATGTCTGTCAGTCTATTGCCTTATGCACCATTACCTAGTCTGACATACCCAGGAGTTTTGGAAGTGCCCTCCCAAGAACACTAGACATTTTTTTATGTTACTGCTAAAAGACCACCAATGCAAAATCCTAAAGAGTGACTTAATGGCAATGTCAGTTCACATAAAGGCAAACGACTGTCAAAAACCCCCCAAAAAACTCATCTATTTATTTGAACTTATCTGTAACCCACAAGCAGCACAATATTACTTTGTGACCCAAAACAGGAGTAGATCAACTTTAAAAAGAATGTACAGTCAGCTTTCACAGACTTCTAGAAAATGCCTGGAACATTTTAATAACTTAATTCTGACTTAAAGAAATCTTTAATTAAGACAGCATTTAGAAAGCATTTTCAGAACGATCTGGAATCCCGTGGAATGTGTTAAGGCCTCCAAGGAAGCCTGCTCTGGCTGAGCCAAGATCACCGTGACTTAGAGAGGGAAATCAGCAGTCAGAAGTAACCAGCATCATCCAAACCTGAACACACAGTTTGCCTGCTGTGTCAGTGTTGGGCTCCAGGATCACCTGACATTCTTTTATCATGTTTATTTGAGGACTTTGCCCCATTTTTTACAAAACGATGGCATTACTCAAATCACAGTCATAAAGGACTTGACTTACAAGAATTAACTGCTGCTTACTTTTGCACCAGCAAGCCACTGCTAATCCATGCTCCAGTAACAAAGCCAGTGAATTAGGTCAAGGGAGCTTAAGTATTGCATAGCAGCTTCTATCCACAGCTCAGACAGCACCTTCTCACCCATGAGCAAGGAGCAGACAACATTAAGTCAAGTCCAGATGGCCAAAGGGTCTTTGTCTGGATACAAATGAACTTTCCTTTACTCTTTAGAGAAGGCTTAGGTCTTGAAATGCCTTATCAAGTACGTGCAGTTCCCAAGAGATTACTTTGAGGAGATTATATCCTGCTGGGGTGCTGTTTTGTAACTTCTTTCAACTATAACCTTTCCAAAGCACAGCCATTCTCCTTCTAGCAATAGAATTGATCATAGAAATAGATGGAGCAGCAAAAGCTACATCACAGACATCTTTCTCTTTCTGAAAGCTGCCCATCCAACCAATACCACTGTTTCTACATGGTGCCTTACACTGCAAGATACCAAAACACCTCAACGTTTACAGTTTGTTATATGCACACAAAAGTGTTCACGTAACAATTTCTTTCAACCTGAAGCTGTAGACCAGGAGAGAAACCAGAGCTATTTTGATACATGAAAGCAAGAGAGGACACAACATCACCTCCAAGAGTATTGCTTTAGTGCAACCACCTCCTGCATCATCTGCATATTAACCTGCTGCTCCAGAACACAGTTTCCACTTTGGAGCTGAGTGGGAGCCTTCGAAGCACATACTCAATCCCACGGACCTGAAGCATTCACCTTTGTGACTCCATAACAAAAAACTAAGGCCACTCGGGCAATTCTATTAACACAGCTTAATAACTATGTCAAGCACTGTGTCAGATGCAAGAGATGCCAGCTGTTGAATACTACAAACCCACCAGCCTTGCTAGAGTTAGTGCCAAGTGTTTTGCCCAATGCAGCCCACTCTGCCTGCTGAGTTTGGGATTAGGATGCTGCCCGAGGAGAGGATGAAGAAATGGACACTTCCAAATCCTTTTGGAAAGCTGTTCTGCAGCACTGTTTGATGTTTCCACCATTCTGGCTGCAGATCACAGGAATCTCTTCCACACTCACTACAGATTGCCCAAGCCATTCTGCAGACTAGTAAGAAGGAAATTTTCATAACATAAACCAAAGGCAAAATTACTCTGAACCACAAAAAACACTTAAAACTTAAGGAGCTTCAAGGTACCAGGTGATATCTTTGCAACTGCTGCCTCTCCTTCCACGCTTTTTCAAGTATTTCTTAAGATTAAGATCTTTTGGAGGAGATTCATTGTTACACAAAGAGTTCAGCCCCATTAGGTACTAAGCAGAATTGCTAAAGTCAACATTAAATGCATAAGCCCAGACATGCAATTAAAATCTTGGATTACATTTCATTAAATTTTAAGAGTACTCCATAACCAATCAGCTTTCAGAGTGTTCTCTGGCAAACAACCTCCTCTTCTGAGGAGCCGCTGAGAGTTTTTAGAGGCTTTAGAAGCTTTTCACCCTCTGATTCAAATAAGATCCAGGTGCATGAACTCATCTCCTCTTTATTTAATTCCTGACCCTCCTTGCTGACTGGACAAAGCACAGATTTGCACATACACTGAATGGTGATGTTGTTACACGTTGCTCTTGTTTAGGAAGCCAGAACAGAATCCTAACTGCATAATCCAGCAGCTCTGAGCACACGTTCAAGCTCATTCATGTTAACCTGACAAAGTTTATAAACAGGATGTAAGGAAATTTCCTTTAGTGTTCTTTTCCCCCTCCAGAACAGAGATCACTGGAGCTGATGAACAAATCCACCTTAGTGCATCACAACACTTCACAAGCAAGAGCATCAGCTTTCAACACCCTTCCATCAGAAGAGAAGGAATGAACATCACACCTCACTGCTGATCTTCCAGTCAGAGCCACTGCCTTTCCACAAAAAGCAGCCTTTCAAAGAGCCACTTCTACACATATTTCTTCTAAAAAAGCCAAACTGTATCTGCAGATACAGCCAAACCCCTTGTGAATCCATTACAAATGGATCCAACTTCCATGAGCTTGAAAACATTTTGCTGAAGACATCCTGTTATTGTGAAGCTGTGACTCCCAAGTGAGGTAACCTTGTGCTCCTCTTAAATGTTTAGACCTTTAACAGTTGTAAAGGAAACAAAAAGATTGACTACAATCAAGGTTTCAAAGTCAGATCCTTTCACAGCTCTGACAACTAAGGAGGAGAAAACTGGATCCAGAAATCTCATGCCTGAGCCGTCAGATTCAAGTATGAAGCAATTACAGAACTGAGACACCACACATCAGACTGAAAACACCAAAGGTGTTTAAGCACTAGATTCAGTCACTAGTGAAAAATCCAGTTGTCCCTTTCAGAAATCCATGTAGTACTTATGATACAGTACAAAATCAAATTACTGCACTGCTGAGAAGCTCCTTTTTTTGGTACAAGTACCAGAAAACAAGGCATTTTCAAGGCATTTTTTCAGAGCAACTTCAGGGATGGAAAATAAATATAATACTTTCTGATGTTGTTACTTTATGGGAAGCAGTCTGCCTTTGGTTGTTTTACTTTCTCCTTGCAGATTCCTGACTAAGCCTCCTGTGTGCTATAGAAATACAAATCAAACCTCATGAACCCATCATTTTTCTATGAAGGGCTCAAAGAATTTAATTCTGTTTTTCTAATTATCTCAAGAGTTACTCAAAAGCAAGCAAAAAACAGAGCTAAAATAGATTTAAAAAACTCTTAAATCTGAGGGGAAATTCTACACAAATAAATAGTATAAGGCAGGTAAGTCAGAGGTGTAATGAACTCGAGACAATTATTTTATAACTTCGATTTAATTGGATATAACTTGGCTTCTTGCATTATATTTCAAAATATTAATAGTCAAATGTCTACTTTGCAAAAAGTAGCAGTCTAATTTTGATACTGGCTGGGTAATTCTATGCAGCAGTCTAATGCCTCCTTTTTCTAGTTTTCAGAGATTCTCTAACCTCTTGTGACTTCCCTTAATCCAAGTTGTATTGAGCTGCTTTGACAAAAAGATTTCAGAGAGGAAAACCAGCAGTTTTCATAAACAAATACTGGCAACGTTCAAATACAGGCATCAATTGTGACAAAGGGAATGGGGCATTTTCATTTTGCTCCCATTTATATCGAAAAGAAAAAATTTCTGAGTAATCCAACATAAGTGACAAGATACAAAGAACAGGATAAGGCGGGAGAACATTTTTCACAGCACTGGAGTGATGACTACACCTATGAGGTCAAGGGCTAAATATACAAGAAACTTCAATATTGCCATGCTATGCAACTCTCAGTTCAACTTTCAGCCTTGCAATTCCCACAGTGGGGCCTGTGTCCATGAGTAAAGTGTGTGGGCACCTTCAGGATCATATTCAAAACAACTGGGAACAACAGGCTTTTGACCTGATTTCTCCTGGTCTTGGGTATGTGCCTCATGTGCAACGTGGCCTCTGTATTGCACATGAATCACTCATACCTGTTTGCACACTTTCATGCCTGAGCTGTTCCTCTCAAACACAGAGCAGGAAGGCAAATAACACACTTCTCTATTATTTTCCATGGTCAAAGCAGGAGGCAAAGTCAACTGAGGGCTGCATCTACTGCACTGCAGCCCTTGAGTAAAAGCCATCAATGATCCCTGAGGAAGAACAGCAGGGCACCATCCTCCTCCTCCTCTCCCCTTCACCTCAGGGCTTCAAATGCAAGTACCCAGAGTCCCACATGGCTCGTGCAGAACTCGGGGCTGAGAGCTGTGCTCTGACCTCAGTGTCCTTCACAAGAGGTTCTTGATGCCAAGGGTGGCTGCTGGGCTTCTGGGGGGAGAAGGAGGTGGCAAGAGCTATCCAGAAGAAAAACGTGAGCACACACTCCAGGGGCTTGACTGGCAAGAACTCTGGACCCACGATGTCAAGTCTGGAGCAAATCAGCTGATTCCTGAGGATCCTTCTCTGCCTCAGCCCTTAAATCCACTTAGGCTCAAATTCCCAAAAAGTTGGGTACCAACATCTCTCATTTCCTGGGGTTTTCTAGTTCACCCTGAGCACACGAATACTTACATTACAGAAACAGTCACGGATTCAAAGGGACAATAATTTTCTAAATGAAGAAGAAATTAAGGGAAACATACACAGAAAAGCACCAGTTGTTCCCTCGGTTAAACCTTCACTGATTTGGAAGACAGCACGTCAGCTACATACAGATAACCCTAAAAATAACTATTTTCCATTCCTACCCTAAAACTGATCCATAAACCACTACATTTCTCATGTTCTGTCCATTCAGCTTTTTCCTCACACAACCATATTTCTTCCACTTCATCCTGCAGCACTGGTCCCACTAATCACTGACATATGCTCCAGCACAGAGCATTTCCTCTGGCATGCTTTAAAAAGAAGCACTGTCACCAGAGCAATATAAGTGCTGGCAAATATGGTCTGTCAGGTTTTGTTTTCAAGGACTATAAAAATAGACTTCACTGCATTAGGCTGGAAAACTCATACCCTCTAGAAATAATTTTTAAAACAAGTTTTCACATGACTTGTTATTGTTTTCAAATATCCAGAGAGAAAATCTGTACTTTTCTATTTAATTTCACATTTTTTGGGTTAAGCCAATATTTGAGTTCTTTTATATGACTGACAATTCCCAGCTAATTTATCAGCAATGCCAGTGCTCTCTGCTCACGTACATCAATTCCCAGATTCTCAGATGCAGTTCTACCATGAGCAGCCTCTTACTATAAAAATATCAGCACTTGAAAAACCACAAGACATCACCTGTTTCCAGAGCTTAGGCCTTTCACTCATGATGATCAGTATTAGTTTATGCTGATAACAGCTTTGTCCAAAATGCATGAAAAAGAATCTTGGCACAGGTAGAGGTTCAAGACGTTTTCCTGTCAGTTTGTAATTGCTTTGTCAAGGACTCTTTTTCTGTAATCAGCAGGCCCAAGCTCCTATTTGCAGGAAATATGATGAATGAAAACTTGTTATCTTTTATACACAGATACCCTGCAGCAAACAAAATCAAGGACAACACAAGCAGGACCTTCACACACTGCAGATAAGACTTTCCCAATTTTCCACATCCCCCTCAGTAGAGCCCACAACTCACGTCTGAAGATCAGAAACAATCTGGGGCAGAAGGGGTAAAGAACCACATTTCCAAAAATCAGCAGCAAATTGGCAACAATGATTATCTGAATAGTTTTCTGGTCTTCATGCATACAGTTGAGCCAGTTTCTGCACCAAAATCCCAGGTCTTCCAATACTTTGCAGATATTTTTGCACTTTACTTCCGTGCCCTCAGTATCAAACAAACAAAATAATGTTGAGAAGTATCATTCCAAACACTTTAATTGTACCAATATGACTTCTTTACTGCTGGGATCGAGACCTGTGAGCAGATACCGGTTTTCTGAAGGGAGATTTCTCTTTCCAGGCTAAATTAGTACCTTGAAACAGTTTCCAAAACGGCCACACACACATAAAAAATAGGCAGCATGCAGCAGCAAAACATCAACAGGAGTTTCAGATATTTCTAACACAGTAAACCAAGGCCTGAGAATCAAAGGGAAGTGGCAGTCCAGAGTATATTTGGTGGATCAGCAAAACCAACATAAGCAGGAGTGGGGAAAAAAAAAAAAAAAAAGAGTTACCCCTTATTACTTGGCTATCACACATGAAACACTGGCAACAGGCCACCTGGAAGACAAATGAGAAGACAGGAGATAATCACAGGGTTCACTTCTTTTTGAGATCCTGAATAAGCCTGTTACATAGTGGCTAACATGAAGTGACAGTCAGGCTAAATTTAAGTGACCTTCTGTAATGTTACAGAAAATAACTTACATGCCTAACAGAAGCCCTTTACAACATCATTATGTCTGTATTTATCTAGTTTTAGGGGTTCTGATTTTCTTTAGGGAGGGAATATATTTTGCTTGTACTTACCTGAGCTGCAAGTACAGTCTCTAAAGAGAGCCACTTCCAAGGAAGCAGAGTTAAGATTAAAGTCAGTCTGAGCAGAAATGAAGGAGCTGCTCACTCTTTTAAAAATAATAAAAAACCTCCGAAACCCAAAAAAAAAAAAAAATCTTATGGGATGCCAGTCCTGGTTACGTGGTTATTTTTATATCATACCCTAGATCAAAGTCAACTAAGACTCTTATTTTTCAAAGGAACATCACACTCTAAGTCATCTTTGAAAACTTTGCTCTAAACATTAAGAACACTCAAACTCTGTTTCACCTGTTTTATTTATTAAGAAACAGCTCATGCTTACTAGTCCCTGTGAACATTTCTTCTTTGGACTTCATCTGAAGGCTGAGAAACGTTAGGGAAGCTCAAGAAAGGGAAAAACTACCTCTTTGCCATCATGGAGAAAAACTATCTCCCTAGTGTTATGAACTAGCTAAAAGTAACCTCCCAAATGGATCTGAACACAAGTAAAGGTAACTTATACAAAGACAAGCTTATGTGATCTTCCACTGGAAAAAAACAAGACTGGCTACTAGAGGTTTTAAATGTTAAATCTTCTGAATAATCATAAGCAAAGACGGAGAACAAGATGACTTTTCCTTTGAAAAGTCACCTTAGCTTGCACACACAACTGCAAGCAAAGGATTTCAGGCTTTAGAGATCAAGCAGAGCAGAACTTTTCATAGCAACCTAATCTTGTAAAAATCGTTGTTCAAGAGGGCAAAAGCAAAGCAGCTCTGCATGGAGGAGGAACAGCTGACAGCGCATCCAGATCTGGTAAAGCCCCAAAACATCACAAGACTTTGACTAACAAAGAAAAAATGCCAATCTAATCAGATTTTTTGGAATGGGAGAGTATACAAACAAGAAAGAACATTTCATGCATCCAGAAAGTTCCTGCAGGAGACAGGCTGATTTACTGTTATTCTGTGAATCTTTTATTTTTATGATCAAATAGCTCTCCAGCAGGAAGACAGTTCATTTATAGGCATTCTAAATAAAGACACTAGTTCAAATATTTGTTTGAAATTTAACCCTTTTGCTGGTTATTATTTCAGTAAATAGCTGCAGTTTCTGTGTATTTAAAAAAGTATTCTGAAATGCCTTTGGGAAGTTTCACTTCAGCAGTTGCCTTGTGATCTGCAACCACACAGAACAGGACAAGGTCTGTCTTTGAAAGCTACATCAGGGAAACACGTCAGGTCACTCACTGCTACATCAGCTACACGTGACAAACACATGAGAAATACACATTAGTGTTGAGGGATAAGGCTTTGAAGAGAAATTAGTTATCTCCCTGCAGAAGCAATGCTCAGCTTAGCAGGGAAGGATGCCAGCATTCACTGTCTTGAGAGACAGTTTTTAGAAGTTGCTTTCTGCTACTTCTGCTAATCGCAAAGAGAAAAGTATTAAAGCTGAAAAATTAATAAGAAGTCACAACTGGAAGACAGTCAACTTATTTGGTGACATTAAGAGTGACTTTCTCCACCAGACTGGGCAGCACTACACAGTCAAGCCCTCGCTGCCTTCAACCTCCTTCCCTTCCTTTGCTTTCTACTTCTGGCCAAGGGAAGAACCATAATATCCACAGGAGTGACAGGAATTTGCTTAAAACAGGGTTTCCATTTTAAACTCTCAGGTTTTCTGAATGTACTCATGAGGGACACTACTCACAATAGCTGGCAGCCTGCATTTCCAAGAAAATGACAGGCAGACTGCATAAAACCTTTTTATTCTTGTGAGCTACAGATGATATGCCATTAATGGTCATCAGCCTTAGAAAGATAACTTACCCAAGCAGGCAGGTATGAAGAAGTTTCAGAGGAAACTCCATGAGAGGGATAGTGGAGACTTTAGTTGTAATGAAATCAACAACTTTTCTAATGAAGCAAGTTTCTTCCTTGGATATTGGCAAGACCGGAGCACCACTTATACTCCACTGTAACTGTGGTTAAAAAGCCTTAATTATAGATATATGCTCTAGAGAGCTCTCTTATAACCTGGAGCTAAGATTAGAGAAAATGAAGGAACTGTAAAAGGGCAGAGAAGAGAGCTAATTATTTAGAAAGAAAAGCAAATTTAAGGACCAAGAAATGGTAGACCTCCCCTCTTTGAAGCTGCAATTTAAAGCTTTATCAAGTTTATGAACAATAAGAAGATATGTCAAGTGACCCATTTCTTATATTTTAGGGGGTGCACAGGACTCTGGATTCAGATCTGCCAGCAGATCTCAGACACAGCAGAAGTTACTCTTCTACCCAGGCATTTAAAAAGGAGGGCTGTCTGGCAACTCATTGTGCTATGTATTGATTTACTGATCTGTAGCTTTCTCCAATCGTTTGCCAGACCCTCTAAATCTAACAAAAGAGGCACAGTCTGACAAGTCAGCCATAATTTGATATCCAGTACTACTTATATTCTTAACAAAGCTGTGTAGATAAACACTCCATTCCTTGTTACCTATCCGTCATCTAGCCAGGGTAACACAAATGCAGGAAATACCACCATGAGTGTGGGTTACACTGATAGAAAAGATATCATTGCCACTGACAGGTCAGGCTTCATGTTGAATAAAGCAGGACCAGTAGCACTTATTTGCTCCCTGCGTTGTAAGAAGTCATGACAACAGGCCAAATCGGAAGGTAAAGCCACAGACTCAACACAGACTTAAACAAATAACAGAGAATATGGAAGTTTTTTCACTGCCAACAAGACAAAAGTCAATCCGAAAGCAGAATATAAAAAAATCAAAATTAGAAAGTAGGGGCTATTATCCCTGGATTTGGAAATTAGGCATCACACTGTTACATTCTTGAAAGTGACTCAGGCACCAGGACTTATTCAGGAATCTGTGAAACCCGATAAACAGATTCACACATAGGTTCACACTATCCCTTAACTGTTAAAAATCTCCACCAACAGCTATTGGTTTTGCACAGGATCTGGGACCTGAAGGCAAGTCAGAATGTCTTTTTATAGTAGAGGAATCCCAGGCCAAGCTGTATTCAGAAGGAATATGTGAGTGGCCAAACTGCACTAGGACTGACTGAAATCATTCTGTCCAGGGATGATAGCTCAGGTTAAGACAAAGTGCAAATGTAGGGTAGAAAGACTATTCCCGATTCCAGAATAGGAAGAGATAGATACAAAGTTAACATAAAGTAACTATTCAGTTTCAACTCAATCTACCTCAGTCTGACTAAAGTAAATGAATGACTCTTCAAATAATCATTAATATCTGCTTCCCACCACAGTATAGCCCACCAGAACAGCCAGCTTTTGATCCATTCAGCCATGGAAAAATTTCTTTCTAGTTTTCTAGAAAAGGTGATCCAGAAGAAAACGTACACACAGACTCAGGTCACTTGACCTGAGTGGATCTATTACTATTAAAAGATTTCATTTGCACAAAGTGACTGCAGCCACCTCTCTCCCAATGTGTACGCAGGATTATTTATGCTACTATTGAACAAAAGCACCGCTAACTTGGGTTACTCTGCAGAGTTAACAGGATGGAAACATGAAGCATGATGGACACTAGAGAAAGAGAGTGTCCTCTGATGGCAAATATCACAGCAGCTCTGTTTACAGGAGCATTTACACTGCACTGAAGTACCACGAAGCAGCACAGCGCACTCCAGTTGAGGTGCACTCCATAAAAGCCTACCAGCGACAGCTCCACTAAAATCCACAGGATAACAAGGTTGCAGGTTGAAACATCTGCTTTCATAGGGAATCAAAACAAATTTCTGCAGCATATTTTTTTTTTCTAGTGATATTTCAAGCACACAGTGGAATCCCTCCTACCAACTCCTAATGCACCCACCAGCTCTGTACTTCCCAGAAGGAAGCTGAAGGCTGCCTGCCTGTGTCACCTGGTACAGGAAAAGGTTGCACAGAAGCAGAAACAGGAGCAGAGAGCAGCCTGCTTTAACAGCTGGATACAATTTCCTCACTGTTTGAGTTCGACAGGATCTGTTCTTACCCACTGTAAGTGAGGTTACAGTTGGCTCCACAAAGGAGCAAATACAGAGCGACAGGAAGGTACACTGCAGTTCATCTTTTTGTAGTGATGCCTGTAACTGTACTCAAACAGGGAGGAGAAGATGACACCACATAACTAAAAGTCTGGTTGATAGCATTTTTCTGCCTAATTTCACCAACACTCATCAGGGTGGTTATAAACTTCCTGTTAGTTTTGCAGTCCTCTTAGTCAAATACATGGCAGTTATCTGGCAGGAAATTTACAACTCTAGTTGCTCTTAAATCTTGCTGTCTCTCACAATTTGATTCATATTCATACAGGAAAAACACACAGCTCTGGAGATCACCACATGATTTTCACTAGCGACCTAAAGTGTAGTCCAGATGCCAGGAACCAAAAAGTTTTGCTGCAGAAACCTTCCTTCTACGAAGAGAGGTCACCATTGTAGTGATTAAGAATTGCATGTAGAGCATGTTTGAATGGTGAAACAGAACCACTTTTCCAACAACAGGACCTGCTCCATAATAAGGAACACCAAGTATAATAAACCTTTTATTTTCACAAAGCATAGGAGACCTACAATAGAGCCCATTTGTTCATTCAGGCCTGTGCTGCCATTACAGAAGATTACCACACTGAGACCTTGACTGAAGGCCACTGAAAGCTCCAGTTTCTTAATAAACACTTTTTCCAAATTTTACTTTGCACTTTACAGCTGTGAGATGGTTTAGACACTTCACATTCACTTCAGCTTGCTTTGCCAATCAAGAGTACAAGCCATACTTTTCTAGTTCAGGACACCCTGCTTGTTTCACAAGTGCACTGAAGTGATCAACTGCAGACTAGCCCATGCTGGGAATCAGTCACTCTTAAATTAAAACAGGTTTGTTCAGCTCTAGCACTTGCACTTCAGTCCTTAGATGCCGATTGTTTTACACGATACTTAGAAAATAAGCTTTTCAAAGTTCTCCTTTACATGAGCTCATGAGTGACTGGCAAACACAACTGCCAACGTGGCAATCTCCAAGAGGTCTGTGAGGAGCCAAGCCCCAGACAGGAGCAGCAGGAAGGTCTAGGACATGACCAGTCTAATTGACAAAGCAATCTGCCCAGGATGTACAGGGAGCTGGTTGTTCTATTTACCTCTGGCTGGCAGAGAGCAGAAAGGTTTTCCTCTCACTTTTCCCTTCTCCTCACTCCACAGCCTTGGCAGCACAGAATCTGTTGTTTAACAGACATCCTCTTCCTTATCAGCTTTTGCCAACAACAACATGACGCTGACAAACCCTGACAACTTCACAGCTGCCCCCGGGGTCAGAACAGCAAAGCCCATCATCTTCCTCTGCTGAGGAGGCCACAGCAGCAGCATCACTCCTCACTCAGCTCATCACTAGGACTACATTTTCATCAATAGTGGCTGGAAACTTTAAGCTCAATTGCACGAAAGCCAAAGTTTATGACTCCAAACTCTCCAAAAGCAGCATTCTCACAAACCCTTTTTCAATCACAGGTTTGCAGTTGGTTTCTCATTCCCAAGGAAGCAGAAGGCAGGAGCACCCCACTTCAGCCTGCTGGCAGCAGAGGGCACCACACAATCACCGATGTGATTTATACACTTCCATCATGCTCCTGAGTTAATTTATAGAGCACAAATTACTGCTACAACAAGCTACAGGGCGACTCCATAAAGCATTCATCATATCAGATAAAAACGCACTGCCATGAAAGGCAGCTAATTTGCTACAGCACTTTCAGCCAGCAATTCAAAGAAAAATGTTCAAGCTTAGTATCTCTCTGAGTTCAATGCCACATTCCCAGAAAAGCAGGTATCACATAGAGTGAGGATCTCCAGCCTGACCACAGAGGTGCAGAGCAGTATCTCTGCAGAGCATCAGAAGTCATGTAAATACTTGCATTAGCCCAAACATCAACCACCAGCCCACAACCCAACTGGTCCATTGTTTCCATACTGCAACACTACACACACATCAATTAAACATTTTGGCTGAGGATGCTCAGCAGTCTCTGAGGCAGACAGCAGAGATCCAAGAGACAAAAGGAATAGCTGCATCTCTTTCGCTGCTTCTTCCTACCCCCACACCTACAGATCATATGTTTTTACTTATTGAATACTTGTTAAAAAAAGAAAAAGATGAAACGACAAAAAAGTCAATCTGCGTTCCATGAGCACGCTGACACTCATAGTGGTGAGCAAACAGTGCAGTCATGAAGTCTAAGGAGCTTCTAAGCTGTCAGCAAAACAGTACCACGTTACCACCATCCACATCTAAAGCCAAACCTGTTACGTGCACCATGAAAAAAGGACTTCCCAGATCATCTCATTTGCTCAGTGACTGTACATAGTGACAGAGGCCACTTCTGAGCCCACAGCTGGACTGAGGATTCACTCAATGCATCAGCTTTTCTAAAGAGATCTGCAGGACAGCCAAGACCTTCATGCCTTAAGGCCATCCCTTCTCTGTAGAGCAAAAAGGGCCCCACAGAGCTGCAAAAGAACAAACCCGAAGGTAGAAGGAAAGAGCACAGACCTCACCCTCCTTATTAAAGCAATACACTATTTTCAACCACCATAATGTTTCCCCTGAACATGTAAATACAGAAGCAATTAGCTGCCTAGGCACTTCCACAGAAACCATTTAGAATAATCTCCCCTAGAATATATTTACACGGTTTCTGATTGCTTAATTTTCTGACACGTTTGTTACAGGCACTAGAAATATTAAATAAAGCAAAATCATCTATAGTGATATATTACTATTCTGAAGGTAGCATTCAGCACAGATAGACAACAAGAACTCCTAGCTGGTTTCAAATTTCAGAATTTTAGCATCACAACTCACTGTTCTAGGAATTGCTTTATAGCTTTAATTCAGCTGTTTCTTAAAACCTTTTTCCCCCTTTGCTCTTACTCTGAAAGATAAAACTAGTGACTGAAACAGCAGACACCATTTAAAGAGAAAGAATGAGCCTGGACAGAGATTTCATTGAGAAGCTCAGTTCTGCAGTACATAGGAAATGTCCTCAATTCAAAGATTACGCTTCACAAAAAGGCAAATTAAAGCCAGAAACAGAAGAAAATCTTTTCTGACTGCTATGAATATAATTTTTTATTATTATTGCCTCCTCTCATCTGGAGTTTTTTTTATTAAGAAGTCAGCTCTTCTGAATGGCTACAGGAACAGGCAGACAAACAGCATATTCATTTACAAGCTGGAAGTTGATTAGTAAGTACAAAACCCATGAATGCTTGTCAGGACCAAGAAAGAGAGGCTGGAATCACTGAATGTGAGGATGCCCAAAAAACTCTCTGCAGTCAGCTGGCAGATACCTCTATGACAACAGTAAAACAAACCCACACAACTAAACAAAAAAACAAAATCACATTTAGTTTGTTTTTATTCTGCTTCATTTGAAATTATTTTTACCAAGACAGCCCATTGTCCTTTAGGGTATGTTTTCCCTTGCTCAGTGTAACTAGAGATATCATTTCAGGGCCAAATCCTTCAAAAAAACAGGCACATGAAACAAGTATATCTTCACTCGCAGACCCCCTGGAGCTCATAACTCCACGTTAATTAGACTGGAAGATGAAGCCTTCAGCCTAAAACCCAGTAACTCTGATTTACACAAGTGCAGAGAGATTTTATTGCAAATTTTCCTGCTGTACAGACATTTCCCGCCCAGCTCAACACACCATCAAAACAAAAGCAGATCTCAATTCACTGACAGCTGCCACACTTTAAAGAGACATAGAAAAATGGAGTCGACATTGTGTACAACATGGGCAGCACAGGATGTCTAAATACTGAGAACACTGCACAGACACGGGAATCAGCAGGGAGGTACTGCCTGGCTCACAGCTACCCATAGCCCACAGCACAAGGACAATTTTGGAAGACCAAAAATATTAAAAGTCAGCTCGTCACTTTGAAGCCTCCTAAGAATAATTACCGACTTCCTCCTCATTACCTCTGGAGGACACATGATTTTACAAAGGTCTTTCATTTTGCCAGAACATCACGCCACATGAAGCCATGGAGCAGGACCACAGGGCTTGATTTTTACCAGTCAGGCAAAATAGATTCCTTGCATCCCATGGAAATACAAGCATAAAGCAGTAACATCAGGAACACCAGACATTAAATGACCACTGTGTATGTCAAAGAGACTTCTGTGCAGGTCTGAGGACTCACTACAGGTTTATGTTTTATGGTAGGCAACAGCTGAACCCTTTCCCTACCAGCATGGGACATTACAAAGCTATAAGCATGGTTACATCCAGACTTGCACTAAATGCTTGAATTTGAAAAAGCATTCCTCGTGGGGGAAAAAAAGAGCTCAGTCCCATTTTGACTACAGCTCTTAGAGAGCATTCTCTCCCCCATAGCAGAAATTGTCACAGCAGGTTTCTCCACCTTTATGGTGCAGTTATAGCAGCAAGTCTCCGAGGAGGGAAAGATTTAGACAACTAAGAGTTTTAAGTGGTTTTGAACAAGCAAAGCCTTGGAGAGTGACAGCTGAACTGATAGTTACACACTGACAATTCAAGCTTTTAAGTCCCAATCATTTTTAATGATACAAAGCCAAACCCAGAAGGGGACAAAGTAATTACGGAGCCAAAAGTAACTGCAGCTAAATGGAGCTTCCAAATGTCTAATTTGGGTGATCCAGCCTTCCTGACTCACACACTGTGCAGAAAGGTTTGGCTGTGAAATTTACTACTACACCAGTGGGACAAGAAAAGAATGCTCTCATACGTTACAACATCCTGAGGCCACGTATACAATAGGCATCCTCTGCCTCTAAGGAAGAGTTATCCGCTTCTCTTTTCCCAAAGGAGAATCACTCTACGGACATAATCTTCAAGCTCCATCTCGTACTTTCTGCTAGCCCTCGCCCTAAGCTCTGCTGTAACAGGTAACAGGTGATGTTTGCTCCCCACACCTTTCCAAGGCAGGTGAAGAGACGTGGCAGTGAGGCACACCCTTGGAAGGTGGAATTGCTGTCCTTTCCTATGCAAGGATGGGAGAAGCTCTCCTTCCTTACTCCTTGGCGCAAAAAGCAAAGACCTTGCACTACTCCCTTACCGAGCTCAGCCAAAAAAAAAAAAAAAAAAAAGGCAAGCAGAGCCTCCCGTTCCCGCAAGAAAGTACTTGCGCTCCCCGTCCAACCCAGGCACAGGATGGAGAAAACAGCTCAGGATACACAAAACAGCTCCTTCCTGGGGAACACAGCAACCCACCACCGCTCCCCTCCCTCGCCCCTTCCTCTTTGGGGGCGGCCGTCGCTCCTCACCCCCCACCCCTGCCGAGGTGACAGGAGGGACGCGCCCAGCCCCGCGCACCCCCCGAGCGATGGAGCCCCCCCGGGCCCGCTCCCAGCGGCTCCCCCCGCACACCCGGGGCCGCTCCAACCGCCCCATCGCCGCCACTCACCGGTGCCTCGCCCGCCGCTGCCCCCGCGGCGGCCGCCCCGTCCCCGCCGGCCGCGCCGCCCTCCAGCTGCCGCTCGCGGTACAGGGACCACAGCCCCACGTTGGGCAAGAACACCAGGGCGGCCAGCGCCAGCCCCACCGCCTGCAGCAGCCGCTTCTGCTTCCGCCGCATCGGGGCGGCCGCCGGGAGCGGGGCGAGGAGCGGGACGGGGATGGGGATGGGGAGGAGGGAGCGGTGCCGCCGCCCCCGCCGCGCTCCCAGAGCGCAACTTTCGCCCGCGCTCGGCGGCGGCGCCGGGCGGCAACTCCGGCACTTCCGCTCCGCGCGCGGGGGGCGGGGCCTCGTGGGCACCGCCCCCTCTGCAGGCCCCGCCCACCGCCAGGGAGGCCCCGCCCTCGCCCCCCGCTAATGACCTTCCACTAATGACCCTCCGCTAATGACCCCCCGCTAATGACTCTCCCTTGATGGCTCCCTGAGGAAGTCGCTCCGAGGGTGCCGCGGCTCGGCGGGTGCCTGGGTGGGCGCCGCTGGAGTGCGGTCCGAAGCCGCCGTCGAGGGAGTCGCAGTGGGAAATTGGCTTAAAAGCCCTTAAAAAGGGGTTAACTGGGGCCCCAGGGCTTGCGGGGGGGTAGAGAAGCCCGAAGGACGCTCGCCAGAGGGGTGCCTGTGTTTCCTAAAGGGCTGTGAGTGCCCCCCAGAGGGTACAGGGGCTCCCCCAAGGGCTGCGAGTGCTCCCTAGGGGGGTCCAGGTGCTCCCCAAACGGCTGCAGCTCACCCCACGGTCACACAGCAACTGGGGGACAAGGCTGCTGCCCCTAGAACTCCAAGGATGGAGATGCCGTTGGCCCATCCCCGGCAATACCGACAGGCGGGATCGTTCCAAATCAATCCCCATCCCATTAAAAAGAGATGCTCTTAATTCAGACGCCAATTAAGTCTTTTCTTCTATACCATAAACTAGATAATTTATAGGCACAGGATAGTGTTTTCCTGGGGGGGGGGGGGTTTGGTTTTCTGGAGGTTTGTTGCTTTTCGGGGTTTATTTGTTGCTTTCTGAAAAAGAAAAAAAAGAAAAGAAAAAGAAAGCAACGGCAGCACAGCTTTCCTGAAAACGGGGAGTGGATTCGTTCCTTAATGAAGAGCAGCAGCCCCGGTGCTCAGGCAGATGCTCTGCCAGCAGAACAGCCGCGGCTCGGCAGTGTCAATAGCAGAGCTGTGACAATCCGGTGCCCTACTGGGCACTGGTAAAATAAATATTAGTTCTCTTCCAATGCAAACCCCCGCAGGGAAGTATCTTATATCCTAGAGCAACAACAAAAAGTCTACGTAAACCATTACGCACCCCAGCATTTGCAGCTCTTGCCGCCTTCACCCCACACCAGCAAGTGGATTTTAAACTTAAATAAACTTCCTTAACCCGCTAGATGGCATCTTCCAGCAGATTTCAGTGCCTGCTGCGAGAGCCAAATTATAAAGGAAAGCATTTAATTTAGAGAGCAGGTTACAGTTCCTAAGTCTAACTACATGTTAAGGCAGCCTGTACTTTCGTTTTAATTATCGATAAGAATTTGTCGCCAGCTGATTTCTTTACTAGAAATGTTAATGCATCCATTGTTTCTCCGTGGGTGGAGAAGATACCAATCCATGAAATCCCTTTGCTCCTGCCCTTAGAGCAAAGCATATTCCCTTTATCATCACTGAATCACCTCCGGCAGTGCAGAGACTTTGGCTGCTCTTGAATAATGCATAGCCACTAAAATTGTACAACAATAAAGCTACATATACGTTACCTGATACTGTGAGAATCCAGGCTGGAAAGCTACAATACCTCTGATTTAATACTGCAGTGTCAGTGTACTGCCATATGGACCCTTATCATAACATCCACATCCCCTTGCCTCTGCAAGAGCTCTTTGAAAAGTGGTTGTGAAATAGCAGGTGGTTTCATAGGGATGCACACAGGCTTAGAGGCTGCCCTTGGCAGAACATCCTCATTTATATAAAGAAATAACAGCCACAAAGTTTGAGAGTTAATTAAAACAAAGCCACTAGCTGGCTTGACATATGTTTAAATTTAGGATTGTGAGCCTGCTTGCTAAATTAAATGTTTGCCTCATAAATTGACTTCAGCAGAGTTGCACCAGTTTTAACTGGGAACAGATTATGGCTGATGCTGCAGGTAGATCAGTATTTTGTATATCGTCCCAAACAATTAAACCCTGTGAAGAGCCTCTTAGGAACTGAATCTGGCTGCTCCTCGGTGATCACTCTGGAAATGGCTGTTCCAGGTCTTTCCTTTCTGCTTTAAGAGGGAGCAAATCCTGTTGGGCTTACCAATTAAAATCATTTATACTCCATGCAGCTGCCTCAGTCCCAAATAAATAGATATTTCTTCTAGTAAAGGTAGAACATGTTTCCCTCTCCTCTTTCTCCTGAAGTGTTTTGGTGGAGGCAGAGCTCTGATTTTGGCCTGTTGGATGCAATGCCTTGGGGATTAATCGGGTACATGAAAAATAAACATGGATTTACATTTCTGAGAAAGAAGAAAGCCTGTGGCTCTTAAGCCTCTAACTGGAAAGGGAAATGGTGTACCTTCCCCAGGCATCTCTTCAAAACAAATATAGGATAAATTAATAGTAGCTCAATCCCCACTTGGAAGCTCTCTTTCCTAGTGAGCTGGGCTGCCTGGTTTGCAACGTGTGTTGAGACGCTACAAGGCAGAGTGCAGCAAAAGTGGGTAATGGCATCATGAAAATTAATAGCCTTGATGAAGGATGAGGAGCAGGGGTGACCAGAGGGACTTGGTCAGCAGATGCTGGGAAAGGGCAGGAGAGCATTGAAAAATGCTAATGGGAGTGAATGTGGCAGGAGTTCCTGGGATAAAGCCCGCAGATGGCATGACAGCATGGAGACGAGATGGCACAGACTTAGGGAATCAGTGCTCTCCTGCCTTCTGGTCTCCTCCAACTGCAGCTCCTCAGGGCAAAGGCTGACTCATGTGAAGGGCTGGATTCTGACCTTGGGACCGCTGCAGGGGGGGCTAATGGAAAGCAGGCGATCCTTCGCATACCTGCAAGTGAGCTGGATGGTTATGGGATCCCCTCTCTCCTGATAAGTGGTCATGAGAGAGAGTAGAGCTGGTTTTCCATAACCTCAGCTGCTGTGCCAGCCTAGCAACATGGGTTAGGGGGAGAAAACACTGCCAGAGGCTTGGCATATCTGCAAGGGGGGAATGGGGATCAAAATACCAGATGCTGCAGATACATGTTGCCATTATGGGGGATGGAGCGTGGAGGTCTCTGTTTGCACTGTGCTTGGTGTGAGATGGCTACACCCGCAGGGAAAGTCAGCTCCTCCACTTTGGGTGGGTTTTTTGATAGATGTTTGTATGCTGCTGCTGTTTTCTCTTCTCTGCAAATCTCATTTTTAACCAGGAGGAGAAAAGGAAAAACAATCTTTAAAAAATGAATGAACCTCAGCCGTGGCTGTGTCACAACATGGCTTTTGTTTCCACAGCATTTCTTTATCCTTCTGTGTTTATTAGTGGAAGTTCAGCTAAAATCTCATGTGAACAGAATTGATTTGTTGGGCTTTTTTTCCCCCCTTTTTTTGTTTCCCGATGCCCAGGAACCCACTCACCTGTGAGCGGGAGCACAGCCCTCCTCTGTTGCTCAGTGTGGGGGTGCCTGTCAGCACAGCCCCCCACAGTGATCCTGCTGGACTCACCAAAAACCTGGTGCTGCTTCCAGCCGGCACTCAAGATGCTGAGAAACAACGTAAATGCTTGAGTAGCTCACAGAATTGAGATGATTACAGGCTTTTAAAAAGAAATTGCAACAATGTCACTGCAGGAGAGCATCCAACCCTCTCACCAGGCTTCCCAGGAACGGAGAGACGAACATCCAAGAAACCTTGTCCCATGGTTGGGAAGCAAGGTAGGGATTTATCTGTGACATGACTGCCTCGAGGGTTTATCTGCATAGGACAGACCTATGCACAGATTTAGCAGAAAAATAAATAAAATAAAAACGGTGATCCACCTGAGCAAGAAAATCTCCTATGTCAACAGGGAAATCTGCCTGCATTTACTTTGGACAAACAGAGCCCAGCAGTGCAGGGCAGGAGGAGGTGGCTGAAGCTGGATGCTGGTGGAGGAGGCTCAGGGTCTTGCTTGGAAGGCAGTGCCATTGCCAGTGGTCACTCCTCCAGCCTGGTGCAAAGCAGAAGGAGATACTGGGTCCATCTGCAGCCTGGAGAGGTGCAAAAGCAACAAAGCTTTTGAGTTTCCCAGAGTGTAAGATTTTTAACTCCACTGGCCTTAAATCAGGTAATTTCACTGATTGGCTGTGTCAGGGGAAATTGCTGATATCTAAGTTGAAGCACAGTCCTGGAGGATGAGGCAGCGATGGCTTGCTGGGAGGATAAATACTGAAGCAGAGCATGAAGCAAGGAGGGATGTGAGCCTTCCACATTCCACAGTGCAAACAGGTGCACCAATGTATCTGGAGATTTGCTTTGCACGGGAATATGCTTTTCCTCAGCAGTAACATGAATCTATTGCCTACCTCTTGTCCAGGCTCCCCAACCATCAGGAACTTGAGTGGCTGAAGAGAAAAAGTTCTTACTGCACTGTGCAGGGTATGAATGGTCCCAGCTCTCCCTTCTGGACTTTGGTGGTCACTGAAGACTCCAATTTTCCAGGCAAAGCCTTGCACAGAGCCATGTCAGGCTGCTTTAGTTCTAGCACTGTTCTTCCAAAGCAGCCCTGACAGTTTGTGCATATTTATCAGTGGGGCTCAGTTCAGGGATGAGGAGACAGGGGGTCTATTCCTGGCTGTCTACTCAAGTAACCTTGTTTTAAAGGAAAAATGAAAACCGCAACTGTTGTTGCAGCCTTTCTGGCTGGTATAGGCAATGAGCCTTGTCTGCTCCCTCTGCTCTGAATTCAGAGCTGCTGCAATGAATCGGATTGATTCCAAGTCCGGTGGAGCCAGGCAGGCAGACTGCAGTCAAGATGTCCCCAAAACTCCCTGGCTTCCTGGCTTCTCTGAGCACACCGTGAATTTTGAGGCCAACACTTTCCGTGCTTCTCGAGGGATTTGGAAGCTCACGCTCTAATAATTAAGGCAGATTTGAACATCTTCGCCCTCAGCGCCACTTTTCCGACTTTCCTGTAGCAGCCGTTAGTGCTTGGAACAGGTACCAACCCTTAAAATGTGCTCACCATGGGCTTGCATGGTTTTAATAAGGAGGATTTTAAAGGGATCCTCCAATGCATATATGAGAGCTGATTTCAAGGGAATTTCGCAGCTTTCCTGTGAACAGGATTAGTTTGTGCATCACTGAGCTGAACCTGGAGGACAGGTTTGCTCCTCTTCCAGCTTGCTGGATGCACTCCAGGATGAGAGGAACATCACTGGGGTTTGAGGTATTCTTTGGGGTGGATCTGCAGTGGATCAACAACACTTAAATGCTCAAACTCTCCTTTAACAGGTTGTTTGCTAAGTGTGATAAACTCTGATTACACCATTAAAAAAATAACCATGTGGAAAGGGGGAGTCAGGATAAAGATGCTTAACCCAGCACTAAAAAATACAGAAAGGGAAAAATAAAACTGGTTATAAGAAAATTTAGGTGAAATGACTAAAAACATAAGTGATACGGATAATATCATCTGAATTGCTACATTCAGCCCTACCAAGGGGAGAGGAACAAGAGCTATAAAACCTAAATAGAGGAGAATCAAATTCAGAACAGATGTCAAGGAGTGCCTTCCCAAGTGGAGAATCAAAAAAGCAGGGAATGATCTGCCAGGCAAGGCTGGAGTAGACACACTGGGCCTTTCTCAGGTGAGATGTGACCCTGGAGCACAAGCCTGGGGCTGGTTTACTGGTGGACTTGGCAGTGCTGGGTTAACAGTTGGACTTGATGATCTTAAAGGTCTTTTCCAGCTTAAACAGTTCTATGATTCTGAGCACAGAGTCAGATGTGCCAAGTGGCCTCTGCGGGATCTTGCTCTGCCTTCTGCATCAGACATAAAATCGGCTTCAGGGTTTTTCATACTGAAGAAAAAATGCCATCAGCAAGGGGAGCATGGGCAGCCCTTCTGATGGGAGCCTCCTGCTTCTTCATTCCCTAGATTGAAAGCATGATCTGTTCAGCCTTGGAGGGGGCCTGACACACCCAGTAGGTGCTCTTGGCCATCACCCATGGGGTGCCCACACCAGGGAGAAGGTGGCTTTGCTGCCACCCAAACAATGAGCCAGTGTAGGAGGTGTGGGGTCAGGGCTTCTCCCCACATGAATTCCTCCCCCTCCCCATGAATCCTGCTGGAGCTTGTCTTGCAGACACTGGTTTCTGCCACTGCTGGAGGAGCATTTCACAGCTGGAGTGGCTGTTAGCAGGTGTCTCAAGTGCCCAACTGGAGGGCATGGCACTGAGCCTGCCCTTGCTGAGCTGCTTTTCCAGCGGGGGGAAGGCTCTCCTTTCTTAAAATAGGTCCTCTCCAAGGGCTCTTGTGTTCAAGAGCCAGAAGGAAACCAGGTCTTTTGTCCTTTATGTTCTGTCTCTAAAAAGAAAGGCAGAAAAAGCAGTGTTTGGGAAGCAGAGAAGCAACACTGGTGTGGTGTGGGATGGGATGAGAGGATGATACTGGGAGGGCAGGTGACCACTGGAGTCACAGTCCTGATCCATGGTGATGCACTGAGATTGATGAGAGCTCTGTGCCACCAGGATCTCGCTGCTCTGGCCCCTGGGATGAGTTGTTCTGGGTCAGGTCCTTTCTGTCTCAAAACCACTGTCCTCCAGATCTTCAAGGAGCCTCACTCCTCCAGGCTGCCCTGTGGCTGTAGGTAGCCATCAGCCAAGGATGGAGTTGCTCAGCTGCTCAGTGTATATTACAAATTTTTTATCTTTTGGAGCTGAACTCATATCTTATCGTCAGAGATTTGGATACCTCACGTTTTCTTTCTCATGTCTCCAGGGCTGTCTTATTCTTTCTATTTCCTCAGAGTCTGCTAAAGCTTCTGGCCTCTAAGATACACAGAGACATTGGGTAAGGAGTTGTATGGCTCCCCTCCTATCGGCTGAACCTTGTAGTTCAACTGGAATCCCATTATCCTTTAATATCCAGAAGTACACAGAGAGTATCTAGAGGTCAATGAAGAGGCAGCTGTCTCCCTGGAAGGCCCTGTCCCAACAAGCAGACACTCCTTTGGAGGTGTTTTCCCTTTTTTTGACTGTAGAAGATGCTATGGTGACTCACTTGGACCAGAGGTTTACACTTGGAGAGATGCAGTTCAACATGCCGAGTGCTGCCTTTCTCCAAGGTCCCAAATGTCCTTCCTTCTCCTCCCCCTGTAGTCTGCAGTCCATCCCTCCCATCCTCCTCCTCCCTCCCCTTCTGCCCAGTGAGGCAGCCAGTCATGAGTCTCCTGGGGCAGAGAAGAACAACCTTAAGTGGCTGAGTGTGTGAGAGGCAGTGATTAATCTGCAGACCATCAGGAAAACTCACTGTGACAAGCTCTCAGTGCTCCCTCTGCTCCTCCTGCAGGGAGGAGGACGTGGAGGCACCAACACTGGGATGGGGTGGGGATATGACAGGAGAAAGGGTAATGCTGCCTTTGGAGGAAGCCTAGAAAGCAAAACTCTGCATGTCCCATGCCCTTGTTGCTTAGAAGGTGAGTCTGCAGGGCCAACATGAGACACCAGAGACATCCCAGGCTGTGGTTGTCACATCCCATTGCTGTCACTATTGGTGAGGATTGCTAATTCAGCAGCCTTATGGTTAAGACTATTGAGCAAAGCCCTGTGCAGAGGTTTCTGCCTTATTCCCAGGGGATACAGTAGGATGAAAGATAAGTGAAAGCTTCGAGCGTGATAATAACCATCATCTTGCAGTGCATAGCACTATAAGACAAAGCACTTCCCATGGGATTCCCCCAGACTCTTCCTCCTGGGAAACACACCAAAAAGTTTCAGAGGAGTCAGGAAAATTCATCCCCTCAGGAAGATCTGAGGCTGAACTCTGTCCATATCATGGAGAAGATGCAAAGGGGAAATAATAGCCAGAGCTGTGGTGACCACACAGTTGTGCTGGTCCAGGGTCAGAAGGGTGGTATCAGGGGTCCCCTATTACCAAGGTAGAGACAAAAGGGGGGGAGGTTATAGTCTGCTGTGCCTCAGCACAGCCAGATGCAGTTCTGATGTTTGCTTGCTTCATTTGTTGGAAACTGGGGAAAAAAAAGTCAGTTCTGGGACTCTTGGATTTCAGCCTAGACCTGACTCATGGCTTTGCCCAAGAAAGCAAGGAAGGGAGGAACCAGGTGACCCAGAGTTGAGAGAGCAACATCTCACTTTGCTGCTGGTCTATCTGAGAAGGGAGAAGGGAAGGAGAACACACAGCAAATGTGTTCAGCACCAGAGAAGAGATACTGTCATTTGGGAAATTACATTTCCCTGCTTCTTGCACAGGGATTGCAAAAGCATGGACTATCCTATGAGGACTGTTTCTCCAGCCACCATCATGTCCAGCTCCCCCTTCCTTCCCTAAAATAAATAAAGACAGATCAAGGAAGAGCAACACAACTGCAAATCTTGCTAGAGAGCTGTGTCAGAGCCACAGAGAGTCTCATAACTGTGTCTAATGGCATATGCAATAAGCCTAATGAATGTCCATCACCAACCCATGTGCATGTCCTGGCTGTGTACACTGTCCTCTGGCACCCTGAAGGCAGCCAACAAATAATCAAATTAGGACAATCCTAGATTGGTTGGTGATGGGTGTGCCAGTTCCTGGCACAGTGGCTGTCAGGGCCGCTCCCCACATCATCCCTCTTCCTGTCGGACCCTGTCCCTCCCTGGGCTGGGACAGGACCAGTCCCATATGTGGTCATTGGGGACGACGTTGGAAAGGCTTTCTGCTTTCCTGGAAGTGCTGACTGGCAGATCAACTAACAGCAGTGATGGACAGCAGTGGAGAATAATGCTGGAAATGAGTTGGAGAAATGGGAGACATAAGGGAGGGAGAGGCCACCCTGGGGGACTGCGCGTGGGGTGTGCATCTCTGCCAACACATCAGATCTTGAAAGAAAAATAGTGACCACAGAGCTGGTTGGAAATGCTTCAACAGAACATTTTTTTCTCCCCTTGGAGATTGCCAATTGGTTAAATCCCAATTGTTTCACACAGGCAGATTTCAAGGACGCTGTGACAAACCTCAGGCAGGTGATGGGCCCCAGCTCTCCCCTCAGCTCTGAGGCTGGCAGACCTCAGACCTCACGTAAGGGCTCAATCCTGTGGCTGTTCCTGTGGAAAAGGAGGAGACAGCACAGAAAATGTGACACTTTTGAAGTTGCAAAACCCACCACTGTTTTTGAGAGCTGAGTACAAAGCCAGGGAGGCATTCTAGGTGTCACACTGCTGGTGTGTTCAAGATGTGCTGATGTGCCGGTGCACCCCCAGACCCACAGCAACCCCTGCCTTCCAAGCTGTTTTGCTGAAAGCATTCAATTAATTCGCTGTTGCCATTCCCTTGAGGCTTTCCAGTGTTGTCTGTGTGCTCTGCTGGACTGCAACCTGGGCAGAGAGCAGGGGACATTGGCTGTCTGGTTACAGCAGGCTGTGCCTGACATTCAGCTGGGACCACAGGGAGTCTCAGCACAGAAAGCCAGTCCTGCCTGTGACATTTTCCCTGGCTAGCACATATTTCAGGTTGAGGCAACACGCTGAAAATGGATTTTGAGCTTGCTAAAAACGTGTGCCTTCTCATCCCTCCCATCTGCTGGAGAAATCACCCACCCTGCTGTGAGGTTCCATGCTGGGGGAGAACAGAACACCCCAGTCTACAGCGTGGAGAGCGGCTCTTCTGCTGATCTAGAGCCTTTGGCAACATCTCTGGGAGCATTTCTGCCATTCCAGGCTCAGCAACACAAATGATTGCTTGAGGGTTTCTCAGCTCCAGGCTGACATGTGACAGAGCCAGAGGGAATCAGTGAACTTCTTGTCCAACTGAGACAGCCTGGCTGTGGGCTGGGTGAGCTGGAGCTTGTTTCCCCATATCAAATGCCCTGCAGCAGTGCAGCTCTGC
The DNA here is from genome assembly GCF_009829145.1 of Chiroxiphia lanceolata. NCBI lineage: Eukaryota > Metazoa > Chordata > Aves > Passeriformes > Pipridae > Chiroxiphia > Chiroxiphia lanceolata. The sequence continues at coordinate 12,919,830 of NC_045651.1, forward strand.
TAGAAGTGACATTTCTCACCTTATTGTAGCACTGATACTTTGCTTCCACTTCCTAAATTTGTGCCTCTTAGTGCCTTACTTTAGGTAAGCACAGAGATGGGCTTCATGTGCTGCCCTTGGGCTAGTCCCATCTCCTCAGAGGGAAAGGCAACTGGAGGGGCAGGGAACACGAGGGTCTGTGCTGGGCTTGGAGAGTGCCATAACTGGGTGAGATGTAATGGAGACTACCTGGGGTTTCACAAGCTAAAGAGAGCCCAGGCTACCTCCTCTCCTGAAGAAGAAAGTAATAGGCTAATTTACAGTACCCAAAGGGGAGCTCTGCTGGGATGAAATATCTTGTAGGGCTGGTAGAGCTTTGTTAGGAGGGAAAAAGGGGGTCTGGGCTTGGAAGGGAAGAGCCAGGCATCAATAGTCCCAGACATTCAAAGCAAATAACCCTCAGAGAAACTGAGATATGACATGGGTGGCATTGTCTTAAATGTGGAGAAACTTTTAAGGAAGGATATTCCTGTTCTAGGCTCCAGACAACCTTTCCTCTCTGCACTCAGGTGCAGTCTCATCAGTGTGGGGTCTGTCAGAAGAACTCTGTGTGCTGGTGGATAGGCTACTTGCAGGCAGGCTTCAGGGGCTCCTGGTGATTGTGCTTGCTGGTGGGGACATAAGCTTTGTATTTAATATATACATCCTAAATGGGCTTTTTTTTTTCATAGATCCAAGAGACGTGTGCTAATAGCTTTCTCCTCTCCTTCTCTGGGGGCTCTCAAGGCACTGTATGGAAGGAAATGTCGTGTTTCCTTTTCACTGTGGTGCCAAGGGACTCGCTAATCCCTGTGGAGCTGTTCAGTGGCAGATGGGCTGAGGAGCCTCAATGCCCCATTCCCTGAGCTCTTGCACCCAGAACCCGAGGGGAATGGCCCCAACTGCATCCTGTGGCAGGTACCATGCCTTGCCCTGGGGCTGCTGGGCTGCCATCACCTCTGTGTGAGCTCTGGGGACTGTGTAAGTCCCTGAAATACAGGGTAGAGACTTGAGGGGGGATGCTGAGAGGAGATAGACAATGCTGGACAAGAGGAAAGAAATTAAAACAGTAAAAAATGAGCTGACAACATTCCTTTGAGCTTCCACAGACATAAACCCTCTGCTCTACCCAGGCACCTGGGTGTATCTCAACAGCTTGGATTGGTTTGTTTCTCTGCACATTTTATTTTTGTGGATGAAGAGAAATGTCGTGGCACAGAAGAAGAAAGAAGAAGACTACAAAAAGCTGTGAGATGCCAGTGTGTTTTGAGTTGCTTTATTCTGAATCAATATTGAATTGAAGAGGAATTATAAATCTAGTAGATTACAGCTGAAGCAATGCCAGGGCATCTGTTTCCAGATATTATTTTTTTCTTTTCTTTTTTTTTTTTTACTGTCTGGAGCAGCTGTTTTTACAAGAATCCACAGTAAAAGAGTTATTAAAACAAAGGGGGGAAAGAAATAACAATAAACAGAAGATATATAGCAGACAAGGAGTAGCAGAGATGAAGGGCTGGGAAATAAATGGAAGAGGAAGAATTCAACAAGCAACGGTTTATAACTAGCATCAGGTGCTACAAAATCTGGAAGATGTTTGTTTTACAAGACAGTGATCCCCAGCTCCAGGACTGTGCTCAGTGATTTATGGCTCCTGGCAGCTGTTGCAGAGGTTGAAGTAAGAGCAACAGAGACAGAAAAGTATAAACCACCCTTAGCACCTGCCTGTTGTTTCCTAATGGAAGGGGATTTATTAGTAGGAAGACAGTGAGGGTGTCTGGGGGCACCTGGAGGCAGATTCCCAGCTCTGTTTCTCCCCATCGCTCTGTGTCTAGGATCAAATTGACTTTTGATGAAATTCAGGTTGTAATTAAGGCAAGGAGCACAGAAACGAAGGCATCCATGTGGCTTAAAGCCTTACTCTGCTTCGGCCAAGATGTTGCAGTCAGCAACAGCCTGCACAGAGCCTGGCCCAGGATGGAATAACATGTCAGATTGAAGACCTGTGAGGTCATGAAGCCCCTTGTCACTGTCCCGACTGGCCACCACAGCTTACTGGGAAGGTGTGAGCCTTCTCAGCCCAGCCAACCCCATCAGCTGATCATGGGGCCAGGATGGTGCTGGGATGCCTGGTTTGTGCATTGATCTCCAGCAAGTCACACAGCCTCTGCTTTCCCAAAACCTTTATGTGATGTAATGGATTTCTACAGAAACTGTTGTAAGACAGATAAAATTAACTGAAACCTGGTGTCCCTCCCATAGTTTGACCTTTCCTTACACACCACCCTTTCATAGTCTCCAGCTCTCACACAGGTGGCTCACAACCCTTGAAAAACGTTGTTACAGCAACATTTTGCAGGGTTTACCCTGGTGCACCACCTCTAGTTAAATGGCCCAGATGTCTGGGAGCTCCCCCTTAGTGTGGGGTAGATTGGCACCTGCTCCCTTGCCTGCATTGTGATTTCTCCCTGCTCTGTGTTTCTCCAAAGCCCTAGAAATGCCCTGAGCAGGGAAGCTGCTGTCTAACCCTACATCCCGCTCTTGCTCAGTGTCTGCCATGTTCAGGTGCTGTATCACAGGATGCCTTTGTTATGTGCTTGTCTTGAAATCAAGCAAAGACCCCTTTTCCAAGGGTAGCTTGTCTCTGCAAGCAAGGGCTTATATTACTCTTGTTGCTTTACCAGCACAAATCACTGTGGCTTGCAGAACGGAGAACAGGATTTTGACTTGTGTCTGAAGGGGCTCCGAAGCCAGAAAGGAAAATCAGCTGTCAAAACCCCATCGTTCTTAACTTTCTGTACCAGGAATGATCCTTGTGTTTGCAAACAGCGCTTACTGGGGGGATTCAGGGGGGTTGTGGGAGGCAGCACCCGCTGCAGCCAACACAAAGCCATTCAGATTGTTGAGGATTTGGCCTTGTGTTTGCTTCAGGTTTATTGATTCTCTTTGCAACAATGCACTGTAAATAGATTTATTCTTACAGTTGTAATTGAGCCGATGAGAGCTTGGGAAGTGGACACTGAAAGCAAGCTGAATAGAAATCAAACCTGAAAGAAGACACTGGTGGAATGAACACATCTCCTACATGGTGGGAAAGAGGAATGACTGTTTCTCCCTCTGTACTCTGCACTGGACACAGCCCTGTATGCCTTGTTCTCCTTTGGGGCTGACTCCACTTGCCCATGGCGAACCCCTCTCATGCCTACAGTGTGTGCTGTGCCCTGGTTGAGAGCCCACACTGAGTGTTCCAGTGTGTCCTTGGGGGGTTCCATAAGCCCCAGCCCTCCCTGCCTCTCTCTGGCAATGCCCTATCTGAGAATGTAATTTTTAGTGCTTTTATAACGCCAGCCCTCTCCATTACATGAGAAGCAGGATTCTTTTCTTTCCCCTATTTCTCTAGCTTGTGTCTTTAATTGCTGAATCTTTCATCTCTTCTAAAGCATCCGAGGAGCGCAGAGAGAAATGTCCCTCCAGCCACTGCTGCAGCTCCAGGATGTGACCCAAAGAGAAATTATTCAGATACATCTGCAGTCACCTCACAGACAGCTGATGAGCAGGAAGGTGGCAATCTTCCCCTATTCCACAATTTGATGCAGATTATTCATACAGTGTTGCTGAAGAGTTAATATACTTGGCTGGGACAGGATAGAAATGATGTCTGCTTAATATGACAGAAAATAAATAGAATCTGCTTTCAAAGGATGCGTTGACCGAGCTGTTGTGCCTGATGTTGGGGAGACAAGTGTCTACAAGCTTCAGCTTAATGTGGCATGGAAATGTATTGGGTTGTATTTATGGCCATATACAATACTTAAGCGGCTATTGTACTGATTAAATATTTAATTGGCTGTCTGTGAGGAGAAATGCACCATTAGTCTATAGGGAATTACACTGTTCCTTGTGCCTGCTCTTAAATGAAATGTGTAATTCGTTGTCACTTAAGCATAATGTTAAGTGCCCATTAAGGACGTATTTTCAAGGGAAATAAATATGAAACTTGCCTGCTGGCATTGCCCTGGGTGGACCCCACGTTCCTCAGTGGGCATAGCCCTCAAGGGTGTGCTGGGGCTCAGGGAACAGTGAGGAAGGGCAGCCAGGGAAGGGCCTTTGGGGCTCCTGCACTGCCACATGTTTTCTGGAGGTGGTGGTTGAGATTGATTTCAACCTCTTTTCCCACTGTCTCTTGAACATGGCTGTCCAGGATCTGCAAGGGGAGAGAGAAAGCCCATCAGGATGCTCCTAAAATATCTCTCCTTGCAGCAGCTGGGTGAAGGGAGTGGGCTCAGTCAGTGACCATCATGGGAGTTTCTTTGCCTGGTTTTGCCTGGAAATCTGAATTCAGTAGGGGAAAGAGGAGGAGGAAAGAGGAAGGCAGGAAGGGTTATGAAAGCAATTGTTTCTTCCCTTCCTCAGGGTTACCCTGGGGTACAACAAAAGCAAATTAAGCCAAGCAGAGCTCGCTTACCCCACAGACTGCACTGTGCTGAGCACCTGCAAGAGTAAAACTGGGAATGTGCTGAGTTTTATTCCTTATCATTATCATTTAATGTAAACCCTGGACCTCGTGATGCAAAAGCTGGTGGTATTTTATTGGAAAAACTCCCTGCTCTTGTGGAGCAGCATTGCTCTGACAGCCTCCAGCAGCACGTACTCCGACGGCTGCACAGCCTCTGCTGGGCAGAGAGTTCTCCTGCCACGGCTCTTTGATTCATCCCAGCAATGAAACTGCCATCTCTGTTGAGTAACTGATCCTTTAGCAGTGTAACTCTTTTTCCATTGACAATTTGGCAGCCTTCGACAACTGGCTCCTTCTCTTCAGCAGATTTTCACATCCCTGCACACGTGCCTGCAGCAGAAGCAGCTCCAAGGCAGCATCCCGGCTTGCAGTGAGACGCCTGCTCTGTTTGATGTTTAAAAGCACTGGCCAGCTACTGACATTCAATAGCAAAACCTCATATTCTGAATAACACAGCTTTATCAGTGTCCTTAGAGCCGACACTGACTGGGCTGAACTATCTGATAAGTGTGGCTCTGTGCCACTGTCCCACTCTCTCTGCACTCAGGGGGTTTTACTCTACAATAAATGGTCCTGAGCTCCAAAGTTCTCTTAGCAGGTTTGACCTGAAAACACAACTATCCTGGGGCAGATGATAAGGAAGGCTCTGCCAGGACCGTTGCAGTGAGGTCATGGTGTTAATTTCAGGCAGGATTCACATCCCTGTTAGATGTAGGCAAAACATGATGTTCTCCTTGCTGGCATGGACAGCTCAGCTTGCCTGGCACCAAGGCTGGTGGCTTCATGTCCATGATGTGCTGTGGTGTCCCCGAGCAGGGACAGCTCCCACCTAAACCTCCCTGCAGTTCTACTACCGTGGCTGCTTGGCTGTCTCCTCTTGGTCTGTGCTGGAGCTGGGAACTCTTGAGGGCATCCAGCCTCGAAACTCAGGAGAAAAGGAGCTGGCTCAGTCCTGAGAAATTCCCTGAGGATGACAAGGTGGTGGTACCAGTCATGCAGGACCAAGAGTCAGAGTTGAATGCAGCAATGTCCATTCTCCCAGTATTACCTGGGAAAGCTGCTCTGCCAGGGTTGTCTCTGTGCTCTCCTCTGCTCTGCTCTGGTGTCAGGGGACAGTGGGACCATGGGGTCCACATGGGGCTGGGGCAAGCTCAGCCCATGCTGCTCCGGGAACACTGTGGCAATGGTCTGTAGGGAAGGTGGGGCTTTCTGGGTTGCTCCACTAAACATTAACCAGCAAAAATCCAGAAAATCCAACCTGGTTTTATTGCAAACAGCTCCAGGACAAGGGACACAGCTGGGAATGAGGGATGCACCTCGTGGTGTTTTTGAATGTCTGAGGTCCCAGTAGCTGCACTGGGAAGTGAGGAGCAGAGTGAGGGTCCTGCCCTTCACTTCCAGCGGTGTCACTTGCTGCCACCACCCCTATGCCCATCCCTCAGGTCTCCTCCCTGTGTGCCGCAGGCTGTGACACCAAGTCAGAGCTGCCACCATCCACATGGGCACCAGTGCTGCCACATCTGGGAGCATGAAGATGTCAGTGTGGCTCCCTGGATGTATCAACCAGCTCTGAAATACCCCAAGTGCCTGGCACTGCCTCCCAGCTCCAGGACCTTGAGGGAGCCGATTGCAGATTGTCTTAGGTTGTTTGGCTTTTCTTTATTTTTCTCCTGGTTTCCTTTTTTTCCCTGGCTTTCACACCTCCCCTCACTCTCTATTTTTAATCAACTGAGTCAACCCTGGTTTTGGCACTTGAGGAGCAGAAAGGTGATCCCGTTCCATTAGCAGGGCACAGCCCACACACCTCCCCTCTGTACCACTCCCCAGCCCACACTGGCAGCTCTTTGCTGTGAGCAAAACCATTACAATACATTTTTTGCCTCTCTGAAGGTGGGGGTTAAAGAGATGAGCATCTGAAACCCCCAGTGTGAAGCTGTACCACCCCTTGGGAGATGCAGAAGAGCATAGGGTGGGCATCCTACCAGCTCTGCAGACCCCAGCACCTTAAAACAGGAACATCAGTGGGACATCAACTGCCCTGGGCAGGGGACAAGGTCTAACGAAAGTGAGAGGCTGGGGAAGAGTTTGAAAGGAGCTGACATGGGGTCAAAAGCCCCTTCCCAGTCCAGGGACACATCTGGGTGAGCAGCTCCTGGGAACTGCATGACAGTGTCAGCCCTTCCCAGTGCCAGAAGCACATCTGGATATCAAGCTTCAAACCTGGTGATTTAAGCCATGCAGGATGTGTGTGGATCCAATTCTGGGCTTTGCTTGACCACCAGCAGTGAGCTTGGCAGGACCCCATCACCCCTGTCATGGGCTGAGCCCATCACTTGCACCCTGGGTAGAGAAGGCGAGGGGAGGCATGGGGTTTTAGCCTTTCTTTAGAAAATTAATCACACTTTAATTATATTGAAACCTGGAGACATGGCAAAGGATTAAGTGGATTATCTTCAAAGTAATTTGTTATCAAATATTTATTCTTCTGGGAAGGGAGATGCAGCCTGAGAAATTCTGTGTTATCCGTGCTGCCAGCCAAGGACGTGTCATGTCCTTCATGCCTCCCCCTGCCCTTATCCCACCTCGACCCCTTGGTGCAGGCTTGAAATTCAAACTGGGATCCCTTGTCCCCTGAGGTGCCTTGTCCCCTGAGGCTGGTGGCTTTGAAGCTGGCTCTGTGTCAGGGATTTGCCCTGGCAAGCCCATGGCACTGCAGGAGGGGAGATACCAGCACCTTACTGGTGGTCTCTGGTCTGTGATGCGACGCAGTGGGGGCAGCCAGCACCACTCACCAGCTCTGGCAGTGGGATGGATGCTCCTGGACCCACTGCCTGCCAGCTCCTGGCTGCTGCTTGCATCCACAACAGCAGGAGAGGGGCTGGGGGGCTTCAGGAGGCAGCAGCTCCATCACTGCCAGAGGAGCCAGCAAGATGCGTGGTAAATCGGATTCAGCCTGAGCTCTTTATCCGTTCTGCAGACTGTGGGTTTAGTGCTTGGATGCTTCATTAACTAATAATAATGAGTCATTGTATTTGCCTCCTGGGCATTGTAAATGATCCAGTGTCAGGAGACGCCACGAGGACATGGAATTGCAATGAGGCTGAAACGGGCTGAGCCTTGGAGCACAGATTAAACTGATGCAGATGAACCTCTGTGCTCCCCACCTGAGGACATGGTCCCTCGGGAGGGGACAGCTGAGCAGGGATGGGGCCTCATTAGGGATCATGGCCAGCCAGGCTCATGGCACCAGGGTGCACCAGGGTACTGAGACCTCCACTATGTTTTTCTTTTCTCTTTTGCTCACGTGCCTTGGAAAGAAGCTATTCTTTCCTTTCCCTTCTCATCTATAAAGAGACTCTTGTAGCCTGTGCTTCCCTGCAAGTAGCTCTCGCAATTCCCCTCCTGTGCTGCAGCTCAAGGTGATGCAACAGATGCTTTGGGACCAGCTGGTGTAGCACACCTTCATATTTCTTGTAAGGATAATTCCTCCTCCAGAGTGAAAGCAGAGTGATGAGCAGCATGCCAGAAATATGCAGTCCCTGATAAACCCCCTGTCCCTGGCATTTGAGCGATGCCTGCCCGGTGCCCATCAGAGCCCCGTGTGGCTTCACACTGTTCTGGGGGTGAAGACCAATTACTAGATGTGCATGGCAGTACTGGATGTGACTGGGGATGCCTGTCCCCTTCCCCGCTCCTTGTTTGTGGGTCAAATTTGGCTCTGTGTGTGCTGGCAGGGCAGGCAGGGCAGAGGGACTGACTGCTGCTTGTGGACAGACCTCTGCCTCCATCAACACAGCTCTCATCCCTGCAGACAGGATTTGTTTGCACTCCCTTTCCACATGCAGAGAAGGAGAACTGCATGCCCTTTGCTACCAGGCATTGTATCAAGTTTTGGGACCAGGATACCCCCCAGTTCAGAGCTGGATCCTCACAAAGCATAGGGAGCTGCAGTGTGCAGTCACCGCCACCAACCCAACATCAGCCCAGCATGGAGAGAACCAGCTTTGTTTGACAAGACATTGTTTTCCATAAGCCACGTGGACTGGCATTAATTAGATTTCTATCCTTTAATTCTTTATTAATCGAATCTTACATAAGATTGTCTTTTACTTTGCCTAGGATTAAAGCCAGGCTGAGCAGACAGCACTGATCTCAGCCACCCCATGCCCCCTCTCCAGGAGCCAACTCACCTTTACCTTCTGCAGCATCCCTGGCTCTGGGCTTCACTGCAGGATCCAGCTCAGGCAGGGCATGGAGCTGAGGCACCCCGACCTACCACTTCTCTAGTGTTTATTCCTGGCAGATGATATTTAATAAGGCCACATAATTAATGAACTAGAAAGTGCTTCAGCAGCTTGACGTGAGACAAATATAGCTGCCTGCTCATTTCCAAATACCAAACAGAAATATTTGCTGCCTGCTTCTGCCTGTTATGTATCATTAGCAATTTTGCCATCTCCATTAAGCATTTGTCTGTAGTAGTACAAACAGAATTTTACTCCTTTCTTACTGCCCTTAGCCCTTCCAGGCATGCTTTTTTCCTGGTATTTTCATCTTGCTTTTTGCATTCTTAACATTTCACATCTTCCATAACATAAAAGACACTGGTTTGGTTTTCTGTGGCCATATATACGTATATGCATTTTCCCACTGTAATAGCTGCTTTCATTTCACCACTGACCCACAAGTTTCCTTCTCTGACTCTGTAGCCAAGCTTTTTCGTGCTTTTGTTGACTCTGAAAGATCCCGTCTAATTCCCAGCTGTATATTTTTCCATCTGATTTTCTCCCCTCACAGCCATGAGCAAATGAGCCTTCCCAGGGATGCAATGGCTGTTTGCAGATTCTCCTCTCTTGCTCCAGGCAGGTTTATTCCCCACCATGGTAACGATGCCTGCTGGAGGGAGGTCCCTGCTGTGCCTGAGTCCCCGTTCAGAGTGGGCTCCTCTGGCCACATAACTCCAGCTGAGCCAGACTCACTCACTGCCCTCCCTTGTCCCCCTCCAGTGACCCCCAACCCTCCGTGCCGTGACTCAGTTTCCCTTCCCGATGATTCCCATTACGCAACACCCCGCCTTTGTTTGGCTGTGGGAGGTGAAGCAGCAAGAAAACTCCCACTGCACTGCTGGAAGTGGGAAAATAGGGAAGAGGGAGAATGTGTCAGCATGGTTTCTCTGAGCAGTGACATGAGGACACTGGTGTGACTCCTCCCGTGTGAGATGTTCCACAGCCTGCCTGTAACCCAGCACAGGGAGGGATGCTGCTAGCACAGATGGGCAGGACCTGCTTCAGGGAGTCAAAAGCAGGCAGAGACCTGTAAGAAACACCCTGTTGGACTTTGTGTCTGCTGCAGATGCTGCCAGTGTTGCACTCAGGAGATGTCATCTGGGAAAGGGGATGGTGCTGCTCTGCTTGGGGCTGGGGTGGATGTGTCAAGGTGTGGGAGAGTGATGGATAAGGTGATGTCCCACCGGGTCCCCATGGTGCCTGTATCAGCTCTACTCCCTCAGGGATGCCCCAGCACATGCAGGCTGCCCCATTGTGTTTCATCACCCAGAGCTCCACTGAGGACAGGAATCCCTTCCCCAGGACTGGACCTTTGCGATGTGAGTGCTCATCCCACCCTCTCCCTGCCATGATGCATCCACAAGCCAGCCCTGCAAAACTCCCCCTGGGATTGGGGGCTGCTGCTGTGCTTTAAAGCCCTTCTAGAGCTCCCCAAACCAATGTGGATAATGATGAAAAATACTGGCCGTGCAGGGTGATGGAGAAATGGGAAAGATTGTGGGCTGGCAGACCCAGCTGGGTCCTTCACAGAGCTGCAGCCAGCAAGGTGCTGGGATTAAATACACTAAACGCAGACCCATGGTAGGACAGATTTTCATCCTTCATGTGCCATACTGTTGCATCACTCAAAAAAGCTCTGCTGCAGCTGGCAGAGGTGGCTGGTGCTCCTGCCTTCTCCTGAGCCTGCCATTAAAGCAGAGAAAACAAATCGGGCCAAACAGAGGAGGACACACAGATCCCTTCCTGCCTGTACTCCTTACCTGGACTGATCTCCCAACCCCATCTCCCACCATGCTTTTTAAATCACAGTATCCCAAAACTCATTTTTTAGTTTTTCTTCATTTGCCACGTGAACCTGAGGATGGTTCCTTGGTTCAGCAAAGTGACAGTGGCTTTGGTTGCCCCAGGGCCAGATACAGCTACGACCAATTTACTGACCAAGAAGAAAGATTTTTGAGGCTATAGTGGTGTGGTAATGGAGTGGATCCTGTGGAACTGACCCAGAGAGCTGGAAGTGCCTCCTGGCATTGCCTTGGGGCCAGTTTTGGGGGTCACAGCTGCAGTGTCCATCTTTTAAACAGTCATTTCCACCCATCTGCTGAGCAGGGGCTTATGTCTGCCTCCCCTGCTGATAAAAGGGGAAGGGAGACACCCCAGCAAAGCTGTTCCTTCTTCCAGGACACTTCCTTGTTTATGGATTAAGAGAGAAAAAAAAGTGGATAAAGGGCTCTGCAACACAGTTCCTTGCTGCACTTCCGGGCATTTCCAACCATTGTAGGCACTTGTACTGGTGCTTGAGCAGCCCTTTGGCTGGAGGTAGGAGAGGGAAGACCTGTGTGGGATGAAGTTTTTGGGAACAAAGGAGCCAGTGGACTCTCAGACAGCTTCCACAATTCTCAGGGAGGAGACGGCTCAGCAGTGCTCCAACAAAGCAAGGCAGAGATCTTGTCTCCTCTCTCAAACCAAACAAACGAGCTTTTACATTTTATTCCCATTTTCTGTGATCTCAGTGTTTTCCTTTGGGTTTCTGAGGTTTCATGCCTGTTTGAGTTATTTATTTCCAGGCCTTCTCCGCAAGTGTGAAATCTAAAAAGGTGCTCCCAGTACGAAGGAAAGCCGCAAACCAGGGATAACCAATGCTGGGAGGAAGAAAGCAGCAGACACCACAAGGCTGGTGGGAATTAGCAATTTCACAAAATATGACTTGTGAGCAAATTCCTCCCTGGAAGCCGGCTGCAGCTCCCCCCGAGCCAGCTGCCTGCACAGCCTGCCTGCTGCCCAGTGTGGGCAAACACACACACGTGTATGAGCACGCTTGGGTGAACCCTTGGATCTGGAATCCCATCTGGGCACTGCAGGAGCTGGCTGACGAAATGCTGCTGTCAGCCCAGCAAGGAACCTCTCCCCAGACAACCTCCAGCAGTGCCTGCCTTGAAGCCGTGCATTTTTCACCAGAAAAGCCCCACCATGAAGCTCCTGCCCCATCCACGGTGTTGCAAGTTTAAGCTGATGATCCCTGGCAATCAGGAGGAGCCCTGGAAGCACACAGCCATCTGTCTGTCCTGCAGGACCATGTTTCCTTGCTTACTCACAGCCAAGTAGGTTGATCAAAAAGGAAATATCAAGCTGCAATGGCTGGGACTTGAAGTTGTGTCACTGCACCTCTTTCCAGTGTGCAGGACTTCCTCAACTGGGAAAAAGCTACAGTGGGATAGGATGTTCCAGAACAGGGAGGCTCCGTTTTTTCCCAGGGTGAAGTCGAGATAGCCATGCCCTGGACACATAGATACTGTTGTGGTTCTGGGAATAGGGTCCACATCTCCATGAGGAACAGACCATACTTTCTTGGGTGGCAAAATATCATCCTGGCTCCAAAACAGGCAGCTCCCATATCAGTCATGGGGCAGGCAGAATGCAAAGAGCTTAGGAGCTTGGGGACAGGTAGGGGGAAAAGGGCAGGAGAGGCAATCAAGGCCCTAAAATGAAGCAGAAACGCAAAGGACATATTTTCTTCTGTCATTTCAGTGGCAGAAGGTGACACCGGGCTTGTCACCCCCTTTCATTACATCTCCAGGGCTTTTCATGCAAATTCAGGCAAACAATTTCTCGGTTCCCTTTTAGCACTCTGGGAGGGCCAATTTCATTTCAGGAGCAGTGGGGAACAATAATCATCTTGAAGTGTCTTCCATCCTGAGAGACGCAGATAAGAGCTGCACAGTGGACTAACAGCACTAATTTGACGTTTTCAGCTGATAGCTTTGCAGATGACAAAAATCAGACACCATAAAAGGCTGGTAAACTCCATAGCAGCAGGGTTACCCCCTCCTGAGCATCCCTCCTGCTCCCCTCCTCTACCCTGAGAGTGAGATGAAACCCTGTCCCTGAGTTCACTGCTGCTCATTGCCATGGGAAAGGGTTTTGGTGTGGATGGTGCAGGTTTGGCTGGTGTCTGAACCCTGGAAAAGGAGCAGGACATGGCTATGGGATGCAGGGAAATGCAGGTCAGCCTAATAGATACAGTGCAGTCCACTGGTGCTGCACTTTTTCACAGAAAATATATTGTCTGTCTACTGTCTTTTTTGATCATGTTGCTGATCATGTATCCAAAGGGAAAGAGATAATTTTAGTGCTCTGAGATACCAGCTGAGATTCCTGACCTGGCTGATGGAGCCAAGTAAGAAAACTGTCACTTCAACAAACCTTTCTGAGGTGTTTTCTCAGTCCCCTCTGCTATCTGAGCCCATGCAAAATTTGCAAGCAGGTGTCTTTGTCCCCACTTGCTGAATCCAGCCATGCATGTTGCCAGCTCACATGAGGATGCACAGGTTTCCTTTACCGCTCAGTAAATCCAGTTCCCTCCGTGGGATCCCATCTGGTTGCCCAAGCCAAGGGTGAGTGCTGCTGATATTTGGGGAAACAAGTGGCAAAGTGACAAAATGTGGCCATAAATGTATCCCCCAGGGAGTCAGGAAGGGTCTGGCCCTGGGCTGGACCAGCAGAACATGGAGCCATTGAAACATCAGAGGTTTGTCTAGTCCAGAGCCCTGTGTCCAGGCAGGAGCAGCTCCATCTACACCTTCCCAGAGACAGACAGTGCATCTACTCCATTCTTCACCATGACAGCGTGTCTGCCTTCTCCTGACCAACCTGCCCCATGTTTCATTGCTGTCCTTGAAGGGTTTCCCTCTTGTCTAACCCCAAATGTTCTTGCTGCTGCTTCAGCCCATCCCACCTTGTCCCAACCAGCAGAGGGTGAACAATGGACACCTCCCTTCCTTGACATCACTTTTTCCACTCCTTCTTCCCATTGTCTCTTTTGGAGCCTGAAGCCCAGTTTTGTCAGCCTGTCTTTGTGTTTTCTGCCTCATATGGCCCTCCTGGCCCTCTCTGCACCTTTCTGCATTGGGTGAGGATGCTCTTTGACTCCACAAGTGCCCATGGTGTGAATTAATCCCGCTCTCAGGCAGACTCCAGCAGCCTGGAAAGCTGTGCATTCAGGCTCGGTGGAGGATTCATTTCCCTTAGGTCCTTTCTTTTCTATTTTCCTCAATAGTTAAAAGACAAGATTGAGTGGCTAAGGCATGTATGAGCCCACCTGGGCCCAGCTTCCAAGTTTTAATTTCTACCAGGCATGAAGTCTTGGGGGAAAAACATGGAGAAAGGCAGTGATTTCTCCCACGTGCAAGCAGGAGTCCAGCTCGGCCAGCACAGCAGGGTTTGTTCACACAAAGTTAAGCTGAGCTGCAGGCACTGGGGACAGCAGCTAATTAAACTGGTGACACTGGGGCAGGCTGGGCAGAGCAAGCCACAGAGAGTAGAGGTTTTGCTGACAGAAGGCAGCTGCTGTCAGCTGGAAAATGAAATCCCTTCCCATGCTCAAGAATGTGATTTTGAAGCCATTTTTTTTTTGCCTGAATTGGGGCAAAATGCAGTATCAGATTTTTTTTTTTCCATGGGAGGAGATATTCAGTGCTGTGGAAAAAGTTTTAGGAGAGGTCAGTGGGGTTTCTCAGCTCAACATGTGACTGCTGAACCAGTGCCGATAAATTTTGTTTTCTCCTTGAAGGCAGGAATGGGACTAGGAGAATGTCTCTGGTTCTCCCACCCCTTCTCCCAGAGGAAACTAATAATTTTTCATCAATCTTGAAATATTCCCAGGGGAAAAATTTCCATTTTTATGAGAGTGGCATTACAGCCAGCAAACTTCCCATGGGAAATTCCTACCTGGTATGAAATTCACTTCACTCTCCTGGGCTTTGACTGCTTTCTGCCTCTTTTTTTATTAGTATTTTGACCACTGGCTGCTGAGGACAGGCATTGTTCCTCCTGGAGTTGTTATTAGTCTCCTGTGGGATGAAGGACAGAGTTGCCCAGGTCGGACTGAGTCCTCCAGCAGCTTGGGAAAGATGAATACTGAGCTGTGAAAGTTTCTTTTACCAGCCTCTGCAGCTCTGCTTCTATCCCACATCCTTGCCCCTTCTTTTTTTTGGTTGCTAGTAGCAAGCACCCCTTTGAGATTTCCTCTCCCTACTAACTCCAGCACACTCTCTGCTAAAGCTGGAAGTGTCATTTTCCTGGTATCGTTTCTCCCTGCTTAACACATTGGATTTGGGTTGCATTGCACCAGCCCAGCCTGGCTCTGGTCCTGCAGCAGCTGTGTCCTGCAGACACCTGGCCTGGGGAGGAGGTGGCCTTGGCTGTGCTCCAGCAGCATCAGCTCCTGCCTCACATCGCCCATTACCAGCAAAGGATGGCTCCCTCCTCCTCTGGCATTTATTGTGGCTCTGCCAAGAAAATGAGCCCTACCTGCTCTGTCCCTTGCAGGGAAACCATACAAGATTTCTCATCTCACTCCCAAATGTAATGGGATGTCTTGCTGGCCTGGCTGGTTGCAGTTCCAGGCAGGGAGGCTTTGCAAGCCGGTGATAGTGCCTTGCTGACGTAGGTTTTGTGTTGCTGGTGAATCTTAGAGGAGTAGTGTTATTTTTATTTTCCACAGGCAAATTTCATAGGAAAGGATCACTAGCAGTCATCCCTCTCAGCTCTGGGGCAGGACCAGCTCTCTCAGTGCCATTGCTGATCAGTATTTGTCTCCTCTGTTCTTAATCCCTTCCATTTACCCTGCTCTTTGAGCAGGGATTAACATCCCAGCATCTCCCTTCAACCTTCCCTGCTCCAGACTGAGCCCTTTTACTTTTCCCTGGTTTAGGAGCTGTGGAAAAGTGTGTCCAGCTTACTGAGGCCATGTGTGTCCCTGCAGTGCCTCCTAACAGCCCTTGGCCCCAGGAAGCCCTGTGGTCAGCACGTGGGTGATACTTCACCCTGCTGCCAGCACAGGCGGCTTCTGATGACACATGGCCACAAGAGTCCGTGGTAACCATCCCTGGGACCAGTGCCTATGATGTCCTTGAAGGTCCAGCTCTGTGGCACTGCAGAGTCCTGCACACACCACCTTGGCCATGCCTCCAGGGCTGGCTGCAGAGCAAAGCACTGCTCATCCAATCACTCCATGCTGGTTTGTGCTCACTTCAGTTTATCCCAGCTGGACCCCAGCTGCACATGGAGCCAAGCCTGGCTGGGCTTTAGAAGCATGTAAAGAATGAATGAACTCACCTCTTTTTTAAACTTTTTCTTGAAAATTTTTCAAAGAACTTTTCCTAAAAACTTTTCATTGTAACTTTTTTAACTTCTCCTTGACAATTCAGCTACATTGGCTTCAGGGCTGGGGGCTCGGCTTTGCTTCTGCACAAGACCCCAGGGAATTTGCAGGGAGTGGACAGGGCACTTAGACATGGGAGATAATGCTGCTAAAATACTTACACTGTCTCATCTTGCTGGAAGGAAGACTCAGCCCTGCCATGCCCTGGCTGCTTTGAAAGGTGAGTTCCTGATATGGGAAAGGCAATTGGATCCTCTAGAAATTCCTCCTTTCTTCATGTTTTGTTTTAGTGGCAAGGAGGGGGATGTTGGTGGGAGAAATGGAGGGAGCAAAGCTCAGAGGAGCCCATGAGGAGGTTGGACACATCCTGGGTCGGTCCTGCCTGCTGTGCCACTCCTGTAAAACCCCCAGGGACTCCTCCCTGGCCTTTTCCAGGGAGGGGCTTGCAAGATAAGGATCTTGTACTTGCTAAGGCTAAAACATAGCTCTAGAAAACACACCCTTGTAAGGAACACTCCCAGTCTCTGTACATGTCTTAGCACTGTCAGAGGCAACATTGCAACTGAGATTTTTCCCTTGAGGAGAAAAAAATTTAGTATTGGGCCAAACGTGTGGGGCAATATTTGCAAAGTGTAAGCAAAAGCATTGAAATGTCCTTGTCTCTGCAAGCTGTCAGAGATGAGGGTGTGGAAAGAGAGCTGTGGCCCTTGTCCCTCCTGGAGAGATGCTGAAGGAACAAGGCTGCAGTACCAGCATCCCTTTGTCCTTTGGTGCCCAGTCTGGGACACTGGCTAAAGGAAATCACAAGACTCAAGTGTTAACTCCCCAAAAATCACGAGAGTGAAGATTTTTGATGGGTCTTCTTCCTCACACTCTGGCTGGGTGGGCGGGCTGGCGGGGTTTATAATGAGTGAATCTCATTAGCCCACTTACAGTAAAACACAGCTGAGGCTGTGCATTGAGAGTGCTGATACTGAGATGGGGCTGGATCTGGAATCAGCCTGAAAAAGCTGCCTGGTGGGGACTTCCCCAAATTCTCACCATGATCTCAGCTGAAGGATGCTCTTTGCTTCTCTTCATAGGAAAACTGCATGAAAGTTTGCCTCCAGTGGCCTCTGGGGATCCCTCAGCCTCCATGGCTGCTGCCCCCAAAATCACAGCCCCAAATTCACATCTGAGTGGAGCTTTTGCTTCCTCAGCCATGAGGCAGCTCCTCCTGGAGCAGCTCAGGCACATATTTGAGCTGGCTCACACTTTTCTCACCTGAGTCCTGAGTTTGGCATCATTAAGAAATAATACCCTGGTCCTTTTCATCCTTTTCCCAATTTATAGCTCCTGGATTTGTGCAGTTCTTGGCTGCTTCCTCAGCCCCCAGCCAGTCATTCAGGACTGCTGTATTAGCTCTTAACCCTCCAGCCAAGGATGCTTTTTGCCATTGTCCCCAGTAAGCAGAGCTTTGCTCAGACTGGTGTTAATGGATGACAGCAGAAATAGCTCAGAAGACTTTTGAAACCTTGCTGCTCTTGAAACTCTTATTTAGCTACAACAGCTGCTGTGTGATCCCTGCTTGTGTTGCTCAAACAAGAGCTGGAGACTAATGTGGGTTGTGACTCTTGGGGACAACCAAAGCCAGAGAGAAAGGCCAGCAAGGGTAGTGTCAAAAATGATGATCTTGCTAAGAAAAGCTGTAACAGAAGACCCAGAGTTGACCATAAATCCCATCATCTCGCTATGCTACTGAGCAAAAACCCAAGCCAAGATAAAAAAAAAAAAAACCACAAAAAGTACCCTGCTGTAAAGCCTGTGTGTTGTAAAACTCAGGACATAAAAATAATACTAAAGCTGCAGGAAAATCTGGAGGCACAAGCTCTGACCCATCAATAACTGACCATCCCTGGCATGTTAGGGTGGGGGAAGGCAGCCAGTGAGGTCTCAGCAGCAGGCTGTGGGGTCCAACCTGCAAAACTTGGTCTTCTGTGTGTTCAGCTAATTAAAATTCCTTGGACTAAAGAATAATTATGTGCATTATGAAACGTTTCCCCCCTGCTAATATTTTAATTGCCAGCTACTCCTTGCTCGGGGTGGGGAAAGGAGAAAAGGAAGTTGAGAAGTCAAAGCAAATCATCCAAAGGAACAGATGGAGTGAGGAGGGGACAGGGGACCAGGCAGGGATTAGCACTCCACAGTCACACACCCCCACACCGCAGGGCTTCTCTCTCAGCACAGCAAGAGGAAACCTGTTCAAACAACAGGTCTTGCATTAATATCTCATTCTCTATAAATAAATCAATAAAGGAAGCGCTGTTTGGCTGCTCCTCCTCTGAGTCACTTGGGAGCCCCGTGATGCTTTAGGTCCTGCTTCATCCTTGCGCTTTCCCTCCTCAGCTGGAGGTTAGTGGGAAGGGGACATCATCATCCCCCCCTCTTGCATGGGGTGGCAGAGGCTGTGAGCACAGAGCTCACAGGTGCCCCAGCTCTTTTGGGAGAGCAGCATCACAGCCCCGAGGAGCAGCCTGGCTCCAGAGGGGATCACCCCAAAGGAGGAGCCTCTGCCCAGAGGTTTGAGGCTGTTGCCATTCATTCACAGCATTGGTGCTTTAGAGTAATGGAGCCAAAAAGGAGATTTTTTTAAGCCTGCTTCTAAGTTTTTCAGAAATAAATTACTTGTAAAACATGCTGGGGGGCTGGGGGGACGTGCTGCTTTGCATTTCCGTGAAGGTTATGAGGGGAACTGGAATGGCCCTGTGGGAATAGGGATACTGGGATTCTGCACTCAGGGTAGCCCCATCCCAACATGCAGCCTGCAAAACCAAAGAGGGTTTGGCAAACAATGAAGTGGCTAATTAAGAGCCTCTAAAGATGAAAATGTTGTGATGAAAGCGTGGGGACGAGAGCAATTCCTGCTGCCCGGTTGCAAAACATCTGGGCTTTGGATGGCTCTGCTTCCAGTCCATTTGGGAATTTAACATTACACTCAAGAGATCCATGGGAGGGAAATCCAAAACTTGCTTTGCCTTTTCTCCATATGTGCTTGCAGGGTCCCTGTCATTTCTGTGGTGTGTTTGCTCTTTTTTTCCAACAGCTTATGTCTTATTGAGGAAACATGATCTAAAGCATCAAGGCTCTGAGGGACTGGGCTTTGCAAAGAGAAATGCTGTGTAACACCTCCCAGGGCAGATGGATGCTGGCAGATATTGCACTAGAACAAGAAGTTCAGGTGGTTTAAGACAAACTGCGTGTGCTGGGTTTTAATGCATATGAGGAGCTGCTCTGGTTTCTGACGAAGGCA
The DNA here is from genome assembly GCF_009829145.1 of Chiroxiphia lanceolata. Classification (NCBI taxonomy): domain Eukaryota; kingdom Metazoa; phylum Chordata; class Aves; order Passeriformes; family Pipridae; genus Chiroxiphia; species Chiroxiphia lanceolata. The sequence continues at coordinate 12,939,095 of NC_045651.1, forward strand.
AGAGACTGGCACTTCTGAGTCTGCAGCTCACAAAAATTACTTACAACAAAAATTATTAATATTACCAACAGGAAGCTGGTATGTGGCAGCCATGCCATCAGCATGGTGTCCCACAATGGGGATTTCTGCTTTCTCGGAGGATTTGCTCAGGTGTCCAGACCTGAGGAGCTGCTCAGGGCAAGAGCAGTTTTGCCCCATGATGGAGCAGCCACTGAGCTGGGTGTGAGCTCTGCCAGGAGCAGCATTACAGGGGTGTGCTTGTCCCATAGAGAGCAAAGCCAGCCCTCCTTGTCCCCTCCTTTGTTTCAGCTTACAGCAGGTCACCTGAAGGCATGCCAGCTCTTCTAACAGAAAGAAAGCCATCACCCTTCTCCAGCCAATGGGTCTGTGCAGCAAATATTGCAACTCATAATTTTATGCAAGCCCCTTATCTCACAGGGTGTCCTTGTTCTGGCTCTCTGTGTTTGGTGTCCCTTTGCTCCCTCATCCTCAAATACAGAATTACGTTGCCATTAGCAGCAGGTGGCAGGGAGGTGGTGTCTCAGCACATTATTTCAAGGTGAGGGCTTTGGGAAGAGTTCCCTGCTCTATGCAGAGAGCCCTTCCATAGGAAAAGCGGCAAGAGGAAAGACAAAGCCAAATAAGAGGTAATTTAATGAGGGAAATGCTGCTGCTCCTACCCTGCTTGAACAACTTGATCTTGTCCTGAGCCTGACCTCGACTCTTTCCTTGCCTGTTCCTGAGAAGGCCACCAGCTCTCTCTCCTTCCCCCAGTACAGGGACCCCATTAGTGGGCTGGGGACACCCCGGTGTCGAGGAAGAGCTGGGACACAGGTGACAGCCCCAGGGCTTTTAGTTCACATGGTTTCCTTCTGCTTCAGCCCCCCAGTGTGAAGCTGTGAGCGTGCAGCACCACAGGCATGACCCAGACTGAGTCCTCTCCTTTTGCCTCTGCCGCTGTCATTAGTGCCATGTGTCGGCTCTGCATCCTCCTTGGGGATGCTCAAATTGTTGCCTGCAGTCACAGAGACTGTCAGCCAGGCAGAGATCAATGCTCCCTCCCTCCCAGTGTCTCCAGAGCAGCTGAAGCCACAGCTGCTCTGTCCTTTAATGCACCTAAATTGCACAAAGTGCTGCTGATGGGACATGGCTCCTGCTGCTGCCCACCTCCTGCCCTGGACACGAGAGGAAAATCCTCTGATATTCCTCCTACCTCCAGGATCCAGAGGAGTTGCCGATGGTGTGTTCCCTGGCCATGGGCACCCACTCACAGAATGTCTGTGGGTCTTGCACCTGAGTCCTGAGTGTGAGCTGAGCCCATGAGCATCTAATTTTTAATAAATCAAAGCATTCTGAGAGACCCTCCCGCACTGAGCCTCCCCCCTGCCCTCTTGCTGCCTGCATGTTCCATGAGGCAGTGAGTGTGAAGGCTGCTGAGAGTATTGAGGAGACCCTGCAGGGCACCTGTGATTCAGAATAAACCCTGGCTGCTGACCCTAAAATTTTTAAAACCATAAAAACTAATATCCCCTGCCGTTCTTCTCCTCTCTGGCTCTCACATACCTTGGGAGTGCATCAATGAAGGGCTGTGCTCTACCTATAGCAGAATCCACTATAGTGATCAGCCGTGTGCTAAGCACGTTATGCTTTGTTAGGAGCAGGTAAGTGCTGTCAATGGACACGTTAGGATTTGCCACCTGATGAGCCTTCTCCTCTCCTCTCCTCTCCTACCATAAGGGGAGGGTGGCTCCTGAGGGCACATCCTTTACCAAGGCCAGATATCGATGGGTTCATAACTCACAGCCAGTGGAGCACAGCACAGTCCCAGCGTGGTACAAGGTGATCAATAATGAGTAGGAATTAATGCACTGGAAATGATGGATTCAGAGTCAGCTCCAAGCGTGGCTGTGGGCTGTCAGTGTTGCTTGGCCTCGTGGGGACAGCAGAGCAGGTCGTGGGTCACAGGCAGCTCCCAGGGCATTTCCCTGAGTCGCTCTGGGATGTGAACATCATCTTGTCTGAGCCAGCTGAAGTTAAACAGCTCAGCAGACCTTCCTGGGAGCCTGGGGGTGCTTGCTCAAGAGTATTAAGGTGAAATAAATCTCAACCTCAAGGCACCTCATGCCAGGCTCCCAGGCGGAAAAGCAAAGCTCCTTATGGATTGAGATAAAATTGAGACCTTCTTAAAGCTTTTTAAAGAGTGACTGGCTGCAGCTCAGCATGGGCAGAGCAGCCTTGCTCTGGAAGCAGGACCTTTCCTAACCTTTTCCTGGATCATGCACAGCCTCAGCTGTGGTGGCTGCACTCCACCAGGTCGTGTGAGCCCTCGGGCACGGCTGGATGAGTCCTGGCTCTGCGCTGCACTGAGCAGGGGGGAAAAGCAGCAGCATTTCCTCTCCCGCAGCCACAGGCACTAAATATTGCCCTAATAATCAAAAGGCTTTTCATCCCTGTAAACCATGTCCTGCTAATTCTTCCTGCAGACACAGCCCAGAACCCATCCTCTCCCACCTCTGGTACCAGTACACACCCAGATGTGTTTCCTGCCTCCAAACTGCTGACTGCTGAAGGCACCCTCCTGGGAGGCACTGACAGAGGCAGCTCTTCCAATAGACACATCTGCCCCTCTCCATGCCCAGGGTTTGCCCATGTTGCTGTCATCTAAACAGCAGTTCTGGTCTTTTCCCCATCAAAGGGAGATCTCTTCAGCCACATTTGCAGCAAGCAGAGCCAGAGGGTCACGTATTTTTGGCAGCTGCTGAGATGAGGGGTCTGCAGGATGCTTCCTGCATCATCTGCTGTGGTGAACCCACTAGCTCCAAAATGTCTTCTGTGAGCTGGAGACAGCAAGTGGCCCTTTGGCAGACTGAAATCCATCCTCATGCCCTGAATCGTAATGATATAAACTCGAAATCTCATCAGGGCTGCCAAGGAAAAAGCTCCAAATCACAAATACCTGCCATTATAGCAAGATGGCCAAGCAAACAGCTTCTTGCATCAGCGCTGCCTTTTAAGTATTCTCAGCTCAGGGCTGGTGCAGCTTCTTTGGGTTTGCTGTTCAAGACAGAAAACAAGTCCATTTTTATCTTAAACAGCAAAATCTTGGTCACTGCCCAGATTCACTGACTCAGACCCCTTTGGCATGATGAGTGTTTTAGCCAGGGAGTGAGAAAAGTGCTTATTTTTTGTGGGGAGGGTGGGCGGGTGCCTGGTTCCCACCCCTGCTCCCCGCACAGCCCTTCCCGACATGTGCTGCGCACACACCGCTCCCAGCAGCTCGCCGGCGGCACAGCGGCGAGCTCCCCCGAACGCTTTAGTGCATAATAGGAGTGGTTCAATAATCCCATTACAGCCTGTCTTCAGGATGCCAGGACTAATTGGCAGGCGCTGGGACCTTCATCCCCAGCTGGAATTTTATTGCTCATCACAATTAGCCATGATGCAGAAGTCCCTGGGCCACACATGTGCCATTAGCTCAGTCTGGAGCCGTGTCCTCGCCGGGTGCTTTGGGGGCCCCACTGCACCCTGTCCCCAGCCTCCGGCAGGGAAAGTTCACGGTTCCTGATGCAGCTGATCTGCCTTCACTTCGTGCCGTTTGCAGCTTAATGGGATTTATTTTGCGCATGTCCAGTTGGAGCTGCTTCTGCACGGAATGCTGGCTGGAAGCCGCTGTGCCAGGAGTGCTGGGGGAGCCAAGGACAGCCCCAACCTGGTGTTTGGCTGTGGTGATGGGATGGGGAAGAGTGGCCTGAGCTGGCTCTGCCAGTCCAAGGTGCCTCAGGAGGGGCTGTCATTACGCTGAGCCTTTGCTGCTCTGGCCACATCTCTCTATTGCAGCTCTTCCTCACCAAACTTCTCAGCAGTGCACTTGACATGTGTTCCACTTTGAACGTGGGCAGACACTCAGCTCACCCCAGTGCACTGGGCATTTTGTTAAAGTGTGGCTTTTGGGGTTTTCCACTGATCTAAAGCTGTTAAACAGCAATTGTGGCTCATCCTGGTGGCTTGTTTTCAGCTGCTCTGGGATGTGCCACTTTTCAGGAGAGAGCAGAGGGCTAAGGACTGACTCTGACAACACAACTGGTCACAGTTTTATTTCCTTTTAAGCAATTCAGACTTCAGAGACTCTGCTCCCACTGTGTGCACTTCGTAGTGATGAGGAGTAAACTCTTTACCTCTGTGTTCGTGTTTCCCATCCTCAGACATGACTTAGATCCCAGCACCCAGATCAAGGCTTTGAAAGGCACAAACCTCCTCCCACAGCATGTCCTTCAGCTGGAGACTAATTACCAGAAGATTCTGTAAATGCCAAAAGTTTACAAGGATTCAGAAAGTGATTAGACAAACACTAGGAAGAAACAAAATCCATCAAGAGTTATTAAGCACCGAGACAAGCTCAGGGATGCAGATGGGTGCATGCCAGGGAAACATCTCTCAAGACTGTCTGTTCTCTCCATCGCACTCACTCTTGGCTGGAACCAGCACTGGGGATCAAGGGGTTCTTGATCTGGCCCAAATGTGCTGATCTCGGGCTCCATCTCCTCTCCTCTCTCTTCTCTCCTTTCTCCTCTCCACATTCACCAGGGATTATTGCAGGGTCTCTGTGCTGTGCAGGGCTCTCTTCACCATCAGTTTCAGGAAGTTTTTTTTTTCAATCAAGAGCTGATATCTATTGGTGCTAGAGCAAGATGTCAGGACTATCTGGAGTGCTGCAAAGAAGCCTTTGGGATGAGGGTCTGTCATGGAGCCAAACAGGGGAAAGCAAAGGGTGGCTCTTCAGACAAAAACTTGTTGAAAAGAGGTGGAAAGGGAGCTGGAAGAGATTTCTCTTGGTTTTCACAGCTGAGGCTGGTGTGCAGGACTGACAAAGCCTGAAAGCCCACAGGATGCAGCCAGGGAGGGCTGTACCATGGACCTGCACCAGCAGCTGGCTGGGGCTGGGCTTCAGCTACTGCTGGAGAAACCTCACAACAGGAATGATGGCTTTGGTGTTAAATGTGGGCTATAGAATCAGGTATCCACCAAGCAGCAACATAAAGTACATTTCAGTACTCTCTTCACTGCTTTTTAGGCTGGATAAAACCCAGCTTAGTCCATTTCTCCCAGCTGGAACTGTCAGTCTAAATAAAATCCTCAACTGAAGCCACGCTTTCTGTCTTCAGGTCATACCCTCTTGGTTTCAAGCCCATCACCCTGCCCTGCCAGCACCTCGTAGCATGGTGAGATGCTGTGCCCAAAACCACATCTGGGAGCCTGCCATGCCCCGGGAGAGGCAGCATTCCTGAACCATTCAGTACCTGTAGGTGCCCCCTGCCTGTGCCAGACCGAGGCTGCCCACCAGTGCACATGACTGTGTTGCTTCTTTCCAAATAACTGAGCCACTCCTGTGTCCACCACCTTTTGGAGGATGAGATCCCAGTCACACCAGTGATGTTCTGGTTCAGATGCTGCTGGCTTTGAGCTGCCTGCCCCTGCCTGCATCCTCGGAGGGGACTTGGGCATAGGGAGAGGTGAGTGCTTGGCTCCTGCCTCCTCAGTTGGTTTTGAGCTCTGATTGCAGCACAGAGCTGTGTGTTGGGGCAGTATTTCATGCTTGCCGGTGTCGGCTGATAAACCTTTGATTTTCACTTCTGGGAATAATAGCACAGTAATGAATTATATTCACAAGAATAACTGTAATAGTCATAAAACTGCAAATAGAAGAAAATTGTAAATCAGTCACCCCCTTGTAATGTGCTTACTTCATTTGAATCACCCTCCCTGGGCAGATTATCAATTTTATTTGGCTTTTCCATCCTAAACTTTTATTAAGTGGGGTGCCTCATGCGTAAAGATACCAAGCACAGGCCATATGTTCCAGGGATTTATCTGTTTACTTTGCCTTCCTTCCCTCCCTCTCCCCTCCCACTCACAACTCTCAGGACCTGCAGGCTGCTGACCTCTGATCATAGAAGACGTGTCCTCAGTGTCATTTTACCTTTTTATGCAAAAAAATAAGCTGTCAGTGATGCACAGATCTTCCTCTGTGCCGTGCAGCATTAGCCAGAGCCTGCAGCTTCTTTAGACTTCCATGTAATTAAAATAGAAATCCATTAGCATAGCTCCAGGGTAATCAAGGGGCCACATCCTGAACCCCAATGAGTCTGGGCTGTGGTGCAAAGATTCTGCTGCTCCCAGTCGATGGGACAATGCATGTCCTGAGTCCTGTGGGTAAATGGGGCAGCCCCCAGGCACAGAGAGGCGTGAGAGGAAGTGGGGCAGCATCAGGGGAAGGATGGTGACAATTTACCACTGTGCTGTTGGGATTGAGCAGACAGAGAACATGATCCTGAAAGCAGAGCCATGGCACCAACTGCTGTCATGTGTCTCTGCTGTGGGACTCCCCATGCTTTTCCCTGGCCATGGAGGGAGGCAGCAGCACAGAAGAACTTCTGGGCCCAAGTATCTTCTCTTGCTGGGTACTGCATTGGTAATTTTTAGCAAAGCCCCTGTCTTCTCTCTTTTTACTGGAAAATCATATAAAAAAAATCCATTTTTTTTTCTCTTAAAGCTGCCTGCCCATGCCCTTTTCCATGTTTCCTATCAGAAATTCCTCAGTGTTTCAGGGGTGTAAGGCTGGCACGAGAACAATGCTAAATCAATGATGATGTGAAAGGAGTGACAGCAGCCCAGTGATCTGGGGGAAAGGTGCAAGTTCCAGTCAGCAAAAGGCAGCTGTTGGGTTCAGTGACCTTTTTGCAGGCAAACTGCAAGCTGGAGTGGAGTTTGCTTCAGCTGGATATGAACTTGCCAGGGCCTGCACAGTATTTCATGGCTTTTGGAAACACCGCCTGCAATTTTCCATCATAACACAGCAGGGGAAAAAGGAAAAACCACAGACCGTGTGATTTACGAGATGCTTCTCTTGGATATTTCCATCTGTGATCTGAAATTACCAAGTAATGCAGAAACCCTGAACTGTTGCTGCAACTGTTCCCATCGTGGGTGCTTTTGCCATGATTTTTCATGCAAGTCCAGCTCCTCCTTCCCTGTGCCCAGCAGCCCCCAGTGCTGGATCCGGCCCCTACCCAGCAGCAGGGTGGTTTTGTGGCTCATGATGGTCAGTGCTTTTTGGGTTGTTACTGATGGCTGCTGGAGCTGAGCCCATCTGCACCCATCAGGGCCTCTTGGCCAGGCTTTTTGCGGCTTAACAGGACCCGGAACATCTGTTGAGTGAAGGATGTGCTGGAGATCAATGTTTTCTGCTCTGGCAAGTAGCTCCTTGCAAACTCAGGCTCATTTTCCTGAGCAACGGGGGCTTGGCAAGCGCTTGGGCTGTGAGTGTGCGTTGGTTCAGGCACCATCCACGTGGGCTTGTCCTCCTGGCACTGCACACATGGGCATTGCCCAGATTTTCATTAGTGCGAGCTCAGGGGTGACCAGAGAGGGATTTGGGGGGTCTGTCCAGCTCCCCCATTCCTCCTCACATCGCTTCTGCCGAGAGGCTGGGCCAGGGCCAGTCTTGTAATGTGGTTTGCAGGGGATTGCAGTTTGAGCCTGGAGATGTCTCAGCTCACCAGCCCTTCTCCAGCTGCTGCTGGATTCGTTTGGGCTTTTCCAGAGCTCCTGTTTGGCCTCATCTAAGGAAAACCAGAGCCTGCCAGTCGTGCGCTGTCAGGAAGGCTCCAGCCCTGCTGTGAAGCTCAAACCGTTCCCAGCTTTGGCAGAGCTGGAAAACAGGCTGAGAACATCTGAAAACATCTGAGCTGCAGAGTTGGTTGCATGGAAGGTGGGTGCAGGACAGGCAGAGAGCAAAGGGCTTGGTTCAGGACAGGCAGAGAGAGATCACTGTGACTCATGCAGATGTTTCACTCAGTACCCCGTGCACGGCAGCGTCACCAGCATCTCTGGGATCAAAGGGGCTTGTTCAGGGGGAATGAACAGTCACTGGAGTAGGGAGAAGGGAGTACTATGAGGCTGGAGTGGGAAGGGCTGGAAACACCACAGCATCTACTGGAGATTCAGCCCAAGACGTGATCCCCAGAGAAGGTCTTGCTTGCAGGCTCCAGGTAATGGGTTGGCATGTGCTCTCCAGACCTCTGTTTCCAGAGATTCCAGAGGCTAGAGGAGCCCAAGGTGAACATCATGGGAGAAGAAAAGCCCTTGTGGGATCCCTGCAGGGTATGTGAACTGCCCTTGGTCTTCCAAGGAGGACTGTGGGAGGAATTTGTTGCTTGTGCTGCTTCGCAGCTCTGCAAGGGGAGGGGAGAAAAAACCTGCAGGAATTGGATTTTAAAGGCAAGTTCAAAGTTCAAAAGTAGCTGCAACTTGAACAGAAATCTGCTCTTTGCAGCCAATTAGCAAAGCTGTGAAAACAGCGGGAGCATCTCATGTTTTGACAGCGCTAAAAAGGCACAGAAACTGAACAGTGTGGATTGAACACGGCACCCACATGAGCTGCCTCTCTGGCATCAGCAACCCAGCGTCGACTTGAACTGGTGGCAGCTCCAGCAGCACAGCAGGTCCCAGGGATGAGTGAGGCCCCAGCCTGCCCACCAGAACCAGCATCCCTGCCCTGTCCTGCCTACTGGCGTGCTTCCCAGACAGGAGAAAATGACATATTTTTTGTTAACTCCATCCAGAGCAGGTTTGTCTGCCAGGGTCTGTGTTTACACCACATGGTCCCCTCTTTATTCTTGGGTTGAAGGTTTTCTTGGGTGGAAGGGACTGATATGGGTGACAGCATAAGCGGATGCTCTGTGAGCCTGGCTGTGCTCCCACGAACAGATGAGTTTGCAGCTGTTTCACTGTATCAGCAGAGTGAATCAATGGGTTTTTAATTAATTTATTAATAAAATAATATTAATTAGCGTGAATTAATTCATATATTAGACTTGAGGTATCACACAGGACTGGCACAGCATCCAGGGTGCCACGTAAGGAGAGCAAGAGGGTGAGAGGAACCCTTCGTGAGAGGGCATTCCCCGTGTTTAGGGTGAGGGATACTCCACTGTCCTGAGGATGCAAGAAACAAGTCGGGATGCTTGGGATGCTGATGCTTCCCAGGCAGTAGCAAGCGATCAAGCCAGTGGCTTTGGGAATGGCACTTCCAGGCATCTCTGGTCCCAGGCAGAGCCGGCAAGGAACTCGAAGCCTCCGCACCAGCCCTTGCTCCGGCCGCTGCGATCACATCACGCTCCCGGCTCCACAATCAAATTAATGAGGAGCAGCAGCGCAGGCGGATCGGGAGCGAGCGGCGAGGAGGCGGCGGGGAAAGGTGGGCGGGAGGATGCTCTCGGTGACTCACTGACCCGCTCCCTGCTCAGGATTTTCTGTTTTGGAGGTGAAGACTGGAAAGCAGCTCCCTCCTTCCCTCACTCTCTCCCTCCCTCTCCCCCCTAAGCCAAAAAAAGCTGTGACAGCTTGATTTAGGGCTGGATAATGAGGCAATTGTGAGGAGGATGGGTACAGCGGGAGCCTGTGCTTGCCAAATCATTTGGCTTAATTGATCAAATATTTTTATGCATCGTTTATTCCTTTAAGGTGACCATAAGCCTCTTCTCCTGCTGCACTGAAATGAAAAGAGCAATGCTGGAATTCACCCAGGCTGAACCCGGTGAGACAGAGAGAGGTGGGTGGCTGCCAAGGGCCTCGTGGCCACCAAGGACTCGCCTGGCTGCCTGAGCCAAGTGGAGGGTGGGTGAGTGGGTCCAGCCTCTCCAGGGCTTCCCAGGGCACACAGCAGGCAGGAACACAGGTAGAATCCATCTGGCAGGGCTTGTGCCACCCAAACTGTGACTGTCCTTCCCAGGAGCCAGCTGTGTCCCCGAGTGCCAGGGCACTGTGCCATGACATGCAGTCGCGGTGCGAAGGGAAACACCCGGCGAGCCAAGGTGGGCACGGAAGTAATTGCTGGGAAATGTTTTCCCCATGCAATTAAGTCGCTGTAATTACTAAATCCCTCAGTCAGAGCTGGATCTGTTAATCTACAAAGAAAGAAGGACAAACCAAATCTGTTCCTCGTTTCCTTTTGTCTCCCACCCTCCTGCTGCAGGATGCCAGTGGCAGGAATTGCTCTCGGTGCGGGCAGGACATGGGCGCACAGCTCTCATTCCAGCTTCCTCCCTCAAACATCGCTGCTTCCTGGTGCTGACTTCAGCCCCCTCAGCCCCTCCCGTCCCTACAACCCCTTCTCCCCTGGGTTCAGACTGGCCTACACGGTGCTGGGGGTCCCTTTGCCCACCCAGGCTCTAACACACTTTATTTGCCATATGGAGCAAATAAAGTATATTTATATGGAGAAAAGCCGCCTCTGAATGGGCTATGGGAGCCCGAGGAGCTGTGGCGAGGGTCTGCAGGTCCTCAGTGGAGGAAGGGCTGTCTCAGGGCAGGCAGGAGCAGCTCCATCCCTCCTGCCCGCAGCGCGGTCCCTGGGCACGGCGCCCGGCTGCTTCCTCCCTGCTCAGAACAAAACAAGAGCTGCCTCTAGCGGTGCCAGGGCGCTTCGCGGGGTTCCAGGCGAGGAGCTCCTTCCCGGGCCTGCCTTGGGCATTGCTGCCTGGCTGCGATGTGTCCCCACCACCCAACAACCGCACGAGAGGGACCCCACGGCTTCCCTCCCCATCCACCACCAGCATCCCCCTTTGTTGTCTGCATTTCCCTGTTCCCCGGCATGGTACTGCCCCTCCTGCCAGTGCCTCTGTCAGCCCAGATCCTGGCTCTGAGCTCACCTGCGTGTTTTTGCTGTTTGGATTCAGCTTGGCACGTAAAACCCTTGACCCAAGCTCCCATTCAGCTAAACGAGCCAAAAGCCTTGGGCTGCTGAGATTGGCAGCAAAGACACACCTGGCACTTTGCTGCGATGCTCCGAGGACAGTTCTGAGTGGAAGCGAAGTGCGGGTGCTCACAGGCACAGAGAGATCAGCAGGGATGGCTGGCGAATGGTGAGGCACGTGAAACAACACGTGTGCTTCTTACCAGGGGTGGTTTCACTGGTACACAGAGAAATGTCAGGGACTGAAGAGAATTGGTCTCCCTCCATTGGCCCCATACCTGCTCAGCCCTCAGCACTGTTCCCCTCACACCCTGACTGCGTCCTGTCCTGCCTCTAGGGTCACCTTTCCAGGCCAGAGGATGCTGGAACCTGCTCTGGTTGAGAGCTAAGAGATGGGACTGCTCATCAGTACAACCTATCCCAAGGTGCTGTCTCGGACTCTCCCAAACACCAAATTCTGTTCTCTCTTATACAACCACCCTCCATGACAAACCTTCACCAATTGTCCTCTTACTTCACCTAGAGAATTAGCAGACAGAAAACCTCATGGTCCCTTTGGAGTTCCCCCCGGGTGGCCTCTCCCAGATGCAGCTGATCCTCTGCACTTTCCCCTCTGTTCAGAGCAAGACAAGCGATAAAAGATTTCCTTGATCACACACCTAGAGATGCTGCTTTATACTCTTATGTTTCAGGGATGAGCAACTAGACCCTAAGGCTTCAGAAGAAGGCTGAAAATCCTGGAAACATCTGAAATGAATTGCAGGGAAGAAGACAATCAGATGGAGGTGAATTGACAGCTGGGGCTGATGCTCCAAACCCAAACTCACAGGAGAAAGATGACTGACCTGTGCTCTCTGCTGCCAGTCAAGGGGGTCACTGTGGCTGAGGCATGTCAAGAGAAATGCCATTCTCTGTGACCACTAATGGTATTTGAAGCTCTGCATTTAAAAATGATGATAAAGGTAATCAAACTGCCAGGAACAAAGACAGATGGGGAGCTTGCTGGAGCCAGTGAGGGGATTCCCTGCTTTCAGTTAGCAGCTATGGAGCTGGAGCAAGGAGCAGGGCAATAGTGCTTTGCAAAACACTGTAGGAAGAAGTACACAGACATTGAATTTGTCTCTGCTTCAGCTTCTAGACCTGTTTATGCCATCTTTAGACAACACCATTAAATATTACAGGTGTTATAAAATTTTCCCAGGAAATACTTTGACGAGCAGAAGTCCTTGATGAGATAACAACCAGTAACTTAACTTCCTGCAGCCAGGTGTGTCCTGACAGAAACTCCCCTTTCCCTTATTTCTTCTCCCTCACAAGGCTTTGATGAGGTCCTGACAGCAAGCATCAAAACCTTTAAATCTGAGCTATGAAGCTCAGGGTTCTTTCAGAAATACAAGGCTGCAAGAGTTGTGGTGGGGTCGAAGGAAGAGGAGGAAGGTGCAAGGACTGCCCTGCTGCAGAGCCACTGACCTTCACCTGCCTGTGAGGTCCACAGCTCAGGTCTTTGATGGCTGTGGATCCTGAGCATATACTCAAAACCTCTCTTGCTGCTCTCCCAGTCCTTGCTTTGTCATGACTCTGGCCCCCCTCCTTTCCTCTGTCTTCAGATGCTGTCTCTTTTCTCATCTTACCTTTGTGTGGTGTCACGTTGGCAGCAGGGACAGCCAGCAGCCTTCCTTCCTTTGTAACACGGAGACATTGAGCACTGAGTCTGTGCTGATACCGTATCCATGCAACCTGTGTTTCAAGGATTGTGTTTGCTTTATTTCTGTGGATTAAAAAAAAAAAAAAACAACCAAGAAACAAACCCAGTAAGAAAACAGCCTTACTAAAAAGTGTTCTAGCAGTTAATTGGTTTCAACATTGCAAGGGCTGCTGCCCAGCAGCTAAAAATCATCATGTTTGAATGGTGAATTAAGTCAGCCAAGCAATAAATCTGAGCAACAGAACAGTCCCTTTAGCTCAGAGAAGTTCTCTTTCCCAAAAACACTGAGAAATGGCTTTTTCTGAGAGCCCACGAGGTCATCAAATTAATAAAGCATTTCAAGTAATCTGTGGAAGTGAAGTGACACGCTGCTGCAAGAGATTTACTGTTAAAGCCAGCTCTCTATAACGGATTATGATGCATATAGGATTTCCAAAGCAAACCTGTCCTCTAATTTAGGACAGTTGTCCAAACTCCTTCATGTCTGTTCTGGTCTACTGTCTTCCTCCCTAGTCATTATTTAGGAGAGTTAAGCTTGAGAAAACCTCACAGAAGGTGAAAAAACCCCCCAAAAAACCCAAAGAAAACTTGGGATTCTCCCATTGATCAGACGAGATACTCTGAGATACTCCGAATATTTCCATGCAGGAAAGTGAAGACACCAAGGAGGGAAAGTAAGTGAAATCCTGAAAATATCTTCAGATAATGGTGGAACAAGCTCATGTGCTTTGCAGGGTCTGTTTTCCACCCCCTACCAGATATAAATACAAAGCAATCACCCAAAATACTGGAGTTACCCATTTGACATGAAGAGGGGCAGGGACTGCTGGCTGCCAACTTTGGTGTCAGGGGCATTTCCATGACCCAGCACAGTTAGACAACGAAAGGTCCAAGGCCCAAGAAGCAACACTCAGACTTTGAGGCATCAAATAAACAAAATGAGTTTGACTTTCAGTTAAATTCTGCAGGCTTGGCCTGAGCACAGAATGACCTATTCAGGCATAGCAGGCACATAAGGTCAAGTATGGTCCCTGCTTTATGCCACCTTCCAGTTCCTTTCCTGAACATTTGGGGTGGCCCTGATTTGGGCTACAGATGTAGCAGCAGTAGGCATGGAAAGGAGGAGGTGGGTGATGCATTTAGAGATGCTTGGGGGCAGATAATAGAGAAATCTTTCCAGTAAGTCAGGATAGTTTAGCAGGAGAACAGATTGCCTGGGAGATAGAACATCTCTGCCAGTGGCTGTTTTTAAGACAGGACAGACATCTATGGCTGAGAGCATGTCCTGGGTGGCCTCTCATGCTCCCTTCATACCCAGAGCTGTTCTCAGTGTCCTGATCTTTAGAGGAAGAGAAAGTAGCACGGGACAAAATTTTCACTTTCAGCTCTTGCAAGATGGTCCACAACAGGCCTTGCAGCAGAGCAGGGAGAAGGGAAGGCAGGGCAAGAACTCTAGCTAGCAATCTCCAACTCCTTCACTGGAAGTTTGTGTGATGGCAGCCTGTCCCTTAAAGCTGAACACGTCCCCCCACTTTCCACTGAAATGCCTTTCTGCAAGCTTGTGTTACACTTGGAGCCATTTAATATGAAATATATATTTAATAACATGGTAGCACCAAGAGGCACCAAATAGGACAAACATAAAGAAGAGCTGGCAGTAGGCTCTGCAATATTGTGTCCACTGGGTCCCTTCTTAACAAAATCCCAGCCCAGCTTTCATTTGCCTTTGATTTACTTAGTACAAACCTCTTGAGACAGTCTCCAGTGGATTTACACCCGCCATGATCACGGTGCTGAACTCCAAGGGGCGTGTTCATCCCTCTCCAGCGTCTGACCACGGCTGACATCCAAACCCAGCAGCACACACGGCCGTGACTCCAGCCTCTGCAGGCTCATTGACATGCAACAGAGCCCCCAGATCCCATATGGAGTGTGGCTGCAGATGGATGGACATATGTGGATCCGTGTGCATCTCCGCTGATGGAAACGTCCCAGCGCAGCCGTAACGCTCGAGTGTGTGGTTTGCATTTGGGGCGAGAGAGAATTTTTCTCCCATTAAACAAATAAAACACGTTCTGAGCAACTTGGGATAAAGCCATTCTAATCCTTTTATCCTTTCCAAAGGAAAATGATTCCATATTCAGGGCACTGTGCAAACAATTAATTAGCCTAACGAAAATGAAAGGCCTAATTGCTCAGTATTATTACGCTCATTGGCATCCAGGCGTGACCAAAGAATAGGCATTGTCTTACCAGGGATAAAGCACAACTTTCCAGCTTTTGGGGCTTTTTTGATATTTGAACATCTAGCAGAACAATTTTTTTTTGAATGATGGTGTAATTCTCACTTCCAAATGCAGAAAAGCTGGCAGTATTTGGAGACATCCGAATGAGCCGCTATACAATAAAAGAAGAGAAGAGGAGAGAGACCCAGCTGGTATGAAATGACCTGGCTCAGTGAAAAGTCGATAAAGCTGTAACTTGCCTGAGCTGAATGACACCGTGGTGTCTTCACTGTGTCTCCAGCTGGAGATCTGATGCACAAAAGTGCTGCAACATGAAGAAAAAAATGTGTTTTTTTTAAGGAGCGCACCTAAAATTAAAGTACAATCATCCTTAATGCAGCTCCCTTTTCAGTGATCTGTTGTTACCAGATGGAAAAGTGCTTTAAATGGATGCAGATGAATTTGTTCACTGTGGATAGGATCATGAGGGGTCAGGTTACAGGAGCTTTAAAAAACTGAACCTTTATCATTCATGCATCTCTCATAACAAGGAGACAGAAAGCAGATGCTGACTGAATATTGACCTAGCCTGAGGAGTATGGGCCCAATAATTCTTCCTTTAAGCAGCTGATTCTCGTGGGAAAATCCCCAAGATTCAGCTTTAATTATATTACCAGCCTTGTGCAGACACTGGCAACCAGAAACTGTTCTTTAAAAACAATGTGGGTGAAATCTGCTCTCATTCACACTTGCACAGCCCCACTGACCGTGTTACAGAGGGTTTCTCTGTAACCCAGAGCAAGCTGAATTTTTGGTGTTTGGGGTGGGGGAATGCAGTTAAAACTTAACCAAGGGCAATTTGTGTTTCAGGCTGGCACTGGACATGCCCACAGAAGACACCCATTATCATGCAGTATCAGATGCTCATGTTGGAAATATGGCTTTCCAGTGTAACCAGTGGTGATGGGTGACCCTTGGGATCATCCTCTGGAAGAGTTTAATGCTCTGAATTGATTGCAAAGAGATCAGGAACGCAAGCCTGGCCACCAAAATGCAGTGGGATGCCCCTTCCCATGTGAAAAAGGTAAGAACAGACAATACAGGTTTGTGGCTGAAAGTCACTGCACTTCACAGTGTGAAATCAAGAACACACAGACCTTCCTGAAACCATTTTATGTCTGTAAACTGTCCATTTATGCAGCTGGGAACAATTATTACAGATGTTGTCGGGGACTTGAGACATAAAAAAATGACAGACACAAAGATGTCATGGCAGGAATGGTCCATCAGATGACTGAATATCCCAGCAACCCTTGTCAGGGATGACTAACAAACATTCTGCTGAGCTCCATACAGCTGCTACTTAGCCTGGGAGAGACAGGCACTCCTTACTTCTAAAACAGAAAATTCCACCCAGGCACGGTTTTTCTTTTTAATTTATTTTGAAAATCTACCAATTCATTTTATGAAAGTATGAAAGCCTACGTGGTTACATTAAACAGTTACAGTACAATCCAGGTAATACAAATAATCACTACACAGTTAGTTTTAGGTACTCTTAGATAACAAGTAGATTTTATGTTACTTAAAATAAAAGTAAGTCATAAAGAAGAGAAAAAATAGCCTTGTGATTGTCAAAGACTTTAGTTTAAAGCAAGGAAACCACAGCAGACTCTCCTCATCCTACAAAAAGTTAAGAGAGAAACACTTTCAACGTTAATGTTCAGTTAGATTCATCAAAGAAATTTAAGTGCACATATCTACTCTCAGGATAACAAGAATAGTTCACAAGTTCTTTGGAAAACAGTGTCAAATTTCGTTCTCTGGCAATCACTTTAGCTGTATAACATCACCATCGTTCTTGCTTCAGATGCATAAAAATCCTGTAAAATACACCAGAGCTCCAAATCTGCTCCAATTGAATTCAGTGGGAGTAGGATCAGTTCCTACATGCAGTAAGTACTCCTGATATACTGAAATCCTTACAAAACCTCTTTTCCAGGAATGAAATTAATTTAATGAACAAAATACTGTAATAAGTGAGGAAAACTCTTTGCTTTGCTATCCAGCAATTGACACTGCAACTGCATTTCTGAGGACCTTTATGCACCTTTATTCCTCTCCAACAGTGACAGGACACACAAAGACATCACGTAACTGTGCTTAGTAAGAACTTGAAGGTATGTAAAGTACAAAAATCAAAGAACGGATCAAATTAATCTAGAAACTGCTCTCCTGACACCCATCTGACACACCTCCAGTGTCATTCGGCTGCCACTTCTGATGAGACATCTGTCAGTCATAACTGCTTCTTAGGAAGCAGTTAAATGGACCCCAGATTTTGTGGTGGCATCTCTCATCGTGTGTGCGTAGTTTGGGGCTAAATATGCAACGTGCCACTGCTGCGTATCATGCAACAGCTTCACAGAAGCAAGGAGAGCTGCTTATGGGAAATAAGGCAGGTGCAGGTTCAATTTTGATGGCCTGTGGCACAAAGGAGACTGAAACAAGTCATTCTCTTGTAGCCTTCACGTCTTTTGAGTAGGACATCCAAGAGGGTGCAAACCCCCAAATCTCCACCCACAAACAAACCTGCAACAAATCTGCAGAACTCGTCGCTTCACAGAAGTGAAGCCAGTAGCATCATAGCAGGGCTTCTGAGAGAACCAGGTATTTATCCACAGAGTATTTTTTAACACTGATCACCTCGAAGAACTTAAAGAAACCAGACAGCTTACACAAAACTGTACAAACTTTTCACCTGGACATAAAGTGCCATCGAACTATGGAAGCAAAAAAGAAGTTACTGTTGAGGGCAGTAGCTACTCTAAGTGTCTACAGAAGGCTTTATTCCCCTGAAGCAGATAAAGTTTGCTACAATCCGGGAAATGGCACCAAGCTGGTGGGAATGCTACTATAACCAAGGCTACCAATTTCCTTCCTTCCTGACAAACACCACTCTTACCTGACAGGCCAAAGGCAACTAGGGTGCATTTACTGGTGGCTGACTGCAGGACTTTCCCCAGCAGGCAGTTTAAAATGGTAACAGATGCTGTCATTTCCCCCTCTCTGATACGATATGATAACTATAATTCGTTCAGAGCATGAATAACCATAGATGGCCCCACCCTGCTATTACCACTCTGCCTGCTTGTTTTCTACCTCTACTCATGTAAATCTAATGTCAAATCCTCTTAAGAATCCTGAGCAGCCGTCCAGAATCACTTGTTCAACTGACATTTCTGTAATAATAAGGAAAGAAAAAAGAGTTGTGGGAAATTAAATGGCGCTCCTGTTGCCAAGTTGTTAAAATTATATGGCAATACGCTTCCAGTAGTTGTAAGAAATTAATTTGTGGAGTGCTTACAAGCTTTACATCTACTAAATCTCAACGGGATAGAAAATGCTATTTAAGTGATGCAACTTACAAATGTTAAGGAGGAAAAAAAAAACCAGCACCAAAGAGTGAAAGAAGAAACTAGATTCCTGTGTGCACTCTGATTCCTGGAGGCTGGATCTCTACAGCCGAGGAAGCCACGTGGGAGATCCTCGGTGAAGTACTTGTGTGTGTACGTACGTCAGCACCGGCACCTCTCCCTTCTGCCACCCTCCTCAGTGGATAAGGCTGGGCTACACCCTGTAAACTCCACACCTGTAAACAGGGGCTGGCAAACAGCTCAGCCAGTCCCTCCACCAGCCCCTCTCTCTGCCACTGCCTTCTGACAGTACTAGCCAGAGCAGAGCAAGTGTCACTACTTTTTACCTGCTTTATGATAATGCTCAGAAATTAAAATGCTCAGAAAGAAGTGCCTGAGACACCTGTCTGCAGATGAACTTATTTATTAGTTATGTCACTATGTGATTACTGTCATTCATTTCTCACAACAATGTCAAATACGATATAAAACTTTGGACTTTTCTGTAGTGAGTGACATCAGCAAAGTCAAAAGCCAGGCAGTGCTGGCAGTGCTGTTACTGCTCCATTCTGTGGGACAGAACCAGGGTAAGGCGCTTTGGCATCAGCACCGAGTTTAAGCAACAAGCTTCTAGAGTTTGTACAAGTTTCCTGCAGATGCATGGAAAACTGAGACCCCCTGGTTGTTCTCTAAGCTGCTTTGAAACCAGAGCAATTTGTTTAATCCAGCAGCAGATCCTGGTACTTTTCCTAAGTACAGTACATTTTGATAGCAACATAGAAGCACGGGACACCAAACAGATTTGTTCAAGCTCACCATGGTTCTGATGGGCTGCACGCACCAAGAGGCAACTCAAAAAGAGCACACAACTTGAATCAACAGGACAACACTGACTCAAAGGAATTTCGGCTCAACTTTGTGAAGAAAGAAAGAATTCACAAAGGAAAAGACCTTATTGCAAGTTGTACTGCTCAGCTTGGCCAGTTCTAACACAGATCAGAAGTATCAGAAGCTACCAAGGAGACAAGGACAAAGAACATCTGTTTTGCAGGAACTGTTTTAAGTATAGCAAGCCTGCTTTAAAAAGAAAAGCCCCTGCACAACATTCCAAGTGGCCTCTTCTAACAGACTGAACTCGTTAGATCAACACTGACAGGAAATACAGATTTCAGGACCAGCTCTGGCACCTTGCAATTTGGAAAACTGTTGTGCACGTGGGACTGAGGCAGCTTGTTTGCAGACCCCTTTCTCACAGTATCCTTGGGTCACCCCAGCTTCCTTCACCCCCTCGGATTGCCGGACTCAGCAGGTGCCTTCCTCAGAGGGCGCAAACTGGCAGCTGTCGTGGGAAACAGTGTCGATGCTCTGCACCTCGGACTGCGGGTGGATGGACACCTGCACGGCGATCTCCTGGCCCTGCTCGCTCATGGAACCATCGTCGGAATCCCCGGCTGGGGAATCGCTGCGCTTCATCTCCGGGTCGATGGGGAATATCGCAGCCTGGGCACCGCAGCCTTGGGACTCTTTGTCCTCCTTGCCGACTTCATCGGGATCGTCGACTCGCACAGCCTCGAAGATCTCCTCCATGAACGCCCTGCAGTTAAGGATCAGAGGCGGGAGGGGAATGCTTCTGGCAAGCTCTTCGATGTACCGAGCAAACTCCATGGTCTTAAACTGAGTGACCTTGGCCAGCTCCAGTGTTTTGGCAGATGTAATGATAGGGATACGCTTGGCTATTTCAAAAGCCTTCTGAAGCTTCTCGGCCCCTTCTGTCCTGAAGAACTCATTGATCGCCTTCTCTGTCTTGCGGAGGTGGCTGCTCATCATGCACAGACGGGTTATGTTCAAAATGAGGGTGATGGCAAAGGCAATGAGGCACACAATCATGTAGTAGATACTCATGTCTCCTGAGGTGAAGATAACCCTCAGAGTGACTGTGTAATACAAGGTCTCCTTATGGTTAATGCCTGCACACGTGTATCGGCCCCGGTCAGCAAAGCTGACCTTTGTGATGTTAAGGGAATTACCAGCAATCCTCCACCGGTCACCTGGAGAGTGGAAAGAAATAAACCAAGCTGATGAAAACAAAATCACTGGGTAGACTACACATGTGCTATTTGCTTCAGCAACAGAAGTCAAAGCTTGGCAGTTAAGCAGCCCACTTCTAGCATAACACTAACAGTACACCAAGGACTGCAATGTCCTTTTCATGCTTGTGATACAGAAAGCCATAACCCATTTACCAATCCTACTGCTTAATGGTAAATTATACTGCATGCTCGCTACACTGGATTTACCTCCTTCTCTCATCTGCACTCTCTAGTGTGCTTGTGGACTGCCAGCTCTTTCTGACAGGGAATCCAATTCTTAACTTGGGCTTCTTTTAAAAGACTGTCCTCCATAAAGTCTAATTTTCCGTACATTCAGAATCAAAAGTCAACCGACCCATGAAAAAGATCAGTCTGTAAATGGCTCTGCTGGCAAAAGAACCCAGGACTTTCCTAAGACATGGTTTTCTGCTGAGCATGCAGTGCTGACACACAAAACCCAAGTAAAAAGAAATCAATACGAGAAGCTTTATACAGCATTTGCTGTGCGTTTATAACTTAGGGGGAAAACTGTTTTCATAACTCATTCTTCTAATTACTCTACTTTGAACTATTTTCATAACTTATTCTTCTAATTACTCTACTTTGAACTAATCTCCAGATGGCATTATAACTACAAAAAGGTTACCGAATACTTAAGGCAGAAAGATGGCCTCCAACAAGTCCTATCAATTAGTTTGATGATCTTCATTAATACTAAGAGAGAAAAACACATGCATCTCTAAAACACTTTTTTTAAATTAACAACTACAGGGACAGAACTCTAAGAGCCAATAGCTCAAAAAATACAGTCCCCCTCAGTACAAAAGGGTTAAACAGCATGTATTGCATTGTTGGCCATTACACGTTGAGTTACTTTCCACAGTCTCACTGGTGGTTAAACCAGAAAATAAATGTACTAAGTTACCATGCTTTAAAATATCCTGTAATGAAATTAAAGCACTGACTGCCAGCTGGAAAAGGTCACAAGTTGTGGACAACTGTGTTTAATTCATGTGTTTGGAAAAATATAATCTAAAGCAGAGCAATAATAAACAAAAACATCAGTTAGCGTCTGGTAAAATGCAAACTCATTTCTTCTGTACTGAATGGTTCTTTGGGGCACCAAAGCAGGATGGATGGACTGGGACAGGAGAACTCAGGTATAATTCACAAGTAAAGACTTTTGTCTTGCTTTCGCCTTATCGCCCAACTGTAAAAACGGGAGGAGAGGAAGAGAAAATTATAATAAAGCCCCAGAGGTTTTCAGATACTGTATAAAAGGGGAATACTTAAGGACAGAAAACAGCAGGAAAACTCACCATCTTGCTGTTCAAGCAGGTGTCCCCTGGAGTTATACCAAAGGATATGTTCATAGTGGCTGATGTTCAGTTTACATTCAATTAAAATACTGGTCCCCTCTTTGGCTATGATATCATGGTGTGCTGGAGAACTTATTAAAGCTTGAGACACTGCAGGAAGTGATGCATTGAAAGACCCAAAAGCAACTGTCCTGTTAAAAGCTACATTTTCCACTGTGAATCCAACTGAAAGATCAGCACTAACAGTCAAAATTAACAGGCAGTAGTTGAGCTTCATGGAAAGCTAGTGAAAATTCTTTTTTCATTTAATTTGGAGAAATGAGGTCATATGATATTAAGCTGTCTGTATTGCTCTGAGATAGGAGAGGAGGCTCTTGATTTGTTCTGTGATGGAAAAAGGTCTTGAATCCAAATGCACTTTCAAGACCATCAGTATCTGAAGTGGAAACTGGAAGTCCAACTGAAAGAAAAAAAAAGCAGTAAGTTTATTAATGACAGCAAGGTTACAGCATATTCAAATTTCATTTCCAGTAAACAGATTTCGATTAGCATAATACAAACTGTCAGCTGAGAGGTTCCAAATCAGAGCTTTGCTCAGAACATAGTAATGAAACCAGGGTAAGAAGGCATTAGCCCAACCTCCAGTCCACTAGATGTTCATCTTCCCAACCAAATAAATAATCTCAGGAACAATAATCATTAAGGGGAAAGAGGTTTTTAAAAAAGAACAAATTGTTCAGACTGCTTGAAATGCATAATTATCTTTAGAAGTGCTTTCTTAATAGAGGAAGAAAAGTGAGAAAGAGGATGTAATTTCTGCCTCCCTCCCCACCCATATCAAAGTGCTTTTAAGCCCTGGTTTTCTAAATCCAGTCTTTCATTTACAATCCAGAAAAAAGCCAGAGCACACACACATATCTGACTTTTAGCATTTATACATCTACTTACTTGATTTTAGAGGCACAATCAGTGTTAGATGTCTAAATACTACATAATATGCTTATAATTTCTTAGGAAAACTCTTGGCAGCTATAACACTATAGAGAGGAAGTCTCTTTCCGCCCGTCAGGATACTGATGTCTCAATATACTTCCTTTTTTGCAATCTCTCTTGCTCCTGCTGCATTTCCTAAGTCTGCTTCTTTTTATTCTTGTTTGTTTTACAATGAGCTCCTGTTGAAAATCTTTTACTTTATGTTGCTACATCTCAGCAGTCTTCCTCATCTTCTCTACCCAAACTTCATAGCAAATTGAAAAATTGTTTTGTCTAGGGACAGATTATCTTCAAATTAATGCGCACATAAGATATTTTAAGACATTAGGATACAGCCTGTAATTTTATGTCTTTTGCACACAAGGATTTTCCTCTTTTACAAGACAGAATAAAACCAACTTGTAACAAAATGAGATGACACTGATAAAAGAAAATCTGTAATCAATTTTTCTGGCAGCTTGATTCAAGAAAACTTCTAATCCAATATGTGTTCCCTGAAGCTATAATTCCACCTAGACTGCTCCAGAGCCCTAAAAAAAATTTATGAAATACAGAAGCCACAAGCCCAAATGTTATCCTAAAGAATATCTCACTTCATACCATTGACTGTGTGACTTCAAATTTATCAGCCTTTCTTCTACCAATAACAGATGTTGTAGAACTGAATTTCATAAATATCACAACAGAAAGGAACACATTTTCTTAATAAATAATGCAGACACTTCTCATCCTTCCAGAATCACTAGTTATCACTACCTAAACCACTTATGAAAAATAATGAAATATACATAAAGCCAGGTGATTTGTATTAATTGTCTTTTATCAGAGAAAATCCAGGCATATTCAAGAAGGGGAAATTCTGCTGATAAGATGCTATCCAGAGTAGGAATTTTTTTCAGTTAATTTGCCGAAGGTCAAACCAGATTCCAGACTTGACATCTGATGAGAAATGTGTTATCTGACCCATTTCCAATTCTGTTGCAGCTATTGCCAAAACCAGTTTAACAAAGAAGGCAAAGAAGACAGCTGTGTCCAACTCTCCTTCAAGCTTGACTAACCAACTCACCCACTGAATCCTGCAAGAGAAACTGGAAAACAGGCTCCCCACTTGTTTCTCTGTAAACAGAAATCCCTTCATCTGCCCTCTTATTTTTTTTTTAATCATTGGCTGCACTCTGTTTTCTATCATGCCTCTTGTCCTTTCATTTAAGATGAGACCAGTGCTGAGAACTCAATTATACCATTGTGCTGAAGAAGCTACTTTCCCACAGCTAAACAGTTAAAAACAGTACCAAGGGCTCTTTCATTCCTATTTTTCACCAACTACACTTTGGGGAAAGTGTTTACTGAGTCCTGTTGCCTCTAGAGAAGAGCATCCCACCCACAGCAATGGCACAGGTCTGAAAAGAACCCAATACTAAGGTGGCTCTTGATCAACAACTATTCTTCTGTTTGAAGGGGGGGTTTAACCTTTCTTTTTTAGACCCCTTGTATTTTCAGACCGTTTTAGAGCCTTCAGAAGGCTGCTGACAACTGACCTGCATATTTTGGTAACCTTGTGCAGACTGCTTACAGGCAGGCTGTGGACTGTGAGTGGTTTGTGGACCACTGACATTTGAATTGCTGGAGCTGCTGTTTGAGGGTCTGTCACAGCTTGTGGTGGCAAGTGAGAAGCTGCAGTCACAGATCTTGAGCTGACATCATCCCATGACCCAGCTGCCTTCAGCTAAAAATGCCACTGCACTTAATGGCTTTTGCATGCATCAGACCTGACTTCACAGCACCCGGCGCAGTTACAACTTTGCAGTAAAGACAAACCCTCCTCTTCAATCTCGAATCACAGGCACATAATAACTCACAGTCTTCTAAAACAATAACCTCCCAACTGATACTTTAGATTTATTAGAGAATAATTCCAGTGCCTCCTGTACTTTGCCTGTGCTATTGAAATTTTAAATTATTAAATTTAAATTGTTAGATTTCCAAGTGTCTGTGACGCTCCTCCTAAAACGACATTAGGAATCTCACTCAATTATTTAACACAAGAAATACTCAGCAACATTTCCCCTCATAAGAATAATTATCTTCAGTAATTGCAAATGCTCTCCACTATACTTGCACTGAGCCTGCATAATGTATAGACCATTGGTGATGGGTCATTTAATTTTACTATTAAATTCTTCGAGGTCTGATTTATTAGAAATTGTTTGTCTTTTGGAAAAGCCATTATTGCTAAGCAGACAATGATCTCTCACTGCCGAGTGCTGGGAACAATAAAATGACTTGCAAAATCCATATTCTTCAACCATTGCACTTATGCAAAACAGCTGCTGGAGCTGATAAAGGACCCAAAAAGGATAAAGTGTGATCAGTGCCAACATCAAAATTCCTCAAGAAAGTGTTAAGCTCAAGCAAGACGAAATGTGGAGAATAGAAACTGGCTATTTTACAACTGAACCCGAAGCTGAGCTCAACATATTTAACCTTTATTAAACCATAAGTTGTGACAACAAATAGCAGTGGAAAGATAAAAATCTGTGATGCATGAGCTTGTATGAGTCATCCTTGGCTCTTACCCTGAAGAAGGGTATTCGTGTTTAACTCAGAGCACTCTAAGTAGTCCCACTGAGGTCAGTGGAAGTACTGGTAGTACTTAAAATTACACACATTTATATGGCACTGCAAAATTGGGGCCCAAGAGGTTGCGAGTTATATGGCTTTACATTCACTCCTTATAACATCATTCCATACCTGGAGTAACGTGGAGCAATAAACTGAGACACACCTGACAGAGCACAGGCTGCTCTGACTGACCGACACTTCTGGCACACGATGTGGAAACGAGTTTTGGCACTTACAGCAGGCTAATTGGTAATAGTGCACGTAGATGGATCCAAATGGATCGCCCCAGCACACCTTCCTGCTCGCAGCGTGATGTCTTGCAGAAATACCATTTGCAAGGCCCCTCTGACCCTCTGTCAAACCAGGGAGATGCATTTGGCAGAGCCCTGCACATAATAACTCCTGGGAAGTTTATGAAAATAGACAGCATGGTCTTGACAAAAGCCATTCCGGGTGCTCCCAGTGCAGGAGAGGGCACAGGGAGGGGTCACCCTCTGCTGGCGCCAGCCAAGGCTCTGCAGGGGAGCAGCAGCACCCACAGCCCAAAATCCAACCTAAGGAGCGAATCCACACGAGACCAGGGCCAGCCTCGCACTTGATGGGATGCGGTGTTTCCCTGTGTGTGTCCCTTGGCTGCCTGACCCCTGTCACGGGGGTGACTCGCCGTGGACACGGCACTGGCTGTGCACCAAAATAGGTTTTTCTTTTGCTCCATCAACTAAAAAGGATCGGGCACCAAGTCCTACAGAACAGAAACCCCGTCCTCGCAGCCCAGCCCTGCATGCTCCAAGTTCGCTTGTGGAAAATCCCTGCTCCTGCTGGGCCGCTGGAGGCAGCGGGACACCCACCCAGACTGCGGCCGTGGGCACCGGGACACACAGGTGTGACGTCACCCACATTGACGTCACATACTGACGTCACCGGGACACGACGTCACGCCAGAAACACGGAATATCCTGAGCTGGAAGGGACCCTCAAGGACCAGCCCGTCCCTTAGCCCTGCACAGGACACCCCAACAACACCCTGTGCCTGAGCGTGTTGTCCAAACGCTCCCTGAGCTCTGCCAGATGGCAGAGCGGCCGTGACCACTGCCCTGGGGAGCCAGTTCAGCGCCCGACCACCCCCTGGGGGAAGAACCTCTTTCCAGCATCCGCCTGAACCTCCCCTGACACAACTTCAGCCCATTCCCTCGGGTCTTGTCAGCGCTCACACAGCAGAGATCGGTGCTGCCCCTCCTCGTCCCCTCACAAGGAAGTTGTAACTGCCATGAGGTCTCCCCTCAGCCTCCTCTTCTCCAGGCTGAACTCACCTCAGCCGCTCCTCCTGTGCCTTCCCCTCAAGGCCCTTCACCACCTTCGTTACTCTCCAAACCCGCCCCTATTCCCACCCCCCCGCTCCATTTCCACGCCAAAACAGCGCGGAGGGACCCGGGCCCGCCACCTCCCCGCCCCCGCCACGGCCCGGGGAGCCCCGGCGGCCCCGCCGCTCTCACCGGGACGAGGTGCCGGGCCCGGCCCGTCCCGCAGCTCCGCCGGCCCCGCCGACCGGACGCGCTTCCCCCGCGCCGGAGCCGCTTCCGGGGCAGCGCCGGGGCCGCTCCGCGCCGGCCTCGCTGGTCACGGTCCGCCCGGAGCCGCCGAGGGTGAGGGGGCGGCACGGGGCGATCGAGGGGCTCTCCGTGCGCCTCCACGGGCCAGGGGGGTTTGCGGGCCCCCTGTGGGGCCGGCGGTACCATGGGGGGCTGGAGGCATCTGGGGCAAGAGTTCCACGGGGGGACTTGGGGGAACCTGGGGGTGACACGTGGGTCAGCCCCGTATGGGGGTCATGGGGCTTTGGGGGTGTCCCGGGGAAGCGGAGGCACAGGGAGACCCCCAGAGATGAGACAGGGGGCGCAGGGGCTGCCCCGGGTGGGGTGACCCTGGTGCCGTGGAACCCGGGGCGCGGGGGTCGCAGCGGGGCCCCGGTGACCGCTGGGGAGGGTCCTGGGCAGGTGTGGGTGGGGGTCCCCAGCCCGCACCCGGAGCCGCCCTTCCCGCAGGCCTGTCCCTGCCCTTCGCTTGAAGCCATCGCACCCCGTGTGCCGGGACTGATTCAGGGGGTGACAGCCGGTGTGGTACCGGGGGGCTCGGAGGGGCTCGGCCGGGCCCTGCCTGCGGGTCTCGTCCTCCGAAACTGGTGAGGTGCTGCCAGAGAAGCCCGGAGGAGGGACAGGTCGGCCCGGGAGCAGCGTGGCAGCCCCGCTATCGTGGGCTGCCCATCCCCGGTGTGCGATGTCAGGGTGGCACCTGGAGCACATTTCAGGTTCTGGGGGCGTTAATGCCCTGGCAAAACTCAGATCCAAATACAGAAGTGACCCAGTCACTGCCTCCCTACCTGCTCAGCTTTCTGACAGCTGTCCCCATTTATATCCTACACTCCTCAAAGCAGCCGTCCCAAGCAGTTTGGTTTCGCTTTTATTTTGGTGGAGCAAGCCATGGATTTACATTATCTGAGGACCTTTTGTACCTTCATTTGTTTTTCAGAGTTAGCAACCTGTTTTTTTTCCTGCAGAGAGGGTGTGTCAGTTAGATAAAGCCACGTGTTCCTGTGGGACTTTAAACTTCCAAGTATGACGTTTCTTATAGCCAGATGTAATTTGGTGTACACACTTGCCTAAAAACATAATCTGTGCAAGTGGGTATGTGTAGCAACATTGTTGCGTTTAGTTATTTAAAACACAAATTTTATGCTGTTGAACTAGTGTGAAAGTGTACAAGGGAGTAATTTTTTAATCTGCTTTGCTTCCTGTGGATGTTCTTAGTCATGTCTGAGAAAGGCAGTGGTGAAAATCTGAAAGAAGAAACCTCTCATGAGGAAAAAAATGAACAGAAAGCAGAGGAACTTGGCTACTCTGAGAGCAATGAAGGGAGAGAGAAAGAACTTGAGACTGTGCCTGTGACTCGGAAGAGACCTGAGCCCAAGCCTCCAAGCCAGCCTGACGCCACAGAAAAGCCCACAGCTGAAACCACCAAGGTATGTTCCTGTGCTTACTCAGAATAATGTGACTTCACATTTTATGTCCTTGAGCACGGGAGAATTCTGAGCATAAGCCCCACTCCTCTCTGCAAATTCATATTTGCTGTTTCTCTGAAAAGCAAAAGCTGCACAAAAGTCACACGTCATAGGCTGCTTTTGCTCCTCTCCTCACCATAATACCTGCATCACTCTTCTGTTTTTCTTCATTAAAGGTCTCAGATTCTCCTGCAGTTCAGACAGGGTGGGGCTACTGGGGAAGTTGGGGGAAATCTCTCCTGTCAACTGCATCTGCTACTGTAGCTACTGTAGGTAAGGCTCTTGCTGGTGTTTGATAAATATTTTAATCATGTTTTGTGTCTCAAGCTAGTGCTTTAGAGCTTGTTTCCAGAGAAGGGGATTTCAGTTATAGCAGCCATTATTGGAAAAATGTCAAGAGAATTGTTCAAGTAATGGGGAAGGCTTGTACCAAAAGGTACAGTGAGATTAGGAAGATATTCACAGCCAAAATTTCTTTCAAGTTTTTAAGACGTTTGTGTAATTTTCACCTGATATTTTAAACTGGTATTCAGCCAGTATTTACAACCTGATTTAAAAGCTAAGATAAAACCTTGGTTCATTACATTGGTAGGCAAGCTGGATATGAGGAGGTTTTAGTGCTGAGTAAACTGTTTTGAACAGGAGGAATCCAGAATAATAAAAAAGAATATGCAGCTCTAATCCTGTTTGTGTTCTGATTTCTGTCTTCTCTAGGTCAAGGTATTTCAAATGTCATAGAAAAAGCAGAAACAACCCTTGGGATCCCCAGTCCTAGTGAAATCTCTTCAGAGTCTGGAAATACTACAAGAGGTCAGTTTTTACTGCATAAGAACAACTCTGAAATATTTTTCATAACAGAATCAGCCCCTAGATAACACCACCTTACTTTGCACCTTGCATATTGAGATCAATAATAATTTAAAATAATAATTTATTGCATAGTTGTGTTACCTCTGAAAAGTGGTTAGGAAGATAATCCTAATTGTAGACCTGCTCCTGGCTGACAGTTTGTGTCTGTTGATTTTCCCCACTCTGCAGCTGACAGGATCTTTTTTTGGAGGTGAGGAAGCTAATTTTCTGCTTTCTAATGCAGGAAGTGAGAATCCTGGTGCAGCTGAGGATGGCAGCTCCTTTCCTATTGCTGGGGCTCTTGAAGTTTTATCAACCATCTCTACTGCTGTCCAAAGCACAGTAAGTGAGTTGGGAATGTGGGAGGAAATGGGTTTAAGAGAGCTTTGGAGTTCTGACCTTTCATCTGAACTATTGTGAGAGGAAACTAATTTTGACATTTGTGGGATGAATGGTGAGGTTCCAACCTTCAGCCAACCTTTATCCTGCACCTTGCTTCTAATTGGCACCTAATGTGTAAGATATGTTGAATTTTGATAGTTCTGTACTAAATGTTGATACATAATAGCAAAAGCTAACGGTGGACTGTGCAGAGCTGCATTTCCATGCGTTTCACCTCTGGACTCTGTCATCTCTGCTCCCTTCCTTTAGAGTATTCAGGTAAATGCAGGGTCAGACTCATTCCTGGAATAGTTCCACTGATTTCCACAGAACTGTCTAGAGATGAAATCCATTCTCCTCTTCAAAAACCTTTGTGAAACTAGCCCAATTTGCTTGGAAATCAGCTTGCTCCTGTGACCATGAGAAATGCACTTCAAAGGAAGCCATTACCCTTAGAAACTGCTTTTGTGATCTGCTGTCTTGTCAATTTGCCCGTGAATCTGAAAGAGCTGCAGATGGAAAGCTTGCTTCTTCTTTTAAGGCTTGAACAAAAGTTAGTAACCAAAATCCACAGGTCTAGTGTTTTCTTACTGGAAGGATGAGAACTAAATAATTTAATGTGCCGAGAACCAGCTTGTTCACAAACTAAAAATGTATTTCCCACCAGATTGCTGCAGCTGTCTGGGTGCTGTAATAAACTGTTGGATGATAATATGTTGTGGCTCTTTCTATGTCCTTCTGCTCTCTTTGTGATTATTAGGGTTGAATTTTAGGGTGACAAGGACCCATTTGGCTTTTATGTGAGTGCCCAGCATCACATCGTTGATATAAATCCCCCAGTTAAATTTCTTCCCCTGTGTAGTCTTCTGCAAGTTTTACGTGCTGTCTTTATCCAAATCTGATTCCTAGGGAAAAACTGTTATTAGTGGAGGTCTGGATGCCTTGGAATTCATCGGGAAAAAGACAATGGATGTAATAGCTGAGGGAGACCCTGGATTCAAAAAAACAAAGGGCCTAATAAACAGAACCTCTACTTTATCTCAGGTATGGCAGTTCCCCGTCAGCACCTCGTTGGTTTCTCTCATTTCTTCTCCCTTCTTTTGCGGTCCTGTCATTAAGCAACCATTTCAACTACTGAACTAAAAGCCTTTTCCTCCTGTATTCTGTATCTTCTGGCACTGTCACGAGGCCTCTGCTTTTCTTTTTCAGGTCTTACGAGAGGCAAAGGAGAAAGAAGAGCAGCAGACAGCTACCGAGGTTACCATGGCTACAGAGAAGAAAGCCCATTATGGGTTACTGTTTGATGAGTTTCAGGGTCTTTCGCATCTGGAGGCCTTAGAGATGCTTTCCAGAGAGAGTGAATCAAAGGTAATGGCCTTGAGCATTTTGCTTTCTATTTTGAGCTCAGCTGAGCAGGCAAAAAAAAGAAAAAAAAAAAAGATTAGAAATATATGTATATACATGTAAAATCAAGTGCTCAGAACTTGCTATAAAATGGTGATTACACAGCTTCACTTGGACCTCTGCATTAGTATCTGATGTTTACCTTGGGAGCAGTTTGTCCTGTCCTCAGCTCCTAATGGAATTCCCTTTACCCAGCCAGCCTCAGGTCCTGCATGTCTTCAATAACTTTTCACAAGTTACTCTCCTCACACTCACTTGTTTGCTGCCTTGGTCTGGAGAAGAGGAGGGTGTTGTAAGCACGGCAGAGATTGTCCTCTCTGTCTTGAGACAAGGAGGAGGGCAGATGAGCATCCAGTTTCAAAGGTCATTCACTTTTTTTTTTTAATGAAAGAAATTTGAGTAACTTCTTAAGAATCCATTATTACCTATCAGGGCTTCACAAACAGGTCTTTTTCCCTTTCCTCCTTCCTGTAGGAACATACCCTTTTCTCATTACCATCAATCTGTCATGCTTTTACATGCAGTGTAAACTAGTGCTGTATTTTCTGTCCTACTGGATGGATTTATGATTCTCTTTGCCTGTGCTGCCCCTAATTAGGTGAAATCGGTTCTAAATGCCCTCTCTGGAGAGGAGTTGGACACAATGAAGGAGGAAATGGAACAACTCAAAGAAGCATTTTCTTTACCTGAATTCTTTGAAGAAGAAGAGGAAGAAAAGAAGGGTAAGAGAGTCCCAGGTTCAGGGAGGAGAGAAGCTGGTTCTCACTGAAATTCTCAGTGCAGAGCCAACCAGCCCTGATCACTAGCAGTGGGCATGATGCCAAAGTTAAGTTATTCTTTAGCTGGATGCTTAATCCTAAAGCCATCTGTGGCCAGGGGCATGACAGGTAGCAACACCCTTCATTTCTGGAAAGCTGCTGTGCAGTCATTCTGTACCAAAAGGTACAGTAATTCTGTAGCAGGAACGATTTCTTGCCAGAGCAGGATTAGAGTTGTTTGACTCCTGGACAGTTCATACTGACCCTGAGCCAAGAGGCAAATTCAAAGAGATGCTGGGTTTCCTTGACCAGGAGGGAAAGACTGTGAATAGAATGTCCAACCTGTGGGAAAGCAAAAAGCCTTTTTATTTGTTTTTTAAATGAGAGTTAGCACACAGACCAAAAGACTCAGAGGTGCCTTCACACACAAGAGCTCTGATTCTTGAGGATTACATGGATTTAAATGTAAATTTCTTGCATTGCTTTTACCTAAATGCTCATCAGGGAGGGCTTACACACCTGCACTTGCTATCGTTCAACGTTTAATGTATCCTTTATATTTGCACATAATGGATCTCACATCTGCTCTGCCATATATAACAGGAGAACCATAGGCTCTAAGTGATATTTCAGACTCTCCAAGGTGATGTGCAAGTTAGTGTGTTATAAAAGGTTGCCTGTAGAAAACTAAAAAATAAAAAAAAATGGAGTTACCTTAGCTACAAAACCAGAATTGAGAAGGCAAAAGCTAACCTTCAGGCACTGATGTCTCCACCTTTGCAGAACTTACCTTAGAAATTGTATTTGAAAAGACTGGCTTTGATGCATTTTTGCCTGAGGTGATGATTCAAAGAGAAATAAAGGAAACAGTTGACAGACTTGTGCAGAACTAGTTGTGCATTGAAGTTCTGCTTATTCCTGAATCTGTCGTTTGTGTGGATTCTTTAACCTTTCTTGTCCTTCAGGAGATGAGGAGTTCACAAAAGAAGTTACAGAGTTGTTTTCAGAATTGCACATCTCCTCCAAGCCAGACAAACTGATAATGGTGAGTTATTTCCCATCTTTTAAAAGCTGAAGAGATTCCCCACAGGAACTGCTTCTCAGTCCTGCTTTGCTTGTGTAAATACCAAGTGCATGAAAACAAGACATGTTTTAGATCCTTTGACAATGGTAGGCAAAGGAGATGGGCCTTTTCCTTTAACTTTATAGAACAAAGTCCTGGTCTGTCGTGTCTTTGGCTCTGAGTTAGTAGACACCAGTGTGTCTTTGCCCTGTCACTGGGTACTTGTGGGTGGTGGCAAAGATAACCAGGAGCAGCAGCCTTCAGCCACCACAGTGAAATAACCTGCAGTCACGAGCTGAAGCCCTCCTCTTGGTACAAAGCACCTGGTTCTACTGTGTTCAGGAGAGGAAGATTCACCTTGTCTTCATTTCACTACCCTTCAGATCCACCAAGTGGCAGCAGCATTCTGCAGACATGTTTTTAAAGCACCTCTGATAGTCTGGTCTTGCTGGTAAACTCCAGCACCTGGTGCCAGAGAAATAACTGCCCTCAACTACATCAGCCAACTCTCTACAAAGTCCTGAAGGCACTTTGTAGATCATTTGGGGGATCATTTGTCCTGGTTCTTCTCACAAGCTCAGGAGTTGTAGCTTCTTCTTTCCTATAGAGAGATCCAATATTCTATGTCTTTCGATGTGCAGGGAGGCTTCATTCTAGTCATTAAATACTGTGGCACATTTTTATACAGGTGGGGACATCTGCTCATGAATGGATAGCACAATTCAACAGTAGTCTTCCTAAAGAAGAAAAAGAGAGTGAAGAAAACCAAGAAACAGAACCCAGAGATGATGACCGGGATGCTAAAAAATCAGTAGAGGTAACTGAGTAATGAAAGAAGAGAATATCTGACTGCAGTGTGTTTATCTGGCTGCTGAGTTACAGTTGTGATTCCCAGAGTTTATGGGTTTCTATTTCTGTGCACATTCTGAGGTCTGAAAAGGCAGTGTAGTGATAGTATGTTGTGTGAATGATTTGTTTTAAATAATAAAAGCTGCTGGTTTTTATATGGTATAGGGAATCTTTTTCACTCTTGCAGGATATTCATGCATTTGCCATAAGAAGCCTGGCAGAACTGACAGCCTGCTCCATTGAAATGTTTCACAAAACTGCAGCTTTGTTTCTGTATGGTCAGAAACAGGAGGTGACAGCCACAGACAGAGCCAAGGCCCTCTCACAGTGAGTGCATCTCTTAGTAAATGTATAGCATATAATTAATTACTTACTGATTAAACTGTCTAATAACTCTTTGCAAATCCATGCAATGCAGGGCTCTTGAATTCTGCACAGGTGCTCAGATTTGTGATGGGTGGCATCACTGCCTTCCAGCAGAACTCGGCTGCCCCTTTCCATCTTAAAGACATTTCTTGATAAGAAGCAGGAAACCCTACTTGAAAGCTTTATGTAGTCAAGAAGAATGTTTGCCCTAAGCTTGTGCTAGTCAGTAGACAGACATTTAAAACATGACAAAGCAGTTGTATAAAAGTAATTCTTGATTCTCTCTTTGTTAATCATTTAGTATGCCAGATACATGAGACTGTACAATTACTGCCCAGGAGATACTTGGCGTGTGTATGAAATATGCATCACTTTCTAATTCAGAAAATGACACTTGCCAGTAAAAAAAAAAAAAAAGGCAATTTAGTACTGTTCCTTCCAGGATGGATGTGTCTGTCCTGTAAATGCTGCTTCAGTTCTTCAGCTTTAATTATTTATTTCTCTAATTTATTTGGGGAGCTTCTGAATCTCCATACACCGTTTATATGCTCTATGTCAGTTTTGGTTTAATTTAGTTTTATAAGCATAGAAACAAGGCATTTATGTTTTAGAAAGTTCATCCTGAGGACTGTATTTACTTCATGGTTTTCCCTCCCTTCTTCCACAGAATGACAATCATGCTGTGTAAAGAACTGTCAGCTTTCTCTAAAGAGTTTACAACATGCTTAACAACGGCAGGGGTAAGAGTTGCACCACAGTTCCTAGGAATGAGATGTGGTTGGTTGATTACAGCCTTGGCATCTTTGCCATGAAGTGCTTTTTGTCTTTGCATGTTTACATGTGCAGTCTTTTTCCTGTGAACTGATTTTCTAGGCCAGTGTTCCCCAGACTGTATGCTGAGGTTTTGAGTGTCTCCTGCTGCATCCAGCCTGGCACAGAGTGGGGGTGGGAGTCGGGGCTGACAGTACTAAGGAGACAGAAGCAAATAAGTTTTGTGATCCTGTTGTGGATTTTCCAGAGCACTCAGGTGTTACTGAAGAGTATCATTATCTCTGAATTCTCCACGTGTCCCCAGTGCATTTGAAGATGTGATGTGTGTATTCATACACGATCTGTGTTGGGCACATGCAGGTTACTGTGTCCTTATTTGCATGCTACAGGGCAGCTTAGCTTGTGGCTTAGCTTTGCTCTAGTCAAGGGAGCAGTGGTGATTTTAAACTTACTGAGGATTTAGCTTTATCTTGCTTGAAGAAATGTGATCAAATTTTCAATCAGGATAATATATGTCTGATCTCTGCAGGTCAAAGAGAAAGCAGATGTGCTTAATCCCTTAATCACTGGAGTGTTTTTGGAGGTCAGTTGTGCTAACGTTAAAACTTTAGGCTAATGGTTTAAAAATAGATATGCTGGTTCTTTCCACTTCAGTATCCTTATGCATGCCAAGTTCTCTAACCCACGATCTAAAATTGTGCTTACCTGTCTAATAACTTGAAAGTTTTAATAAATGTCTAGATTTGCACAGGAGATGAGTTACTCAGTGAAGAGTGAGCCTTACGTGGTGTCAGCTGACAGTTACCATGGGGCAGAAGACGCATATTGAATTCAGCAGTCTGGAGTTTTAGAATTTAAATGTCCAAAGTCAAACCTCAGACAAGTTCAGAAATTGCCATGCAAGAGTCCCAACACTTCCTTGCCATTAAGTTGGTTCTCAATGTTTGCACAGCTCTGCAGTGTGGTAGGAAAGGAGTGTTTCGTGTTGGTGTGTTCTTCCTTCCTGCCACAGTGTGGTTATGCTTCACTTAGAAATAAACTCTATTCATCTGTTACTGAAAACAGAATCCTACATTTGGATTGCACCTGATCTTGTTTGCGAGTTTTTAAGCCAATTGCTTTTTTTGACTAATGGCATAAATCCCCTGCAAAACTTAATATTAAATTGGTTTCTGGAATAAAGCCTTTAAAATCCAGCAAGCACTAGGCTTCTGTTTCTTCTGTGCATTAATCAATGCTGTTTGAAATGAGTATGTGGTTAGTAAAGCTGATTGGCAGTGTAATTATTCATGTGTGTATTTTGATTTCTGTTTTCACAGGCTTCAAACAGTGCTTCCTATATCCAAGATGCCTTCCAGCTCTTGCTGCCTGTACTGCAGATCTCTCTTATCGAGGCTAGAACGGAACTATCACAGTAATAAAAATCCTTCTAATTAAGAACTTTTTGACCTTCCCACTTCGTAGTTTCCATGCTGGAGAATGATGTAATGGCTCTTATTAAAGGGAAAAAGATGAACTCTGTTCACTGCTGCAAGAATGGTGATTAAGTGCAGTCTGGCAGTGACAGCTCTTCCAGCACACTGGGAGATGTGATTAGCATAGTCCAGGCTGGTGGACAACGTGACAGACTTAAAGTGCAGATTGCTTCTCTGTTTTCATGGACCATCTGTATCTTTGCACTGAAACCTCTCTGCTGTATGTGTTAACAAGCTCTTTGTCTTCACAGTCCAGAGAGCTTCTCCAGCTGCTCTAACTAGCAGCTGACTAGTTAGAGTTAGCTAAAATCACGGTGTGATTTTTAAGTCGGACATAATTAGGTTCCTGATAGCTCTGCGCTGGTGTTAGAGTGAATATTGGTTAGGAGGTGCAAGAAAAGGCAAATATATATGATTATGAACCTTGCAGCTCCTATGCTGGAAAGAATAGAGCAGAGAGGATTCCTAATCAAGCTGTTGCTGAAGAGAAGCCCCGGCTTCCTGAAGATATCTGTACTGACTCAGGGATGTGGCACAGAGACTCTCACCAGGGTGCTGTTTCTCATTCTATCACAGACTGCTTGCTTCAGCAAGAGCTGGGAAAATGCTGATCTGGCCCTCAGAATGCAGGTACTTAGCTTTATAGCAATAAATGAGAACTGGCTAAGAGGGTTTGATTTGTGTTTGGGCAATTTAATGAGAGAATTTAGCAGGAGGATTCCCCTTCTTCAGTGCAGCTTGACATGTCAGCCACAAACTGTTCACAAACTCACATACTGCTTTTCTTCTGTTTCTGTATAAAAACACTATAATGCAATGATCCTTCTTGGAAGGTATATTAAAGTAGGGAGAGAGGAAGCAATTTGGTTCTGTTGGTGGGAGTCCTAATTTGTCTCAGAAGCTGCTCCACATATGGTATCTGTTTCTTTGTGCTGTGCAAGTTCCCTGCTTTGTTCCTTTTTCCAGTTTCTGTCTTTTGAGCCTACCAATGGGGAGGGAGCAGCCTCTGTTGGATTCACAAGAGCAGAAATGCACAGCTAAAATGGAATTTCAAGAAGTCCATAATAGCTAACCAGAGGTGACTGAGTGTCACACCTGCCTCTGCACTTGCTCATTGGGAACAATGATGCTCAAATCCCCTTTTGAAAATCCTGTGGGTTTTAGCAGGTCTTGCACATCTCTGCTATACTGAAGGCTTAGCATTCCTCTGCTCTATTTGTGCAGTAGAGAAATGTTTTTTATTATTAGAATACCTTTTGGCTGATCCTCTGATTTTATATATATGGAAAAAGCCTTGCCTTAGTCATGGTTAGACCAATCAGATCTCTAAAGAGAGAGGGGGGTTAAGGAAAACTGGACTTGAAAGGAGTGTGTCCGGGGTAAAAAAATCTGCACTACAATAAACTCTGTATTTTTTTCTTCTTTTGGTTGATAGCATTATTAAATAAAGGATTTGTTTTGACAACTGTTTCAGTTTAAAGCTATCAAGGTAGCAGTGGGCATGAATGAAATGAAAGAACAGTGGGTTTTTTCTCAGCTATGACTGTTTTTTGGGGCAGGGCTGGGTGCAGCTGTGGGGTCAGGACAGCTGGGGCTTTTTGCATGGCAGGGTATTGCCTCCTGGGAAAGAGGGCTCCCACAGACGAACTCCCAGTCCCTGCATCAGTGCAAAATGGCAGCTTTGCTCCTGCTACAAAGCCAAAATTTACAGAAATGTCAGAAGAGAAGAAATAAAGGTAATGGGGTTTTTATGAAGCAGCAGCTGTTTTTCTTGCAGATAAAGTCTACTCACCTGCAGTGCATTAGTGCAGAGTAGTTTAATAATTAAAGGAAATGAAGTGATTCTTCTTTTAAGACGCAGACAGTAATTCTTTCAGTCATGTACCCACCTGGATTTTGTTATAGCAGCCAATAATCAAGCATGCACCAGCTTCATTTGTGTGCCAGTGCAAAGGCTGCAATAGACAGCCAACAAAAACAGTTCCACAGTTGCTGAAACCTTCCTACCCAAAGGATTCATCAGAATCAGCATCCAACTGTCTGGAGGTCTTACTGCTTGGCCTTGCCTTGCTCGTGAACCTAATGAGAGCTGACAGTAATTTGAGCACTTCTGGTAGTGTTTGGGGAGGTGAGAGGTGGCTGAGAATAGATAAGAGTCAGCTAAGATGCTGGCAGTGACTTGGAGGAGAAAAAAAAAAGCCTCCCACAATTATTTTTTTTCCTTGGGAGAGATTCTGTCATTGCAGCTGTAAAAGCTGCTTCCTGGCAGCTGCTGTGGAAAGGTTGAAAACATAAAAAAGGCTTGGTCTTGCCGATGGGCTTCGGGACGTGCTCCCAGTCCTTGCCCAACCACCTTCCCAGGGACTCATTTTCCATTATTAAAACATGAATGTTCAGTAGCAGCAGAACCTGTGACAGGATGAGCAGTATTCCTTGTTTGGAAGAAGCAGCACCTATGTTGCCACTGGTGGCTGTGACCAAGGGGACAGCTGTCCCAGGTCACCCACAGCACAAACTACATGGGCTGACTCAGAGGCAGGAAGGGGAGAGCTCTGGCATTTCCTTCTCAGATGTGTACGCTGGATCCTAAATAAACAGTGGTCTGTGATCATGTGATTTAAGCAGAGATTGGCGTTCTGTAGCCAAAGGCTCCTTGGCACAGAAATAGAGGACATAAGTGGCCTGTACGGTGCTAATTCATGTTTTCTGGGAGTTTCCTTGTCCCTTGCAGCTCAGCACTGTGACAGCAGCTCGGAGATGGCCACACACTGGTGTTTTGGGTGCTGGCTGGCAGGCTGCTTTCCCTCCTTCAAGGGCAGCTTTGTGCCTGCTGCAGGGTGAGAGCAGAGCCTGTGTGGCCTGTGGGCCTGTGGATGTCTGTGGCTGCCACTCTGCTGGGGAGTGGCGGCCACTCCTGTGCTGGGAGATGCTGGTGGCTCCAGCCTGGCTGGATGGTCGGGGAGATCCCTGAGAGCCCATTCCCTGGGTGATGCTTTGTGTTCCCATGGCCAGGAAGTGATGGCAGGGCTGTCCCTTGGGCTCCTCCAAGTATAGGATGCTGGGGACATCAGAGTACTGAGAGCCCAGCTGGGCCTGGTAGGGAATGAGCAATGAGGTCACCAGCTAAAAATAAGCTTTGAGTTTGGTATTAGTGGGGGAGGATCTTCCTGAGGGGGCAGGAGCTACTCAGAGGTGTGGGTTGGATGCCCAACACTAAGCATCCTCCCTGGATCTATTCCATGGTCCTGCACTGTGCTCCATGTGCACATCTCCACCGAGCCCCCACATTCCCTGGCTGCACTGACCTGGTGGCTGTGTCCTGCCAGGACAGGCGGGATTGCTGCCATTGTTTATCCCAAGACTGAGTGCTGGCTGCAGGAGTGCCCTGAATGATTTGTGTGTGAGCTGGAGCATCTCTGTAAGAGCACCACATCTATTGATTGTAAAATGGGCAGCAACAGGGACTCTGCTACCGGCTTGCTGAGCTGCTCTAGGATTTATCCACCCTTGATGTTAAAACCCATCCCTCATTTCTGATCTAAACCTGCTAAGGGGACTCTTGCTCTGAGGTTGGGACTGGTACAGGCTGTGGAGGAGGCCTTGGGCAGACATAGCCAGGTTTTTGGAACAAGTGACTTCTGTACAGCTGCTTGCTCCCTGCATGGGTTACCCAGGGTTAATCTCATTGCTGGGAGGGGGCTCCACACTGCAATTACTGTAAATGAAAGTCAAATGACTGCAGGAGCAACTTCGTGTTAGAGTTGAAGGTGTTAAATGGGGCAAATCTTATGGGAGAGGTAATACTTCTGATTAGGTGGAGAAAACAAATTAGCTGGGTACACAAGGCCTTTCTGACATTATTGTTACTGTTATTATCCCGTACTGGCGCTGTTAGAAATGAGGGCATTGCATTAGAGGGAGAGCACATTATGCAAGTGTTTAGACCTGCTGGTAACTGCTCTCTGCTGACAGGTATTTACTTAATGATATGTTGGAGTGAAAGCCAGCAGCCAGGACAAGCAGTGGAGGGAGCTGGGAGTGCTGAGCTCTGCCTGGTCGGCCTTGCCTTAATCTGCTTGAGTCACCTGACACCTCCCACCCAGAGGGAGCAAGGACCTACTGGAGGTCCCTCTCACCGTGGTTGTAAGGACAACCCCAAAGTCCGTTTTCTGTTCTTTCAGCAGGGCCCTGGCCATAGCACATCCCCAGACAGAGTCCCCAGTGCCCTCCCTGGTCCCAGGGCTGGTCCCCGTGGTTGTCTGCAGCCTCCAGAGCTGCCCTGACTTGCTTGCTGCAAGGTCTTTCAGCTCCTGCCTGTGCTGGAGGCAATGCTTCCCGTGGGTACCAATGGGACTGGTCATGTTTCCGCTGTCATGTGCTGTCCGTGGCAGGTGGCAGAGCCAGTTTTTCTGCTCCAAAAGTGGGACTGGGGAGGATACCACAACACTCAAATACCCAGATCCCTGGTAGCTGCCAGCCAGGCATCGAGGAGGCCACTTGTCTTTTTCGGCTCCAGGTAAGGCTCTTTCCTTTATCCCTCATGTAATCCTGGGAATTTACAGACTTGCATATGTATTTTACAGGTGGGAGAGGCAGAGCAGGAGGGCAGGGTGAAGCAGAGGGTGCAGCAGGAGTATCCCTGGGACAGCTTGTGCTCCATGTGGTCTTGGGGATGGC
Organism: Chiroxiphia lanceolata; assembly: GCF_009829145.1. Classification (NCBI taxonomy): domain Eukaryota; kingdom Metazoa; phylum Chordata; class Aves; order Passeriformes; family Pipridae; genus Chiroxiphia; species Chiroxiphia lanceolata. Next base: position 12,979,863 of record NC_045651.1, read on the forward strand.
AATGGGGCATCGTGCCTGAGCCTTGTGGGACAGACTTCAGTTCCTTGGGTGAGATGGGAGTGGGCTCACTGTGCCCTGTGAGCCTGTCGTGCCTGGGGGGTAAGGCCATCCAGGCTGTTGCATCTGGAGAGGTATGAATATGCAGGTTTGCTCCATTAGCCAGAGGTCTGATCCAGCTGCACCTCACACTTTGCTCAGCTAAGGAGGACAATTGCAGCTGATCAGTGGGACCATCACTGGGTTTTGCTGGTTTGCCTGCCCAGGCTTTAGGGAACCAGCTCATCTGGGTCAGGGGAACCTACCTGTTTGAAACCCATGGCGGCCAAGGCTCTGAAGGAACAGGGAAAACTGGATCTGCTGGGATGGGATGGAATGGGGAAAAGCTGAGCACTGGCAGCCATCATGACCCACGGCTGCAGAGGGGGCTGGGTGGCACCCCCAGACAGGAGCCTGTCAGAGCCCTGGAGTGTGGGAGCCTACCCCATGTCTTGGAAATCAGCAGGGCTGGTCTCCCACGTGTGGAAGGGAATTAAGGGGTTGTAACCCCCCACAGAGATCTGGTTGCCCATATGCTAGTGCAAAGCTTGATGTCCACCTCTCTGTACCATGTGCCTTCCCTATCTGCTCCCCTCTGGCAGTGAAGGCACAAGGCAGGGACATCCTCATGGATTTGGGGCTGGGCACACACCACAGGAGCTGTGGAGCAGCTTTGGTGAGGAGACCCTGGGATCAGAGCATCAGCTACACCTCCTGCACCTTCCCCTGCACCTTCCCAGGGGCTGCCTTTTCTTTTGTTAACGTTTGATTATTTTAATGATTTTAGATTAAAATGTAATTATTTTCAATTAGTAGTTGCACTTCTTAATTACGGAGATGAATTAGATTACTGTTCATTATTAATTAGATTTTAACTTTGCACTGATTACGTCTTTTATCAGCCATTTCCCACACTCCTTCTCTCCCTGTCTAACCTGTCTCTCCCCTGATGCCACCCCAAACCCCATTGCTTCCCACTCCCCTGCAGCATCCTGGGGGTTTAAAAACCTGTCTACAAATCAATGTTATCAGCTCAGAGGCTGCAACTGGCTCTTTTAAAAGAGGCACTAATACCAACCAGATGATGTCATTTTGAGGCTAAAAACCATTAAAAAAAAAAGCACTAATATTCTGCCTCCCTCCCTCTTCCTGGCTGGAAGAGAAGCTGTTTCCTAATTACCTGCTGGGGCAGGGAAGGACCCTGCTCTTCCCTGCAAGCAGAAGGGACGTGATCCCTTGCCCCTGCTGCCCTGTTGTGCTGTTTGTGTATGAGAGGGAGGGTTTGACCTGCCCAGGCTATTTCATGGGATTTGTTTGGGCCTGCTATTTTTAAAGCAAGCTATTTTCTTTCCTTTCTTCTCATCTACCACCTTTCAGGCACCTAATCAATGCTTGGATTTTTCTTACCCTTGCTCTCAGCTTCTCTTCTGCTTGGTGCTGTTTCCATCTCCCTCCCTGAAATCACCCTGTCCCCAGAGAAGGTCTCCTTTCTGCTGGGGCTTCCTAGGAGTCCCCACATCTGCTCTTTATTCCTTCATCCCCATATAATTTGAAATATTTCCTTAATTTGCACCTGCTCATGGGAGGTTTAAGGCATCTCCCTGCACATTTGCCCTGAGATTTCTCTACCTCCAACACTCGGTGCTTGCTGCTTCCCTGGGGGAAGGGGGGGCTGCCTGGGTGGGCACAAGGTCTGGCTTTTGTGGAGGCCACAGATTGTTTGATCCCCTTCCCTGCCATTTTTGGGAGTAGTAAGTGCACAGGACCTGTGCAAAAACTGAACAGTCCAGGGAGATCTTTTCATCCCTGAAAAGCTCACCTTCTTCCTTTCTCCACTCTCCAGCCGCTCCTTTAGGTCCTCTTTGTGCCACAGGTGTGACCATCTTGTGCCCCAGAGCTCTTTGGCTTCGGTGAAATGTCGACAATCCTGAAATGTGAGTGTTTGGTGCAGACTCAGGGGGACCTGCTGGGTTTGTGTGTGCTGGATGCTGGCAATGAACCTTCCTCTGTGCCCTCTTGTAGGGTTTGGACGGGAAGATAAGGAGAGAGAGGAGAAGGAAAAGGACAAGAAAGAGGAGAAGGAAGAAAAGGAGAAGGAAAAGACTGAGGGAGAAAAAGAGAAAGACAAGCAGAAGAGAAAGAAGAAGGAAGAAGACGAAAAGGTAGGGGAATGATAGAGTTTTCTGCAGAACCATTTTCATCCTGGCTGTGAAGGGAAGCCACGTCTGACCCCTGGCAACCCCATGCCTGTGGTGGATGGAGCTATGCCATCCTTAGCCTAGAAATCACACTGTGTGTGTGGCTTTTCTACTGAGAGACAGCTGCCTCTTTTCTCTCAATATTCCCAGCTAGTTCTCCCTCCTTTTCCTTTCCAAATGAAATACTGCCATGGACAGTGATGCTGCCTGCACTGCACACACCACTCAATCCCTGCTCCTGGCTCCAGAGTTCCCTGCAGGGCTGTGGGCACACGTGGTTCCACAGCAGCACCAGTGGTGCAAAGCCTGGCTCTAGATACCCACAGGGCCAGGAGTCTCTCTGACTCAAGGCTGTAGCTCAAACAGCAAATGGGGTGCCAAGGTCCCTCTCTCTTCTCCCTGGCAGGGAGATGGGGAAGAGGACAGGAGCAGCGGCAGCAGCTCCGACAGTGACCTGGAGGAGGTAATCCCACCCCCAGCTTGATGCTGGGGCCTGGCTGCCCCCCTGCACACCGGCCCTGGGGGGTTTGCACCTGCACCCCCTGTATGGATGCTGCCAAATACCCAGAGGTACCAGGGGCCGGGACAGCCAGCGCTCCCCTCACATGCTGTCCCTTTTCTTTGTGTCCCTGCCCCAGGAACGCGGCAGTGACAGGGATGATGAGCAGGAAGACAAGGATTAGCCTTTCCGTGCCGGAGTGGCAGCGCACGCCCTGGGCTCGCCGAGGAGGTGGAGAGGCAAATAACAGCACGTGCTGGAGGGCGCCTGGGCCACTCTTAGCCAAATAAAGATTTTGTGGGCTCCAAAGAGAAATGCTGTTTATTCATCCAGTCACACTGCCGCCCCTCTGGAGAAGGAAACAGCCAAGGAAAAGCAATAGGTGGGAAACTGGGATCTGGGTGAGTGGATGTTGTTCAAGACCATGTTGAGAAAAATCCAGGCACTCTGGCTGCCTGGTTCTGCATAGTCGCCCCAGATTAGGAAGCACCAATAACCTCCTTGTGCCCTCCACGCCGGTTGCTGCGGGATGGAGCAGCCTGAGCAGGGACAGACGGGCTGCATAAAAGCGGCTCCAGACGCCTGAGGCTGTGCTGGAGCTGTTATAACGGATCTCAAATTTATCAAAGACAGACGAAGAGCAGTTATGGGGGGGGGGGGAAACCGACAAACCTCTCTCTTTCTGCAGTGCTGACCCCAGCGCAGGGACCGCGCGTAAGCGCAGCCCCGGCCCCGCGGCAGCCGCCGGGGGCTGGCACCGGGCAGGGCGCCAGGGGAAAAAAAGAAGGGAAAAAAATTAGGAAAAATGAGCTGGCACCGCCATCTACCGGGGGATGGAACGTCTGGCAGCGGGGCCACGCGTTTCATAACCGCTCGGCTGTTTTATAAGGCTCCCGCAGCGCGCCGGGGGCTGGGAGCGCACCGGGGGCAGGAGTGCTCCGGGGGCAGGGAGAGCACCGGCCGGGGGCCCGGGCTGCTGGCAGGGTCCAACCGGCAGCGAAAGGGACCTCGGAGTGGGGGACAGGACCGGCATCTGGTCCACCACTGCTGCCGGCGGTATTAGATCAAGCCCAGAAGTCTCAGCATCAATAAAAACTTCAATGCAAACTTGAGCACAAGCTGCGTCGCTGCCTTGCTTTGCTTTCCTTACGAAGTCTATTTTTATGGGTATTTTCCTGAGTAATGCAGATTTCAGACAAACGCGAGATTAAAAGTCAACACCGCAGAGGATTTTACTTGAAACCACAGAATGTGGCTTTGGATGTTGTTTTCATGGAACAAATGCAGCCGGCTCTTGTATAATCACAACAAACAGCAGGGAAGATGCTGAGGAATGTTGTCTTAATTATCCAGCACAAAGATTAAAGGGAAAACGAAGATGGGAAAAACAAACAGCCCCAAAAGCTAAACTGGGTTTCAATGGGTTGGTTTGGCTAGTGCAGGGAAAGATTGATTTTAACTTCCTTATTGCTTCATGAACCCTTGGGTACATTAATGTAAAATAATCCTATGCGGGGTTATTTTACATATTTTACTTTCCCCTTCGTGCAAGTACACAGGACTCTTGCACAAGACACAACTTACTTTCAAATAGCATATGGAGTTGCAGCATTTTACAGTCCCCTCAGGCCACTCTACCATGGGATGGGAATATCTTGCAATAAATTCTCTGTGTTTTGACATGAAAAGGGGAACCCTTGCCTTTGCTATTTAAGTTAAAGGTTAGAAACTTTTCAAGCATGCTGTGCCAGACTGAGGTCAAGCATGCCTGTAAGATGCTCAGTTGGAGCTGAGACTCTGCTTTCCAGCTGACAGATATCTCACCTAACAAGCTAAAAGTCCTAAAATTGTCCTCTGTGCCTTCTGTCTCAGCTCCCAAAGTGGGTGGAGCTTGCATATGGCTGTCTGCAGCTGACCCCATTGCCATGTCCTCACACTGCTCCAAATCTCAGGATCTCCATGTGCTCAGGGACAGTGTTGGGTACACCCTGCACTGCTGGGTGATGGCGAGCACCGAGCCAGGCAGAGCCTTCCTGTTTGCTGTTTGTGTTTTACAGTCCCTGCTTCAGGCCACTGTGCTACGTTCTGTGCAAATATAACACATGCAGCTGGATCCCCGTGGCACAAGAGCAAAGAGCCAAACACACCCAGGGATCAGCAGGGCCAACATTCAGGTGTCTCCTACGGCAGCCGAGGTTCTCCGTCCTGCCTTTGGCACCTTGCCTGGCACGGGCTCTGTGCCCGTGTGCTGCCTTCATTTGGACTGAATTTGGCCAAGTTTCCCCAGAGAGCTGTGGTGGTCTGGTCTCCCTAAGTCCTCTTTGCATCTCAGCCCTGGCTTGAAGCCAGGTGACAGGGATGGGCGTATAGCATTGACATTTGTGCCAGCCACGGGGATTAGGGCTCTGAAAACACTAAGTGCAGGAGAAAAAAGGCAGGTGGAACATCAGGCTTTTGGAGATGCTGAGGACCTTGAGTCACAGCAGTGCAGTAGCTGTCTCAAGGGACACATCCCCCACCATGACCTCAGTGTGTTGAGATGGGTGTTTGCCCACAGACGTGACAGCCAGCAGCTTCCCAAGCACTGCTGGGCATGAGCTCTGACTCCATCAGGCTGTTTCACCACCTTATTTGCTTGAAGCATCTGCAAGGTTCAACTGGGGGCTCCTTGGAGCTGATGTGCCTTCAGCTGGGTGGGAGAGGAGTGTGGACAGAGCCGTGCCCAACACCCATCACATCAGGCTCTGCAAGGGTGGAGTAGGAAAAGAAGACCAGCAAGAGGAACTGGCAGTTGTGGAGTTACTTAAGCAACTCTTGTTTATGCAAATTTATTCCTCTTTATCTAATAACTTTGGCTGGTCTTTGGGGAGCAGGAGGGGTTGTGCTGCCCCTGTTGATAGCACCTGGGGGTACCTGCAGGGATCCTGCATGGCACGTGGCTGTCTGGAGCCTCTGAGCAGCAGAAATGCCAAGAGAGCTTAGGTGTGAGATGCCTCCAAATGAAGGCATTTTTCTATAAATGCCGGTGATTTCAGAGCAGAAGGGTTGGACTTTTATTTTGTGATGAAACTTTTCTGGGGGCTTTATTATATGAAGTGTCCTATTAGAGAAGCAAGGATCTTTAAGGTAGACATCAAAAAGAAATCTTTGCTCTGTTCCCAAGTGACCTTCTTTATGGAAAATTTCAAGCTGCTTTTTCATTCCACTAAAAAGTGGAAACAGTTAGAAATCCTGACTTTCCCAGAAAAGCTGATTCCTGCAGCCCTGCTTATGATCTGCTAATCTCTGCAGAGTGCTGGGCAGAGGTTTCCTATGAAACCACTCTTCTATTTTTGCACTGAGTAAGAAGAAAAGCAAAACCCAAATGGAACTGGAGTCATGCAAGCGAGAGGTGTTTTGGAAGGTGTTTTGCACAGCACTTGCACTTGCTCCTCTCTCTGCTGCATTCTTCTGCAACTTGTCCTTTCTTTCTGAAAATTTGTTAGTTAAAAGTTTTTGTCATGTAAATTAGCAGATAAAAGTTATAGCAGAGCTTTATTCACTAAACTGCTTGGGATTAATTTTCACAAAAATGAGTCTAAGAATACACACCTTTCACAACATCCTTCTCTTTCCTGTAAACCCCTCCAGGACTCTGTGTTTGCTCTTTACTCCCTAAACCTCACTGCAATACGTTCCTAAAATACACAAAGAAATGGTGGCAGGCTTCCTGCAAAGGAAAACCTTCAATTTGCTCTGGCAGATCCACCAGGACAGGTTTCTGAGTGACAAATCTGCCGAGTACTAACAACTTGACCTCTTTAAGAGCCGTGACGTCCGTGCGTTATGAAAGGACGAGCTGGCGGCGGGGCAGTGGGTGACTTACCCAAACATGATTCACCTGCTGTTCAAAGTGCAGCGAGAGGTGGAGGCAAGCCAGCCTGTGAGACAAAAAGGCACAGACAAAGTACTTGTCTGCTCCCCAAGCAGAGAGCTCTGCCCAGCCCACCACCTCTGTGGACAGCTCAGGAGCCCACAGGCAGCTCTTTATAACTATGGTAGAGACACAGTCCTGTTCACCCTGCCTGAAATCCAGCCCAGTGCCTGTGGGGCAGCCAAACTGCAGGAAGACCCTGAGCAGCTCTCTGCATTGCTCCCCAAGACTTCAAGGGGCTTCATTCTCCCCATGGTCAGCCATGGCTCTTAGATGGAATTTGAGCTTTGCAAGAGCTCTTTTGTCCTCACCAAGAAGAACAGTAAGTTATCACCACCACCACTGGTTGTGGTGGAGATGCTGGGGCTGAAGGAATAAAGACCTTCAGGAGGAAGGAGAGGATTAGGAAGCAACACACGAAAGCTCATCTGGCAAAATGTCTGTACAGGAACCAACACCAAGAGCAGAGAGAAGGGGAAAGATCTGCAGCCCCCCAGGCAGTGCAGCCTGGGAAAGCACTCATCCAGCAGCTCTTGGCCACTGGGGAAGGGACTATTCATAGAGGGGATGCTCAGCTGCAGGACTTCAGTGCTTGTCCATGTTTGCCCTGCACCCAGACAACCTCTCTGGCACCAGCCAACTTCCTTCCAGTTGGTGCCCTGTAAAGGTGAGCTGGGCTCCTCTGCCAGTAGCACCTCCTGTGACCTACTGAGTTGTGGGATGAGTGGGACAAGCTGGACCCTGGACTTGGCCTGAGCATGGCAGGACAGAGGCATTCCTGCAGAGCAGGCTCTGCCACCTGCAGAGCCCACCACTGCCACTTGCAGCCTCCTCTGGCAAAGTGCAAAGGCAGTGCTGGGTCCCTGCCAGGCCTGCTGGCATCTCTGTCAGGTGGGTGGGAGCTAAACAGGAAGAGTGAAAAAAGGAAGAAATTAGGGAGGCGGCACTTACTCGCTTCTGGCTGGGGCAAGGAGCCAAGGCCACGTGGGATGGGGAATGAGTGGGGCAGGGCAGTCTGGTGAGTCCCCAGCTCCAGTGATGGGCCACCATGGTGTCACCTCCTGCCACACATCCCAGGTCAGGCACATGGACACACAGCAGCTTGGGAAGCTGGCAACTTTTGTCTGACCCTGCACTAACACCTGACACAAATCAGTTCTCCCCATCCAGGAGATGAAGTGGGTGATGGGGCCTCCAGGTCTGGCCCACTAGGATGCAGCTCCCTGTGGACACAACCTCCTTGGAAGTGGTGGACCTTGCTGCAATGTAAAGGTGGAATTATGTCCTCAGGAAGTGGATTCTTTATGACTTTTCCTCCTTTAATCACTTGGTTATGTTATTCATGTCCTTCTGCACCCTGGGATTAGGTGATGCAGAACAAGCCATGCTGACTTTGGACTCCTCCATGGGATCTCCTACAGCTGCCCTTGAAACACCAATGAAACAATTGCAAAGCATCAAGGCAAGCTTATAGCACCCTGCACCACAGATCATGGTCTTGTCACCCATCCTAGGGCTTCCCCCTGGATAATGTGGACAGTTCTGATCTTGCTTTTACCTGTACTTTCTTCTTAGGGTTATGTGGTTTGTACATGACTACCCATGCTGTGGAAAAAGACATCTCCATCAATTTTATGTGGGACATGCTTTCAAGACTGAGCAATAATGTTCTGCCAACCTCTTTGCCAAGATGTTTGGCTCAAGAGACCAAAATGAGTCAGATACTGCTCTGGGCTCTCCCGCTGTGACTTTCCAGTTTCCAGGAGTTCAGACATAAGCCCGGTTACATGAACAGTGAGATAACATTACATTGCAGCTCTGTGTCCCACCAATCCATGTGAAAGTCAACTCATTTCTCTAGGAATGATGTCACCTCAGGCAAAGCCTGTATGAGTCAGAAGGAAAAAAATACTAAAGTTTTCTTAATTCCCTGGCCCTGTTTACATCTGATCCTTCTTACTGAGAGAGTCAGGACCTCTCTGACCTCTCAAGCAGCAGTTTCAGGACTTGGGAACAGCACTATGTAATTTATATGACTGCTCCCTGCCCAGTGCCTGGTCAGCACATTGCAGGCCTCAAATCCCAAACCTCATGCAGCAGTGTGGCAATCTGCTTGCCTCTGCCAAGAGAAAACCAGGCATGGAGCAGGTCCTCTTAGAGACCTGAGAGAAAAGGTGATTGTTATAAAAGATGTGCTGTGACTGTGGACAAAGAGTCTCCCACACCACCTGCTTCCACTTCCTTTTGCTTCACTTCCCAGGACCGGCTTTGAACCACATTTGGCAAACCTGGAGCTTGAATAACATCCTGGATCTAGAAATACCATGATGTAAAGAAAGCAAAAATTCCAGGAAGCTGATGTGTTTGTTGACAGGCTGGGAGGGGGATGATGCACATAACTCCCTGCATGTTATTTGCACGTACTGAGGTGTAAAAATAATTCCTTAGGCCAACTCTCAAGGCTTGCAGACAGCCAGGATCCAGGTGCAGCACTGCTGAAAGGGTCCTGTAAACCACGAGTAAACCACGAGTGGGTTTGCACAGGTGCTGAGACTGGATTTGGCCCTGGCTCTTTTCCTGATGACCCAGCAGGCTGCCTGGCACTTAGAAATGCGACTGTCAACCCCACATGGCCCTTGCTTATAGCAACACTCCTCCTCCCTAGCTGGGATGCCAATGCTTTCCTCCTTCCCTGGCTTTGGAAATGGAGAAGCTTGTTTTACCTCTGTGCAACAGGACTTTCAGGTCTGATGGTGCAGGAGGAGATTGGTGGGCAGAGTGAGGATAGCAGTGTGGAAAAGGAGTCATGACATTCAGGGTTCTTATTCCTGTTTACAAGTGTTTGTGGTGCCTTTGAAGAGACTCTAAGGAGCACGCAGACCTCCTCTGTCTGAACAAAAAAAGGCAGCACTGGGAAGGTGCTGTCACCTCAGAGCCACTCCTTAATCCCTAGTGTGTCAAAAACAAGTGTCAATGTATGCAGTAAATATTTATGCACTAAAAATGAACAAACACAGCTGGTGTGAAATCCCTGACCCCTATGCTGGGCTGTCAACAGTCGGAACCACATTAATGAGGCTGTACTGGAGCCGAAGCACAAGTGGATGTGTGGTTGGGAGCCAGAGGAGGAGTTGGTTTCCCCTGCAGCAACACCTGGAACTCCTCACCTTGCACTGACCTCAGCTGTTTCCCACCTTTAAACTGAAAAAAAAAAAATCCTATTGTGCTTTGCAAATACTTCCTAAACACAGCGTGGTCTGTCCTCTGTTATGCAACACGTGAAGTTCTCATCTGGCCAGCAGAATGGTTAGCATTAAGCATTTAAAGCTTTTTTTTCTGTTGCAGCTATGTACTGAGTCAGCACGAACACGGCAGTGAGAAGAGAAGGCATTCGGAGTTCAGAACCAGCTCAGCTCTGGGTGGAATGAAGAAAACAAATTGTTCTTGCCCTGGTGCTAATGAAGCCTGGTTTCCAGTGGACTCGCGTGTCGTGGTTGATTGATTTTAAACTGTATTATGCAAAGGCAGCAGCACGTCCTCGCCGCTTACGAGTCGCTGGAGAGCCCACACACGTGAGAATGGTTGTGGAGTGAATCAGGAGGTGAGGAAAAGAATGAGGCAGGTCCCAGGCTAACAGCCCGGTGTCTCCCAGAGGAACTGGCTGGGGTTATGAAAGATGCTATGCTCCTCACCCGATTCCAGCTGCCCCTGGCAAAGGGCTGCTGCACCCAGGCTGAGCCACACAAACAGGTTATGGGAGCACTCTTCAAGCACATCACTGCAGTGTTGGCCACCGTAGCTAAAGTCACCCTCATTTCATGGCTCAGGAGCCATGAACATGCCCTTCTTGAGGTGTAACCTGGAGGTAAGAATGGTGAGGACTCCCTGGTGGCAATCTTTTGTTTCATTCAACAGCCAAGGTTTGGTGGAAAAACAAGCCACGGAGAAAACTAAACCATGAGAGGAGAGTGTCTGGTGTAAATGAGCCTTGCCCACCTGAGAAATGCCCTCGGTAGAACTGCTGGGGGAAGTGAAGGGGAAAGTCCGTATCGGAGGGGAACCAAAGACTGATTCTGTGGATGGGGAATATGGAAAATGTCCCCCCCCAGGGCAGAGTCCCAGACAAACCCTCAACGGTCCTAGTGTGATCACTGTCCCTAATACCATATGCAGGTTTTTGGGGCTGTGCTGCCAAACATCACCTGAGATTTCTCCAGTCTGGAGGGATCACTTGAAAAGATAACGGAGAAAGCAGTGAAGCCTTCCAAGCGCACATAAAATGCTTAGTTGTTGAGTTTTTAAAACCACCCATGAGCTGTTTAATGCAATTGCAGTAGATTTTGAAACAAAACCTGCTCCACAGCCCAAACCTCCGCCAGCCACTCCCTCAGTGGGGCATGGGTTTCACCAGCACTCATGTCCTGCTGGTGATCCCCCTCCCTGAGCATCCCTTCCAATGCATGCATGGGTTTGGCTTGTTTGTGGGGACACACAAATGAGCCCTTTGGGGATTTGCATCATCCTTATATAAAGTCTGATCTACTAAGCTCCACAGTTGCCAGATTTCAGCTGTTTTTCTCAGCACCTGCTATGCAAAAGCTGCTGACCCTTTTGATGTATGGCTGTGGGGTGGGATACATCTCCCTTGGGACACTGAGCCTGTCCTGGGGGTCCGTGAGTGGGACTGGGATTGTCCCCATACAAAATCCGAATTCATTCAGTTCTGGATAAGTAGAGCAGCTGAGGGAGACACCTCAGATGTTGGAGGGACATCTTTCTCACCTCAAACATCCTGAGATGATGCGTTTCCATGGAGGGGTCTGCAAAGAGACACCTGGTGGACTGCAGCCTCACCAGCCCCCCCTTCTCTGGAGCACCACAACAGCCAGAACCCCACTCCCACTCTGGAGAGTCTCAGCCAGCTGAGGGACCCCAGGTACCCTGTGCCCAGCTGCTCTGGAGCATCCCACCTTCCTGTCCCCATCGCAGAGCACCCTGTGTCCCCCAGGACTCGTGCCCCAGCCTTGCTCCACAGCACCCCATTTACTCAGGCAGCCCGCACCATGGTTGGCTCCAAAGTGCCCTGGCCACACTCTGGGGCGCCCCAAAACACCCCGCAGCACTCTGCACCTTGGTCCTGCTCCAGATTGCCCCAGACTCCCCGGGACCCCGTGCCCAGCTGGTGCAGAGCTCTCCACCGCCCTCCACAAGGCTTCATTCAGCTCCAGCTCCCGGCTTGTACCCCTCACCGCGGCTGCTCCGGAGCCCCCAACACCGCCCTGACCCGGCCCGGGGGGTGGGCACGGGCACACGAGCACACGGCCCCGCCCGGGGCCGCCCCTCGACCCCGGTACCGCGGGCTCCGTTACGAAACGCGGCCAGGGCGGGGCGGCGGCGGCCAATGGCGCCCGGGCAGCTCCCCCGCCGGGCCGCCCGGGGGTCCCTCCGGCCGCCCGGTCCGCTCCGGCCCGCTCCGGGAGCCCCGCGGAGGATGGGCTGAGCTGGGCGGGGCGGGGCGGAGCGGAGCGGGGCAATGCGCGGGGCCCCGGCGGCGGCCGGAGCGTGCGGGCACCGCCGGCCCTAAGGGCAGCTCGCCCTGCTCGGCTGCGGCCGCTGCCATGAGCGGCCCCCCCAGCCCGCAGCCCCTCGGCGCCGGGGGCGCGGGGCTGGACCTGCTGCGCTGCCCCTCCTGCCTCCTGCTCCTCTGGGAGCCGGTGACCGTGTCCTGCGGTCACTCCTTCTGCAAGCCGTGCCTCGGCGGGGCCGGGCTGTCCCGCTGCCCGCTGTGCCAGGAGCGGCTGGAGCTGCGGGGCGTCGGGGCGGCGAGGAGCAGCGTGGTGCTGTGCGGGCTCCTGGAGCGGTGCGTGGAGCGGGAGCGGCTCCTGGCCGGGCTGGCGGAGCGCGCCCGGGACCGCCTGGCCCGCGGGGACGCGCGGGAGGCGCTGAGGATGGCGCAGAGAGGGGTCGAGCTGGGTAAGGACCATCCGGGCTCAGGGGCTGGGAGTGCGGATGGTGGGGTGCGGGTGTGGGGTGCGTGGGGCCAACAGCAGCAGAGACGGGGATGCACGGGCTGGGCTGTTCGAGCAGGTGGATACCAATGTAGGCCACTGTGTCCCAGCACCTCATGGCACTCCGAGCCTGCACAGTCCAGAGCTGGAAGACCTGGGAAGGTGGAAGTGTTGTAAGGCAGGGCTGGTGGGGATGGGGATGGGAGGGGAGTGCAGCTGCTGGGCATTTCTTCCTTTTCCGTGCGTGTCCCGAGGTGATGGGAGCGGTGGGCTGCCAGGCAAGCCCCGCTGCTCATCCCGCTACCAGGGCTGTGGTCGGGGCTCACTGCCTGTGTCCCATCGGCCACGTGCTTCTGGAGGGGAAAGAGCAGCAGATACTCACGTCTTGCCTCCCGGCAATATTTCAGGGTCAGAGGAAGAGCTCTGCCTCGGAGTGTAGGGCATTATGTAAAGTGGTTGGGACTTTTCCAGTCCGAGATGGACACGTCCTTGCCCCAGAGCCTGGCGAGGACACAGCCTTGGCCGAGCTCCTGTGCCAGCCCCATGGTGCAGGTCAGCCCCCCATCCTGGCCCCCTTTGGCAACCGGCTCTGGCGAGACATTTGCCTGCAGGGCCAGGATAGGGCCCAGGGTGAGGGGGGGGTGATCTGTGGCTGTAAGTGGATTTCTTGGAAAGTAATACTTAAATAAAAGGGGTTATACAATGCTTCTGGAGCAGGGGGTTGGAGCAACGGAGGCAGAACTTCCTTTCTCCGCGGCGTTTCTATGACAGCAGTCAGCTCTCCTCCCGCAGCTCAGGCTCTTATTCATCGCCTGCTGCGAGACAAGTGCCAGAGGTTCAGGGTTGGAGACGAAGGGCTGAGCCGACCGGTCGATCCTGGTGTTGGCAGCAGAAAGCAGGTCCTTTTATGCAACCTCCAGAGGCATCCGTCTCTCCCTGCGCACCCGTCCTTCAGCACAAAGGCACGTGCACAGCTCTCTGGTACTGCTTGCCTTATTGCCAGGCTTTTGCCTGCCCGGGGTGTACCAATATCTTTTTAAAAAGCCTTTGTCGGTATAAAGAGGAAATACTGCAACCTCTGTCCTGGCTTTCCCCCGCACGTTCTGTTCCCCGAAGGACAGGAAAGTCTGGCTTAGGGCAATAAGGAAATTGCAGTCACAGCCTCAGCTCCAGTGAACCTGTGCTTGCTGGTGCTGCCAGGCTCAGCCACGTGGGTGGTGCTTTCGGGATGTGTTTTCCAGCTCCTGCAGACAGCGTTCAGCTGCACAACTTCTTATGGGCTCCTTTTCCCTTTCAAACAGAACCCCTGATAAATGTTTGACCCATGGGAATGTTTTTTTTTTGTGGTTCAGTGTTGCATGATGGGCCAGTTTGCAGTGCCCTGCTCAGCCCAGCCTACAGACCAGCTCGCTTTGCTTGGGTGAAAATAAGCTGTCAACTTTTAATCTTCATTCTTTCTAAGTGAACAACAGAAAAATGCACTGTAACACGTAACACAGGAGGCCCTCTGACATGCCTGGAGCATGGAGGCTGGTGAGTCTGTCCAGCTGCCAGCTGGCTTATGGCCCTGGTGTCTAATGATATCATAGATCAAAAATAGCTGCAGCAGAAGAGAAATGCAGAATTCCTTGCCCCGTTTTACACATCTGAGGATTTTTTGCCAAATCAGTTACTTTACTGCTGTGCAAGTGTTCGAATGGGTTTGCCCACATGGAAAATAAGCCTCTAGACTTTGTACCCATTTCTTCATCCCTGTCTGTTGTTAGTGGCTGGGATGTTTTGTCTCTGGATGCTTACTTGTGGGACGGGGTACTGAGCAGAAAGTTCCCACTGACTTGAGCCCTAAGGTCTCAGCTAATATCTTAAATGAAAACAAGCTCTGAGGGATCAGGTTTTGTTCTGCTGCACAGCTCAGTGTGGCCAGGGCAGCCTTAGTGCAGGAGTGGCTGTGCCTGGGCTCTCTGCTGCTCTCTGGGTTAAGGTGGAACCAGGAGCAAAGTCTGGCTGTGCTCCATGCTGGGCACGGGGGACAAGGAGGAAATAGCCATGGCAGAGCTACCTCTGCTCTGTGATAAGAAGTGGTGGGTGCCTGGGCACAGGGCAGCAGAGGTGAGCAGGGAAGTGGGCAGATATTTCCTGTGCCTGGCTGTCACAGAGCTGCTAGTCCTGACCTGCAGTTTGCTGGCAGAGCTGTGTCAGCACTGTGTTTGAACCAGGCCAGGAGGAAATGCTGCCAGGTTTGGAAGCACAGGAGGTGGCATCATCAACGGTGTCTCCTGATGATCACCGATCGGCTGCCAGCCAGGCTCATGGACCCAGCTTGAACCTGAGAGATGCAAGGCAGAGTTGCCCACACCACTTTGCCACAGTAAATGCAGCAGCAGTGCCTGCAAATGGTGCCTGATTTGTGATACAAGGTTGTCTTCAGTGCCAGCATCCTGCAGGGCCATCACAAATGCTACCTGTGCTGGACCTACCATCATCCCATGGGGAACTGGGAGCCAATGAGGGGACCTGCATGACACTGGTGGCCTCCCCAGAAGGGCTGCTCCCAGCAGGTCCCCAGCCCCAACCCTCAGCAGCTGTAGCCTGAGGCTCAGAGCTGGGGGGATGCAGGGCTGGATGCACAGACCCATTCCCTGAGCTGGAAAGCCAGCAGAGCAGTGGATGTAGGTCACCTCCATGAGCTGGGATATAATGGGGTGGGTCTGGAAATCTCTGCAGTTTAAACCCACAAACATTACCACACCTGGTTACTCCATACTCCATGACTGTGGGCTTTTGGGGTGCTGCTTGCTCATTCTCCCTGACATCCACCAACCCGTTTCTCCTGCTGGCACTGCTAATAGGAAGGAAGGTCTTTATGGGGTTTTCCAAGGCAGGAAAGAAGAGGATTTCACTGCCAGTTACTTAGGAGCAGGCTGGAGCATGTGGGGCACCCAGCACTGTGATACTTGGAAACCCCAGGTCATGTAGTGGAGGCAGATTCTTGCACCCCCCCCCAGCTTCTCCTCTGCCCTGGGAGAGAGCAGTGGCAGCCAGGTAGGCCCAGGAGGCTCCCTAGTGGTTTGGGAATTCAGGTATCCATAGCTGCAGTCTTGTTTGGTAACATGTTATTGTGGCTCTGCTGGGTGAAGCACATTGCAGAGCCTCCTGTGGCTACAGGAGGGAAGACGTGTATGGTAGAACCTTTTTGCTGGATCCCAAAAAGATGGATAAAAGCCCAGATCCCAGCATAGTGGGGATGGGACTTCTTCGCTGAGGCTGCTTGGGGAAGATGGGGGAAAAAACAAAGTGAAGAGCCTCAAACAGTTTAAAACTAGATATTTAGGGGAAATAAGTTCCTTGCAGAGACTTATGAGGCCAGTGACTCCTGATGAAGAGCACTGCAGGACCTGGCTCTGCTCGGTGTGAGGCAGCAGTGCAGGGACTGTCCCACTTTGGGGGTGTCTCCCCAGCCTTATCCAGCCCTGCTGCCCCCCCACGGACTCATCACAAGTGACAACATTTCTCCTTCCAGCCCCAGACTCCAGCTCCCTGCGGCTGTGCCGGGCAGAGGCATGTTTGGCACTGGGGCAATATCCACAGGCACTGGAGGACCTGGACACTGTGTGCAGGGCAGAGCCTGGAGAGCATGAGGTGAGTGGAGGAGAGACCCATCAGCTGACTAAACTTGGAGTCAGATCTTACTGTGTGGGACCAATTTCCATCTTTCCTGAATTCTCCTAGCCATTGGATTCATTCTGCTCAGAAATATACTTGACAGACCCATTAGGTTGCCAATCCAGGCAGCAAGGGCTGAGTTGCTCTCATGGGAGAGGTCTGTCACCATGTCTGTCCTTGATTCCAGCTCTCTGTCAGCCTGGCTTTTGCAACTGCTGCATTTTGGAGAGTCTTTCGTTTTTTTAGACAGGTCTGAGCATGGGAGCAGGGTCATGTCCAGATGCTTTGGCTTGGGATGGGAGCAGGCAGGAGGCTGGAGGGAGATTCCCTTGGGGCTCACGTGGGAACTGAAGGGACACATACTCAGCTGGTCACTGTCTCATAGTCACTGCAGGTTTTTCTGCTCTGCAGGCCTTCTTCAGGAAAGGGAAGGTGCTTCTGGAGATGGGACAGAGAGCTGAAGCCCTGCTGGTGTGGGAACATTGCCTGACACTCAGTCCCCATTTCCATCCTGCTCGGAGAGAGATGGAGAAGGTGTGTGGGATGTACCATGGTGGGTTCCAGTGCCCTCACATCACATGGGGAGATGTCCTTGTGCTCTGAAGGGCTCAGCTGAGTGCTTGGCCAGCACTGAAACAAGTAACCCAAACATACCCTGCGGCAAGCAGGAAGCTGCTTTGGGGAAAGAGGGAGCCTGGCAGTCCTCCTACCTCCCTGCCTCCTAGCATCCCCTGACCTCTGCTTTCTCCTTGCAGATCCTCATGCAAGACAATGCTCCTCAGCCTCTCACAGCTGCTGCACACCAGGGTGATGCTCTCCTGAGCTCAGCTGGTTCCCAGGTCAATGGAGGGAGCCCTGTGCTCCCATCATCTTTCACACAAGCTCAGGTAAGAGTCTGCAGTGATCTGAGTCTGTGATGAAACTTAATGTCCTTCTGGGGCATCCCAATTTTGGGTTTTCCAGTGATGGGAAAGGAAGGTATGATAAGGGAAGGCTGTGCATATGGTTGTGCACTGGGGAGAGAATCTGCAGGTAGTGGAGGGTGGGAGAGCAGATACCATCAGAGCTGATGCTGTGGGGACTGAGGAAACAGAGCAAGCTCTGTCTCAATTCCTCTCCCAGTTTTATTCTACAATACTTCTGGTAATATTTTAGACTCCTGTTGTATTTAAAACACCCAAGTCACACTACATTGAGAAAAAAATAAAAAGAAAAAAAGTGAGTTTTAATTTTTTTTCATCTAAAGACCACATCGGAGAATAGTTCAGGTCATTAGCAGCTGTTAGGGAAATCTCATATTTTACTCTTTGCCTTTTATAGACAAATTTAGCAGGTTCGGAGAGAGGAGGAAAATTAAAGAAACTGGGCTCAGACACACCAAATAGCAGGTAGTAGGTCTAGACATAGTGAACCCAGGTTTTAACCATGTGATGAGCAGGAATGTGTGAAGGCCACACTCTCCTGCTGTTCTGCAGATGCAAGATATTAATGTACAGCAACACACTGAAAAGCCTCCCAGTGCCATTGGGCTTGGTGAGACAGATGGGGCTATACATTCAAAGGTACAAGAGGGTTTGGGCTGCATTTCATCTTTGCTGTGCCTAGGATCAGGAAGGAGAGCTGGCAGATGGCAGAGGGGATGCTGTGTTTGAGCACAGCCAGGGGACAGACAGCCTTTCCCAGCTGGGACAACGGCAAGAACTGGAGATTTCAGCAGAGAGTCAGAGCCAGGAGTTGGTAGGTGAGTGTTATCAAAGGTACCAGAATGTTGTCACATGCAAAATGCTTGTTTAAAATCCATTTTGGCACCAAAAACTTGGTGTTTTCACTGCGCTCCAGCTCAGTGAGCAGATGTCCCGTGGGGCAGCTCTGGCCAGCACTTTCACTGCTTCTCATGCCTGTGGGGAGGATCCATCCAATCTTCTTGTGTTGAGCTGGTGAACTTATACCAAACTTTTGGCTCTAGCTTGGCTCTAGATGGTGACTAAAACCAGACATCCCTTGTTCCATATCAGGGAGAGGCTTTTTTTGGTGGAAATTTAGATTAAATTCCCTGTGAGGGACATGGCATGTCATGAGCTGGGGAAGCAGCACCTCTATTGGCATTAACTTGCCATCAGCACCCAGCCAGGTGACTGCCACGTACCTGGGTTCACATAAAGCAGTGATGGTGACTCGTGGCACGTCTCCAGAGGCTTCCATCCTGGAGCTTCTTAGGCCACTTCACCTCCCAGTGTCTCAGTTTCCCTGCCTGCAAAGGGAGGAGATACCACCTTCCTCTAACAAGTACCATGGGACCCACTGATGTACCAGCTATGGGTGAACGTGGATGGGTTAATAGAGGAGTTTATGTTGCATTTCTTAATGGTTTTGTTTTCTTTGACACTTTCAGAGCACTCTGTGTGACAGTTATGCCTCAGAAGAAGATTAGAAAACAAACATTGCTTTTCTATATTGAAATGGGGGTTGTCTTCTCTTTCCTTCTCTTTTGCCATTAGATAATGGAGAGGAAACAGCAGCAGCAAAGTGTCCCCAGCTGTGCCTTGGGGAGCTGCTGAGCATATCTGACTTGGAGTGCTCCCTCTGCATACGGTGAGTTCTCTGTCAGGAGAGCTTTTAGGATGAAGAATTAGCACCTGCTGGGTTTTCTATGCTGGTGTGCATCTTTCTTCACATCTTAATAGGAAACTCAGTCCCAAGTACTGCTGAGACATAGGTTTCAGTGGAGATAAAAGATAAGAGGGGAAGGCAGGGCATGCCATGCTCTGCCAGGCTGGAGGAGCTCAGATTACCCCGTCTCAGGGTGCAGCATCATTAGGTCTGTATCCCTTGGGAAGCAGGTGTGGAGGTGGGAATGTTCAGCAGGGTCAAAGACCAAAAGCAGTGGTGGCCCTTTGTACCTGCAGGCTGGGACAGGAAAATATTATACATGATGGGGATATTGCAAACCCAGAGGGGAAGCATGTCCAAGCTCTATGCCTGCTGGAGGTGGAAAAGGGGACAGGGTAGAGCCTGTGTCTGTGTGCTGGCTAGGGCTGGGAAAGGGCTGGGTGTTGTACTTGCCACAGGGCATGCTGAAACCAGGCTGTTATTCCTGGTGTGTCCCAGGAGCAGTTGTGCAAGTGGGTACTGGCAGAGGGCTTGGTGTTCCACTGCCAGACATGCAAGTAGGTCAAGGTCTTCTGCATGACAGCTTTTTCCAGGTCTGGACATGGCATGAGGGAATGACATGGGAGGGGTGTGAGAGATCTGATCTGAATTAGGTGAATTTAGGTCTCTTCTGAGAGCAGGAACAGTGTTGAGGAGGAGTCAGGGCTCTGTGCTGAACAGAGCTTTCCTGACACCTTCATTCATTTCTGATTGTGGAGCTGCCTGTGAGCAACCCAAGTGCTTGTTGCTGGCTCTGCTCCTGGAGCAGAGGAGAAGGAGGTGCTTTCCTGTCGCTGTTGTTTGGACTACAGACCACTGTGGGTGTCTGGGGAACCATAGCCCTACCAGAACCAAGGGGTGCCGTGTGTGTACTGATGGGGTCTGCTGGGACTCCATGGAGAGATGAGGAACAGTGCTCAGGCCTGGGACAGTTCTCATGTTACATCATTGTGCAAGTCCAACAGTCTGAGGCCAGACTTCTAATTAAAGGACTAAGCCAGTAAGAAACCTTTACATTTAATTAAGAGAAGTTATGAGCAAAGCTCAGCCAGTGCAGCTTTACTGAAAGTGAGTTGCAGAGCCATGGGGTGCCAGGAGTTGGAAGGCACAGTGTGAGATCACTTTCCATGGTGTTGCATCCCCACAGCATCACTGTCTTCAGTGCAAAAGTCTGGTGCAGGGAGCAAATCTACCTTGAAATGGTAGGAGGAGACATGGGAAATGTGTTATTCCTACTGGAAGCAAAGTCTCTTGCTCACAGTAAGATGGTTCAAGGAAGAAGCAGATACAAGGCTGGGGATAGCCAAAAGCTGTGCCCACAGGTCTGCCCACCTTGATCTACTCTACCTGGGCCTCTGCAATCACTGAGTGCTTTGTGGGACCCCTTCACCATGGGGCTGAGCTGGGCCAGTGTGTCCAAAGCAGGGTGCTGAGCCAGGCCTGGGGAACGACAGCTTTGAGTGCACCCAGCTGGATTTACCTGTACTCCTTTCCCTTTGTTGCTCTCTCCAATCCTTTGACTTTGATCATCCTTTGCAGGTTGTTCTTTGAGCCAGTGACAACACCATGTGGTCACACCTTCTGCAAGGAGTGCCTCGAACGCTGCCTGGACCACCGGCCCAACTGCCCCCTCTGCAAACAGAGCCTGAGAGAGGTGAGGGAATGTGTCCCACGGGATGGAGCCCACAGGAGAGCAGGGAACCAGCTCTGGCTGCTGGCAGCATGCCCAGGACGGGGGTGGGAAGGTGCAATGCTGCTACATTAGCAGCTCCCTGGCACAGCAGTGTCAGCTCCACTCACAGGGGAATGACCAGACAGTTGATAATTAAGACCAAGAGATTCATTTCCACAAGATGCCACAGTGATTTAGTGAGATTGTAAACAGGGCTGAGGGAGAGAGTGGGAGAGAGAGGGAGAGAGAGAGAGAGGGAGAGAGAGAGAGAGAGAGAGAGGCAAATGCTAATTACTTTTAAAAAATGGAAATGGATGGAAAACCTTCTAGCCTGGAGATTTGATTTAATCTTTAATGAAAAGGGATTCGGATGAGACCATCAGGGAAATTAGGTTGTCATACAAGGACTGCATCACTGTCAGATACAGGACGCTGTGTGGGACGGGCCCTGGCTCTATGCTGTGTCCAGAGATCTCGGTGGAGCTGACATCCCATCCTGTTAGATGGCTCAACATCCCCTGATAGGTTTTTATCCCTGACTTTCTCCGGTCTAAAATTACGCTCAGCTACAATAAAAGTGAGTGTGTTTCAGAGCCCAGCAGGGCCTCAGGGCTTCCTCCCTGCTCTTCTCCAACCTATTTCTGGATCTAATTTCTTTTAGTACCTGAAGGCTGGAAGGTATAGCCCCACTGTGCTGCTGCAGGACATCATGCTGGCCACCTTCCCTGCACAGCTGGCCGAGCGCCAGGAGCTGCACCGGGCTGAGATGGCAGAGCTCTCCAAGTAAGCAGGGACCTGCTCCAATGTGTGTGTATGTGAAGGCTGGGAGGGGCTCTGAAGGGGCTGTCCACACCCCATACCATTACTCTGGCTTGGTTCTGCTCAGGCAAGAGCAGAACATCCTGGTCTCACATCCAGGACCACATCACAGCAGTGCTGCTTGAGCGTGGATGTGCCCCGTGGGGCACCTGGGGGTGATGACCATCTTTGCAAAGAGCTGTTTTGTGGCCAGAATCTGTCTTTGGGCTCCTGGGGAACCAAGTGGAAGCTTTAGTGTTGCTCTGTGCCAGACCATCACTTCTTAGGGTAAAGGACACATCTAGTTTGGGAAAGCAGCTGATGCATTGGGATGGGAATTGCTTGGGGAGGTGTCACAGTGGTTTCTCCTCCTGTCCCTCAGCCTGACCAAGAACATCCCCATCTTCGTATGCACCATGTCCTTCCCAGGCATCGCCTGCCCTCTGCATGTCTTCGAGCCTCGCTACCGCCTCATGATCCGGCGGTGCCAGGAGACCGGCACCAGGAGGTTTGGCATGTGCATATATGAGAATGGGAAAAGGTGAGCTCCCGGGCAAGGCAGCTTCCCTCTGCCCCAGCTGACTTGCCCCTCTCTGCCCCAGCCCCAAATATCTAAAATTCCACGTAGTTCGATGATATTTCCTATCCCGTGGCACCTCGCGGATAAAAGCAGCAGGAAGGTGCTGTGTTCCCCACACAGCAGAGTGAAATGGGATCTCGCTGCCTCCCAGCATCACCACCAGCCAGGCAAGGAATGAGGCCAGCACTGGAGCTGTGCAGAGCCAGTGATGGCCGTTAAATACAACGTTCTTGGAACAGCTTCTGGCTCAGGACATCTCTGAGCTGTTTGCTGACTGTGACCTCCAGATCCTCTTAGTGAGCACTTGAAAATTGCCATATTTCTCATGCTTTGCTCTTAACAAGCCTCTGAGAGGGCATTGGGTTAAATGGACCTTCGTTTGGTGCAGGCTGACCATCCCTATGTTCCTGGTGGCATCTCCAAAGCTCGGATGGGCTCGGTCTCCAGGCATCTAACCCAAATATTCTGTAAAATACCTGTATTTACATGACACATCCTCCCCGTGCTCCACTCCTGTTCAACTGAAATGAGATAGATAACATTTTCTGGGCTTTGGGAAGATGTCACTGAAAGGGGTGGTGTCATCAGAACCAGTGGACATCAGGGCAATGTGAGGACCTGAGTAATTTTGATATATGGCAAATCCAAGGGAGTACAGGCAGTGTGCTCCCTGTTCCCTGCCAGTGGTAACTCAACAGTTCAGTGGTGCCAAGCAATAGGACAGGGGGCAACAGGCAGAAACAAATGCACAGGAAGTTCCACCTGAACATGAGGAAGAATTTCTGTGCTGTACAGGTGACCATGCACTGGCACAGAATGCTCAGAGAGGGTGTGGAGTCTCCCTCCCTGGGGATATTTCAGAACTGTCTGGATGCAATTCTGTGCCATGTGCTCTGGGATGACCCTGTTTGAGCAGGGAGATTGGACCAGATGACCCACTGTGGTCCCTTCCAACCTTACCCATTCTGTGATTGTGTGAACAGATTTGAGTGAATCTCTGAATTTACCCCTCTCCAAGACTTGGGCCTTTTCCTCCTTTGGAGGTGGTACCTTCAGGACAAGCAGGTCTTGTCACTGGTGTCCCAGCTCAGGCCCTTTTTTCTCTCCCTGTCTCCCCCCAGTTTTGCTGACTATGGCTGCATGCTGGAGATCCAGCAGATCGAGCTGCTGGCAGACGGGAGGTCCCTGGTGGACACCATCGGCCGTCGGCGGTTCCGGGTGCTGAGCCGCGGGCACAGGGACGGCTACCACACCGCCGACATCGAGTACCTGGAGGACAGGAAGGTGAGGGCAGGGCCGGGCAAAATCCCGGGCTGCAGTGGGACAGAACCTCCCTGTGGACGCCTGTGTCCCTCGTCCCTCCATGCAGGTGGCCGGGGAGGAGCTGCAGGAGCTGCAGTGCCTGCACGAGAGCACCTACCGCCTGGCTCAGCGGTTCTGTGAGCACGGAGACCTGACCTCCAGGCACATTGTGATGCAGCATGGGCCACTGCCGGAGAAGGAAGAGGACATCCAGGTAATGCCCAGAGGGAGGGGGTTCTCTAAACAGGGAGGGTACCAAGAGAGCCTCTGAAGCAGTGCTGTTCCTGCACTAACCACCCTGCTTCCTTACTTGGCTTCCCCCCAAGATGGACAAAAGAAATGCAGTTTTTCTACCCTGTTACCTGTTACAGCATCTCTCATTCAGAGGGGTGGCAGGACTTGTCTCGTAAAACTGTTCAATGTTACTTTATGGAAACTGAGCACCGAGTTTTAAAATCTTTCCCAGAGTCTTTTGATAAATGAGAACTAAGAAACTGAACTTTCTGGATGTGAAAACACTTTGGAAAAAATAGAAATGGGCAAGGAAATGAACCCCTCAGCTCAGCAAGTCTGCAGTCTCCTTTCTCATTGTGATCCTTTGAGACAGCTGTAGCTGGCCAGAGGCAAGGAGCTAAGAGGACAGGATCCTGTTTGCTTATTACGTTACTGTGACAAATTCAGGTTCTGTAGGAAAAAGAATCCCAAAACTTAATTTTCAGTCCTTCAAGAAAGTGTTTCCATATAGACTGTTACAAATACGCTCTTTCTGGCTTGTACCAGGCTAGGGCTGTCCTGGCCACCAGTCACATTAATGATGAGCTCAGGAGTTACAAAAGACTCACTCCCCCCCCTTCAGCTGAATTGAGCTTTTCCCTCTTACTTCGGCTTGGATTTTAAAAGAGCCAGTTTACAAAAGCAGTGCCCAGTGACTATGCTTGCTTGGCCTGCACCTCACCTCTGTGAGGCCAGTGCCCCATAAACATGGATTATGCAGGATCTGGCCCATGTTAACAAAAAGCATTGCCCTAAACAAGGAAATGCACAAGATATTTCATTGTCTCTATAATACAGACTTTTTAGCGGTTACATCTGTGTCTGGAGACTCCCTGGGGAATGCTTGTCTGGAAATTAAGTTAGTTTGTCCAGCAGTCTTGAGCTTGGACAGACAAAAGGGCCGTTCAGAGGAGTACCTTAGCCAAAGCTGTCCCAACAAGAGCAACCATTTTCCATCAGCGATGGGATCCCATCCATGCCTTTACCTTGCAGCTCCTGACGTGGGGGTCTCTCCCTGTCTCTCCCCACCAGGCTTCGGCGGATGGCCCGACGTGGTGCTGGTGGCTCATCTCCATCCTGCCCCTCGACCCGTCCTACCAGCTGAACCTCTTCTCCTGCACGTCCCTGCGCGCCCGCCTCACGCAGCTGCAGCGCATCCTGGCCGCCCTCCTGCAGCAGCTGCCCGCCCGGCCCCTGCTGCCCGAGCGCGGCCCCCGTGGCCGTGTCTGACCCCGCACCCGGCCCCGCACCCGCCCCCTGCCCCGGGGGGTTCTCTGTGTCGCTTCATGGGTTTGTGTGTGGTTTGACAGCCCCCCCCTCCTCCTCCTGAAGTGACCTCGGTGATGAGCTGGGCACCCTCTGCCCAGCTCGACGGGGCCGGGGCTGCGCTGGCAGTGACACTATGCCGTCCATGCCACCTCTCTGAGGTGCCTGGTGCCACTGCCAAGGGGGATACCGGGATGGAGAGCTGGGTTGTGACTCCAGAGCCGAAATCGCTTGCTGAGCAGCTTCTTCACTAAGGAGGATTCT
Source organism: Chiroxiphia lanceolata (assembly GCF_009829145.1). Taxonomy (NCBI): domain Eukaryota; kingdom Metazoa; phylum Chordata; class Aves; order Passeriformes; family Pipridae; genus Chiroxiphia; species Chiroxiphia lanceolata. The sequence continues at coordinate 13,004,984 of NC_045651.1, forward strand.
CCTTAGGGGAGAGGACTGAGTGCCAGGATGGCTTCAGTTTTTGGCTCTTTCACTTTGAAGGGCAACATAGGGGTTTTGGTAGATGGTCCTGCTTCGTGCAGCAGGTTTAGACGCTTGGAAAAGGTGGCACTAGGGAGGCAGGGAAGTACCAACAGCTTCCCACAGCCTTGGGAGCTGACAGATCTGCCTCTGCTTCCAACTTTGACCTAATTCCTATTTGAAAAGAAGAAAGGTTAAATTAAAGAATCTGAAACTCATGGTCCCGCTCCTAACCACCTCCATGGCCACATGATGAGTTGATGCCTCTCTTCGAATGTGCCCAGGTCCGGGCATCCCCTTCCCACCACTCTTCCTGGTGCTGTGCTGTGTTTGCTGTGCTGAGCTCCCCAACCCCTTTCCCTGGGAGACTGCCAGCCATTTCCCTGACTGCTGGCTCCAGTGTTGTGAAGTGCCATGGGAGGGGGGAATAGGACAGCATTGGTGCTTTTCCTCTATCTAAAGGCTGCTGTTCCAAGCCTGGCTGGGTTCAGGTTACAGGATCGGACCTGGGGGCTGGAAGGAGCTGAGGGAGTTAAGTTTGAGAGTGTCTTTTTGAGACTTTCTGCTCCTTGACTAGTGCAATTTTCCCCTATTCAGTGTTTCTTGTGAACTTTCTGCCCCCTCGGGAGAGAATCAGGATCTAAGCTGAGGCTAGACCCTTGCACTTGGGACCCAGAATAGTTCAGGATCCCCCAAAAAGCACAGAGTGAAGTCAAAGAGAGCCAAATCTCTGGAGGGGCAGGGAGGGGATAGGATTGGTGATTGAGACTATGAGCCCCTTGTCAAGGGATCAAGTGCTTGGCTGCTTCTTGTCTCTAAACACAGGGAAAAGACTATCCATCTGGACAGACCTGACTTTGGGATTTTTGTCTACCATCCATAATTTTCAGTGGCTTCGGGTTTGATTTAGGAGTAACATCTACTTAGTTGTTGGATTATCATTGCTTCTAGAATTTTATCCCTGCTTTTCTCAAAGGCTCCACAACCCCCTCAGAGGAATGTTGGATGTGTGTATGGGAAAGAAAATCAGGCTGGGGCTGGTGTGATTCTTACTGTGTGTGTTGCTGTGCTGAGCCTGGGGTGGGAGACTTTGGGCATAACTGGGCCCAGCTATGGGCATAGCCTCGGAGAAGTCCCTGCCCAGGACCACCTCCTTTCCCTCTCCTGCTCTCTCCAGGAGTGAGAAGTCTCTGTCCCTCCTCTCCATCAAAGTGCCTCCCTGGAGCAACAGTCAGGGGGATCTGAGGGCTTGCTCCCCAGGAACCACAGTGAGAACAGGGCAGCTGAGGACAAATCAGAGCTGCATTTGTTCCTGTGCCTTTGAAATGTGTTCTGCCCCTCTTTGCTGCTGTGTGTGGAGCACCATGACTACCCCAAAGGGCCATATCCCTGGGATGTCAGATTGGGATGGGCAGGGGTAGGTGATGAAGGGATGCCTCACAGTCCCAGGGCAGATGTGTGCAGGTAGCAGGATGACACTGAAGTTTTAGAAGTGCCTTTCTTTTCTGCAGGGTCAATGGGAGCTCACCCAGTGACACCCCCACTCTGAGCCCCTCACCTACCCCTCGAGTTGCCTGTTCCCCAGGTGTGAGTGCTCCCTGTGGGTCCCTCCAGCAAGGGGGTGGCATGGGGGGATGCAGGGAGAAGTGTGGCTCTGCACCATGTCCACGCTGGGGAAGAGCCAGGGACCAGAGACACGTCCACCTGGCTGCTCTGGGAAGGGATTCCTGCAAATCACTCCAGTTTGCTTGGAGTGCTTTGTGGTTTGTATTAGTATCTTCGCTCTTGGGATTAAATTTTCTTTCTGGTCATTGAAATAAAGACCTTTTTTTGTCATTGTTGTTTTGTTGCTGGTGTTTAACATTTAGCTGCTCATTGATAAAGATACGTGGGCATTACCAGGAGATTTGGGGACACGTGGAAAGGTGACCTCCTGGCATGCAGACAGCAAGGTGGACATGGAACACGGTGAAGCAAGGGTAGGTGGCAACAAGGGAAAAAATAATGCGGTTTTGCATGCAGAAAATATGTGAAAACAAGACAGGACAGACAAGCTCCTGCCTGTCTGTGCAGCTGAAGGCTTTGGGGAAGGATGGGAACTGGGAGACCAGTCTGGTAGAGATGCTGACCAGTGTGGGACAACTCTGGAGGCTGGCCCCCAAATGCTATGGAGAGCATCTGCCCCTGTCCTGCCTCTACAACCGTGGGTAGAGGGCTTGGAGCTGGGAGCAGGCTTGCTTTTGGCAGCTGGCATTAGGAATGAGAGATGATCCAGGGAGATATGCACAGGCTCTAAAATGAGAGGGTGGTCCTGGATGGAGAGGGAATGTCCTGCTGGGACAGCTCTCATCTGTCTCTTGCTCCCCACTTGCCTCTTCCCTCTGCTTCCCAAAGGTACCATCCAAAACCAAGGCTAAGAAGGGAACTCTGCCCAGCTCTGCTGTGCACCCTGGGAACCTGGAAGAGCAGCAGCAGAGAGGGAGAGGGCTCAAGTGGTCTGAGATGGCGGATAACCCTAAAAAGCTCCCATTCCTCAGAGTAGGGTCCCTAGCAGCCCATTAATAACTGCCTCCATGAGGAATTTTACCTTGAATTCCTCCCCAGCAATTTCTTTACCTTGAATTCCTCCCCTCTACAGAAGCAGCTGTGCCCTGGTGAAGCCCAGCTGTGATCTGTGGTGGCTCTGGCAGCCTGTGTGTCCGGGAGCCTGGAGCTGGCTCCGGGTCCCTTTGCCGTGTTACCCTGCTCCCACTAGATGTCAGGAGGAGGCTGAGTGCGGGCGAGGAGGAAGGCGCAGTGGAAGAGCTGTGCAGCATCAGCTGCTTCCAGAGCCTTGGCTATGCTTCTCTCACCCCAGCCCCAAAATCAGCCCTGCTCTCAGCTCTGGCCTCGGCTGGGCTGCCCCGACCTCTCCATCAGCACAGAAGTGAAGCTGGGCACCGGTGCAGGATGTCACTGTGATCCACCCTCAGTTCCCCAGGTGTGCAAGGTCTGTGCTGGGGGATCCTCTCCCCACTCCAGCCAGTCTGCCATCCTGGGACTGGGGCAGGGGACTGAGGCAGTTGTGGGGTGTCCTGCTCCCCATCCTCTTCCAACCATCCTGCTGGGCATGGCCTCAGCTCAGAGGTGGGAGGTGAAGCAACCCCTTGTCCCAGCACACAGTTGGGACAGAACTGTCCCACAGTGCCTTTTGAAGGCAGACAGGAATCTCTCAGCCCCACTGGGATAACCAGTTGTTTCACTCAGTAGTTGGGACCAGTTCGGAAAGACCGGACAACTTCCATGCTGTCACCCAACCCTGCCACAAATGTCTACTGGAGTGAGGGAACCCCAAAGTCCTCACCATCAGGTGGGACTGCGAGGTGGATGTTGGGATCATCAGTAGCTCCCACCAAACCACCCCACTCTCCCCACTCTCCCCCTTGAGGAGCTCTAGTCTTCAAGATCCATTTTGGACAGCTTTAGGTCCCAGGCTTCTACAGTTTCACTCTGTCTGTGAGGACACAGAGGACAAGGGCTCCTGCTTCACCTCATCCTCTGCCATGAGCCTGCAGAGAGGCTGCATCTGGTCCTGCTCAGCATGGCTTGGGCTGGCAGTGACAGACACCTCCAACCTCTCTGCCCCAGGCTTGGTGGCAGTGCAGGCAACAGCTTCAGGCCCAAATCAGCAGCCAGAGCCATGAGGAGATGGGTCTGTCTCTCTGTAGGCTCCTCAGTGGCACTCCCCAAGGGGAGATGAGCCACCCAGACCTGCAGCACAGGAGGTGCCTCCATGCTTTGCATTCCTCCCCTGTGCATCCCCACAACAACTAGCAATGATTTCTGACCTTTATGTAACAATCTTCTCTGGATTTTACAGACAGGGACTGGGGTGGGAAGAGCCAGTGTGCTGCCCAGGGTCACCCAGCAAGGTCCATGGTAGTCAGGAGTCCACTCTCCAAATGGATCCTCTTCCCATCCCTCCAGCCTCCACTCTGTGGATGCTGGGATGTCTCCTGCACCTGATTTTTACATCCCTGGGGAGGTGTAAATCAGAAATCAGCACTAGCACTGGCCCCAATTCCACCATCCCCAAACCTGACCTCTTCCCCAACAGCACCATTTCCTCCCTTCCTATTTGGCACCTTCCAATGGAGACGGGTGACAACTTCCCTCACCTAATAGTGTGGGCAAACAATTAGCTAAAGAGGCAAGTAATTAATACAGCAGGTGTCAGGCTGTGTCTCATCTTTCTTTAACAAATGGTGCATTTCCAAACTAATTAGACCAGCCGGTACTTGAGAGAGCGGAAAATCAACACTAGATTGTTTGAGCTCAGATCTTTTTCTCTAGTAAGGTATGCTTGTGCTGGAAGAGAAGCACAGTACATGTTAAAGCTAATAAAGGTGGGAAGAAAAAGCAGAAAACCAGCACCTAATTTTTTCCACCCTTTAGCAATACCAGTTGGTGCAACGAAGGAGGGGTTGTATTGTTCCTGCTTTTTCAAAAAAAAAAAAAAGAAAGAAAAGGAAAGCAATGAAGACAGATGTGCCGTCTCTTTCAAGAAACCAGCCCACGGGATGTATTCAAAGCTGGAAAAATGACAAGTGATGAAAAAAGTGACTCAAAGTCACTGCTGTAGCAGTTGGATTGGGACCTGCCTATTCACCTGGGCAAACCACAGAATCGTTGAAACGTAGAATATCCTGAGCTGGAAGGGACCCACAAGGTACATCGAGTCCATCTCCTGCCCCTGCACCGGACAACCTGAAGAATCACACCATGGTGGTGTTTGGGATCACACGATGGTGCTGTCACTTCCTCTGGCCAGGCTGCCTGTGCCCTGTCCTGCACGGAGCAGAGCAGGGTGATCACGGGCGTGTGCTGAAGGTGACGGAGAGCAGAGATCAAATGGCAGCTGGACAAGTGCCTGGGCCTCCTGTGCAGTGGCATTTTGGAGCTGCTGCACTGACGTGTCACTGGCTGTGCTGCACATGGGAACTGTGCAAAGCCAAGCCCGGATCCAAGCAGAATATCTGGGATGATGCATCAGGTGGAGCCGCCTTAGCGTGACCATGGGTCATTCACACCATTAGCAAACAGATGTACATTGACAGGCTTATTCCAAAAGCTTTTCCAAACCCATTTAGCCACATCACATCAGCAGCGTGACACCTGCGTCTAGGGAGCCCTGGATTTGGGGCAGCAGCAAGGGGCTGCTCCCCAGCCCTCCCACACTGCCTGATTCAGGGCCACCTTTCAGCTCCCCAGGGAGCACCTGGAGGAGGAATTAACCCCCTCGGTGTCTCCAGTCCCACAACAGCGACACATCTGAGGCTGAGCACGTGGTGGGGGTGCAGGATTTCCCCCAACACTCTTTCATCCAGCCCTTTCCACGGCAGGGTCCAGGTGGCACTGTGTCCGTGGGTGGCAGAGTGTCACAGAGCCAGTGCTGGTGCTAACAGGTCTCTTGGAGACTGTCAAACTCTGAGTGAACAGCAATCAGCTGCTGTCCAGTGTGTAGGATTGTAAGGGACAAGTGTTTATTGCAGATAATGGGAGAGATGGGCTCTGCCTGCTTGGTGAGTTCTTCACCACCTAACCAAAGCAAACCTTGGCAAAGCAACCTATCATCAATGCTCCCTGGGAGCATCCCGGTGTGTGGAGAGAGGGAGGTTATATAGGACCATATATATATATGTATATATACTGGCCCCTTGCCTGAGTCTCTGCCCACTGCCACATTCATCCTGAGTGCCCAGTGGTGATTTGGTCTCTCCCTGCCTCCTGCTCTCCCTGCTGATTTCTGATTTCACAAAACCCTTTGAGCCCAGGCAAAATATTTACTGGACTGATTAAACATTGAGGAAATGGGAAACTTGTTAAAAGCATGGAACTTATCTAAATACAGCATTATTAAAATAAAATGTGACTTTTAGCAAGGACAGCTCTCTCAGCTGGGCTGTGTTTACCTTAATTGTTTCCCTCCATTAATTACAGTCTGAGAGGGAGACTTGTGCAAATTGAAATAAATTAATCGAATTTGTTTAGAGTTTTGTGTGTCTGGCTTATGGGGATTGCAATTAAGCCAGTGTGTTTGGTGTATAAAATTACATTGCCTAGATCTATTCTTCCCTTTTCAAGCACCAGGAACGTGAAAAGGCAGGAGTCAGTGACAATTAGAAGGTAAACAGGCGCTGTGAGTGATGGTTATTTTATCTCCTGCACCTCAAGAATTTCACTCCTTGCAAGTATTGAGGCTCATCCCTCAATAAATGCAGCCCAGCTCTGTACAATGAGAGATAAAGGGGAGATGATGGAGCAGAGACCAGGGCTCAGCTCTGCCCCGGCAGTGGAAACTGTGACGTGGGTGGGAGTTTAGTCCAATTCTCCAGGAAAATTAGGCTACGTGACTCAGCAGCCTTGCGTGTGTTCCTGCTCGTTCCCACTGGCAGCTGCCCAGTACCACCCACGTTTGACACAGTGGAAGAGACTTCCAGATATATCGAGGTCCTGGCAAGGTCTGTGAATATGGGCAGAGAAAGAGAGAAAAGAAAGGCATCTGCCAATGGGGAGGGGAAGGGGATGCTCAACCCTTATTAGACACCAGAGTCTACACCACAGTCTTTTTCAGGATAGGTATTTTATAGGAAACCTTGCTTCACTGGTGTTGTCTGTGGGCCAGTCCTCTCTGGTCTTGTCCCAAACCAGCCACATAAGTGGGCTGAGTGGGAGTTTGCTCAGAGACCCTCTAGCCCCATGGAGAAGAGCAGTCAAACTTCAGGAGGGATTCCAGTACAGACTAAGGAGAACAGTACAGTTTCCTCCCTAGAGTAAAAGGAATTTTGAGAAGAGAAAAAAGAAAAGCTAAATGGGCTGCCCACCCATGGTGATTCCTTGGGGATGATGCTTGAAGCACTGACCCAGGCAATGGGGCAGTCAGGAGGTGAGGAGGGTGCCCCAGAGCTCTCCTGTCTTGTGGCTCGTTTATGAAACCACAGGGGATTCAAAACTCACCTCCTATCACTTCCCTGTAACCCCTCTCCCTCCACTGCTGCCCTGAGCCATCCTCAGTCCAGCAGACTTGTTGCTGTTTGTGTTACTAATAAAAACCATCTCTCATGCCTCAACAGGAGCAGATTCCCGTGGGAAGGCCCTGTTGGCATTGTTGTGCAGAGCAGCCCTACACTGTCCTTGCCTGCTCCCACTCTGCTGGGCACTTTGGGAGGGCAAAAGGACACGTCCTCCTCCCTGGTCATAAATAGAGGGTGAGCAGGGATGCCAAGGACTGGCAGTGTCTGGCAGATATGTTCTCTGCAAGAGAACCTCTTCACCTGGCCATTGCCTGCGCCCAGATGATGTATGGAGTGGCTGAGCTGCAATAGGATTTCTACCCAGAATATTGGCTGGATGATAAAGGAGTCTGTCTGCGGTGATAATTGCACCATAAATAGCTCTGGGTTCGGCAGTGAAGAGTGAGGCATTAGAAAACTTCACCCTCTGGATTCCTCCCACTTCCTTCCATCTTCCTGGCTGCTAACAAGCGGGAAGAATAGCTCATAGGTTCTTACCAGCCACAAGAGGTTTATTGCACTCAGATGCAGCTGGGCACCTTCCTTCCCATAAATCTTAATAGTGAAAAAAGAGAGAGGGGGGAAAACCAGCTCAGTTGGGTGATTACTGAAGAGCAGCAGTAGGGCTGTATTGTGGTGCAGCTGTCCCTCTTCATTCTCCTCTCTGCAAACTGCCACTGTCTCACTCCCTCCTTCAGACTTCCCCTGGCTCTTCTGGGCACTCTCAGAGATATCCATCCTGTTTTCTCCACTGATGGAAACTGAAAACCTGCCAGCTAGCCCCAAACTCTGAAAAACAGGGAGCTCAAACTGGGGAGTGCTGTAAAAGTCAAGACTGGAAAGACAATAAATACGACTTGTTTGGAAGCTCTCTCTGGCTCCTTGTCTTTTGAGCCTGCAGAAAGCACATGGATCCTTGTATTTCTTCCCAAAGAAAAGCTGGGAAATGGATCTGACATGCGTTTACCTGTTCTTGAACTCCAGAAGATACCTTAAAAACCAGGATTTTCTTACAAGTTCACCTGATCTATGTCCTCTGTGCAGCTTTACTCACTGTTCACAACAAACCACCATGGACTTTGGGGAGTGTGGTGTAAATGGAAAAAGTGACCAGGACTGAATGGAGCCACCTCCTCATCAAATTTTATTCCTGGGTCAGGGAATTGCTGCTGGGGCTCTTTTTCTTACTTGCAGTGCCCTGCTTTGCTGCAAACAGCTAAAAGATGGACTGTGTGGCACAAATCCTTTTTACAACCACAAATAGCTTGCAAGATCCTGGTCAAAAGTTGAAGTTGAAGTATGTCAGGCATGACATACCCCAAATGCTGGGAAAATCCCTTTCTCGGTTCCTAGATCCCAGCTCAGACAGAGGGGTTACAACATCCTGGGGTGGATGGCCCCAGGCAGTGGTAAGTCGTTCTGTCGTGCTCCCAATGGGTTGGAAAACTTATTTATATCAGAGAGATGGGGTTTGGGCTGTCCCCCTTTGTGTCTGCCTCTGAGAAACGGCTTAAGTTGTCCTCGGCCCTCTGACCAGGCAGTGCCTCAAAGTCACAGCCCCTTTGCCAGTGCCCCCCGCTGCACGTTCTGCAGCGCACAAATGCCACGGGCCGTGCAGCTGGAGCAAAATTCCACGGCGAGGGATGCGGGCAGTGTGTTAGGTTAGTGCAAACACCCGGCTTCAGCTGGTGTGGGCTGTCAGAGCACTTTAGTGGCGGGATGGAAATCTGCGCTGGCGGAGCATCCTCCGCTGACAGTCACCTCCGGCGCCGCTGGCAGGGCACAGCTCCCCGCCCTGCCCCTTGCAGGCGCCTTTGGAACAGAGTCCCGCGGGGATCCTTCAGGGCTTAGTTACCCGGCTGTCTCCGTGACCACTGCTGGCATCACTCAGACACGCTGACATCACTATTGTTTTTCTAGGAAGATGAGTCAATCATTTTTTGAGAATTTTGAAGGGTCCAGGACCGAAGAGGGGAGTGATTCTCCTTCCTGGGCACTTTATAAAGCTCCCACAAATAACTGCAGTGGGAGGAAGGCAAGTTTTATTCTGAGATGCAAAAAGAAATGCCTAAAAGGCAACTTTTAAAGGCATTGAGTAGAACTGGGGGAAATCCATGCCCAGTGTCCACATGCAGCAGGACTGTTCAGCAAGGACAGATAGGCAATGAAGGCTGCTAAGCAGGCAGAAGCTTTTCAGCTCTTGTACAAATCCATAAACTTCCCAAACCTTCCTCTCCTGCACACCCAACAAATCCAAGGACCAAATATAGAGCATGATTTTTCTTCTTCTTTTTTTTTTTTTTTGTATTACCATTCTGGAGTGTTTGAAGCAAAACTATTTATCCTGTTTAAGGTTTGGATTTGCAAGTTTAAATCTTTCACAGTTCCAGGTGCTCCCAAAAAGATAAGGGAGCCCAGAGGTGCACTGCTGTACCAAGAAATAAATAAATAAAGATGTGATTATTTAATACTCAATATTTCTCCATTATGTACTGCTATTATTATAGCGAGCTCACCTAAGCTGGTCTGGGATGGGATAAACTCCTTAAAACAAAAAAAGCAATGACCAATTGGTCATTGCCTGCAGAGAGTGGAAGTGAGGCAGTTTGGGGAGATGTAATGTGTTTGAAAATGCCAGAGTCCCCAAAAGCTTGGAGTCAGGGAGGGAATGACAGGGCAGATGAGAGAGATGTGTTCCTCCCACTGACTGCTGCAATGGAGTTCCTCTTCTGCCAATGCCCAAAGCTGTGGCATGGCCAGCATGGCACGGGATGTGTGGAACACCAAGATCCCCTTTGGAGGCTGTTACTGGGATTCCTGGTAGCCAGTGTAAAATCTGGCTTTGTAAAGCAGATCCCAACATAAACTTGGCTGGACAGAGGGGAAGGAAAAGAACCAGCCTAGATTTGAAAAATATAATGAGCCCGAAGAAACAGCCTGAGAGTGGAGGGATCTGTGCTGTGGATGACTCAGTGGAATGAGGCGAGTCAGGGCTTTGTAGAAGAAGCTTTGGGAGAAGGAAGCCGGAGCCGAGATGAGATTAATCAAATAGCAAGAGCTGCCCAGACACGGCTATTCTTGGCTATTTTATTAGAAGGGAGATTACTGCCTATGGTTCCTCAAAACAAGCTTCAAGGCAATTAAGCTGTAACGACAGGTCTCCTCCTTACTCAGCAGCTCTGTTTCATTCAGGACATCTGGCACAGGGATGGATTTCTGTGAGAAGAGATGGTCTGGGTCTGGAGAATCAGGAAATCCTCGTGAGGGCTCAGTGAAAACTGGCCTACCACAAGCTCTGTACCCTGCTTCTGCTGGCCTGCCTTTTCCCTGACAGCAGCTCTGTGTGTGCCAACTGAACAGGCAGCTCTTCCTCTTTCTACCTGCTCCAGGGCAGACTTGGAAGTCCTGTTGACAGGAGAGGGGTGAGGTGGGGAACTGGCACAAAGCGTCGTGCCACCGGCACCCTGGATGATTGGAGAGGACACATGGCTGCTGCACCCACAAGCCTCCTCTTGGGTGGGCACAGCAAATACAGCCAGTTCTTGGCAGAAAAAATGAAAACCATGCCCACATGACATTTCTGTAGCTGCAACCAATGAGATCCATGGTTTGGAGCCGAAACAAACTGTCTCAGGGAGTTAAAGCTTTATGCAAACAGTACTGAGATTTTAGTCCAGGTCAGGAAAATACATCAATTCTGAAAGATATTCGTTTTCTTGTCCTTATTTTTGAAAGTAATTTGCTGCATTTTGTTTTGTCAGCTCTCTCTCTCTCTGGAAAGCTCAATACCACCCACAGCACTGGGTACTGCCGAACTCTGGCTCCGAGTCAAATCCACTTGCCTCCAGGGAGACGGAAACTAATCGATGAGGAATATTAAACAATGTGAAAGCTGCAATGATTTTACATTTCCCACAAACATCAGAGTCCCCCGGCAGCTCCACACTAACACTGAGCTGAAGGTGGAGAAGGGAGATGACATATCTTGGAGTAAAGCTCTCATTCCTCTGTTTTCTGCAGATGTTTTCTTATGTGATGGAAAAGATCCCACTGCTGAGCAGGCTCGGGCTGGCCGGGCTGCTGGGCTTGTGCTAGACCGAGCTTCGATTTTACAGGTGCTCATGGGGAGCCTGGGCTGTCTCAAGCCTGGGCTTGCACGTGTGGGTTTGCAGGGGCATGGGGTCCTGCTGTGGTGTGTTCCTGCCCCTGTGCCTTTTCCCAGTCTGAGAGTCTCCAGGGTTTTGCTGGGAGCAGGATGATGCATTCAGATTGTCCCAGGGATGCTCAAGCAGAGCTTTCCACTGAGATCTGGAGATCCTTCAATTGACTGAGTATAACTCCTTTGCCCAGCAGCTACTACCTGGGCTGGGGGTTTCACTGGATCCCTGACAGGAGTTTTTGACCCAGATTCAACCCTGGGTTCAGCTCTTGATTTGACACCTTACCTCCCTTTCCAAAGGTGAGTGGTGTTGGGATGCAAGAAGAGCTCTCATGATCCACTGTTCAAGGGAGGGTGCAGGATACAGCCCAGACCATGGGAGCAGGTACATATTGACCATAGAAAAGCCATAGAAATATACATCTTGAAGTATACCCATATTTCTGCTGTTTTTCTCTGTGCAGGTCCTTCTATTCCTGTGGCAGCAATAAGAATTTTAAGTAATTCCAAAGTGGAGATTACATTTCTGGGTTTGCGTTTATTTTTCTAAGCAATCTTAACAAGTCACTTCTCCCTGGGTCCAGGACTTCTGTCTCTGCATAAGGATGATGACACTTTACTTTCATTTCTACAGCTAATAATATAAAGTGGCTGATTATGCTTAAGCACCCGTGTGAGCTGAGAGACTTCCCAAAGTGAGACCAGTGATCGGTTGATCCTTCTTTTCCGTTCTAACTGCAAACCTGGCTAAAATCTAACTCTTTTATTTTGACCATCACTGGCAGGATTGAAAAGCTGCTAACACAATAATTCAATCCAGCCAGAACTGCTCAAGACCCTTTTGTATTTAAGGTTTTTAAAAAACCACAGCAATTAACAAGAGCGAGTGCAAGAGAGGAGCAGGAGGGACCTTGTATGATGCCAAGCTGCAGCAAGGCAGAGCCCACTGAATGGAAATGCAAGGAGCCAGGAGATTTTGGAGACTGCTGTGAGCCATTGAATTTTCCATTCCAATTATTTCTCTCAAGTGCATAGTTAACTGACAGTAGTTGGTCCCCTTCAAGTTTCTTGACAAGCAATTTTTTATTAGAAAGGATGAAAATCAGCAGGTGCTAATTCCATGGCAATGCCCCTCCTTTCCCATCCCAGATCCTCCCATCTTCTTCATTTGTTCCTCTTAATAAGATTTTGTATATTGCTACTGCACCTGGTTGCACACCACGGTTATGAATTTAATGTGCAAAGTTAAATGTAAACAGGATTAAAAAAAAAATCTTAGCAATTATAAAGCACTTGAAAGCATTCTCCCTCCCCCACTTTGCTGGTAGGTTCTTCATTCCACCTGTCTTGCACATCCATCACTGCAGTAATTTCTTGGGGGTAGCTTAACTCATTCCGGACATTTCAGCCAAAAAGGAGCATTAATTTCTGAGGTAGAAGTGGCACAAGAAAATGGCAAATGTTTACCTTTATTCAATGGGAATGGGAGAAGGAATGAAAGCAAACTTCAGCAATCTAAATCTAAAAATGTCAGGTGAAGTTTTGTCTCCTTAGAATCAAGGACAAACATTTCCTAAAAATTCTATGACTTCAAAGAAAGACAAAATCACAGAGTAATTGCCTTTACCTGAACAGAACTTGGCTGCCAATCTGTACTATTCGGTGATGTGCTTCTATGCTATTGTAAACTGGGATTTTTCTATTCTGAGGGCTTTAAAGATCAGCAGAGATGTTTAATTATCCATTTCATTTGGAACAATATCAGTTTTGATGGATGAAAGCATTGGGAGCATCATTCCCATGAGATCAGAGTTTAAAGTATATGTAGGTGAGTATTTGGGGATAAAGACAGAGTTTCTGTGGGGTGCTCAGATCCTCCTTAGTGCAGCTAAATAACAGTTACTGAAATACTGTGCATTGGTGGAAACAGCTGTCATCAAACTCTGACAGTCTATAAAGGCAACTTGAGTTGTTTGACCCCCTGACTTCCCGCGGGAATGATTGACTCTGATCACAATTCACTATTCTTCAGTTGTCCAGCAAGGAGTATCGTGCTGTCAGGAGAAGAGAGAGATTTACAACCAGCACAATGAGGTAGAATTGGGGGGCATTAAGGAAAATCCAGATCTAGGGACTGCAGGCTGTAGCAGAAGGGTGATCCACTGCTTGTGCTCCCACTGGCCAAAGCTCCCTGCCCAGCACTCCTGCTGCACTGGGTGCTGGTATCTTGGGGTTTGTAACTGTAGCTATATTTCAAAGCCTTCTAAGAGAAACAGGAAGAGCTCAAGCTCGCTTTAGGAATACAGCCAATTGACATGAAGTCAAAGTTTTGGCTGGTTGGAGGAACAGCTCAGCGGGAAGGTCCTGGTGGCCACTGCCAGCCCAGCGCTGCAGGGAGTGGGTGCAGCATCCTCATAGGGGGCTCCAGTGGCAGCTTCCACCTGACCCTCAGCTCCCTCACCTTAGCACGTGGCCACTGGCCACCACAGCAGAGTAAGAGGCTGGCTTGCAGGGATGCAAGGAGTTGATTTAGCCCAACCAGCCTCTTCTGAGACACAGCGTAGCAAAATCGACGTTCTAATTTGCCTGAAATCTCAGCAGGCTGACACCTTCTAATTTGCTGTTTGTTGCCGCTCTCCTAGAAGTCCAGCTGATTGCTCTGTTGGTGCCAGCAGATCAATCTCACAAAAATAGAATTATTTTTCTTCTCATCTTGAAGAGGTTAGTTTTCCAAACATCTGCTCTTACCTGCTGAGCTGAGTGAGATTGCTCTCGCTCTCGTGTGCTGCCAGGCACATCCTCAGCTCATGACAGAGCTGGAAGAGAGACCTGAGGCTGCCAACGGCTGGATTTTTATGTGTGTGGTGGGAGAGTGGCAAGGGAGAAACACACAGAAGAAAAGACCATAAAACTATTTCCAATGTCATTAATTTTATAGTTGTATTAAATTGAGTTTGTCTAGACAAGATATGGTGGGAGAACTGCATCAGAGCAGCCGTGGAAGGACATGTTGCAGCCCAGCACTGCAGAGGTGGGGCTAACCCACCTCTCACCTCAGAAGAGGGCCTCTAATTTTAAAGATCTGCAATATCCACCTCCCTGGGAGCATTTGCATATTGCAGCCTGTGCATCTCTTGTGAAAGGAACTCATCTGCCATATTCCAGCTCCATCCCTGTCCCTCTCACTGAATGCAAACAAGCATTGTCGTTCTCTGTTCCACTGCTCAAGCTACTGGACAGCTGGAGTACCTGCATCATCCCACTCTGCCCCTGAGAGCAGGAGCTGCTCCAGCTGTGTGCATTTCTGATGTTTGTTGGCACTTCCTTAGGGCACAGGATGAATTTTGCATGTCAAGTGTCACCTGGCCATCCTTCAAGGGGAAGCAAGTGACACACTCCAGACTGACCCCTGTCAGAGAGGGGCTCATCTGCTTCTCCAGGTGGTGGGAATTGGGCAGGGAGTAGTCCCTGCTCAGCCCCTTCCTTTCCTCAGTGTCCACACGACTCCAGAAAATTGCTAATGCAGCAAAGCTTTTGCTTCTTATGTCTTAAGAATGGTTAGGGCAGAAAGATCCTAGAAACCCAAGAAATAACTATCATAAAGGAAGAGCATGTAATTTAGTACATTTTTTAAAAAACAAGCAATTATTTCCTCAACACCAGAATTTGCTGAAAGCACTCCAAGTTCTGTTTTGCAAGTGCCACAGAACAAAATAATTGTGCAATTAGTAATGCATCTCACATTTTGTGAAATGAAAGATTTTTTACTTTCAACAAGTACAAAATGTAACATTTTGCTTTTCCATGGCGGTAAAATACTGGCCATTCCTTCCCCCTCCTCCCTATTTTAAGTGCACTGCAGTATATAATTAATAAAGATAATAATAAATATGCTTCACAAAGCAGGAGAGATGTGAATGGCACGGGCACAATGTGGATAGTTTGGGATTACCAGAGCAGCTTCCAAATATTAATTATAGCTCTCTGGAGAGGAGCTGTGCCCTCTCCAGCCCTGTCCAATGCTGCTCCCAGGCACTGGGAAAGCAGGGCCATTTGCCCAGGGTTGAGCAGCAGCTGTGTGGCCAAGCCAGGATGGGAGCCCAGCTGCTGCCAGTGCAGGGCTTGTGTGTGCAGCCACCAGCTCCTGGTTACACGAGAGGGTTGGTGTTAATGCAGAGATCAGAGTGATGTTTCTGTAGCTCCAGCATCCCCGTGCTCAGTGCTCACAAGAGACTCGTCAGTGCTTGTTAACAGATGTCCCCTTGGTGTTGGCTTGGCCCATGGGAAAGGCTCTACCATAACTTGCCTGGCTTGTATTTGGAGACAAACAAAACTGTTGCCTGGGCAATAGAACCCTCCTCCTTGCTAGGTACTGCTGGATAAACAGCTTTTCCTGCTCCTCAGCTCACGGCACAATGAGCCTGCTGCTGTGATGGGAAGTCCTACCAAATCCCTTTCAGAAACTATCATCAACAGCAGTCTCTCTCTCTTATGGTTGCTCAACTGCAATGGGCTGGGAGAAGGAGAGGGACAGCTGGGATTGCATTGTGGAGTAACTGGAGATGTGGGATGCAGGAGCATTACCTGGCAGAGCTCTGCCTAGATGGACACATCACAGCATGGAGCAATCAGGAATGTGGGATGCAGGAGTGTTGCCTGGCAGAGCTCTGCCCAGACAGGTGCACGTCACTGCTGATGCCCAGACCCTGCAGGGTGAAGAGGCTTTAGTGTGGACTGGAGCCATGGTGGGACCAGGGGCACTGCGAGGTGCAGTGGGCAGGAGAGTGTGGCAGGGCAGGAGCTGGGCACACCTGAGGATGAGCTGCACCCACATGGAGAGGTGCAAGCCCCCTGCAGAGCCCGTCAAGGGGTTTGCTCCCACCTGTCATGCAGGGGAAGGAAGTCCAAGCACAGGACTTGTTGGGCTCAGGCTTCAATCACCCTGGTGCAGCCTCAGACGTGTATCACCGACCTTCAGCTGCAAACCATGCAAGCAAGTTGATTTAATTACACATATTTAAATTACTTTGTACACCACACCATACCCAGCCCAGCTGTGAGAAGGGAAGTGGGGAATTTAATTCTGAAGCTGCATCTCTGTCTTGTGGGTACCCAGGGCATCTCTGGAGCCATCCCTCTTCCCTTTCCCTTGCACACTCTGCTGAGCCCAGCAAGCTCAGTCAGCTGTTTCCATGGTACACTGGCAGTGTTTTGGAGGCAGGGCAGGGAGGGCAGCCTGGCAGGGATATGAACGGGGGCTTTTTTGGTGCATGTTAACGAGATGGAGCCTGGCAGAAAATGGAGCCAGCAGGGGTGGGCAAGCAGGAGCCAGGAGCAGCTTATCGCTCCTCGGCAGAAAGGGATGCTCGTGGAAATGGTGGCTGCTGCATAAATAAATAAGGCAAACATCAAAAACCTCAGCTTCCTGCAGTTCCTGGCCCGTGTACCTCCCCCAGGGGTCCGAGCTGCATTTCCCCCCCAGCAGCTGATGTGGGATGCTGCAGGCAGGTGGCAGTGGGCAGGGGTGCTGAGATTGCTTTTTGCCCAGAACTAAATTGCCTTGGAAATTAAAGGCTGCTGTAGTCACAGAAGAACCAGAGTCCTGGGGGCTGGAGCAGGGCCTGTTGGTGTGATAAAAAGAACTGTTTTTCCCTGAAAAGTAAAGTCTTTTGCCAAGAGAGATCTGGAGGACAGGAGAGCTGAGGTGCTTGGACTGCTCATCTGGGTCTGAAGCCAAAGGCAATGGCAGTGCAAGACGTGGTGTAACTGGTACTGAGCATCCCCTTGTGCCTGCTAATGTGGACTGACAAGTAACTGCTGAAATAGCAAATCCAGAACAAAAGCTTTCCCTAAAATGCTCCTTTTTAGCATAGGAGAGGCCCAAGCCACACAGCAGGCAGAGGCTCTCCTGGCTCAGTCCTCTTGTGTGAGCCGCTGTTGCAGGGCAGCATTTGTTGCAGAGTGCTGGGAATGGGGAGCACAATCACAGATGTAGCACTTGGGGCTGAGGTTAGACAGAGAGGGCAGAGGGCATTTTGGTGCCCCTCCTGGGCTCTTCCCCCAAGCTTTGTCCCCAGTGGAGAGCTGGTGGCTGCAGGGCACCCATGTTCTCCTGTGTTTTTTTAAGGGCTCAAATAAATGTGCCATCACCCACTTCACAAACACCCAGCACTTTGCTTCTGTGAGCACGTGGAGTGGGGCCAGTGTCACCAAAAATGATCTGTCCTCTGACCTCAATATCAGCAAAGGCCAACTGAATAAATGTCATCCATTCCCTAAAGACCCGAAGAGGCACAAATACCGCTTGAATCTTAGGGTTAAACCAGAATCCTGAACTTGAGTGGACACTACATGCCAAGGAGAGAACTAGAGATCTGGCAGGGAACACCATGGGGAGGCAGGGTGAGCTGCCAGCTGTCTGTGTGCCATTGCACCAGGAACTGGCCAGGAGACACCTCCTTTTCACAGAGAAGCAGAGCCAACCACAGCGAGACCAGGTTTCCACATAGGAAAATGTGTAAAAGGAAAGACAGAGATGGAAGAAATGGCCACAGGAACTACATAAAGACAGGAGGAGAAGTCTGAGTACCCTAAGAAGGCTGGATCAACAGCCTTCAATATAAGGGTCTTCCTGTGGCATTTCTGTGCTCGTGGAGGCAAACAAAGGCCATCTTCACAAGCTTTGTTCATGGAGGCTGACCAGCTTTCCTTTCCCCTGGAGGGGAAGAGGCAATGCTGTCCCAGTTACCTATCCAGGACACACTTTCAGCCCTCCTTTTTCACACAGGGTGTTCAAATTTATTAAAGGCAGTTTCCGCATCATTTTTGGTTCCTCAACCTCCTCAGAGCAAGTTCTTCATGACCTTCCAGCTGCTGCACTGTCCATTTTCAGCTTGTGGCTCACCTCACCTGCCTCACACTGGGCAAAAGCCAAGCTGCATCACACTCTCCTGTCTTGGTCTCCTCTTTTAGCAAACTTCTGTTGGCTCCACAGATTCTCTTTCAGGCATGATGTGAAGCTTCACTGCAATCCAATCAAGCCATCAGTCCCTGGCTGGCTATTCCTTTTCTGAAAAACCTCTTCCAGTGGCGTTATCACTTCAGCAGACTCAGAGGAGAAACCTTATGAGGCACCTGAGGATTTTCATGCTAAAGTGTTCCAGTCCATCATCAGTTCCTCACTGCTTGTGTTTTACCTGCCTGTGCAAAAAATCAGTGATTCCCCTTGTAAGATCTCCTTTATTCACCATCTCTTGCCATCCTGGAAGGACTAGATAATAAGAAAGTGAAAAAAAAAGTAACAAAGCTTTTAGCCCCAGATTAAGAGATGTCAAAGTCATAAAAACTGTCACCATGTATACTTTGTGCCTTTCTTCCAAGATGCTTCTGTTACTTTATGTACTTTAGGGATGAATCATGAGGGAATGGGAATGAAGATAATAATTTCCATTTGTACAAATACCAGGTGATTGAGAGCTCAGAAAACTTGCTCAAGGCTTCAGAAGGAGCTAGAAGGACCAAGAAATCTTGGGAGTTTCCTATCTGATTACAGGGAAGTTGCACACCTGGTTAGTACATCTTCCCACTGTCCAGGCTTCAGCAGTGATAAGAAATACCTGTTTCTCCCCATCCATAAAATAAAAAACCCAAACCCTTTCTCCAGAAAAACAGTATTAGAAGTGACTGTCCCTGGAGTGATTGTCACCAACAGGTAGCAAGGAGGGTAAATTTGTCCTGATGATAAATTTATCTCTAGGATTCTTTCCCAGAAGGGCTACAGAGAAGCAGCCAACCTGGTCCATGGCCTTGCTTCATATCCCCATGCTTGCTGTTCTTCAGCACCTTTTGCCTTTTGAGATCAGCATCAGCAGCAAAAATCACGTCAGAACTGTACTTGGGGGGTCTCTGTTTAATGCTGCGTGCCCGGTGCTGCCTGGTTGGACTCACCTCCATCCTGCCTCCCTCACTGCCAGAGCTAGCTGAGCTTATCAACCTCCTCTAATAATGCTTGTTCTCTCCTCAGTTTCTGGCAGGAGGGTCAGCTTTTGTCTTTCAGCCTCTCAGTTTTGACGCTCCTGTTTCTTCCCTTCCCCTGCTTCCTCTCCTACCCCCGCATGCTCCATCCTTTGATGAGCTGTGCTTATTAAAGACTGACAGGGATTTGCCACGTGTCGCTTTCAAAGGTCCAGGGGCAGGAAGCTTTAATTGCCAGATTTTTCACACAGGGTGTTAAAATTTATTAAAGTCAGTTTCTCTGATTTCCTTTTAATGAGATGACGACTGTGTGTATGAGATAACATTAGGTTCAAATGGTGGGAAATTCAGAGAGGGTTTAAGTAATCAGACCAAGAAAGAGAAAAAATAAAAGCCAAACCTGTGCTAGATCCCATGTCTTAAGGACTTACTTTGCAACTTAATTCAAAGGTAAGAAACTGGGATCATTCTTCAAACAGTACAGCAAGGCTGGCGGTCTTTTGAAAGGGCTTTCCTTAGGAAATGGAGCAGGAGGTGGGCTTTGGGTATCATTTGATTTTCAAAACACTTGACATTTCAGTCACTGTTTCTGCAGGAGTGGGGCTGCTCCTGTGGAAACAAAGATGGGATGAACAACTACTCAGGGTTCACCTGTCACCCAAGGAAATGCATTAAACTACTCCTTATGCTCTGTGTTACCCAGATATGGGCTACTCCTCCTGTGCTCCAGCAGCCCCAGCCAGCACCACGACATTGGAGGAAGCAGGGAGGCTAAACCCTGTGTTCATGAGCCCCTGCAGCACGAGCCAGTGCCTCCTGAGCACACACATAACCCCACTGAAAGTCACAACCAGCTGGAAGTGGGACCACATGAGTCCTGGCAAAAAGAAACTCCTTCCAAACTGAGACATCCTAGAAACATTAAAGCCATCAAGAAAACAGAAAAAAAGCTGAAAAGCTGAACTTTTTGCCTTGGCCATTCCAGCTGCTCTCCTCCTTTGCTTCATTTCTCCCTTCCTCCTTTCACTTGGTGCCACCTTCACACAGGATTCTGTTGCCCTACTTTTGCCCAGCCTTCTCCTAGAGATAAGATAAACGCTATTTTCAATTAACAAGCCTTGATTGCTGAAAGCAATAGGAGGCAGTTCATTTAGAGCCAGCAAATTAATTGAAATCTAAATGTACATAGTCAGTGTATTGCAGGGAGAGCAATTATCCCGTTGTTTGGCCCCTGCCATGCAGGCAAGGTCTGTGCCCACAGCTGGGCTGGGCTGAGCCGTGCAACCAGGAGGAGCTCACATTGCCCTCATCTTTCCTGAAGTTCCTCCCTCAGCTGCTCTTAGCCCACTTTTATCTTGCAAGAGAAAGCTCTCTGTGGCTGTAACTGTAAATTAGAGCAAGAGGATGTGTCCTGGGATTTCGGCGCTGGTGGGACCCAAAGCTGGTTTCTAAGCATCGGTCAGATATGATGAGATCTTCCTCCTCACTCCTCTCCTCCTTTGGGAAGGCTTGTGCTGGATGTGAAAATAGAATCTGTGTAATCTTCACCAGCCATATGGATTCCCTGCCCTTTGCAGTGCTTACCAGGACAATTGGTTATGGACACATGCTGGGATCTGGGACCTTGGGAATTCTTTTTTCCTTACATTATGCTTACACATGACAAACAGCAGAGGGAAGGAGGGCAAAGCAATCAGCCAATGAAAGAAATATCCCATCATAAGAAAGATCTTCCGTGACTTTTAATGCCCAAATGCTTTTGGCTCTGCTGACTGCTGAGGGAGCCATTGAGGCTTCTGTACCCTTTGTGAGCTGGGCTTGCTCCCTCCTATCACCCAGGGTGACACCTCTCCCCAGCCCTACAGTGCCTAAGGACTAGAGAAAACCCTTGGAATGTTTACTTTCTTAAAATAGATGAAAATGGGAAAATCTCAGAAATTGTCCAAGAACTGATTTGAGCCATGGGAGAGCACCCAGGTCTCCAAATACTTCCATTCCATTTTGGGCATCTCCTCTCCTTCAAAGGCCTTCCCAGAGCTTCATAACTGTAGTCAGGTGTGCATTGGGGATGTGCAGCACTTGGCTCCTGGGTAAGCTGGATTTGAGCAACAAGGAGACACCACCTCACTCCACGATGGCCTCATGGAGACATCCCACAGCTCTTCAGGAACACCTCACTAAAAACCTACTGTTCCACAATTTATATACCAGGGCACTGTAGAAAACAACCCACTCTAACACACAATCCACCAAAAGTGGTTAAAAGCAGTAACTGTGAGCCAGTCTCTACCGGAGAGATCACAAACCTGTATCATGTTTTCCTTGCTGCACCTCACTGCCTCCAAGCCAATTGGCACAAAGATGCTGCTTTTTTATTCCTGCACAAATTATGCTTTTAAGCTTTCCCTCCCTGCCAAGCGTGGGAGGAGCCCCACGTGTCAGCCCCGATAGTATTTCCGAGGCTGTTCTCGTCCCGGCGCCTCTCAAAGCCAGCAAACCTGGTGCTCGTATGAATTTTCTCTCACCTTCAAGAAGTGCTGACAACGGGGGCTGGAGCGATGCCCCAGTTACAAAGCTGCCACCTCTGAGTGGAGCCGGGTGCCGGCACGTTCGCAGGGAGCAGCTGAAGTTTATTAAATCAGAAAAGTAACACCTACAGAGCACCTTCCGCTCCTCCCGGCTCGCTCGGCGCCTTGTACCGGCTGTTTGGGGACGTGCTCCATCACAGCTCCTTGTGAGGCACTTGTTATGCACCAGCATCTGTCTTGTCATCCTCCCCTTTCTCATTTTTCTCCTGTCTATCAACTCAAAGTGTCCTTGGCCCCCTCTTCTCCATCTTGCTTTCCTCCCTGCTTAAATTTCAGGGCAGATTTCCCTGGGTGAGTTGAAAAACTTTTTGGAGAGATGATTTTGGCCCAGCTATCCCAGGGAGGGGAAAACCCTCTTGCCCTTGGTAAGTCCACGGCCTAGTAACTTTCCAAGCAGGATTACAAACTCCTGGGACAGCTTAGAGAAGACATTTCATAGATAGGGCCTGTTTAGGTGACAGTGGCCACCACACTGCTGGCAGGCACAAACATAAGCAATGCTGGAAAGTATTTCCTCCACCATTGAACTCCCAGTTATTCCAGTTTCAGGTCAGCTTTCCTGTTGATGTCTGGCCAGGATAGTGCATACCATTTTTGGTGTCATCAAAGGTTTTTCCCAGTTGGAATTCTTGCTGTGACCCCTCAACTTGCCTATTTCTTTTAACTTTCCAGGGTTTTATAATGACTGTAGCATATTGTCCCATTTGGTGGCAAACATCCACGCTGTGTTCAGCAGGTGTACCCAGATTTTCTTCTGCTCTTTCTAGCTTTAGTCTTGCAGTCAGTCCCTCAATCACAGTGTCAAACCACAGTCTTTCATTCTGTCTATTCCCCAAATTTAAAGTCTTTCAATTCTTCATGTGATTTAATCGTGGTTGCAAGATAAATCTTTCAGAGAAGCTCTGTGTGTACTTTCCTTCCACCCAGTTATGCTTTGCAGTACAACTCATTATCTTCTCTTTAGATGTCTCACTTTGACAACTCTTCTTTTATAGTCTTCATTTTGGCTAATGAGCTCCTCGTCAAAATCAAATGTTTTTGTGAAGCTCATTTACATTAAACCTACCACACCTCCCTCCCTTAGAAACACAGGCAGCTTCAGGAGAAAAACAGACAAACAAAGCAAAGCACATCAGTCTGTCAGGATCTTTCTTTGGGAAAGCGCACAAGGCTTTTTCTCTTGTTTGCAGACTGCTTGCATGAGTTTGGTTGTTTTTTCCTGGCCTGGAGGTAGGCTGTATTTGCTCTTCCTGGCACACAGCGCTACCTGATGCACTACAGTTACCAAAAAGTATTTCCTGGCCTGCAAAGTAGTTGGTTTTGCTTATTTAAGGCCATGCATTTTGAGTTTTGCCTCTGCTCAGTGACAGAAAGTCTCCCTTGCCATGCCCTAATTCCTGTTAAGGTTAATGTCGTACCTCTCCCCTTTGCACCAGCCTTCTACGAAGCCCCGGGTACATAATTCAGCAGTTTTTAATCTCCTTCCCATTATTCCTGCACAGCAACCTCCTGTCTCTGTCAGCAGCTGAAGAACTCCTTGCTATCAAAGGGATTAAGCACCAGTCCCACAGCCTGGGATAAGGAAGCTTTCCTTCCTACACTCCTGCTTGGAGAACAGCTCAGAAGCCAGAAGGAGTAAGGTACTGACAGAGTTTCCCCTCCTACCTGTGGTATTAAAAGCAAGCGAGTGCCTTTTCTCCCATCTCCTCCACAGTTCCAGGAGAGGATGCTGGCAGTAAGGGAATGCAGGAGCCTCCCTGCATCAGGGCAGCAAAGCAGCAGGCTGCTGCCTCAGCCCTTCCGGAATCCCATCCATGCCTCCTGCCCCAGCTCTCCCAGCAAAGACCTCCCAGCACACCTTTATAGCTCCTGGTAATCTCCAATTTCCTCCCAGTCCTGCCAGGCTCTGGAGGTTATAGCTGGGGGTGGGGTGATGTTAACACTTTCTCCACCAGCTGCTAAACACAGACCTTTACACCATACCGTGTAGCACACCTGTGGCATCAGGCAACGACTGGGAACAACAGGGATGAGAATTTTGTCCCTGTGCCCCATGGAGGGAGGCAGTGTTGCTGTGGTGAAGTCCCAGTTACAGGGCCTAGCAGGCTGGAGTCAGAGAATTTACTGCAAAGCCACACACCTGGGTTTTGGCTTTCCTTAAGCCTGAAAATATCTTCCTGAATTATCATTTTGGTCCCCTCAAGAAACACAACAGTAAAGAGGAAGCATGAATTGGAGGTTCTCTTACCTTACTGCATCAAACCACAGGCTGTTCCCTTCCTCTCTGTCCTGCCACAAACTCATGGCATAGCAAAATCCTTTTAAAAAGGATGAGGGTTTGCAGTGTGGGCATGCCCCTGTGTTTCTGGCAATACTGAGCCCTGGGCTCCATGGAAGGGTAAGGGGGGTCTCAGTGAAGCAACCTACTGACTGTAGCAGAGGGAAGCCCTCTGGGAGCCAGGGTACTGGGAAGTATCTGTCCTTCTGCCTGGGCGTCTTGTAAAGCAGCAATCCCATGGGAATCTTTCTGTGGGTTTTTTTTCTTTTTTTTCCTTCCCCCCCCCCCCCGAAAGGAACAGGAGCTGCAGCCCTTTCTGTGCCAATTGCTGTAAAAGAGGATCCACGAACCACTGGGGCAGTGCTCAGTCTCTCTGAGTGCTTTCTGGATAATCAGCAAATGTACTAAAAAATGACATATGGTCTGTGAGGGGTGGGGAGATTTCTCTTACAGCAGAGTGAAAACACTTCTTCAAATGAAACCTAAGAGCTGATCACACTGTGGTCATGTGGCTGTGTCAGGATCCTGTCAAAATACATTGCAGCATAGATGGAGGTATCTGACATCTTGCTGAATCCTGCCAGATGTCTGGTGGGATCTCAGAGAGGGTTGTTAGAGCCTAAACTTTGCTTATGAGTCTCTGAAAGTGTATAGCTTGTGGCTGCCAGGGTTGCAGCTATAACCCACCCATCTCCCATCAGGGATGGCAGTGGTTGGCCTGGGGCAAACTGGCCACAGAGGGGTTAACTTAGATTTCCCTTTGATTGCTCAGTGAATGCAATAATTTATTGCTTTCCTTTGGAAAGAACAATTAACAGCACCAGGGGTTACCCTTTCATCCTGCCCGATGGATTATCACACCAAAGGTCTTTCATGGTGGGGACATAAAGGTCCTCACATTTCCTTCTCCAAAGAGCTGCTCTTTGTGCTCATATTTGATTTGGGGGGGGGTTGCTGCTTTATTTTTAAATGGCATGCAGATGCACATGAGTGCGAACATGCATGCACACAATGCTCACTTTGAACGTATCAATTGCTGCCCATTTAGGGAGATCAATGCTTTCTCTAAAAGACCTTGTGAGGTTATATTGCTTCCAATATTTCCCCACTGAAAAAGTCCATCAGGAGCTAAGAGTATATAGAATTCACTGTAACTTAAATGCTTCCTTAGAGTAAGAAAGTTTTCCCAAGTCTTTTCCACATCTCTTCATACTTCTCAGCTGAGCCAGAACTCCGTCTTGTGATGATTATTGGCAAACAGACCCACTTCAGCACACAAATGGGAAAGAAAATCACAGCAGCCTTTAGCCAGTCTTTCCCCGTGTTTATTAGATTGGAATTTGAGATTCTGATAACCATTGTCAGATAAAATCCCTGAAAAACAGAGAACATGGAAGCCACCTCTGTGGCAAGGGACCCCTGTGCTACTGGCCTCCATCCTGTTCTGTCCTGGACTTCTTGGCATAGACTAACCTCCCTGTGTGCCACTTTCCTGCATGACCAGGGTGGAGATGGATGAAGGTGGCAAGGATGAAAATGTAATATAGATAAAAGGGGCTGGAAGGGATTTTCTATCTTTAAATAAATAAATAATAATAAAAAAAACCCCAAACCAAAAAGCCCTCTCAAAACATGTTAGCAGATGCTTTATTCAGAACACTTTGTGGAAATCTTGGGATTTTTTTCTAACCAGTAATTGTTGTCTCTTTGGAGCTAGCCCTTGGCTGCAAAAGGTATCTTCAGAAAGCTTTTAATCCTGCCCCTCTGCCCTGCCTGGGGGGTTGTGCCTCTGTGCTGTGGCTTCCTAGTCATAGCCCCTGTCCAGCTCCACAGAGGAGAGGCAGCAAGAGGCCATTATATTTTAATAGCAATAATATTCAGCACTTAGGCAGGTGTTAGAGGGCTCGGCTGAGCTGTTAAGTGTCTCCTGCCTGTGGTGAGTGCCAGCAAGCGCAGGGCTCTCGGGTTCCCTCCTGAACCACAATTGCTCCTGTGCTCACTCACAGCTCCAGGCACGTGCTGTGTGGTGGCCTTCACCTCTGTCTGCAGGCTGGAGGGGACAGCAGCTGAAACTGCCCGCCCACTGGGACTGGGACCTCAGCTTTCACACACCCTCCCCAGTGCTGAGCTGAGTTAGCCTGTGGGGTGATGAGTGAATAACCTGTGACAGGTAAAGACTCATAGTAACTTCCCCCCTCCCTGTAGCAAACCAGGCTGGCAGTGAGCATGGGCCCTCAAGGGCATTGTTGGTTTTGCAGCTTGCAGGTGAAGTGCATCACTTCTGAGACTGCCCTCAGGAGCTGGAAAATGCCCTACCCAGGCAGTAGGCACTGCTGTGGGATCTAGGCTGGGAGGTACTGCTGAAATCCCTCCATGGCTACAGGATTCACTGTACTCCAGCTGAGAATCACCAAGCCACAGCAACCTGACTGCCTGGGGGCTCAGGCATTGGCAGATTTGTCATCCCTACTGTGGTGATGCTGCTTGAGTGTGTGTGGGGTTGCTGGTACCAGTTATCCCTGTGACCCTACTGTGGGGTGAGGATGGGGGTGACAACCCATGGCTGCCCACTGGTGATGGTGGTTTCATGTGAATGTTGTGGTTTTGCAGAACAATGTAGTGGGCGGTTTGTAATGCTAAGCTGCTGGGAAAAGGGACATGTCACCTTCCCTGCTCCCACAGCTGCAGGTCTGCTGGTGTTAGTGGAGAGAGCTGGATCATCCCTAGGAGGAGCTGAAAAACTTTTGTTATTTTAGCTTATTTTTGTCTGTTTTTGTTCTGTTTGGAAAGTTGTCCCAAGCCACTCTGCAGCCAACATGCCTGGAGTATGTGCACAGGTATCAGCCATTTCCACTCCTGAGCACAGCTACACTGGTCCAGCTGGGTTGTGAGGCCGTGTACCGACCTGGGACTGGGTGAATTCCTGCATCTACCAATTGTTCTGATGGCCCAGGTCCTTGCAAAGGAGATCTGGATGCACAATACCTTAAACCACCACAGCATCTCCCCAGGGCTTGGCTGCCAGGGCAGGGGATCATCTTGCTCAGTTTTCTGTGTGCTTTTGTTAAAGTGGATGTTCAATGAATTGAGTGAGGGCTCAGCAGAGTGTGCAGGTGTGGTGGACAGGGAGGAAGAGAGAGGGGGTGGGAGGACAGCAGCCCCCAGAAAATGGTGCTGTTCCTCCAAACCCTATGGATCACTTTGTAGGGACACTTATAGACGAGGAGCATTTTCTTTAACAAATATGAATCCAATGGATTAGGTCTGATCTAATTATGCATTCTGCATTAAGCTGATGCTTCCACTGTCTGTGGCTGCTAGCATAATTAAACTTAATGTACTTTTAATGATGTCTTCTTAACTCATGCGTTCATATATGATTAGAATCAAACAGGACGAGCTGTCACGAGTCCAGGAGAGCTCTTGCAGCAGCTCCTGATGGGACTCATGTTGAAATATTAATAATGCAGATTTCAAGGTTAACAACATTGATTTTGAAGTGAGGAAAGCTCGTCACGCAGTTTGAGCTAATCTGAGACAACAAAACGGCTCCCCTTTCAAGTTTCAGCCTCTTGCTATCTTCTACATGTGCTCCTGGGAGCAGGGGAATTTTACTTGGTAAAGATGTCGTTAAGTAAGTGAACTGCACTGTGGGCAGCAGCTACCAGAGCAGCCAGGAGAGTAACTGTGTGGGCACCTTTCAGGGGGTTGCTGGATGCTCTGTCCTGGCTTCATTCCTCTTCCATTTTCCTGCTTCTTTTCTGGAAATTTGGAGCACTTTGTTCTAGAGCATGGCAATTTGAAGGCAAACTCTACTTTTGTCTCTGCTCCTATTTGATCAAGTGAGATCAGGCTCTGATACCCCTCCCAGCCTCTGTTAGTTTTGTCCACATCCTCCTCAGCACAGGGAATGTGCTCCCTTTGGCTGTGAACCACCTTGTGTGATGACGCCTGAGGGAACTTTGGCGTTGCTGCCCTGGTCCCAGTGTCCTACACGAAGCAGGCAATAATACTGCAATGAAATTCTGGGGTTTCCCCCCTCTTGTTCCTGTTTTTATGGAAAAATATTTTTTATGGGCCAAGGGCCTGGCAGACAGGTTGTCTTTTTAGTTCCTGAGAGCAAGCTGCGAAATCGTCTGAAATCCTTCCAACAGGAAAGCATTGATTTATTACACTGTAATACTGATGTGAACAACACCATGTACCTTTCATCTAAAAAGTCAGGACTTATAGAACACGACATGCCATTAATTTTGATGCCAGCTTGAGCAGGGAAGGAATTACTGCTGAAGGGATCCAGAGAGCACGTTAAACCAGCTCTGCAGAGCAATGAACATACTTTGTGGCTGTTACATTATACCCTGTTGGTCCTTAGGAATAAGAAGCTACTTTGACAGCTAATTTGGATAGTCAAAGACATCTCAATATCTGTGTATGCATATTTGTGTATGTGTACTATACAAATAGTGCACGAGAAAAGGATGTGCAAACATTGGTTGATTACACTCCCCAATATCCCTTCTGGGGTAAGGATTACAGTTCCACTGCTCTAGAGACAGATGTCCCTTTGCACAGGTTCAGCAGGTGAGTTCACTCGGGTACCAGCTCGATGGAGGTGATTCCCAGCACCTTGCCCCTCTCCATCCCCGAGCAGCTGTACCTCCCGGCAGCCAGACAGCGACACCTCCTTGGGAGAACTGCACCCCAGCAAAAGGGAGATTAATCTTAGTGCTCTGGGAACAGCCAGGCAACTCAGCACTTTGCAGGATTGTGGCTCCATAGAACATTCCATTTGCAGAAGGGCTTGCTGCCCAAGTACAGTGTGATGGGTTACGGGATCACTTCTGCCCAGTGTGGAGCTGGATTCACATCTCTGCCCCATCCCAAAGTTATTTGCTTTCTAAAGCCATAGGATGATAAAGACTTATCTCCAATGAGACAACGCCATGTTCAAACCCAGAGCCTATTAGAGGTGCTGGAGAGGAGAAACTGGTGGTACTGATGGTGGAATTGATGTACAGATGGAGGAGAGATGGGGACGGACAGAGGGAAATGGAAAGTGATGCTGAGTGGAGAATTCCAGAGTGGGAATAGTCAGGATTTTATTAGAGAGATCAGTCTCAAGCTACTCCTCCATGCCTAGGAGAACCTTTTCCTGGTCCTTGCACACTAAATTTATCCCTCTTATATGCTCAAACCATCAGGACCAATAGCCTGGAAAAAATAGAGCAGCTCTGTGTAAGAAGAAAGCTGGAATGAGTGTCATCTTAGTAATGAAGCTGGAGCAACATGGAGCTGAAGCAGTTTTGTCTTGCATCCTTTGAGCTGGGGTTTGCATGTGGATTTTTCCACTAAAGCCCTGCCCTGCTATGGGCTGGTGAACAGCTCTGCATGTCACAGTGATATCTGTATATTTCTGTTAATTAAGTAATTAATTGGGTAACAGAGGTGAGAGCACTGGGGCTTCTGCCAGCAGTGGGCTGGCAAGACACAAAACCAGCACTAGTGGATGACAAACTGATTTGTACTCATAGGTAACATGAAGGCAACTGGGGGATCTCTGTTTAACAGAGGCCAGCAGCTACAAAAGGCATCAGAGAACAGGACACATGGGTCTCCAAAAGGTAGTCTCCAAAAGCAGCTGGTACCTTGGCTGGTGGGAACAGTCCCCGAGATGGTGCTTCAGAAGAACGTCTCCTCTCTAATCCCCCAGTCTGTGCTGTTATTTCTCATGTCATGGCAGCTAAGAGTATGAGCAGTGTCCTAAGGGAACCACACACCACTGTGATGGGTCAGCTAAGCAATGACATGTGTCTCCATGGTGGATATGTTAGAAACGTGCACAGAAATGTTCTCCTGGGGACCCAGAGCTGTGTGTGAGGCCTGGGTGACCAATCATTGAAAACTGAGCAGGAGCCTGTGTTCACAGTGAAAACTTCCCCGTGTCTCCCCAGACTTCTGATGGAGATATGGGCTGAGTTGCTAGAGCTGAACAGGTCAGTGGTGCCCACTGGGTTACAGCAAATTTTGGCGCTCCCCTGCTCTGTCCCTTCACTGAACTTTGATGATTAAGTTCTCCTTTCATTTGGTGGCAGGTAGGTGCATGGCCAAACAAGTCCAGCTGAATATTGCTGGAGCATCCCAGCTTTGGGTCCTGATTCCATAGTGAAGGAATGGACTGAGCGATGGATCTGTTCCTCACCTGCTGCACTTCAAGGTTCAGTGTTTTTTTTTTTTTTTTGCTTCAACAACTCCTGAACATGGGTTCTTGCTGGAAACTTTATTACAAGGAATATTTGTTTTTACCACTAGGAGGAAATTTTGTCCTGTTTATGCCAAGATATAAAGGAAAATTTCTTGTGCACTTCTGCAACCTCACTGTGAACCAGGAGCAAACCACTGAGCAAGAAGGGCATTTTGAGATAGAATCCAAGCCCACAGCACAGTACTGGATGCCTAGGGAGTTGTGGAAGACCAAAATGGGCTGATACAGCATAGTCTGCCCATGGGAAACCTCTCCTTCAGGGTCCATTGCTTGGGAATCTCTTGTTCTTTGAAGCCTGAGGTTTCACTGCCCCTTTCAAAACGTATTAATTCTGTCCCTTACTGATTCTATATTTAAAACTTACCAGTGGGTAAAAAAACACTTGTGAATGCTGGAGATCTTGAACCTACAACCATGACCCAGAGGGGTGAGCTGGAATGCCTGGTCAAAAGGTACTTCTGTGTCTCAACTTTCCCAGCTGGTAAATGGGAATGAGGATATGGGAAGGGAAGTCCTTCCAGATCCATGACACCAAGTGCTACGTAAAGGCATGACATTAATGAGTGTATTTTATCTCAGTAGCTGTCAGTATTTGCATAAATGTCCAAGGCCCTTTAAATCCTCCTCTCTTTCCCCTTTCAACAGGATTTTGGATGAGGAATTTAGCAGGTCAATTGTGTGAAAACTGAGTGAGAAACATTTAAACGTCCAAGCCTCTGAAACAGCATGGAAGCTCCTAGGAAAGCTGATCCTGGTAAGGATTTTTGGACCAGTGCTGGTTCTGAGTTATCTCTGACCTGGCCATGTCTTCTCTCTCTGTAAAAACAAGTTAAACCCCCCTAATAGCCCTCCTCAAAAAAATAACCCCACAAGACTCCAAAGGAAGTAAAATCATTAATTTTGAACCCAATGAATATTTAGTTTCCTGACTCTTGGGTAAATATTAGATAGATTCCCAATTTCAACCTGAAGCAGTTTATTTGGCTGCTGTTCACAAGTCAGACACAGCAAAAATCAAAGAAATCTCTTTTGATTCAGGTTGGGTAATATTGCCTGAGGGGTAACATCATTTTCATTTCCACACATCCAGCACTGGCACAAAACGGCATGGACAGGTATGAAAGATAGATCATGGATCCTTGGTGCTAAAATTCCAAATTCCAAATACACAAAGTTTCATCTTTGTGTAAATAATAATTACCAATAAAAATGTTGCTTGAAAAAAAGAGAATGTGAAAAGAAAAACACTGTTGCATTTGATAAAGCAAAATTCTTTGCAGTACTGCCAAAAGAAAAAAATAAAAGAAAGAAAAAACAAAAGAGAGTTAAAACAAATATAACTCTTAAATAAAAGATCCAGGTACCAAAGAGCAAAATTTAATGAAAGCCAAAACTGTTAAATATGGAATCCTGTTGAGAAAAAATGTCAATGTCTTTAAGAGTTTTACCATTACTCTATTTTTAAGAAAAGTGTAGTAAAAATACATATTACAAGTTTACATTTTCCACGCTTTTGTCCTATTCGTCTTTTTTTTTTTTTTTTTTTTTTTTAAACCCCTCCACTCATCAAAAGCCTTTGACAGCTGCATCTCACATCTTCACGTCACGGGTGGCCAGTCCTTGCACTGCTGCTGCTCACAAGACCGTCCAACTGCCGTGACCTGCTGCCACGTGGTCCTGTTTTTGGAGTAGGACGGGGCACTGATGGGTCTCAACAGCCTGCTCCCAACACAGCAGCCAGTGGTGCACTGTCATGGCAAGGTCCAGGACATGGCTGGGTCAGGAGATCCATCCGAGGGCTCTGGGCATGGAAACGGGCCAGCTTGTGTGCTAGCACTCACACAGAACTGAAGGCAAAATTAAGAAAAGCGGGTTAAAAATAATGATAAACAACAGAAACATCCTGAAGTGGATGGAGAAACATCCACTCAGTGGAGTGGCTGATAACAGAGTTCATGTTCAGTGATGAGAGATGAAGGCCACAACGGTTCTCGGTGGTGGGAGTGAGGAAAACAAACTGGCACAAGGCATGCTGTGCCCGGGCTTAGGACCTTGACTTTGACTTGCTGGTCTCCAAAGTGTTGCATGACAAGTGGGTAAGTGGAACAGGTGCTGCAGACCAGGCTGGTGTTAATGGTGGTAAATGTATTGCTCTGCACATTCGTACACCAATGGAAACTGGTATTCATACAGCTTCCAGTTGTACTTCCAGATTCTCCATGTAGACCTGTGCCAGTCATTTGCCTGCATCATTTTTTCTTCACCTGCCTCCCTTCTTTTACTGCTCCTCTCTTGCAACATTGCAGAAAAATAAAGAAGGAAAAAAAAAAAGAAAAAGTGAAGAGAAAAAAAATTAGAAAAAGCAGCTCAGAATGCCCCAATAGCAGCTCAGTCCCCAGATAGATATTTGTTTGGCCCTGTGAGAACCTTTGAACTTAATTTGCCAACAGTGGTGGGCATGTGAGATGGGACAAGGCTAAGTGGGGTCACTGTGGTCCCTGCCCCATATATTTTCTCCCTCTCCAGATGCTCTCCTGGTAATCCTTCACTTCTGGGGAGGTGTCTCAGTCCCACCAAGGTAGGAAGCGTTTGTCTGTCCATGCCACAGATTCACAGAAAGAACCTTTCGTGCAGTTCTAGAAAACCATCCTTGCCCCCCTTGATCTCCATGTCCATGGCTGGAGTCCCAGCTGCCTGTCTGGCACTGTGTGTTTCTGCAACACCGAGTCTGGGGTCAGCAACCTGCTCTCCTGGCTTATGGATGCTTCCCACTCCCTAAGGACACAGGAGTGGGAATCTGCTACTGTTGGCTTTGTACCCAGACAGGCCACAACTTGACAGGGAGTTTGAGTTTGACCAGCCCTGATGCTGTTGAATGTCACGGTTAGCTTGAATTAAGCTCTTGTAGGCTCTCATCCTTGGTTTGCTTCAGCAGCTCCTTCCAGGAATCCATTCTGGCCAACTATCTACAAAATGTCCCTCTTAGTTAGAAAAAATGGCCATAAAGGGATTTCAGAGCAGAAAGGGATTTCAGAGCAGAAATATTCCCATTGCAGCCCCATGACTTCTAGCATGTTGTACTGGTTAATAGGCAGCCACCTAGAACTGGATGTCTTGAGATGGTCTATTCCTGGCTCAAGGTGGTTCCCTTAAGTGACCACCAAAAAGGGAGCACACACAGAAGCTAAGCAATGAAGAAATGGTTCACAATTGCTTATTAGCCCCCAATAACCTCGGCAGGAGAGTTTCACGTGAGGGGAAACCACTTTTACTTTCCTTCTTGCTTAAACAGCAGCCACGACCACGATTGTAGACCAACCATCTCCTCCAGTCTGCCACGCATGGTGCTCTCCACTGCAGGCACACGATTCTTCTCTTGAACCACCACTCATCATCTGTGGAAGAATTACTGCTTTGTCCTCAGCTTGCCTGGGGTTTCCAAACTCACCCACGACTTTTCCCCCTGTAAAACAGCCTCATGTTTTTGTTCGGGTTCCGTCTTGCATCAAGTCCTTCCCGCTTCAGGGAGAGCTGGTCACAGCTCTGTCTGCCTCGTTGCAATAACTCCACAGCCTGAGTTCACAACAGAACAACAAAGGCAGAATCACGATGGACAAAAGGGGTCAATGATGATGCCCTGCAGGGAGTTCAACTTGCCATGTATCGTTTTGTCTTTTTTGCTGTTAGTAGCTCAGACATTGTGGTTTGCACCCCAGACTAAACCAGATTGAAGGACTGAGCAGGGAAGGGGAAAAAGGCTGATGTTACCCTGACACCACAGGAATTAGTAAGAAAAAATATATATATTGCACACACTAAGACTTATTAACAACCAAGTTAAAACAAAATGGCATAGTCCTCATTAGTGTTCCAGTGGTTCTTTGATCAGGGACAGTTCACGAGTCTGTTAAATCCCATAACGCTCTCCTTATTGCAGTACAGACCTGTTTCTGTTCTCCTGCCGGTGGATCTGTTTGCAAATGAAAAGGGAAATAGATTTGATTTCCTTGAGAAGATCCATCCAATTGTCCCTTCTGTCATCATCGTTTGTCTTGTTGTTGTTGGGTATGTTTTTTGGCTCTGGAGGGGTGGAGTTGGGCTGTCCCTGCTCTCACCCAGGCAATGGGTCAAAAGGTCAATTATAATCCCGTTGCTCCCAGGGACATGCCAGTGCTGTGGCTCATGCATGGAATCGTCTGCATGGATTTTGGGAAATCGTGGCTGACCACACGTCCATTTTCTCCACTGCCTCCTGCTGCAGCCGGCCTGGGAAGGGTTGATGTCCGTATGGCTTCGTTGATTGATTGCTGTGGGATTAAACAAAAACCCTTTTTAGGAAAGACGGGGGGGTCTCCCCCTGTCCTTAGCAATGTTGGAAAAATTACAATATTAACCAATGTTGTCATTCTGTCACTGTTCTCTCCCTCCTTGTCTCCATTCAAACTCTCACTTTCTGCATGTCCCCCCTGCATCTGCTCTGTTACTTCTGCACCTCTTCTACGTGCAAAATTAAATGTTTCGGCAGTATTTTGGAGTATAAGGTATCTGTGCCATGTGCAAAACCTATTCAAACTCTACAACATAAGAACAGTCATCCTGGATTTGAGCAGAGGTATTATAAACACTTCCCCCATAGAGATGCTATTACTACTCCAGGCCTGTTCTGCAGGGTGGACTCTGAGTCATTGCAAGCATATGTTAAACTTTCCTCATGTGAGAAATTGAGCATGTGCCTCTGTTTTTGTCTACAGTGATGACTGAGGTAACTAGGAAATGCAAACCTAATTCAGGAAACCAAATCTTATAGTCCTGTTCCAGATAAAATGCTTGCTTTCAGAGACCTAAGGAAACCACCTGTGTAGAACAATTAAGCTAAAAGATTAAGTCACTTTGGTTTCTTTGCACTCAAGCTACCTCCAAGAGCACCATCATTCTTTCTGGTCTGGGATATTCAGGTGAAGAATGATTCATAACAGATAAATCTGAAACAGCTGCTCAAAACCAGTCAGCTTAATGCTTTACTGGGCCTGGACCAGCCTTGTGGTCTGGTGGGATCTGCAAGTCATCCGGGGAATCTGTAAGGACTTGCTGAGCAGAGGTTGGGTTCAGAGGGGTGTCTGGGCCAAAACCCAGAGAGAGCCCGGGCTCTGCTGACTGGCTTTGTGGGGCAACCAGTAATGGGAGTCAGCCAAAGGGACAAGCTCAGAGAAGGTGTTAACACTGGGAAAATTGACTCCTTCCCATAGTGGCTAGTTTTAACAGGGCAAAAGCACCACAGGCTAACACTGACATGAGTTAGTGAGTCATTTCAAGAACACAGAGAAGCCAGCAGCAGGACAGAATCTCCTTAAGACTAAAATTATGGAGCTGACACTCTTTCACTGTCTATTTGGGCTATGCCCAGCTTTACAGTGCAGGCAGAAATTATAATTTAATTTTTGTATTCCCAGGGACATTAACTGCTCACATTATCTTACCCCTGTGCTCAAGAAACCTCTGTAGAATTTTCTGAACCTCAATGGGAAAAGAGCTGCAGCACATTTTGAGTGCATTAGAGATGTCATTATTGCTGACAAACCATTATGCATGTTGTGAAATGGTGACATAAAACCCAAAGAGGCTGTTGCTTATTCTACTTTTGATTCTGGGTGAGTTTCAGTGAACTAAAAATCTGTCTGGATTTTTTGAAATTCACTTCATACTTCATATACTCATACCAAATTTCATGCTCATGGGAGAGGTCAAGATGAGGAAGAAAAGGGATGTGTTACGTATCCCACTGCCTCCTTGTACACCGTGGTATCTGTATAAGAGACTGCCTGCTAGTCATCTGAGCCAAGACATACTTGTTCCACAGATGCTGCATTAAATGTGTACCCCCAAAGCTCTCAAATCTAATCCACTCTTGACACGACACTCTGAAATTTAGGCACACCAAAATTTAGGGCTCAGGCAGATCTGGCTTGTAGGAAGTATGCTTCTGCAAGACCACAACAGAGTGGAGTTAAAAAAAACCCACTACATGAGACATTGGAGGCCAATTTATCTCTAAGAGGGCCAATAATTCTGAATTTGGAGGCCCACATCATCCATTCCAGGGCAAAAATGCTATGAGCAGATATTGCTGTTGTCAACCTGGAAATGGTGCCAGCAGGGTGCCAGCAAAGGGAACAAGAGGATGTGATTCATTACTGTGCTCCCCCAGTTTTATCTTGCTGTTAACTGCTTGGGTTTGGAGATGTTTTTTCATATTGCAGTAACACTATCACACCAACCCCAGCACACTTCATCCATGCTGCACAAGATTGCCATACTCTGCTTTTGTTAATTTTGAGGAATTTCAACTTGTTCCTGTTCCCATTTGTGCTATAATTTCGCTCTATATCTGGATTTTAAATTAGCATTATGCCACATGTCTGATCTTGCATCAGCTCCCCACTACAGCGTTTTGACCCTCTCTTAGCTTCCTCTGGTGTTCCTGTTCCTTTCTAGCAGCCGAGTGACACGGTCACTCCGTTGTCCCTATGTCTTGGCTTTCCACCCAAGGTCTGGGCTGCATCAGTCTCTGAAGGCAGCTTTGGAGCTGGGGTAGGACCAGAGAGAAGGTGAGAAAGGCCGTGGAATGGGTTGCCACCTTCATCCGCTTTGATTCACTTCTGGACTTGTAACAAAACTCGATTAAGGCAACCAGCATGGCCAGTCCGAGCCCTCCGATGAGGATATAGAAAACCCCCGCCACGTTGCTGAGACTCAGCGCGCTCGTCTTGTCCTGGAAGAGAAAGGAGAAGGAGGAGGGGGAGGGCACGTGGGAAGGAGAACAACAAAATTAATATGAAATTGCTCTGGGAGGGATGCTGCACAATATAGCAACGTTGGCATTACATCATCTTTCTCTTCAAATGAACAAGTGGCATTTCTAAGAGCATTTTTAAATTTTTAATTCAGTGTCTGGTAAATCTAACGTTTCCCTCACACAAACAAATAAACATTTCTTCAGCAATGAGACTCTTTGAAAAGGTTTGGGATCTCTGTTTTTCCATCAGCTAGCTTAAACGCTTATTTTACTCAAAATGTCTACTTTGAATTATTGATTAAAGGAGGAAAAAAATTAAAGTTTTCCTCCTCTGTGACATTTGCTTGTCCCTGATGTCTCGCCTGAAATAACCTGTTCTCTTGGAAATGCTCATTCCTTCGTTCCTAGACTGTTTCCCCCGCAAATTCTGTTGCTGGGCAACACATCGAAATGGCTGGGCTTTTTCCTTTTTTTTTTTCTTTTCCTTTTCAATGTTAGGGTTGAGGTGACACCTGAGCTGTCCTCAGAAACTCATTTGATT
The DNA here is from genome assembly GCF_009829145.1 of Chiroxiphia lanceolata. Classification (NCBI taxonomy): domain Eukaryota; kingdom Metazoa; phylum Chordata; class Aves; order Passeriformes; family Pipridae; genus Chiroxiphia; species Chiroxiphia lanceolata. Next base: position 13,042,673 of record NC_045651.1, read on the forward strand.
TCTATGTAATAGGGCAGTTATTTCATATGCAATCAAGACCCGCTGATGCATGTCTAAGCTAATTATTTGGTTGGCAATAAATAGGGCTATTAATGGGCCGCAACTCACATTCAGCATCTACATTCTGATTTTACAATTGCCTAATGAATTGTCATGGCTCTCTGGGGAAGAGGCAAGTATCAGAAATACTCATTTCACTGCGAGAGAAACCAAGTGATGTCACCCAGTGCAGCTTTCAAAACCTTCTCTTCCATGTTGACCAGGTTGAGTTGGGAATAATTTGGGCAGCAAAAGGACCCCAAACTTGGCTGAGCTCCATGTACAAGGCTCCTGTTTGTAGGACAGGCTTTCTCTGTAGTGCAACCAGACAGAGGTTCCCTGCTCCACGGTTGCTGCTGCTCTGCAATATTGACTCGATACCTATTTGCTGGTAGAGATTCTGCAGGGCCAGCACAACAGGTCAGTGCAAATCTGTTGGAGTGACCAGAGTCTGACCAGCCCTGCTCCCCGGATGTGGGAGGACAATTGCATACAGCTCATTTGAGATGTAGCCACACACTTATATTGATGTCTGTAGAAGTGTCTGCAGTTGGTAAAGAAGCCTCTGTGCAGCTCTTGGTGTTCTTCTGTGCTGCTCTATGGACACATGGACCAGTGGGTGGCACAGCCTGTTCCTTGCCCTTGTAGGACAGTTGATTCACTTCCTTTGCTTGGCAGGTTTTACAATAAGGAACCCACACTTTTTGGGAAGGGTGAGGATTCAGGAAGCAGAAAAGCATATTGGAGCCATGTTGAAAGGGTCCAAAATGGAACACCAACATGAGCATGGAAGGTTTTCACACAAAGTCAGTCTGCCTGCCACCAGCACTGTCTTTCAGGCAAGTATGGTTTGCAAAAGGATCCTGTCTTTTTCTGCATCAGGGTTTGACGGCAAAAAAATTAACCCTCAGAGCATGAAAATACCTCAGTTCTCAAAATGAGAAAAACCCACTCCTGTGACAGAACAGAACATATAGGGTTTTTTTTTTAATTAGAAGAAAAGAGGGCTGAAGTCAGGAACACTAAAAAGAGATTTCTTTTTCTATTTCTCCTTCATCTGAGCCACTGCACGTGTGAGCTGCCAAGCTTCTGCCCAGCCGGAGCTCTCGCTGTGGGGTCCGGTATCGTGGGGAGCAACTTTCCATCCTGAGCCCTCTGCTGAAAGATGCTGAAGTTGGTGTGGGGCCACTCCTGCGGAGTTTCGGTGGCTGAAAAAAACTCCACAAGTGATCTCATTTTCCATGCTTTGCTGATTGACATCACTTTGACAGGAGATTTGCTGCTGTCACCATGTGCTTTGCACTGCTGCAGATGAGACAGTTGCCGCTGGCAGGAAGGTTGGGTTTCTCCCTTCATACGCTGGTCAATTTGTAATCTTGCCAATGAAACATTGGATGCTCTCTGTAATGAGAGATTTCTACATTTTTCCTCTTAATTTCTGCAGTTTCAATATTTGCAGGATTATTTTATCTGATGTTTTCTAATCTGCCTTTGTGCATTTTTTCCTCCAGGCTTGACTTTACATTTTTTCAGTCATCTCTTCTCTGCAGATTATTGGGCATACTTTTAAGCACCAGCTGGGAAATGCAGGCAGTTTTTTAGAGAAGATATGGAAGAGCAGAGCAATTACTCTCAGGAAACTGGGTTGCAACACATCAGGTACTTTGCCTTTTAAAATTCAGTCTAAAGGGGCTACATCAGTTTCAGGGAGGGATGAAGACACTAGAGGTGGGCTGCCCTCCTTGACATCCTAATCTTTTAGCCTGGCTCCTTAATGAAATGTGGCTGATTAGCACATGCTCTCTGCTCAGAGGAAAGAATGGGGACAAGGGTGCAGGTGGAGTAGTCTGTTTGTCTGTGCGTTACTAATAATTTTCAGCCTATACTTTCACCTTGATTTAGCAGAAGTGTGGAGACCCCCCAGCTTTGTGAAAAAGAACGACACTGAAGAGAAGAGAAAACCTATTGATACTCTTATTCAACTAAATGTATCAGTGCAATCCATACAAGGAATCAGAGACTCCACAGGGGCCTTTGACTTGCAGACACAGATCCTTAGGAAATCTGTCTTCCTTGGCTCTGTTGGGCATACAATACAAAAGTTTCAGGTTTTATTTGCTACAATATTTATTTCCACCCCCAGTTTGGGGTTCATGGTCCAACAGGGCACCTTCTCAGCTGGTTGCAGTGGCAGAGAAGTCTGGCAGCCAGGAAAGGCTTCTGGTTTTTAATTCTCACTTTCCTCCTGACATCAGCTACAAAATGACCAGTAAGAGAGAAGATATGATCCAAAGCAGTTTCCTGCACCACCACAATTCATTTCGGGGCTGTTGTATTTTTCTTGCATTTACTTTGCAATAGAATTATTGTTATTGTTATTACTCTTACTATTATTACTGGGACAATCTGAGTGAACTGAAAGTTGTCTTATGCAAAAGGCAAAGAAAAGCATCTTGAGGTACAGCAGTGGGCAAACCTGCTGGGAGAGAGAGAGCAGCCTGAGGTTCACCTCTGCTACCCTAATAAGGCTTCTCCCAAGGAACCAAAGGCATGGGCAGCTTCAGGGGACACTGAGGAACAGTGAACCAAGGGAGCGTGGCTGATGACACAGCCTGCTACCACAAGCCAGGCTGAAGAGTGAAATTGCTTCTGTGGTAATATTTGACTTCTTGCTCATCCTCCTTTTTCTTTCCTTTTTGTTTCCTTCCCCCTCACAGCAGGACAGGTAGAGATGTTCTTTGGGCAGCAGTGACATCTCGTTGCTCCAATCAGCTGCAGAATCAGACCCACACGATGGGTCGGAAGCTCTGCATGCCCCACTGAGGTTTTGCCTGCTGTTTCCATGCATGATCCTGCCCTAATAATGCTTATAACAATAAAAAGTCCCAGATTATGCTATCTGCTTGAGAGGACCCTCCCCTCCTCTCTGCTTGGGCTCTGTGACACCAGATGCTCTCCTGTAGAGCTGCCCATCACGGAACCAGCTTGTTAGTGGGAGTGTAAATGTCACTGCTCGTCTCCCGCAGCGGCAGAGCGCCGACGTGGGGGGAAGATTGGCAGGTGAAAAGAGAAAGAAAAACCCATCTTCCCAAAAGCCCGGCCTTGTTGCTGCAGCAACCAGGCACCTTCCCGTCTGTTACTCTCAAACATGGCACCGTGTCCATCATCCCCTTTGTCATTATTTAATCCTCGTTGGCTGAAAGGCATTAGGGCCAAATTTGCCCAGCAGGGCTGGTCCCTTCTGTCACCCTGCATGACCAGAGCCTATTGGCAGCACAGGGTGATATCACCTCGAGTTGTTGCCATCTCCATAGAAGATGAACTGTCCTTAGAGCAGTTGGCAGCTCAAGACCCTGAAATTAGCTCAGTTGTTTAGAGCATGGTCATCATC